>NC_059220.1:18565922-19765922 GCF_020615455.1 Coregonus clupeaformis
CATGAAGAAATGGAAGGTTGATTGTTGCTATCAAGAGGGAAGGTTTTAGCGTGACTTCACATATGACAGACCGGAAGTGGGTTGTAAGATACGGGGATTGAACAGTAGAGGAGCCATTCAACTCTTGGAAGGCTATATAAAGGGGGGAGCAACGACGGAGAGTTAGAATACAGCAAGATTTATTTGGGTCTGGTTCTCCGGACATTGTGTCTGTACTTACGCTGGAACCTCGTGGTTTGAATAAAGGTCTTTGAACACGATACAGCCTAAGCAGACTCCTTGATTGACGGTAACACCTACGAATAACCTACACTACAAATGGAGGCTCTGCTGAGATATTGATTGCATCGTTGTTGGTCCCTTTCCTGGATTCGCGAGTTGACTACTGTCCAAGCCGGCTTTAAAGGTGAGAGATTACTCACAAAGAAATTTGGCCATTGGTTATCCCGCTGATTCATGAGAGGGCTTTGACGGTGTACAGTTAAAAGTACTTGGGTCATGGTTGATGTGGGGTGTTGCTGTCGATTAGGAGTCTGATAACAAATATTCTAAATTTGGTTGATGGTTAAACGGGGAATAATAGCATGTTTTAGGACAATGGATTGGTAGACAATAAATGTTGGAAGACGTCTGCATAGTTAGGGCACCGGGAATCTGGAAAAGCCCTCGGATCGAGGCGATTCTTTAGGAATGGGCCATAAAATCCTTTGCAACGCGTTATGTGGTGTAAGGTTGATTCTGGGAATTATTAAGCTGGACGAATTATATGCATGTTATATACTCATCGTATGGTTGACGAACTATAATGCTTGGGGTAACCTCTCTATGATTATCCAGAACTTACGGCAACACAAAGTTAGAAGGAGATAATTACTGATAGACATGATTTGGCCACGGTGCGGGGTGTTCATTTGTATAGCTAGTAGGCCGCAGTTTGCTAGAGGCTGAAGCTAAGGCTGGATTGTTTTGGGCCACGTGGTGCCTCGTGGCTAATGTTTGATTGTTTCAGGCCACGTGGTACATCGTTGCTAAGGCTAATTTTTGTAAGGCTGGGGTGTGATTGCTACATTCTACATGGTGGCTGAGGTGGATGCTAATGCTACATGCTAATTGTGTTTTGTGCCGCAGTGTACCTTAGGCTAAGCTAAATGCTAATGCTACATGCTAATTGTGTTGCGTGCTACATGCTAACGGATATCCTTAGAGATTCCATTGCGATGGATTAAAGTCTCTTAAACTTGTCACTGTCTGTAAGTCAGGTTGTATGTTTTGTGAGCGCTGTTAAATGTTGGTTGACTAGGAGGGGAACGAAAGGTACAGCTGGACTGTTATCGATTTAGTGGAGGTGAAAACGTGTTTTTGATTGGATGTGCGCATGCGGGATTTTACAGGGCTAGAGCTACGACATACGGTCGTGCTGAGCCTACGAAACAAAATGGTGGCGTAAGGTCATATGTTGTTTGGGGTTTCTTTTCAGGGGTTTAATGGCTACCGGAAAAGAAAGGTGAACATGACTCTTTTAAAATCGTTAAAGTAACTGTTATGTGAACGTTAAACTATTTGTAGAGATGTAGTAAATTTATAAATTGAATATATGTTGACGAAGTATAATGCATTGATTTGAATGACGGATTAAAATAAAATTAAAATGTTTTGAGCGATCTATTTATTCTTGGGGTCAGGTTTTAAAATGTTTTGAGCTATTTATTTCTTCCTGGGTTCGGGTTGGTAGCAGAATATATATATTATTAATGAATGTGAATAAATGCTTGTCTGTATTGTTTTCCTCCCTTGTTATATGAGGCTATAGAACGGAGCAAAAGAGAGAGAGAGAGGGTTAACGTGTGCGTGACGTGACGTGGCGTGACAAGGTGTGACGCAGGCAGAGGATCATTCAAAATCAGGCTAGTACTTTTTTGTCTACAAATCTTTCCCTAGGATGTTGGATGCAATGACACTCTCTTAGACGCAGCAACGGACTGATCAGTGAATAAAAGTTGCAGTTTTGGGTCTCTGTGCATTACTGGGCCTGACTGGGGGATTCGGTTGGAAAGCAGGTACTGACATTATTCTGTGATATTGAATATTTGGCTTCATATTAAACAATTTTATATTGTGTTATTGTAATGAGTATTTTATTCTGTGATTAAAATACTTGGGGTTTAAAATACTTGGGTGCATATTAAACAATGGAATTTATTGGGGTGATAATGTGGTAGATTGGAATTCCATGTTTGGATTGCTGTGGAAGTTGACTACTGGTATTCACTTTCCGGAGGGGTTAAGGTAAGTGGGTCCTAAATTGGTAAAATAGGTGTAGAAATAAAAATTGGTCTTAATTATTCATAATTATTCATAGTTGTTAATTAAAATGTTACTTGAATAATTTAATTGATTTTTTAGGGGGGTTTATTTTTAATTTTTTTAATTATTCATATTTTTCAATTTTTTTTTAATATTCATATTTTTATTTTTATTTTTATTTTTAAAAAATTTAATATTCATATTTTTTGGAAATTTTTTAATATTCAGATTTTTAAAATTTTTATTATTCATATTTTTTTTTTTTTACTATTCATATTAAAAAAAAAAAAAAAAAAAAAATTCTTGGTTTTCTCTCGGGTTGTTTAGGTTATATTAATAATTAAAGGGGGGGAAGCCATAGGCTATATAGGCTAAAATAAATAGTTCACAATAAAGAAAGATAAAAGAGGACTTACAATGGGGAGAAAGGATAGCAAGGCTATGAAAGTTATTACACCGGTTAATATAGTCGAACATAGTAATCCTTTAGTTAAGGGTATTGCGAGATTATCCGGCAAATGGAACAAACGTTGGCCGGACATTGAACAACCCTGGCCAGAGGAAGGGACTCTTAATCCGGATGTTATCAACATCATGAAAGTACTTCTGTCAATTTACAAGGCAGATCAGAAGAAGGGAAAACAAAAGGAACGACGTAAAGAGAAGAGACAAAGGGAGCTGGGTGTTCTTAAATTGTTTGAAGACGAAGGACAAAAACTGAGGACAGATACCAAAGACAAGGGAAGCAAAGGTATGGAGAAAAAGCTAAAGGAAGAGACGTCGACAGAGAAACTGAGGGTAGAGGTCGGTATACCTTTCTCACATACGGATTCGGCGAGAAGACCCCCACCGTATGAGAAGGAAGTCGAGCTTAGGGATGCTTATCCTCAGCTTCCAGTAATCCTCCAGCAGGGGGATTATTACATCAGAGATGAAGATGAACAAATTATAGAGAGAGGACAAGCAGAAACGACCGTAAAAATGCATCCAAGCACTAAAGGTGGAAAGAAAACGAGAAGTCTGAAAACTAAGGGTGGTATGAGGTTAAGTAGGATGGAACTGGAGGAGGACGATGATGATCAGAGTGATTTAGAGGGGATCATGGGTGGATATGATCCGGTCATCAAACGGAGGTTGGCCAGAACGGAGAGAAGGGGTAAGGAAGGTTTGAAGAAGAAGGATACAAGATATTACAGTGCTGAGGAAGATTCGAAGAAGAAGGATACAATTTATTCGAGTGCTGAGGGAAGCAAAGATGAAGACAGCGATAAAGAGAAGACTGACGGTGCTGCGTATTCGAAAGGAGTTTGTCCTGCAAAGACTGTCGCAGAAGAAATAGAAGGAGATATAGATCAATGCTTATCAGAACTGAAGAGTGCAAGGACTGCAGGAGAAGTAAGAGAGTTACAGGAAGAACTCCAGACGCTGACCATACGGAAGGAGAGACAGCTGAGAAGAGAATCTGAAAAAGATGAGACAAAATATGCATTAAGGTCAAGGAAAGATACCCCGAGCAAAATGGTACCAGTTATCATTCGAGGTCAAAACTTTGAATATAAGCCGTTGCAAAATACCGATATGTCAAACATACTTGAGAAGTTGCCTATTCTTCAGAATGGGGCCTATCCTTGGATTTCGAAATTGGAAGAAATTACGGTGGGAACACAGTCTGCCATAGGAGACGTTAAGAGACTGTTGGCTAATCTCATTGGGATTCCAGATATGGAAGAAGTCTTCCAGAGGGCTGGACTCATGAGATATGTTGGGACGGCAGTGAACGATCCTGAATTGTTGGCTGCAAGTAGGAATCGTCTGTGGAGAGCATTGAAAGATACATTTCCAACAAATGTGCATCCTGATAATATTCTGATTGACCCACTAGGACAACAAGAAAATCTGAGAGCCTATGTGTCAAGAGTTCATCAAGTGTGGAGAAATATTACTGGAAATGATCCAGATGTGAGTCAAATTGAGCAGTCAATTTTGAGAGCTAAACTGCAAATGGGACTGCCCGCACCAGTAAGAAACAAACTGGCAGAAGTGGTTGGACTTGGAAGCATGACAAAAGGTGTCTATACAGATCACATAGCTCATCAAGTGGATTTGTACAGGAAGAAGGAACTCAACCAGAAAGAGCAGGACGAAGAAACTCTCAGGAAACTCAATCAAATACAACTGGGAGAGAATAAAAAGGATAAGAAACAAGCTTTGGTTATGCAGAGTCAGTGTGCATCAAACCAACAAGCACTGCCACAGCTTCAACCAGAACAGTTCCAACCGCAATTGTACCAGCCACCAATGGCGGCACCAGTTAATTCATATCCACAGCCAATTTCTGGGCAGACACAAAATTGGAGAGGAAGAGGAAGAGGTAAGCCAGTTTTCCCGCAGTCTCCAGAGGTGTGTTATAATTGTGGACATGTTGGTCACTTTGCCCGTGAGTGTAATTGGTCAGGAGGAGACATTAGAGGGAATTTTAGAGGAAGATACAGGGGCCAGTCAAAAGCATCGGGAGGACCGGTGAACCCCTACAGGGGTCCGGAGCCAGGATTCTAGAGGTGCCTAGATGATTCGAAAGGGGGGTGTCAGCTGGTAGCGTCAGGATCGGAGAAAGATCCAACAATTGAGGTGAAAATAAACAACCGACCGTTGGAAGTAATGGCGGATAGCGGAGCAGCGTTCACCTGTGTTCGACCTGAAGATGCTACACATCTCCCTATGTCCAATCAACTCGTTAGGACAATCGGATTTGAGGGAGTAAAACAGCTGATTCCTCTTACGGAACCAATTGAGCTCTGCTATAAAGATCACAAAATTAAAATACCCATACTGGTATCAGAACATACACCTGTTGCATTATTGGGAAGAGATGCCTTGTGTAAGTTGAACTGTACAATCAGATGTACACCAGACGGCTGTCTGATAGAAATGCCAAAGGAAAGGGTTTACCTATTGTCGATGATGACGGAGATGGATTCGTCTTCAGTATTCTGGATTGGAAATCTCAGTGAAGATTTTATGAAGCAGGCTAAGATATGGGAAAGATTTATTGTTGCAAATATGCCGGATGCGAAGCTTCCGGAATATCCATTCCATTGTACGCTTAAGTATTTCAAGAAGGCTGCTCAACCACAATCAGAGGAATGGTTGAGTCATCAACCGAAGAATGTTCAACTTAGCTCAAGTTGCATTATTTTAGGACCACAAGGAGCAGCTATGAAGATAAACACAGATGATTATCTGAATAAAGAATTTGATATTGAGAAGAGTGTGCCACATGTTACCTTGTTGGTTTCAGAAGGCTATGAGCAAAAGCAAATGGGAGAAATGATGACAGAAGCAGAGAAACTTACTTTCAGACCAATGAAAGAAAATTTGGCGATCTGGAGAAGTGAAGATCAACGATTTCTCAAAATAATGATTTCGGCTCAAGGACAAGGAGAGCCACAGGCTGTAGGAATGACACATGAATCTATTTGCAATATGAAGATTGATTCAGACCCTATGAAAGAGGAGATGTTGCAACAAGTTCCAGAAGGATTGTGGTCTCAACATAGTACTGATATTGGACTTGTGAAATCAGCCCAACCTGTGAAGGTTGAACTTCGACCAGGAGCCAAACCTCCATGGAAGAATCAGTATCCATTGAAAGAGGAAGCAATCAAAGGAATTGAACCACAAATTGATGGACTTTCGACAGCAGGGGTTTTAAAGACAACAAAACACCCTCGGAGTAACACGCCTTTGTGGCCTGTAAAAAAACCAGATGGAAGTTATCGTGTGGCTCATGATTTGAGAGCAGTGAATGAAATAGTGATTGACTTTCCAGCAGAAGTGCCAGATCCTCATACCTTGTTAGCTCAAGTTCCTCCAGATGCGACACATTTTACAGTACTGGACTTATGTGGAGCATTTTTCAGTGTTCCACTTAGTGTAGAGAGTCAGGATTTATTTGGGTTCACCTATAAGGGACAGTTCTATGAGTACAATAGAATGCCACAGGGGTACCGGCATTCGCCGCATATCTTCAATAAAGTACTGAAGGAAGATTTGGTAGGGATAGATCAGATATTGCAGAGCACTGTCATTCAGTACGTGGATGATATAATGGTTTGCTCACAAAATAAGGAAACATGTCATAGGGACTCAATTAAATTACTACAGGTATTGGCAGAAAAGGGGCACAAGGTGTCACAGAAAAAGTTGCAATATTGTCAGGAGAAAGTTGTATATTTAGGTCAAAACATAACTCATGGCCACAGAAACATTTCGGACAAGCAGGTGGAAACTATTCGTAAGGCTCCAAAACCTAGAACAGTCAGAGAAATGATGACATTTCTGGGTATTGCTGGTTATTCCTCAGCTTGGGTAGAGGATTATACTAGTTTGATGGCTCCGTTGAGGGCTATGGTGAGGGGTACTGAGAGTGGTCAACTCCATAGCAATCTTTCCTGGACACAGGAAGGTCATTTGGCATTTGAAACTATCAAACAGAGGTTGCAGGAGGCACCTGCACTTGCACTACCAGATTACTCAAAGAACTTTTTGCTATATGTGTCTACTTCTACTGGAGGTAGATATGCATGCGCGGTTCTTTGTCAACCGACAGGCATGGGGACGAATCCTCAGCCTATTTCCTACTACTCTACTGCTTATTCAGAGGTAGAACTAGGGTTACCACTGTGCTACAGAGCAATGGTGGGGGTGTATTCCATGTATGACAAAGCATCATCGGTCACGATGGGCTACCCCGTGACAATTCTTACCCATCATAGTCTCAGAAATCTTTTGAACTATGGGAAGTATACATTGACAATGCCTAGGCTCAGAGACTATCATAGACTCTTAGAGCAGGAGGATGTCACCCTTGTGAGATGTGATACAGTAAATCCAGCCGAGAGTTTACCAACTTCCGAGGATGGTGAGCCACATGATTGTGTCCAAGAAGCAGAGAGATATTCGAGGCTTCGATCAGATTTACAAGCCTTTCCATTACGTGAAGCAGACCTGGAGTATTGGACGGATGGGTCTTGCTATCGGGTGGGAGATAAATTATGTGCTGGGTATGCAGTAGTTAGAGGCAGAGGGACGGGATTTGTTGTTGAAAAGGCTGAAGTAATACCACAGCCTGCATCTGCACAACTTGCTGAACTTGTGGGGCTAACAGAAGCATGTTTGTTAGCAGAAGGAAAACGAGTAACCATATACACTGATTCAGCATATGCACATAGTGTATGTCATTTGTTTGGGGCGGTATGGAAAGGTCGAGGGTTCAAGAAAGCGGATGGTTCTCCGATACAACATCATGCACAAATAATGAAATTGTTGCATGCTATGATGAAGCCTACAGAGATAGCGATAGCTAAGTGTGCAGCTCACAAGACAGATATGTCAAGAGTGACACAAGGGAACAAAGCTGCTGATGAAGCTGCAAAAGCCGTCGCAGGAGCGGATAAATTGGGGAAAGTTTTTCTGGTCACTCATGTAGTGGACTTGGAAGACAAAATTACGCTTCGAGATGTAATTTTGATGCAAGAAGCCGCTTCTATGATCGACAAACAGCTATGGCTAGACCGAGGAGCGGTCAAAGATGCTACTGGTCTGTGGAGAAACCATGAGGGGTTGATAGTAGCGCCTCTAGACCTTTTAGGTCTGATGATTCAAGAAGCACATGGCTTAGCTCATGTTGCGAGGGGGGAGGTTCACAGAAAGATCACAAAGGAATATGGTTTTTGGGCTCCATATTTGTTTGAACAAATTGATTATTTGATAGGAAGGTGCACTATCTGTCTTAAAAATAATGTTCGAAGAGGGATACCTGTTCATCCAGGTTACATTCCTACACCCAGGGGTCCTATGCGTGAGTTGGTAATTGACTTTGTTGATATGATACAACCAGTTGATGGGAAAAGATACATGTTGGTGGTTGTAGATAGATTTTCACGATGGACGGAAGCTTGTCCAACCAAGCGTAAGGATGCTCAGTCGGTTGCCAAGTTCTTATGTAAAGAGGTCATAAGCAGGTGGGGATTACCCGATCGAATATCCTCAGACAATGGAAGAGAATTTGTGGATAAATCAGTAAAATTGATGTTGCAAAAATTGGGAATTAAGCAACGTCTTGGAGCAGTTTATCACCCACAAAGTCAAGGGATGTGTGAAAGAATGAACGGGGTTTTGAAAAATCGCATTGTGAAGATTTGTCAACATACAGGTCTAAACTGGATAGCGGCGCTTCCTTTAGTACTAATGGTGTGTCGCTCAAGTGAGTTACGTGATCTACGTATGACACCCCATGAGTTGGTAACAGGAAGAAGGATGCCAACGCCTTGTTTGCGAACAGGCGGAAAGGGTCCAAGCTTGGCCCTGTTGGAAGATGAAATGAGAGCGTACGTTACATATATGGCCAATTTTCATAAAAAGCTGTCCACATATGTTTCTGACAGGCAAAGACAAGAAGAGGTGCAGAAGGCGCCTGAGGAGGATAAGAGGAATACAGTACAACCGGGAGACAAAGTATTCGTAAAGGTATTCAGGAGGAAGTGGTATAACGAACGTCGTGAAGGACCATTTGAAGTGGTTCGTAGTACTGGAACAGCTGTCCAGGTTAAGGGGTCTCCTACGTGGTATCATTTGTCACATTGTGTTAAAGCGCCTACAGAAGAGGTGCCACGCGTAGAGAGAGAAGATGGAGATAGGGGAGAACAGGAAGAGGGAGAGATTGTCAATGTTGGGGTTAACGTTGATAATGGTGACACTTCTGATTATGCCAGAGATGACTATGCAGGGGATGGAAAGGAAGGAGGATTTGGGGAAATTGATTTCCAATACGTCCCAGAAGCAACAGGGAATATTTCAGTGGGATGTGAAGCAGCAGAGATCACCAAGGGCAACTCGGTTAAAGGAGAAGCTAGTGATTCGGTTGGAAAAAATAGGCCTAGACCAGTTAGGAGAAAAGTCAGACCAAAACGTTACGAAGACTAGGAATGAAGTAACAACAATAACACCAACACGTCAGTCTGTTAGAACAACAATGGGAAGCAATTTAACTCTTTCAGCATTGACAGTTGGTAAAGCCATAAATATATCGCATTCGATTACAAGGGATCCAATAGTGTCAGCACCAAGGTTAGAACAAAAGACATTAACTAAATCAACTACTTTAATGGTGACTTTGGAAGGATTTGGGGGTACGACGGCAATAACAGATGAAGGAGGTATGATACCGACACCAACAACAACTTTTCTAAAAGTAAACGATGTCACGGAAATGACTCAGCAAATAGTCATCGGAAACAATATAGGTTCATCTGAAATAGTATATGATAATATCATGGAAGAACAGGATGGGTTCTTTGGGTTCAACTTAACATCAGAAGATACATCTGATCAATCCCGCTCGGTAGGGAAAAGAGACGCTAAATGGAAAGCATATGGATTTGATTCGGCGGTTTTGAAAATTAAAGATCAATGGGCAGGGAGAAATCTTTGGTTCCAGCAATTAACTCATGCTGTAAGATCAGTGAGGAATCTTGAGGGTCCATGTCTGTTGAGAATTCCAGCACCAGAGACGTGGGGTTCAATTTTACAGACGGTCGCTCAACCATTGGCGGGTGGGTGTCAGGCCTATGCGTTCAGATGGCTGTTGTATCATCAACGAGCATTGACAGATAAAGACATGTCGTTGTCACACCATTTGTATAAGCCTAGTTATAAGTGTTCTTGGTTAAATGAATTTCCCTATGTGAATATGGTGGGTGGTAAAGAAAGTCAGGTGACAGTGATCCCTGAAGCATTTGAGGTGAGAGCAGTGAGAGCTAAAAATTGTATTTGTTCTAATAATACAGATGAGGTAAATGGTATGTTCATGGGAATATCAGATTGTGATGGGTATATGTTGACTTTGGGTAAACACGGACGAAAGGGTAAAGGTGACAAATATAATGTAACTTTTTATGCACCAGGTAGTAAGAAGGGCAGGACTTTGATGGTGATGGATCAATTTTTCCCTATCAATGCAACTATTGGGAATTTTAGAGATATTTGGTGGGTTTGTGGTGATAAAGCATATATATTTTTACCCTATGGATGGAAAGGGTGTTGTTACATGTCCACGTTGAAGTTGCCATATGAGGTTTTTACAATTAGAAGAGGAGTAGCACCGAACCCAGATCAATCTGAAACTACTGTTGAAAATAGGGTTAAAAGAGACATGGCTAAATTTACTAATCTTGAAGCCTACCATTGGAGAATAAGTCTGGGAGAGAAGTGGGGACTTGGTCTTTTTCCATGGTATGGTGTAACATTCTTAGCAGATCATATTGATAATATTACATATACGTTGCAGGGCTTTGCAAATGAAACAATAAGAGGGTTTCACCTTCTGTCAAATGCTCAAAGAAGTCACAGACTGACGTTGTTGAAACATGACATGGCTCTTGATTATATTTTGGCAAGACAAGGTGGCTTATGTTTGGCTATGAATCTGACGGGGGATGATTGTTATACTTTAATCCCAGATAGTACCGATAATATCACGAGTGTTATCGATGCCTTGAAGAATATCAGGGATGCATTTGGAAGATCTGAGAAAGCTGGATGGTCAGCGAAGTCTTGGTTGCAAGATCAGTTAGGCCCAATAGGAGCAGTGATGGTTCAGATTTTAGTCGCAGCTCTGATAGCGTTGTGTGTCATGTTTTGCTTTTGTACTTTGTTACTGACCTTTGCAAAAGCTATGATATTAAGATGGGTCGGTGTTGTGATGCCTGGAGACAACACTCAGATGCCGTTGTTGATTGTTCCTGATCTGGACGAAGATGGACGAGGGGGTCTAGATGGACTACTGATGGATAAATATCCTTTTAATTATTTGATCATTTTTCTTTTTTTTTTTTTCAATATTAGTGTGATTTTTAGTATGATTTATGAATCAAGGGGGGAATGGGTTTATGTGATTCATGCATCATTTATATATCAGTTTTATAGTCTTAGTGGATATTGATGTTTAATTTGAAAATGTTTTTTTGGAAAAGATACTGTTTGGTCTTTTTTCTTTTTCTTCCAGAGGCATTTGGGAGAACATGTGGAGATTGGAATATTCAACAGACATGAAGGGACAATATGACTGGAGGAGATGAAACAAGGAGGGTGTGGCCGATTCCATCAACAAGTCCATTGGAAGTCGGGACTACAGGGAGATGAGTTTTCTACATTCCAGTGTCTGCAATGAAATATAGACATGTGTAATACATAATTGTGTCATATTTTTAGGTATTAATTTTTGTAGAATGATGTTTGATGTTATCACATGTAAGGATCTTAGATGTTTTTGTTTATTTCGGTGAATGTTTAGGGACAGAGAGGCTAGGAAGGGAGAGTTCCATTGTCCGGTCCAATGGGTTGACCAGCCATACAATGGATGTTTATGGATAGGATTTTGTTTGCAGGGGCTTACATGTGTATTTAATTGCATCATAGTTTCAAATGCATTTACATGGTTATTGAGGTTATCTGGAGTACCGACGGTGGTTGCCTGGGGCAGAGGGACCGTGAGAGAATTTTACTGTCTTGATTGATGGATGGATATCTGAAAAGATGGCTGCCAGACAGTTTTTCGCTCTTACACTCCATAGAGATTTCTTCATATGTCATAGTAATGTATTCATACTTCATAAACAGTTGTTCATATTTCATAGTAATGTATTTACACTCCATAGAGATTTCTTCATATGTCATAGTAATGTATTCACACTTCATAAACAGTTATTTCATAGAAAGGTATTTACACTCTAGAGAAGAATGTTTGTGGTTTAAGGTTAAAGATACTCAATAAGATAAATTGTTACTGGTCATACTCCTATTGTTGTCGAGACTTTTTAGTTTTGTCTCGAAGGGGGGAATATGTAGTGTATTAAAATTATGTCTTTGTTAAATGTTTTTCATGAAGAAATGGAAGGTTGATTGTTGCTATCAAGAGGGAAGGTTTTAGCGTGACGTCACATATGACAGACAGGAAGTGGGTTGTAAGATACGGGGATTGAACAGTAGAGGGAGCCATTCAACTCTTGGAAGGCTATATAAAGGGGGGAGCAACGACGGAGAGTTAGAATACAGCAAGATTTATTTGGGTCTGGTTCTCCGGACATTGTGTCTGTACTTACGCTGGAACCTCGTGGTTTGAATAAAGGCCTTTGAACACGAGACAGCCTAAGCAGACTCCTTGATTGACGGTAACACCTACGAATAACCTACACTACACCACGTTGAAAGTTACTGAGCTCTTCAGTAAGGCCATTCCACTGCCAATGTTTGTCTATGGAGATTGCATGTCTGTGTGCTCGATTTTATACACCTGTCAGCAACAGGTGTGGCCGAATCCACAAATGTTGTATATATAGTGTAATTTTACAGTATTTGCAATGACATTCATAAACATGATACCTTCCTTATAAATCTTTCCAAGAAAATTGGTCTTTCTTCTATCAGTACATTGGAGTTAGCCATATTATTTGCTGTAATATTTGTTATGCCTCTGCTGACTTGACTTAAATCGTTGTGCAACATCATGGCTAAGCTCTGGGAATTGTCTTTCAGATGAAAAAAAAATTGATTTTCACTGTTGTGGTATAATAATAAGCCATTTAGCAGACGCTTTTATCCAAAGCGACTTAGAGTCATGCGTGCATACATTTTTGTGTATGGGTGGTCCCGGGGATCGAACCCACTACCCTGGCGCTACAAGCGCCGTGCTCTACCAGCTGAGCTACAGAGGACCACCCATACACTTTAAAACAGCACCGATGTAGCAATTAGTGATATTCTGTGTTATTTGTGCGAGCTAAATGTTTGCCACATAGGCAATATATAAAATATAAACGAGTGCAGGCAGTAAAGGTATGTGTCAATGGTCATAAACACACATCCATTTGTCATTTGAATGGCCTATTTAAATCATGTTTGTAAGTAATGAAGCCTACATTATCAGGGTAGTACTACAGCCTACAGTATACCCACAGGCTAATGAAACATGCAGGGAAAGCAGCCCTGTGTAGCCTATAGAAGCAATGAATATCAAACAGATCAGATTCCACCCCTTGTCTGTAGGGACAGCATTGATTAAAACAACCAATTTCTCCCAGCAGACAGCTGTTAGAATCATGGTTCCTAAATCAGTGTGGGGTAAAATATTCATATACAGGCATTGGCCTGATCCACCACAGGAAATCACTATCTGCTAACTCTCTGAGAGGAAGGATTGAGTAGCGCCAATGTCCTGTGTGGCTCACTTGGTAGGTAGAATATGGCACATGCAATGCCAGGGTTGTGGGTTCGATTCCCACGGGGCACCAGTATGAAAATGTATATACTCACTACGGTAAGTCGTTCTGGATAAGAGCGTCTGCTAAATGATGTAAATGCAATGCTGTGCTACAGTGCATGACTGACACGCACACACAGAGATAAGTGTAGCCACCACTTTATCTTAGCTGTTTTGATGTGACATATTGGTTTGATCTTCTAAATCTGTGCCCTGGCCTGAACCCTTTTTCCCACTGCAGGGGGGATTCTGTTTTTGTTTACCCAGTCGCAACGTCAAAATCCCACAATCCATATTTGTGAAATTGCAAATTGGCACACGATAAGAAGGATGCATTTGTATGCATCTAAACAGGCATTGTGTTCCTGAAGCCGGAGGAAATATCAGGGAGGGCTTGCTTCCACACCACCTATTAAGTCGCATCAATATAAAACCATCTTAACATAACAGAGGAAAACATTTGAACAAAAACACTGCAGATCCACTGATTAATTCACAAGCTGGCTATGTGTGTGTGTGTGCGTGTGTGCGTATGTGTGTGTTCAGACACGCTCCTATGAAAGAGCCCTAAAAATAACACCAGAATACTAATTGGAATGAACTGAAAGACTGAAAGCTCCAGAGTCCCCACCATTTTATTAGTTGGGGGGATTAATTAAAAGTAAAACAAACTGTGACAGGATTGTGTCCCTGAGAGTGACGGGTGTGGGGAATTCATGCCTGCTATCAGTTCTCGTTATGCTATTAACTAATCTGCTGCTTCTGGAGATCCTCCCCTCCCTCCCTTCTGCAAGAAGCAACAACAACTCTTTCAGGTACTTCCTCTTCCCTGACCCTGTAGAACTATAGCGAAAAGTTAATGTGAGTGTGATTAAGGTTAATCATGTAAGTCGCAGGAAGGTTTCTTTCAGATCAGGCCGCAATAAAAGCATTGTAACTAACTATGGCTAGAGTGTTTTTAGTTGTCGACAGAAGAAGACGCAAGTTTTGCTGGAGACCGAGTTTTCAGTGTTTATTTTAGAAGTGTGTGTGCATCCACAATTAAGATCACAAGTCATTCAGAATATTACAACAGTTCAACTACTATTCCACAAGATTACTTATTCTATGTGTGTCCCCAGTGGGTAGACTATGTGATCAAGCAATTTGAAAGATGGCAGCCGGAAAGTTTGGCTTGTTGGCAGCGTTTTTAATCTATGGTTCTATATTAACGTTTATAGATACTGGCCCTTTTTGTGCATCAAGTCGATGTCCTTTTGACAAAGTATGCAGTTTTAATGAGAAGATCAGGATCGAAGACCAGATTGGCACTAAGCATTTCTGTATGGAGATGTTCATCAGTGCCCCGGCCCGTTTTCTAGCAATAAATCCATTGGAGCAGTGGCATTCTATAATAGAGAGGGTCAGAAGGGAAGGAGAAACAACCCTATCTTTCAGGTATGCATAATAAATAGAGAACTTTCAGACCTTGATCATGACAACCAACCTAATCCTCCTGCTTCCATCTGCTGTCTGAGCGCGGCAGGGAGACCAGGAGAGGATGCCGAGGGAGGCCCCGGTCGAGACTGGACGTGGAGCGGCCCGGGGCCCGGGGCCAGGGGACCGGAAAGGCAAACCCCTAGTCAGATGCCAGCGCGAACCCTGGAAGGAGCTTCATTGATGCGATTGGACAGCATGGAGTCAACACTCCTCTCAAGTGAACAATGTCGGCTGACAGTTCCAACAGATGAGGAGAACTTGACTCTAGAAAAAGTGTTTTCTACTAGAGGACTACACATCCTTCATCTCAACGTTAGAAGTCTTCTTCCTAAGATTGAGGAAATTCGCCTACTCTCCAGTAACTGTAAGGTGGGAGTACTCCTCTTTACCGAAAAATGGTTAGATGGTTCGATAAAAAACGCTGAGATTGAAGTTGAAAACTATGTCGGAATTTGAAGAGACCGCAATCGCAAAGGCAGGGGAGTTTGTATTTATGTAATATCAGATATTGGGTTAAACTATAGATCAGATTTAAACCATGACGAGTGTGGTTGGACATTTTATTACCAAAATGCAAAACCATTATAGTCGGAACCTGTTACAGACCACCAGACCAGTCCAAGTTTTATGAATTGTTGGAGGAGACTTGTTCCAACTGTACAGTCTTTGGTAAATCAGAGGTTATTGTTACTGGTGATTTTAATACAGATATGCTCAAAAAGGCCCATGCTACTTTTAAAGCTCTTAAGAATGTGTAATCTGTTTGCATTATACCAGCTGATTAATGAGCCCACCAGGGTCTGTCCTTCCACCCAAACCATCATTGACCTTGTGTTGGTGTCGGATAGATCAAGGATATCAAACAGTGGGATTGTACACTATGGGCTCAGTGATCATTCCATCATTTTCTGTAGTAGGAAGGTTCAGAAAACAGTTTTTAATTGTCATAACTTAATAAAAATGTGATCTATGAAGAATTATAGTGCAGATATTTTGGTTAATTGTTTGAGCAAATTGGACTGGTCTGCTGTACTGAAATGCAATGAGGTGGAAAATGCCTGGGGCCATTTTAAATCATTGTTTTTAGATACTGTAGATAAGCAGGCTCCAGTAAAATGTTTTAGAATTAAGCAAAGAACAGAACCATGGATAAACAATAACATTTTAAAGGCAATTAAGCGTAGAAATTAACGCTTTTTTGAGTCCAGGAAATCCAGGGCAGATTATATATTTCTAGATTATAAGAAATTAAGAAATGAGGTCAACAAGATGATACAGAAGGCCAAGAAATATTATTTTAATGACAAAATAGTTGAAAATAGGAACAATCAGAGTAAATGATGGAAGTGTCTGAAGCTGTTAGGTTATAGTAACAGATTAAAGACCAAAGCTCGAAATCTTAGCTTGGACATTGGAGGAAAGGTTACATCAGACAAGTCCATGGTTGCAGTCTGAATAGCTATTTTACAACTATAGCTAATACATTAGTTAGCAAGTTACCTTGTCAATCAGGTTGCTATGAGGAGAGTTATGTCCAGCAGTTTTAATCACAGCAAGGGATTCAAATATATGCGTTTTCATTTCAAAAGGTGTCTGAGTCAACTGTGCTAAAGAAGCTGAAAGAACTTGACCATTCCAAAGCAACTGGCCTTGACAACATTCCTGCCAGATTTCTAAGGGATGCTGCGGTAATTATCACCCCCTGTGTAACTCACATTGTAAATCTGTCTATTAAACTAGGGTGTTTTCCCAGTGAACTAAAACTTGCAAGGGTCATTCCTTTATATAAAAAAGAGAATAAGTTAGATCATGGAAACTATCGGCCTGTCTCAATCCTGTGTGTTTTATCGAAGGTCATGGAAACTATCGGCCTGTCTCAATCCTGTGTGTTTTATCGAAGGTCATGGAAACTATTGGCCTGTCTCAATTCTGTGTGTTTTATCGAAGGTCATGGAAACTATCGGCCTGTCTCAATCCTGTGTGTTTTATCGAAGGTCATGGAAACTATCGGCCTGTCTCAATCCTGTGTGTTTTATCGAAGGTCATGGAAAGGATTATGTTCAAGCAGATTGACAGTTATATTTCCTTACATAACCTATTATATTAGCTCCAATCTGGCTTTAGGAAATCCCATTCCACCGACACTTGCCTACTATATCTAACTGACCACATAAGGAAGGAAGTAGACAGATGGACATTTTACTGGTATGGTTATGTTAGATCTCCAAAAGGCGTTCGATACAGTGTATCATGAGATCCATGGGCTTTAACAACTTAGCAGTAAAATGGGTTAGCTCTTACCTGCAAGGAAGAAAACAGATGGTGGATGTGGATCGGACCCTGTCTAAACCCAAAATCTTGAACTGCGGGGTACCACAAGGGAGTGTGCTGGATCCACTTTTCTTTCTATTGTATATAAATTATCTGAAATCTGCCTGTAGATATTACCTTTTCCTATATGCAGATGATTCTGCACTGTTGGTTTCCCACGAAGACAAAAAGGTGGTTGAGAAAGCCCTCAGTGCTGAACTTCTGAATGTCAGTAAATGGCTACATGACAATAAGCTGTCACTTCACCTTGGATAAACAGAGTCCATCTTGTTCGGGTCCAAGGTGAAACCTGATGTTAAGGTGGTAGTAGATGACACAGTAGTCACAGCAAAATACTCTGTTAAGTATCTTGGATGTGTGCTAGATAAACATCAGACAGGGGAGAGCATGGCACAAAGTGTTATCTCCAAAGTGAACCATAAAATGTGGTTTCTGGCAAGAACCTCCAAGTATCTGGATAAGAATGTAATGGGGACATTGGCAGGGGCTCTTGTTCAGTGCCACTTTGACTATGCATGCTCTTCCTGGTACAATAGTGCCACCAAGATAATAATAAGTAAATTGCAGACATCTCAGAACAAATTAGTCAGGATTATTCTTAAAATTCCAGCACCTACGCATGTTGACTATTCCCACTTTGAAAGCCTTAGATGGCTCAAAGTGGAGGAGAAAGTCGCTCAGATTAAATTGTGTCTTGTACATTAGATTGTCCACAGTATGTTCCCCAGGTACTTATTTAACTACTTTAACTTAGTAAGGATAACCATAAATATTCCACTAGAAGGAGTGAAACTGACATTGTTTCTTTGAGATTTAAAAGTGGTATGGGGAAAGAAACGTTTTTATACTCAGCTGCCATTCTTTGGAATAGTCTTCCGAAGAATTTGAAACTTATAACCACCGTAGGTAGTTTCAAGTTCTCAATGAAAAAATTGCTAAATAGTAGCATGTCTCAAAAGTGAGTTGTAAGATTATAGTACGTGGCTGAGAAGGAAATACCCGAGATAGAATATGGCATGCCTTTTGGTGCCTGTTGTTTATTATATTGTGATTGTCTTTTATATATTAGGTATTGATTGTTTTATATATTAAGGGTATGTGAAACAAGGGAGATGTACCTGTCCATAGTTGTTTATTAGGAAAGGAAATTGTACTAATTATCTCATGTAATGAAACAAACGGCAATTTGTGTCTGTCATTGTCTGTTGCCATTACAATTACTGCCTAACCTTGTTGTATTCCCGTTCCCCCTTCCCTCTTCAAAAGGAGCACAATGGAAATAAGCTGTTAAGCTTGATTGTGTTATCCTTGATGATTTTCTTACATTCTAATATGGAGGCGTCACCGGCTGGAGCGCCCTTATGTATGTATTTTACAAATTGTAAAATAAATGCAATCAATCAATCAATCAATCAACTATCATATATTTTTGAAGACTAAGAAATCTTTAGTTTTGGTGTATAAAAAATATTTTAAGACCAAAATTAAGCTCTTCAAAGAATAAGAGAATGGTTTTCTGAGGGATAGTCTTTGTTCCGAGGGAAGCGGAGGGGCTGATAAAGTGAGGGTGAACTGCATGGCCTACATGATGAGATAAAGGCCTAGTAGGCCCTGGGTATCTCTCTCTTCCTTTCGCTCTCCTTCTGTTTTCTGTCCTCCCTCCAGGCCTCCATTCCTACACCCTGGGGGCTTGGAGACACTTCTGAAAGTGCACTCATCTCTTCCACTGAGTGCCTCCCAAACCCAGCACATCCTTCAGGCACTGAGTGAGAAGAGAGTAGCGCGGAGATGGCTGTGTTCCCTCCACCTAGGTAAGTGACTCACCTAGCTCCATGGGGCCGATGGAGGTGGATGGACGAGTAGGTGATAAAAATGGCAGGATGTCACCCCTGCATGCGACCTCAGAGCCTCTCTTACGCACTTCCTCACATCACAGTTCTGCAGGTAGCGTCCCATGCAGCACTGAAACAAAACACCAGCCCAAAGGGAGGGACTACACTACACTACTGTACAGTGGGGAAAAAAAGTATTTAGTCAGCCACCAATTGTGCAAGTTCTCCCACTTAAAAAGATGAGAGAGACCTGTAATTTTCATCATAGGTAAACGTGAACTATGACAGACAAATTGAGAATATTTTTTTCCAGAAAATCACATTGTAGGATTTTTTATGAATATATTTGCAAATTATGGTGGAAAATAAGTATTTGGTCACCTACAAACAAGCAAGATTTCTGGCTCTCACAGACCTGTAACTTCTTCTTTAAGAGGCTCCTCTGTCCTCCACTCGTTACCTGTATTAATGGCACCTGTTTGAACTTGTTATCAGTATAAAAGACACCTGTCCACAATCTCAAAGAGTCACACTCCAAACTCCACTATGGCCAAGACCAAAGAGCTGTCAAAGGACACCAGAAACAAAATTGTAGACCTGCACCAGGCTGGGAAGACTGAATCTGCAATAGGTAAGCAGCTTGGTTTGAAGAAATCAACTGTGGGAGCAATTATTAGGAAATAGTTGAGTTTTTTGGTAAAAACTCAACTCGTCGTGTTTGGAGGACAAAGAATGCTGAGTTGCATCCAAAGAACACCATACCTACTGTGAAGCATGGGGGTGGAAACATCATGCTTTGGGGCTGTTTTTCTGCAAAGGGACCAGGACGACTGATCCGTGTAAAGGAAAGAATGAATGGGGCCATGTATCGTGAGATTTTGAGTGAAAACCTCCTTCCATCAGCAAGGGCATTGAAGATGAAACGTGGCTGGGTCTTTCAGCATGACAATGATCCCAAACACACCGCCCGGGCAACGAAGGAATGGCTTCGTAAGAAGCATTTCAATGTCCTGGAGTGGCCTAGCCAGTCTCCAGATCTCAACCCCATAGAAAATCTTTGGAGGGAGTTGAAAGTCCGTGTTGCCCAGCGACAGCCCCAAAACATCACTGCTCTAGAGGAGATCTGCATGGAGGAATGGGCCAAAATACCAGCAACAGTGTGTGAAAACCTTGTGAAGACTTACAGAAAATGTTTGACCTGTGTCATTGCCAACAAAGGGTATATAACAAAGTATTGAGAAACTTTTGTTATTGACCAAATACTTATTTTCCACCATAATTTGCAAATAAATTCATAAAAAATCCTCCAATGTGATTTTCTGGATTTTTTTCTCTCATTTTGTCTGTCATAGTTGACGTGTACCTATGATGAAAATTACAGGCCTTTCTCATCTTTTTAAGTGGGAGAACTTGCACAATTGGTGGCTGACTAAATACTTTTTTTCCCCCACTGTATGTGTAAAAAGCACAGCAATCTGAAAATGTCCCTTATTCAGCGTAATTGCGTAAACCCACATACGCGAATAGTGATCACCATGCCGTTGTCTGTATGTAGAGCCACTGGGACACCATGCTACTCACTTCCACAACAGACCATGGTAACGATTATAAGTTAATTAGGGGGATGTTCCTGTCATCCAAAGGCAAACACACGGGGGGGTGGTATTGCTGACATATGGTATTGTTTTAAGATCGTCATACTATGGATAATTTAGGAATTTGATTTTGAATTTTAGGACCCCTTTAGATATACAAAATATATAAAAAAATGATTTGATAAAATATCGATTTTGGCCTTTACTACTAAAGCCCATAGAAACATTGAATAACACATTCATAAATGGCAAAAAGGACAGTAAAACATTTTTTTCATAAGAAACAAGGTTTTGAAGTGTCTGTCCTAAATCTAGGCAATATAAAACAACTCAGGAAATATATATATTTTTTTACACATATTTAACCCCTTTTTTTTACACAAAATTACCTTCATACTTCCATTAGTTGTTTTTTTCCGGTACCGGTTACCTTCAGAAAAGTCCTGTGACATTTGTGAGGGTCCTAGAGAAAAACGGAGAACACCATCGTGAGACTCTCCCCTTTCCATTTAGTGGTCATAATACTTTCCATAGAGTGGTCCGTTTGGACGCTACAGACATTTACGTGAGAAAACTGATTTTCGGGATGTCTCCTGGTCTGACAAACACTGCTCTAGCTCTGCCACTTTTCACCACAGATGCGGAAGTGCGACACTGGCGGATGTTTTGGATTGAGATGTATCCAATGCAAAAAAAAAAAAGATATCTCTAGCTTAAACTGAGTCAATCGACTCTAGGGGGTTAAATATAGCTGCAAGCAGTTCAAGCTTTGGCCCCATAGCACCACCATCAGGACAAATTGGACACATTGCCCTAGGATGAGCTACTTCTGTACTCCTTACCACGCTTGCCAAATATCAGAACTCAACATCGAACAGATCATGCAATACAATTTTGATGTATTTTGGACCATTTTCAAAGAACCGCTGGATGGATTGGAACCACATTTGGTATATAGCATCTATGTACCCATCACTTTAAACACAATATTTCAAACAATATGGCCGCTATGAGCCAATGAGCTTGCATTAATGGTTTTTCCTGTCCAACAGCGTCACCATGCGGCCAAACTGAACCATACTTTACATGTTAGCTAGATTCATATCACTGTGTGCGAAATTTCATCACTCTGAGTTAAACCAACCAAGAGATATAAACATGTGCTCGTTATAGCGCCACCGTATGGTCAATCTGTATGTGTTTGCATATGTGTACTAAGTTTTGTTACAATACAGATATCCGTGTCTGATTTATATGCATTTATGTGCCAGACCCCGCCCAAGTAAATTATTATTGGTCAGTAGCGGCAATATTGATTGCCATACAAGCCTGGAAAATATTGCTTTGAGAGACCTTGGTCCATAGATGCAATATGTTTCGTGCAGCTCGTTCATTTGGTGCCAGAGGAGTAGCCTTTTTAGTGTTTTTCCTTGTGAGGAGAGGGACCTATGTACTGAATTTCATGACTACGTCACACGGGGTGAAGGGTGTGAGCTTTCAAAGTTTGCATTTTGAATTGCTTGTTAAAGCACCAACATGTGGCCAATTGGCATGGCATTGCATGAGAGGGTGTGGCCCTTGGCCCTTCACCATCAAGCCAGGTTGCACCCTCCTAGGCCTTACCATCACACAGGAATTTGCATATTTTCACAAAATGTTGGCGGTACCGGAATAATAATAACAGCGCCAACAGCTTTGCTAATTGAACCCCTAATGAGCTTTCCCATCCCTCAAACCAGGAGCTAACCAGTGAAAGAGCAAAGCCCACACATCATGCGATTCACCCAGGGGGGCCCGAGAGGAGAAGAGAGGACAAAGGGGAAGGAGGTGGGGTAGAAAAAGAATGTAGCAGATCTTCCCATACACACCTGGACTGATCTCTATTGCACACCACACTGCCCTTTCCCACCTGGACACTGGCCTGATCACTGACGATGATGAGACAGCCTAGAGGGAAGAGGTCAGAGACCTGGCAGTGTGATGCCAGTACAACAACCTCTGCCTCAAAGTCAGCAAGACAAAGGAGCTGATCGTGGACTACAGGAAACGGAGGGCCGAGCACGGCCCCATCCACATCGACGGGGCTGTAATGGAGCAGGCTGAGCGCTTCAAGTTCCTCGGTGTCCACATCACAAAGAAATTATCATGGTCCCGGGCACGACAACGCCTCTTCCCCCTCAGGAGGCTGAAAAGATTCAGCATGGGCCCCTCAGATCCTCAAAAAGTTATACAGCTGCACCACTGACTGGCTGCATCACCGGCTTGGTATGGCAAATGCACTGCCCTTGACCGCAAAGCGCTACAGAGGGTGGTGCGGACAGCCCAGTACATCACTGGGGCCAAGCTCCCTGCCATCCATTACCTTTATACCAGGCGGTGTCAGAGGAAGGCCCTAAAAATTGTCAAAGACTCCAGCCACCCAACTCATAGACTGTTCTCTCTGCTACCGCACGGCAAGCGGTACCAATGCACCAAGTCTGGAACCAACAGGACCCTGAACAGCTTCTACCCCCAAGCCATAAGACTGCTAAATAGTTTAAATAGTTAACCAATAGCTACCCTGACTATCTGCATTGACACGTTTTGCACTGTTGGGAAGGGCCCGTAAGTAAGCATTTCACCGTTAGTCTACACCTGTTGTTTACGAAAGCATGTGACAAAAAACAATTTTGATTTGATTATTAGAATCACACACCATCACTGTCCTCATACCGACCTATTTCACTACCTAATACAGATATCAATATTTGAGACAAATAGAATATAGCCACAGCTGAAAGGATATTAATTATATAAATGTAACTTGTCTTGTGACACCTCAATGGGATATAATATGTTATAGGTAGAATATAGCCATCCATCCCAGTTCAAAGTGGCTGGCGATGCTGATAATACGTTTGTATCTCTGCAGGGACCATCTCTCAGCCGTTTGGAACTGGATGGGGTTAACCCTGTCCTAATTCTTAATGCACTAGCCATATGGGATGACAGGCTATCCCGCTGAAGGAGGAGTTTTTAGAGGTTAGTGCGTGACAGGACTTGATATATCTGCTGTGACATCCCACAGAGGGTGATTCCATAAGAAATTACGCTGACACCTGAGAAACGTCCACCTCTATAAACCAGCATCCATCAGGACAGATGTCTTCATTTGGAAGTCTCCCTACATCCAGAGCTTTGATGTCCTCTCTCTCTCTCTCAATTCAATTCAATTCAATTTAAGGGCTTTATTGGCATGGGAAACATATGTTAACATTGCCAAAGCAAGTGAAGTAGATAGTAAACAAAAGTGAAATAAACAATAAATATCAACAGAAAACATTACACTCAGAAGTTCCTAAAGAATAAAGACATTTCAAATGTCATATTATGTATATATACAGTGTTGTAACAATGTGCAAAAAGTTCAAGTACAAATGGGAAAATAAATAAACATAAATATGGGTTGTATTTACAATGGTGTTTGTTCTTCACTGGTTGCCCTTTTCTTGTGGCAACAGGTCACAAATCTTGCTGCTATGATGGCACACTGTGGTTTTTCACCCAGTAGATAAGGGAGTTTATCAAAATTGGGTTTGTTTTCGAATTCTTTGTGGATCTCTGTAATCTGAGGGAAATATGTGTCTCTAATATGGTCATAGAATTAGCAGGACGTTAGGAAGTGCAGCTCAGTTTCCACCTCATTTTGTGGGCAGTGTGCACATAGCCTGTCTTCTCTTGAGAGCCAGGTCTGCCTATGGCAGCCTTTCTCAATAGCAAGGCTATGCTCACTGAGTCTGTACATAGTCAAAGCTTTCCTTAAGTTTGGGTCAGTAACAGTGGTCAGGTATTCTAGTTTGCTCAGTTTTTTTGTTAATTCTTTCCAATGTGTCAAGTAATTCTCTTTTTGTTTTCTCATGATTTGGTTGGGTCTAATTGTGTTGTTGTTGTTGTCCTGGGGTTCTGTGGGGTCTGTTTGTGTTTTTGAACAGAGCCCCAGGACCAGCTTACTTAGGGACTCTTCTCCAAGTTCATCTCTCTGTAGGTGATGTCTTTGTTATGGAAGTTTTGGGAATTGCTTCTTCTTAAGTGGTTATAGAATTTAACGGCTCTTTTCTGGATTTTGATCATTAGCGGGTATCGGCCTAATTCTGCTCTGTATGCATTATTTGGTGTTTTTCATTGTACATGGAGGATATTTTTGCAGAATTCTGCATGCAGAGTCTCAATTTGGTGTTTGTCCCATTTTGTGAATTGTTGGTTGGTGAGCGGACCCCAGACCTCACAACCATAAAGGGCAATGGGCTCTATAACTGATTCAAGTATTTTTTGCCAGATCCACATAGACAAGAGTACAGTTAATGTGACATGGTTAGAAGGTTTCATACCTAAATATCACATACACTAATTAATTCAACCTGGAGGGCCAATGAGAGAAGTATAGCAAAGGCTATTTCCAGTGTTTAAAATTGCATGCTCAGGGATAACCTAATACAACAGCCGTTTTATATTTAGATGGCATTTTCTCTCCTCTATGGATTGTGTGGTGTGCCTGGTGTTGACAAGCTCAGGCACTGTATCAAACACCACAGTGAACCAGCCAGTATTGAGCTGTCTTTTATCACACTTGCTAGGCTCCTATTTGCAGGGCCGGCCCGCCCATTAGGCAGGATTACATTTACATTTTACATTTTAGTCATTTAGCAGACGCTCTTATCCAGAGCGACTTACAGTTAGTGAGTGCATACCACCTAGGGTCAGCAGATTGAAGAGAGCGGCATTTTCCGAGCTAAACTGACCAAGACGCACCTCCAACAAAACATAACACCTCACATAATTCTGCCCCAAAATGTTAACTTATCTCACCCAGTGGCATATGGGCTATTAAGGTGATGCCGCCACATGATAAGCAGTGGCCACTTTGCCAAAGGCAGGGGCGCAAAATATTTATCTTGTCCATGCCCAGCTCGCCTCTTCATGGTGCTGTTGGAGAGAAGCAGCGCTGTGGCGTCCACCAATGCTCCGACAAAGTCATCTAACATAAATCATGTAGCCTATACAATAAAAACAGTATATAGCCTCTGTGGCCTTTTCCGTAGCCTACAGGGTGACCAAATTTATGACAATGTCATGAGACAGACACTTTTTACATCATGCGTGTTTCCGATCAAATAGCCTAACTGCCTCCTTATCAAATACCTATCTGAGCTGATCATGGTGAACAATAAAATACGAACAGCGTTTTCCAAGATGACGCAACACCTGATAAAAGTGGGTAGCTGATATTCAGAGCTTGAATAGCCAAAACAATTTGTCTTGATTAGACACTGTGGTCACACTTTATTTGGATAGTCCGGATTTTTCATCTGTAGATGCTCTACCAGTTGTCATTTACATCATTTAGCAGACGCTCTTATCCAGAGCGACTTACAGGAGCAATTAGGGTTAAGTGCCTTGCTCAAGGGCACATCGACAGATTTTTCACCTAGTCGGCTCTGGGATTAGAACCAGCGACCTTTTGGTTACTGGCACAACACTCTTAACCACTAAGCTACCTGCCACCCCAGGTAGTGGATAGTCATAATATCAACAAACTACCTGCTGATAAGCACCTGCTTGCTAAGGTTAGGGTTAGGTTTAGAATAAGGGTTAGGGAAAGGGTTAGGGTTAGTAGATAGTTGAAATGTTACTGATAGTCTGTAGAGCATCTACAGAGGGACTATCAAAATAAAGTGGGGATAGGAGGACGGCGGCATTTTTTAGTCTTGTCTAGGGTGTGATATCAGCAAGGACCGGGTCTGCCTATAGGCCTTAGAGCTACTCAACTCTCTTTATCCCCATCACTCCTCTCTCTCTCTGATATACAGGACATCTCCAATTTCATCATTTCACTAGCTTCTCTCAGCTGCTCTATATTCTTTATCTGTGTCTTCATTCCATCGTTTCATCCCCTCTCTGCCACGCTCCCTTTCTCTCTTTCTTAATACCCCTTCTCTCTCACTTTCTCTCTCTCGGTTGAAATAGGAACTGTTGCGCGCCAAAATGCTGATGTAACCAAAATGCCAAGAGCAGCTCATGACTTTTACATTCCACATTCCCAGCATATCCTTGTGTCTGCCAGGCAGACGGCAGTATGGGTAGAAGACATGATGAGGCTCTTCAGAACTCCACATTTAGGGGAGAACACTGTACTGACATGGCAGGGGAGGTGAAAGGGCTCCAACATGGCCGCTCAGCGCTCCCAGCAGCTCTCCCAGCAATGGCAGATCTCAGGGTGGAGGGCTGAGGTATCTCACTTCACAGACCGCCCGAAGCCTACATGTGGATGCGACTTCAAATAGTATCACAGTACAGACCTCTTCTCTCTCTGTCTAGTCACAAGTCTCTGTTGAAGTCTCCATCATGACTATCGAGCTTCAATTTCTTCTGCACTGCTTGTTTTGTTTTGTTTTGTTTTTGTACTGAGCCCTTCTAGAGTATTCTGGGGTTTGCATAACACAGCGTTTTCTTCCTTTTTCTTGGCCCTCATTTTAATCATGTCAGAAATATGGGGATTATGAGCTTTGCATTGTTTCCAGATGTATTTTATTTATTTATTTTACATGAAAACGAGCAGGCGCTCACACACACACGTTTGCATGACATTTCTGGGAGTGTAAAAAAAATTCACCATTAAAAATCCTATTTCCCTAACGCTAAACCTAACCCTTAACCTAACCTTAACCCTAACCCCAAAACCCTAAAGCTAACCTTTAAGCTTAAAATAGCATTTGAACAATTTCATGACCTGAAAAAAGTCCAGACTTTTCAAAGCAGTTCTTGTTTTCCTATCTTTTCAGGACATTAAGGTGAAATGTTAGGACATTGGGGTCCTTATGATGTAGGAAAACATGTACACACACGCACACTTATACACACACACAAACACACACGTATACTACACACACACTTACAGTGGGGAAGAAAAGTATTTGGTCAGCCACCAATTGTGCATGTTCTCCCACTTAAAAAGTTGAGAGAGGCCTGTAATTTTCATCATAGGTACACGTCAACTATGACAGACAAAATGAGGGAAAAAAACCCAGAAAATCACATTGTAGGATTTTTAATGAATTTATTTGCATATTATGGTGGAAAATAAGTATTTGGTCAATAACAAAAGTTTCTCAATACTTTTTTATATACCCTTTGTTGGCAATGACACAGGTCAAACGTTTTCTGTAAGTCTTCACAAGGTTTTCACACACTGTTGCTGGTATTTTGGCCCATTCCTCCATGCAGATCTCCTCTAGAGCAGTGATGTTTGGGGCTGTCGCTGGGCAACACGGACTTTCAACTCCCTCCAAAGATTTTCTATGGGGTTGAGATCTGGAGACTGGCTAGGCCACTCCAGGACCTTGAAATGCTTCTTACGAAGCCACTCCTTCGTTGTCCGGGCGGTGTGTTTGGGATCATTGTCATGCTGAAAGACCCAGCCACGCTTCATCTTCAATGCCCTTGCTGATGGAAGGAGGTTTTCACTCAAAATCTCACGATACATGGCCCCATTCATTCTTTCCTTTACACGGATCAGTCAGTCCTGGTCCCTTTGCAGAAAAACAGCCCCAAAGCATGATGTTTCCACCCCCATGCTTCACAGTAGGTATGGTGTTCTTTGGATGCAACTCAGCATTCTTTGTCCTCCAAACACGACGAGTTGAGTTTTTACCAAAAAGTTCTATTTTTGTTTCATCTGACCATATGACATTCTCCCAATCCTCTTCTGGATCATCCAAATGCACTCTAGCAAACTTCAGACAGGCCTGGACATGGTTCTGGGATTTTTGCTCACCGTTCTTGTGATCATTTTGACCCCACGGGGTAGATCTTGCGTGGAGCCCCAGATCGAGGGAGATTATCAGTGGTCTTGTATGTCTTCCATTTCCTAATAATTGCTCCCACAGTTGATTTCTTCAAACCAAGCTGCTTACCTATTGCAGATTCAGTCTTCCCAGCCTGGTGCAGGTCTACAATTTTGTTTCTGGTGTCCTTTGACAGCTCTTTGGTCTTGGCCATAGTGGAGTTTGGAGTGTGACTGTTTGAGGTTGTGGACAGGTGTCTTTTATACTGATAACAAGTTCAAACAGGTGCCATTAATACAGGTAATGAGTGGAGGACAGAGAAGCCTCTTAAAGAAGAAGTTACAGGTCTGTGAGAGCCAGAAATCTTGCTTGTTTGTAGGTGACCAAATACTTATTTTCCACCACAATTTGCAAATAAATTCATAAAAAATCCTACAATGTGATTTTCTGGAGAAAAAAATTCTCAATTTGTCTGTCATAGTTGACGTGTACCTATGATGAAAATTACAGGCCTCTCTCATCTTTTTAAGTGGGAGAACTTGCACAATTGGTGGCTGACTAAATACATTTTTTCCCCACTGTATATATACACACACCACTGCTGCAGCTCTATAGCTGACTGCACAGAGCCGTCCAGGATTAGCTAGTGTCTTAAGTACAGGGAAGGGCACACTCCTGGATTCCACCGGGAGGATAACACAGCCACTTGGCTTTGTCCGTTTCATCTCTCTCAGCATTCAACACACTCATTAATAACCTCAGAGAAGGCAAAGAAAAAAGCACTGTTCCTCAGTTTGATTTCTGGTGGATTCTGTGTATTTAAAGAGAAGGCCCAGAGTTTTACGTCAAAGCCCAGGCAGCAGCAATAAGTAAAGCTGGGTCCCTAGAGAAGATGAAAGGTGAAGGTTTCTTTCTACAGAAAGGTCATCGTGTTCTCCTTTCTCTCTGTACTGGCCCAGGATATGCCTCTTCTCTCCTTTCCTCCTCACGTGGGTCTCGGTAAGTAGAGATACAGGAGAGAGAGGGGGGGGGAAGACAGAGAGAGAGAGTGAGAGAGAGAGAGAGAGAGAGAGAGAGAGAGAGAGACAGGCAGTGAGAGAACGAAAGATAGACGGACAGAGTGAGAGAGAGAAAGAGAGAGACAGGACAGGGGTACAGTTTCAAGACCATCTTAGCATGCCATTGTTTTCCATTAGTCCCCTGGAAAGAACATGTCCCCCCTCGTGACTCTCTCTTTCCCCCCGGCAGCATCTCTCTGCTTCTCTCTGACAGTGCTATTTCAGGTGCGGCTCAGAGAGGAGCTGCCTCAGCTAGATCAATATACCCAAAGCGAACAGAGAGCCTCACATTCAGCATCAGCCTCCCCTCCCTGCTGCAGTGCAGAGAAATGAGAGGGACGAAAACTTTACTTTCTCTTCTCAGAACAGTTTTGTCTTAGAAAAAAAGAAAAGGATTTCTGGTGGAGAGAGATGGGCGAGTCATGCAGCAGGCATATGATTCAGTGCTAAATATATGAGAGCTCACTATGCCCCCATCCCTCCACCATTATTCCTCCATCTATCCCTATCTGCCTCCCTCCCTTGCTCACTCCCTCCCTCCCTCACTCACTCCCTCTAACCCTCATCTCAGAAAGAGTGATATTGACAGATATGCCATAGAAGCCTCTAGACTCTCAAACATAGGGGGAGGCTATAAAAAAAGCACACATCAAACATCCTAAGAGTAGCTGAGGAGAGAGCAGGCATCAAATGTTCTCCACAACAGCGGCTTCTCAGAGCTAGCATTGACAGCAGTGGATAAGAATGGAAGGTGTCACTCATGCACTCACAGATAAGCTTGCTGGCACTGTCAGCTAAGATCAGCACACAGACTCTGATGCTGCCTACTAGTGGTGGTGGTGGAGGTTGTGGTGGTGGTGGGGTTGGGGTCCTTTGGCCCTTTAGAGATCATTTTAGTATCCCATGAGGCTATCTTTCTGGAGGCGCCATCCGCCACAGCTTTGACTAGAGGATGGACGATGGTCACTCCTCTGCATGATTCTCCGTCTGACAGCCTGAAAAATGCATTTTCATTTCAGATCTGGGACATGAAAAATAATACCTGAGCCAAGAATACACGTTTTGTCTAAACCTGGTTTAAACCCTGTATCCAGCTGTCTTCTCATTCAGGTCCCATGGCACCAGATTTAGATGGACACCTGCAAAGGTAAGAGATATGTTGATAAGAGCTAATACACGTAAAAATGGTTTAATGTGATTAAAGATTAAGATACATATCTAGAGACTGTTTGAGAAAGATACAGTACAGTCATTGGATTAGCCCGCTGTTACAAATCAATGACAATGTTTATGATTAGGTTCCAGGTAACTCATATGGCTACAATGAGATAGTATCCAACCTGGCGAATCAGAGCAATTGTGCTGTGAATTTGCATCTGTACAGAACATACTGCACCATTTCTTATCCAGACAGTTTTTAAGCAGCAGGTGAAGATAAACAGTGAAGATATACAGTTGATGATATCAGACTGGTGAATATATCTCAGAAGATGTATCTCAGGAATCTATGTAATCTCTCTGACAGGAAAGGTCCCTGTGTGGGATGACATTTCCCTGTGGAACCTGCGGGGCCTTCACGGGTCCTGGATTGCTGGGCTTCTTCCTGATGACCTCACATGAGGTCATTACAAAGGGAAGGGCTACAGGGCCCACCACCCCACAGTTTAACCTCTACAGGATCGGTGTCCCGTATACGGGACGGTTGAGCTAACGTGCGCTAATGTGATTAGCATTACTGTTGTAAGTAACAGCAAACTTTCCATGACATAGACATGTCTTATATGGGCAGAAAGCTTAAATTCTTGTTAATCTAACTGCACTGTCCAATTTACAGTAGCTATTACAGTGAAATAATACCATGCTATTGTTTGAGGAGAGTGCACAACAACAGAAAACATATTAACTGTTTTGATACATTGTCACACCCTGGCTCTGGGACTCTATATGTTGAGCCAGGGTGTGTTCATTCTATGTGGTATATTTCTATGTTGGGGGTTCTAGTTCTTCTGTTTCTTTGTTGGCCTGAGTGACTCCCAATCAGAGGCAACGAGTGTCAGCTGTGGCTGGTTGTCTCTGATTGGGAGCCATATTTAAACTGTCTGTGTTCCCTTGGTGTTTGTGGGTTTTTGTTCCAGTTGGTCTTTGTTACCTAGGACGTTACGAGTCGTTTTGTTGTTTTGTATCGTGTGTGCACTTTAACTAATTAAAGTATGTTCGCTCAACACGCTGCGCCTTGGTCCTCCTCTATTAACGACGATCGTGACATACATTCACCTCTGAAGGTAAATAATGTACTTACATTCAGTAATCTTGCTCTGATTTGTCATCCAGAGGGTCCCAGAAATAAAATGTAGCATTGTTTTGTTTGATAAAATCAATTTTTATATTCAAATGTAGGAACTGGGTTCTACAGTTTGAACCCTTGTTGTCTCTGGCTCCACACCCACCCCGCCCGGCCATCTAGATGTGTGAAAGTTAGTGTTTAAGCTAATGATCCATCATGTATGACATTCCTGGGAGTGTGTAAACTTACATTTTGTTTTACCATATCATTTTTGTATGTTCTCTATAGTTATGTACTTGAAAATGTATCAATTGACCAATTCGGCACATTTGGGCAGACTTGATACAAAATAGTCCAGTATTGCAATGCTTCACTGGATCAATCTGAAACGAAATCTAAATTGCACCTAAACTGCAATATTATATTGTGGCCTTTCTCTTGCATTTAGCAAAAAAAAATTTTTGCTTGTATTATCTTTTACCAGATCTAACGTGTTATATTTTCCTACATTAATTTCACATTTCCACAAACTTCAAAGTGTTTCCTTCAAATGCTATCAGGAATATGCATATCCTTGCTTCAGGTCCTGAGAGATTTGGGTATGTCATTTCAGGCGAAAATTTAGAAAAAGGGTCCGATCCTTAAGATGTTAAGGAATATCTCCCTCTCCTCTGATCACAATCATGCTGGAAACCCAAAGATGGATCCTCTGTCAAGAGTTTTATCACATCCTACTTTATTTCAGGTTATCCTGAAATGTCAGCTTCTATCTCGCAGCACAGTTTTATGACTACATCTCAGCTTGGACTGAAAATGTCTCCTCCCACCATAGTAAAAGAAAACACGCCTTTTCTTTATCCCGGGGCAAATCTAGTTGGAGCAGACATAATAGCATGCAAAGCTTGGTTTATAGATTAGTCTATGTTGTTCCTAAATACCACAATTACCAGCCGTAATTGATGGTTGATATGGGTGCATGCTGCCGACATTAAACACCACTAAACCCATATATGGATCCCAGCCCAGACTTTATAAGTTGTGTTTTGCAGATTTCTTTCTTTGGGGTAATTTTTCAATGGGCTCTATCAATATCTAATGACTATAAGCTCTGAGAGTGGTGACTCATGAATGCAGTACTGGCATCATGGGGAGAGAGACGCTAATGGAGAAAAAGTTCCAGCGCCTGCTCCTGCATTGCACATATGATTAGAGATACAGTATGTGTGAAGAAATAGGTTATTTTAAAGAGGACTTGATAACAAGAATATAAAGTCTGGCTTGGGGTAAATATCAATACCATTTATCTCTATAAGAGCGGCTTTGGTGAGGTTTTCATGTAGCCATAAAAAGGAGAAGATTGAGTTACACACATGCAGTAACCTCCCCTTTCTTTGTAGTGGTGGTCTTATGTGGGAGGATGGAGTGGGTGGTTGTAGGGTGGATGGATGCGTGGGGTTGTGTGTACAGGGGGTGTGGAGGGGTGCTGGGGGTCAAGGTTTCCTGGAGGGGGTCGGATGGTTATGTAGACACACAACGTATTTCATCTCCGGGCCTCTCCACCACCTCCATTCCACCACCCCCTGCTCAGAGCCCCTGGGGCCGTCCTTTATTCTTATTTATGAGCTTCCAATCGGCCACTCTTCCAGCGCCGTACCGCTACCGCAACCGCATCGATCCCTCAAGGTCGAAGACGAGATGAGCTGCTGTCGTTGGTGTGTACAGTACTGTATGCATGAGCACATGGGGGGCTGGGAGGGGGGATGGACCTGCTAGGTGCCAGGTTGAGTGGGGTGCCGTGACTTTTCCTTCTGTCCACTAAGGGTGACAACTCACGGTGGAGGCATATGGCAGAGATCCAGGTTGTCCCCCCCTCCCCCCCTCCCATGTGACCCAGAGAGAATAATAATAATAATATGCCATTTAGCAGACGCTTTTATCCAAAGCGACTTACAGTCATGCGTGCATAAATTTTTTGTGTATGGGTGGTCCCGGGGATCGAACCCACTACCTTGGCGTTACAAGCGCCGTGCTCTACCAGCTGAGCTACAGAGGACCACGGGAATGGCTGGATTGTCCCATTTTACACCCACCAATGGCCTGCCTCTCACTAATTAATTTCCCATATGGTACACTGGCCCCTGGGTCTGAGACATCCTGGCACAACGCAAATTAGTTCCTTAGACATTCACATACTGTTTGTCACGTTAGCTTGGTACACTATGAATGGGGGGACAAAAATACCATCTGTTAGGCAAACTTTCGGCCCCTCTTGCGTAAATGACCAGTCAAGGTCAGGGGTTAGAGGATGTGGGAGATAAAGACAGGAGGGACTCTGTGGTTCTACCCAGGCAAGGAGACACATCGCCTGGGCAAGTCCCTGTACACTGGCCCGAGGGTGGCCTGGATGGTTGGTGATGCAGAGGGCAGAAGTGCCACTCCTGAGGGTCTTAGTAATCTTCTGAGGGTCATGGCTTTCTGAAAACATCCCCTGCCTCTGACTCATCTTACCCCCGTCCTCCCCACTACAGCTTCCCAGAAAAATATTTTATTTCAGTCCCTGGTGATTTTCCTGAAGATCATCATCCCTCCCATGGGACTTTCAACCATTAAAGCTAAGAAGAAGGTCACCCTTAAACATGAACGTTTCTCACATTAAGTTATCTCTAAATGCCAGTAGAATTATAAAACACTTGTATCATGAATGACACACAAAAAATTGCCAACTTTCTGTAGCTAATGAAAACGCTCATAGAATAGTAGCGGAGCAACTTACCGTCAAGCCCAGCTACATGTACTATTCCCTCATCACCTCCCTTTGCTATCTTTCTTGACCCTATACTCTTTATTCATCACTGAACATGTAGTTGCTGTTTCCCATATTTTTATTACGTTCCTCTTTTGATTTGCCACGCATTCCTCTAGAATGAATAGTTCAACATGAAACTGCAGATCTGGTCATTATCCTTGGATGGGCTCTGGTGGTCTTTGTGCTGTTCAGTACCTCTGATGCGTTCTGACTGTGCCTGGGTCGTGACCTGCTGGTACTGTTTTGTACTGTAGGGCTGGCAGCGGATGCATCTTGGGTCGTCTCTCCTCTACCTGCTGGGGAGGCCCTCAGGTTGTGGCTGGTTGGCTGGACACTCGGATGGTGAGCAGTCTATCTCAGCCAGGGAATCACTGCATGGCGGCCCGCCTGGCAGGAAATGGCTTCTCTTCTCCTTCTCTGGAATGGTTTTCTACTGCACAGTGCAGTGAGAGGTTCCTTAGCAGTGATATGTGCTATTGTATTATTTTCTATTCTTCTGTTCAGATATATCTTTAATTCTGTTCAAATACATCCTGACTCCCACTGCCTACTCAGATTCTGTCAACTTCACAAGGGTGTGTTTCACTTTTGTAATTAATAATTTACATAATGTCATGATGAGTATAATGATGAGGATGTTTTTTTCTGATTTGGGTTGCCATGGAGAGCCTTGTTCCCATACATACTTAACACTTCCCTAATTAAATCTCCCTAATTAAACGGATGTCATTCAAACAACTGCATTTTTACAATGCGTAAGATGGAGAAAAAAAACATTCTCCAAAGCACGCCACAACGTCAACAACGATGTGAGAACATAAGATCCTAAACCTTGACATACTCTCCATTCTGCCGGTCTGATACAACAGCTGTAATGGCCCATGAAAATGCCTCAGTGTCCTCTATTAGCATCAATTGAATGCTAATTATGTTTCTATTGCTTTAATACCTTTTGCATTTGGAAAACCATCAACCAGGCCACACATACGAATACCATTAGTTTCCGTGGCTACAACTCATTGCAAGATGAAGAAATCAATTTTGAAAGTATATAAGGTGAAGAAGATTGTCATTAATTATAAACCGTGTAGTTCGAGTCCTGAATACTGATTGGCTGAAGGCCGTGGTATATCAGACCGTATACAATGGGTATGACAACACGTTTATTTTTACTGTTCTAATTACGCTGGTAACCAATTTATTATAGCAAAAAGGCACCTCGGGGGTTTGTGATACAGTGGGGAAAAAAAGTATTTAGTCAGCCACCAATTGTGCAAGTTCTCCCACTTAAAAAGATGAGAGAGGCCTGTAATTTTCATCATAGGTACACGTCAACTATGACAGACAAAATTAGAAAAAAAAATCCAGAAAATCACATTGTAGGATTTTTAATGAATTTATTGGCATATGATGGTGGAAAATAAGTATTTGGTCAATAACAAAAGTTTCTCAATACTTTGTTATATACCCTTTGTTGGCAATGACACAGGTCAAACGTTTTCTGTAAGTCTTCACAAGGTTTTCACACACTGTTGCTGGTATTTTGGCCCATTCCTCCATGCAGATCTCCTCTAGAGCAGTGATGTTTTGGGGCTGTCGCTGGGCAACACAGACTTTCAACTCCCTCCAAATATATTCTATGGGGTTGAGATCTGGAGACTGGCTAGGCCACTCCAGGACCTTGAAATGCTTCTTACGAAGCCACTCCTTCGTTGCCCGGGCGGTGTGTTTGGGATCATTGTCATGCTGAAAGACCCAGCCATGTTTCATCTTCAATGCCCTTGCTGATGGAAGGAGGTTTTCACTCAAAATCTCACGATACATGGCCCCATTCATTCTTTCCTTTACACGGATCAGTCGTCCTGGCCCCTTTGCAGAAAAACAGCCCCAAAGCATGATGTTTCCAACCCCATGCTTCACAGTAGGTATGGTGTTCTTTGGATGCAACTCAGCATTCTTTGTCCTCCAAACATGACGAGTTGAGTTTTTACCAAAAAGTTATATTTTGGTTTCATCTGACCATATGACATTCTCCCAATCCTCTTCTGGATCATCCAAATGCACTTCAGACGGGCCTGGACATGTACTGGCTTAAGCAGGGGGACACGTCTCGCACTGCAGGATTTGAGTCCCTGGCGGCGTAGTGTGTTACTGATGGTTGGCTTTGTTACTTTGGTCCCAGCTCTCAGCAGGTCATTCACTAGGTCCCCCCGTGTGGTTCTGGGATTTTTGCTCACCGTTCTTGTGATCATTTTGACCCCACGGGGTGAGATCTTGCATGGAGCCCCAGATCGAGGGAGATTATCAGTGGTCTTGTATGTCTTCCATTTCCTAATAATTGCTCCCACAGTTGATTTCTTCAAACCAAGCTGCTTACCTATTGCAGATTCAGTCTTCCCAGCCTGGTGCAGGTCTACAATTTTGTTTTTGGTGTCCTTTGACAGCTCTTTGGTCTTGGCCATTGTGAAGTTTGGAGTGTGACTGTTTGAGGTTGTGGACAGGTGTCTTTTATACTGATAACAAGTTCAAACAGGTGCCATTAATACAGGTAACGAGTGGAGGACAGAGGAGCCTCTTAAAGAAGAAGTTACAGGTCTGTGAGAGCCAGAAATCTTGCTTGTTTGTAGGTGACCAAATACTTATTTTCCACCATAATTTGCAAATAAATTCATTAAAAATCCTACAATGGGATTTTCTGGATTTTTTTTTCTCAATTTGTCTGTCATAGTTGACGTGTACCTATGATGAAAATTACAGGCCTCTCTCATCTTTTTAAGTGGGAGAACTTGCACAATTGGTGGCTGACTAAATACTTTTTTGCCCCACTGTATATGGCCAATATACCACGGCTAAGGGCTGTATCCAGGCACTCCGCGTTGCATCGTGATTAAGAACAGCCCTTATCAATTGATTGAATTGATTTGACAATTTCTAAAATACATACATAAGGGCGCTCCAGCCGGTGACGTCTCCATATTACAATTTAAGAAAATCATCAAGGATAACACAATCAAGCTTAACAGCTTATTTCCATTGTGCTCCTTTTGAAGAGGGAAGGGGGAACGGGGAATGCAACAAGGTTAGGCGGTAATTGTAATAGCAACAGACAATGACAGACAAAAATTGTTGTTTGTTTCATAACATGAGATAATTAGTACCATTTCCTTTCCTAATAAACAACTATGGACAGGTACCTTGTTTCACATACCCTTAATATATAAAACAATCAATACCTAATATATACAAGACAATCACAATATAATAAACAACAGGCACCAAAAGGCATGCCATATGCTATCCCAGGTATTTCCTTCTCAGCATAATCTTACGACTCACTTTTGAGACATGCTACTATTTAGCAATTTTTTCATTGAGAACTTGAAACTACCTATGGCGGTTACAAGTTTCAAATTCTTCGGAAGACTATTCCAAAGAATGGCAGCTAAGTATAAAACCGTTTATTTCCCCATACCACTTTTAAATCTAAAAGGAACTACGTCAGTTTCACTATTGTTATCCCTTACTAAGTTAAAGTAGTTACATACAGAGCTATGAAAAAGTATTTGCCCCCTTTCAAATGTTTTCAAAGTCCAGACCTAATCCCAATTGAGATGTTGTGGCAGGACTTGAAACAAGCAGTTCATGCTTGAAAACCCACACGTCACTGAGTTAAAGCAGTTATGCATGGAAGAGTGGGCCAAAATTCCTCCACAGCGACGTGAGAGACTGATCAACAACTACAGGAAGCATTTGGTTGGAGTCATTGCAGCTAAAGGTGGCACAACCAGTTATTGAGTGTAAGGGGGCAATTACTTTTTCACACAGGGGAATTGGGTGTTGCATAACTTTGTTTATGACATAAATGAAATAAATATGTAATTGTTGTGTTATTTGTTCACTTATGTTCCCTTTATCTAATATTAGGTTTTGGTTGAAGATCTGATAATATTCAGTATCACAAATATGCTAAAGTAGAGAAAATTAGAAAGGGGCCAAATACTTTTTCATAGCACTGTAGGTACCTGGGGACCATACTGTGGACAACCTTACAGTGAGGGAAAAAAGTATTTGATCCCCTGCATATTTTGTACGTTTGCCCACTGACAAAGAAATGATCAGTCTATAATTTTAATGGTAGGTTTCTTTGAACAGTGAGAGACAGAATAACAACAAAAAAATCCAGAAAAACACATTTAAAAAAAATTCTAAATTGATTTGCATTTTAATGAGGGAAATAAGTATTTGACCTCTTAAAGGGAGTGCTCCTAATCTCAGTTTGTTATCTGTATAAAAGACACCTGTCCACAGAAGCAATTAATTACTCAGATTCCAAACTCTCCACCATGGCCAAGACCAAAGAGCTCTCCAAGGATGTCAGGGACAAGAGTGTAGACCTACACAAGGCTGGAATGGGCTACAAGACCATCGCCAAGCAGCTTGGTGAGATGGTGACAACAGTTGGTGCGATTATTCGCAAATGGAAGAAACACAAAATAACTGTCAATCTCCCTCGGCCTGGGGCTCCATGCAAGATCTCACCTCGTGGAGTTGCAATGATCATGAGAACGGTGAGGAATCAGGCCAAAACTACACGGGAGGATCTTGTCAATGATCTCAAGGCAGCTGGAACCATAGTCACCAATAAAACAATTGGTAACACACTACGCCGTGAAGGACTGAAATCCTGCAGTGCCCGCAAGGTCCCCCTGCTCAAGAAAGCACATATACAGACCCGTCTGAAGTTTGCCAATGAATATCTGAATGATTCAGAGGAGAACTGAGTGAAAGCTCTTTGGCATCAACTCAACTCGCCGTGTTTGGAGGAGGAATGCTGCCTATGACCCCCAAAACACCATCCCCACCGTCAAACATGAAGGTGGAATCATTATGCTTTGGGGGTGTTTTTCTGCTAAGGGGACAGGACAACTTCACCGCATCAAAGGGACGATGGACGGGGCCACGTACCGTCAAATCTTGGGTGAGAACCTCCTTCCCTCAGCCAGGTCATTGAAAATGGGTCGTGGATGGGTATTCCAGCATGACAATGACCCCAAACACACGGCCAAGGCAACAAAGGAGTCGCTCAAGAAGAAGTACATTAAGGTCCTGGAGTGGCCTAGCCAGTCTCCAGACCTTAATCCCAAAGAACATCTGTGGAGGGAGCTGAAGGTTCGAATTGCCAAACGTCAGCCTCGAAACCTTAATGACTTGGAGAAGATCTGCAAAGAGGAGTGGGACAAAATCCCTCCTGAGATGTGTGCAAACCTGGTGGCCAACTACAAGAAAAGTCTGACCTCTGTGATTGCCAACAAGGGTTTTGCCACCAAGTACTAAGTCATGTTTTGCAGAGGGGTCAAATACTTATTTCCCTCATTAAAATGCAAATCAATTTATAACATTTTTGACATGCGTATTTCTGGATTTTTTTGTTGTTATTCTGTCTCTCACTGTTCAAATAAACCTACCATTAAAATTATAGACTGATCATGTCTTTGTCAGTGGGCAAATGTACAAAATCAGCAGGGGATCAAATACTTTTTTCCCTCACTGTATGTACAAGACACAATTTAATCTGAGCGACTCTCTCCTCCACTTTGAGCCATCTAAGGCTTTCAAAGTGGGAATAGTTCAGATGCGTAAGTGCTGGAAGTTTAAGAGTAATCCTGACTAATTTGTTCTGCGATGTCTGCAATTTATTTATTATTATCTTGGTGGCACTATTGTACCAGGAAGAGCATGCATAGTCAAAGTGGCACTGAACAAGAGCCCCTGCCAATGTCCCCATTACATTCTTATCCAGATACTTGGAGGTTCTTGTCAGAAACCTAATTTTATGGTTGACATTGGAGATAACATTTTGTTCCATGCTCTCCCCTGTCTGATGTTTATCTAGCACACATCCAAGATACTTAACAGAGTCTTTTGCTGCAACTACTATGTCACCTACTACCACCTTAAAATCAGGAGATTACCTCAGTTTCACCTTGGACCCGAACAAGATGGACTCTGTTTATCCAAGGTGAAGTGACAGCTTATTGTCATATAGCCATTTACTGACATTCAGAAGTTCAGCACTGAGGGCTTTCTCAACCACCTTTTTGTCTTCGTGGGAAACCAACAGTGCAGAATCATCTGCATATAGGAAAAGGTCACATGTACAGGCAGATTTCAGATCATTTATACACAATAGAAAGAAAAGTGGACCCAGCCCACTCCCTTGGGGTACCCCGCACACTCCCTTGGGGTTCCCCGCAGTTCAAGATTTTGGGTTTAGACAGGGTCCCATCCACATCCACCATCTGTTTTCTTCCTTGCAGGTAAGAGCTAACCCATTTTACTGCTATGTTGTTAAAGCCCATGGATCTCATGATCCACTGTATCGAACGCCTTTTGGAGATCTAACATAACCATACCACAAAATGTCCCTCTGTCTACTTCCTTCCTTATGTGGTCAGTTAGATATAGTAGGCAAGTGTCGGTGGAATGGGATTTCCTAAAGCCAGATTGGAGCTCACAGAATAGGTTATGTAAGGAAATATAACTGTCAATCTGCTTGAACGTAATCCTTTCCATGACCTTCGATAAAACACACAGGATTGAGACAGGCCGATAGTTTCCATGATCTAACTTATTCTCTTTTTTATATAAAGGAATGACCCTTGCAAGTTTTAGTTCACTGGGAAAACACCCTAGTTTAATAGACAGATTTATAATGTGAGTTACACAGGGGGTGATAATTACCGCAGCATCCCTTAGAAATCTGGCAGGAATGTTGCCCAGTTGCTTTGGAATGGTCAAGTTCTTTCAGCTTCTTTAGCACAGGTATCTATGGTATATTGGCGATATACCACACCTCCTCATGCCTTATTCTTTAAATATACAGTTCCCTCCACTAATATTGGCACCCTTGGTAAATATGAGCAAAACGGGCTGTGAAACAAAATTATTTACTGTTTATCCTCTTGGTCTTTTATTCAAAATATTCACAAAAATCGAACCTTTAATTGAAGTAAAATGCTTGAAAAAAATAAATGTGAAATAAATGAACAAAAATATTTTTCTCCTAAACATGTGTGCCACAATTATTGCCACCCCTAGAAATTCTTATGAGTAAAATATAACTGAAGTATATTCCCATTCATATTTTACGTTTTTAAGTTCACCTGAGTGATTAGGAACACTTAAGTGGTAAGCCATGACTTCCTGTTTCACTGGGGTATAAATATGAGGTGACACACAGGCCAAGTTCCCATAGTCATCCATCACTATGGGAAAGACCCGAGAATACAGTAATGATGTGCGACAAAAGGTTGTTGAGTTGCACAAATCAGGAAATGGCTATAAGAAAATAGCTCAACGGTTGAAATTGCCCATTTCCACTATCAGGGCAATAATTAAAAAGTTTAAAGCAACTGGAGATGTTAACAATTGGCCTTGAAGAGGATGTGTGTCTATATTGAACCCACACACAGTGAAGAGGATGGTTTGAGTGGCCAGAAAATCTCCAAGGATCTCAGCTGGCGAATTGCAGACGTTAGTTGGGTCTTGGGGTCAGAAAATCTCCAAAACTACGATCAGACGCCACCAACATTTCCACAAGTTGTTTCGGAGGGTTGCCATAAAAAAGCCTTTGCTGTCATCAAACAACAAACTCAAGCGCCTACAGTTTTCCAAATGTTACTGGAACTTTCAAATGGGACTGGGTTCTATGGTCAGATGAGACCAAAATAGAGCTTTTTGGAAACAAACACCAGAGGTGGGTTTGGTGTAGACAGATCGATTGCCATGCAGAAAAGTACCTCATCCCCACTGTGAAGTATGGTGGTGGATCTTTGATGTTGTGGGGCTGTTTTTCTTCCAAAGGCCCTGGACAACTTGTTAGGATACATGGTATCATGGACTCCATCAAGTACCAGCAGATATTAAATTAAAACCTGACTGCCTCTGCTAGGAAGCTTAAACTGGGCTGTGGATGGATCTTCCAGCAGGACAATGATCCAAAGCACACCTCAAAATCAACACAAAAATGGTTCACTGACCACAGAATCAAGGTTTTGCCATGGCCATCACAGTCCCCTGACCTAAACCCCATAGAAAACCTGTGGTATGAGCTGAAGAGGAGAGTCCACAAGCTTGGACCTTGGAATCTGAAGGATCTGGAGAGATTCTGTATGGAGGAATGGTCTCAGATCCCTTGCCATGTGTTCTCCAACCTCATTACGCATTATAGGAGAAGACTCAGAGCTGTTATCTTGGCAAAGGGAGGTTGCACAAAGTATTGAATGAAGCGGTTCCAATAATTGTGGCACACATTTGAGAAAAATATATTTTTTTATGATAATAATTCATTTTTTCTTTCAAATATTTTACCTTAATTAAAGGTTAGAATTTCGTGAATATTTTGAATGAAAGACCAAGAGGATAAACGATAAATACTTTTTTTCACCGCCCGTTTTGCTCATATATACCAAGGGTGCCAATATTAGTGGTGAAGAAAGGGTGTATGAATGCATTCATGACAGGAGAATCATATTCGTTTTGTCATGGGAACCTCTTTATGCCAGAAGAATGGGTCGAGGGTGTGCGTGTGTGTGGTGAGTCGAACTTCCCGTAACCAGATCCACATTCAGTTAAATTTAGTCTGTTGAATCTTCTATAAGGGCTATCACTGACAGTGACCATGCAATTATGAAGCCTACTGTTAGGCACTTCTTATGCATCAGGCTTGGATTATGCTGCCTCTGCAGGTTGGTCCCTTGGTCGCAACTTAAATAGACACTGCACTGATGGGAAGGAGCTCCATTACATTGGTTTCACCTGGGCAGTTATTTTTATGCATTGCGACGTTTTTACATTGTGGTTTCTACTAGGGATTAACACGGGTAACCGGGATCCTGGGACTGTCCCATCACCACTCTTCACATTTCCCGAAAACATAAAATGACAAGAACCGGGAAATGACAAAAAAAATCCCCAATGTCGCACTAATGCAGTTCCACAAAGTACACAACATGTGCAGCATCAGATTGGCAAAAAATATATAATAGAACATTATCCAAACAGGTTTTCGCATTGGAAGCCTTTAGCGTAGTGTATTTACTTCACACAAAGTAGCCATAAATTCAAAGAACATGCATAATTGACACTACCGGACTGCACACATGACCCGAATGCAGTTTAGTGTTCTCATCAGAACTGAAAATGTGATCCCGGTCCAACCCAAACCCGATGAGCTGAAGCCCGAGCCCAGGCCTGGTCTGACATCACAGAAATTAAATGATCACGAACCTGAAAAAAAGCCAGATTTCTAGAAAACAATAGGCTATATTGATTTAAACTGGTGTTGAGAACAATGTGGCGGAGGTGGGCGGCAGTGGAGTGAGGAGGAAACAAACAGCCATTGGTCCTAGAAAACGCCAGAGAGAGGAAACTCACCTTAGTTATGATCAACTGAATGATGAAAATATTGGAATATAGTAGGCTAATGCAGTTGAAGGCATATATTAAATTATTGCTTATACTGAAACTCCCAAAGTCATATACAACCGTTATACTAGCCTAATTTAAAGCATTAGTCATGTGTTCACCTAGATTATTATTTCAGCACCGTTTTGATTGAGACAGCGCCACCACACTGCTTTGAGACAAGTGTGAGGGATTTAATAAATCAATCAATGTCAGATCTTTGTTTTCACTGAATCTCCGTTTGGATATTTGGTAACAATTAGGCTGGGGAAATGTTAGCTAAGTTGAGGTGAGTGCTAATGATCATCTTTATTCTAGTTTGCTCATATATCAGCTGATCAGAACATTTTGCTAGCATGTTATACAAGTGGGTTTTGTTCTTCACTGGCATAGTAGCCTGTCCTACTCCTGATCAAAAGCCTGTGACTTGACTGATAATCAATCAATGTGATTTTGTTTCACTGAATGTGTATATTTGGCTAATTTATCTCTGGCTGGACAAGTGGAAGTGGTTGCTCATTTATTCATGAGCTGATCTGCTCTCTGTATAACCATCAACTAGATTTTGCCAAATAGGAGATACTCTGTCATTCGTTGGAGGTTATCTAGCAAGCATAGCAACTTTGGTCATCTGGCTTTGGTTTGACTGCCATTGCAAAGTTTGTATGATTCGACAATGCTATGGCCTACTCGGAGTGTGCTATGTGCGTCCTGAGCGCGGTCTGTGTCGAGATAGCCTAGGCCTACTGCTGAAATGCGCTGAATTAATTAAGGAACATGATTACGCTCTGAATTTAGGAACGGCCTGTTTCGCAATTCACAACAATGTAATCGCCGATCAAAGGTACTCTATCATTACTAAATGTCAGTTTAATTTGCTCTGAAATCTTTACATACAGTGCCTTGTGAAAGTATTCATCCCACTTCGCATTTGTCCTATTTTGTTACATTACAACCTGTAATTAAAATAGATTTTTATTTGGATTTCATGTAATGGACATACACAAAATTGTCCAAATTGGTGAAGTGAAAAAAATATATAACGGAAAAGTGGTGCATGCACACCCCCTTTGCTATGAAGCCCCTAAATAAGATCTGGTGCAACCAATTACCTTCAGAAGTCATATAATTAGTTAAATAAAGTCCACCTGTGTGCAATCTAAGTGTCACATGATCTGTCACATGATCTCAGTATATATACACCTGTTCTGAAAGGCCCCAGAGTCTGGAACACCACTAAGCAAGGGGCACCACCAAGCAAGCGACACCATGAAGACCAAGGAGCTCTCCAAACAGGAGACAAGTTGTGGGGAAGAACAGATCAGGGTTGGGTTACAAAAAAATATCCGAAACTTTGAACATCCCACGGAGCACCATTAAATCCATTATAAAAAAAATGGAAAGAATATGGCACCACAACAAACCTGCCAAGAGAAGGCCGCCCACCAAAACTCACTGACTAGGCAAGGAGGGCATTAATCAGAGAGGCAACAAAGAGACCAAAGATAACCCTGAAGGAGCTGCAAAGCTCCACAGCGGAGATTGGAGTATCTGTCCATAGGATCACTTTAAGCCGTACACTCCACAGAGCTGGGCTTTACGGAAGAGTGGCCAGAAGAAAAATAAGCAAACACGTTTGGTGTTCATCAAAAGGCATGTGGGAGACTCCCCAAACATATGGAAGAAGGTACTCTGGTCAGATGAGACTAAAATGAGCTTTTTGGCCATCAATGTCTGGCTCAAACCCAACACCTCTCATCACCCCGAGAACACCATCCCGACAGTGAAGCATGGTGGTGGCAGCATCATGCTGTGGGGATGTTTTTCCATCGGCAGGGGAAACTGGTCAGAATTGAAGGAATGATGGATGGCGCTAAATACAGGGAAGTTCTTGAGGGAAACCTGTTTCAGTCTTCCAGAGATTTGAGACTGGGACGGAGGTTCACCTTCCAGCAGGACAATGACCCTAAGCATACTGCTAAAGCAACACTTGAGTGGTTTAAGGGGAAACATTTAAATGTCTTGGAATGGCCTAGTCAAAGCCCAGACCTCAATCCAATTGAGAATCTGTGGTATGACTTAAAGATTGCTGTACACCTGCGGAACCCATCCAACTTGAAGGAGCTGGAGCAGTTTTGCCTTGAAGAATGGGCAAAAATCCCAGTGGCTAGATGTGCCAAGCTTATAGAGACATACCCCAAGAGACTTGCAGCTGTAATTGCTGCAAAAGGTGGCTCTACAAAGTATTGACTTTGGGGGGGTGAATAGTTATGCACGCTCAAGTTTTCTGTTTTTTTGTCTTATTTCTTGTTTGTATCACAAGAAAAAATATTTTGCATCTTCAAAGTGGTAGGCATGTTGTGTAAATCAAATGATATAACCCCCCCAAAAAATCTATTTTAATTCCAGGTTGTAAGGCAACAAAATAGGAAAAATGCCAAGGGGGGTGAATACTTTCGCAAGCCACTGTAGTGACACAGCCAAGTGGACAAGGTGTCGCAGCGGCCCTCTTATTTGAGGAGAACCCTGGCATAGTGACCATATCTTGGTTTTAAACACTTTAAATGAGCACTTCCGATTTTTGCAGTATTTCCTGGGACTCTCGGGATAAATATGAATTATTCCCTGTATTGAAACTTGGTAGATTTTCGGGAAAGATATGAATCCCTAGTTTCTATTTAAATGATTCACGGACGGCCCGATAGCCGCAACTGACCTCCAGTGCCTCAAGGTCTTTACAGGTCGGCAGTTTCCCTGTAACCCTCCCTCCCATCCCCCTCTAATACAGTGCATCCATACACTGTACATATGATAGTGACATATACAGTGTCCATCCAGGCCTCCCTCATTCAGCACTATTGGACTGGATCACAAAGTGCAAACCACACAATTGACTTCTGGGACCAAAATGGCTGTCGTGTTGTGTAAAGAGCCGTTCACAGAGGTTGAAAAGAGCTTTGTGGGAGGAAATTGAAGAATGTTGAGAATAAATGTTTGCTCTATAGGATGTGGTGGTCACAGCTTGCTGTGATTAAATAATGAAGTGAGGGAGGGAGGGAGAGTGTTGCTGTCTTGCCTTGCTGAGATTGTCAGCTTTGAACATCATGCTTGTGTGTGTGTGTCTGTGTGTCTGAATGAATCTGTGCACAGTGCACACAGAAAGAGAGGACATATGTACCCCCCCGCTGCTACATATGTTATATATCTCTCTTCATTACAACCCAAAGCAGTTGACTAGCGCTCTGCTCTCCGTTTTCTAATTGATTCTTGCTCAGCTTGCTGCACCAACAGAAAACATGGCTGGGCTGTTTAGCTGTGGCCATTGAATTAGTGTTGAGGGGATCTCAACGCATTGGTCAATAATTACAACTAACAGAGCAATTAAGAGCATCTATTAGAAGACAGGTCTCTAAGGTATGCATTGAGAGTGCATCATTCCTGAAATCTAAACAAGCCCTAAATAATATGGAAAATGACAGAGTGAATCTCTTTTTCATGAACATTTCTAAAAAGCATGGCTCAGAAATAAATCAATTGTTCCTGAGCTGGGAGGAGAGATAGTGCTTGCTGGCTGTAAATATGACTTAATTATAATAAGGCCTCAATATCATCAACTCCCTCTAGGGTTTAATTATTGAAGACAGAGTTCGGCCCCTGCCCTGCTGATGCTGTGTGTGTGTGTGTGTGTGTGTGTGTGTGTGTGTGTGTGTGTGTGTGTGTGTGTGTGTGTGTGTGTGTGTGTGTGTGTGTGTGTGTGTGTGTGTGTGTGTGTGTGTGTGTGTGTGTGTGTGTGTGTGTGTGTGTGTGTGTGTGTGTGTGTGTGTGTGTGTGTGTGTGTGTGTGTGTGTGTGTGTGTGTGTGTGTGTGTGTGTGTGTGTGTGTGTGTGTGTGTGTGTGTGTGTGTGTGTGTGTGTGTGTGTGTGTGTGTGTGTGTGTGTGTGTGTGTGTGTGTGTGTGTGTGTGTGTGTGTGTGTGTGTGTGTGTGTGTGTGTGTGTGTGTGTGTGTGTGTGTGTGTGTGTGTGTGTGTGTGTGTGTGTGTGTGTGTGTGTGTGTGTGTGTGTGTGTGTGTGTGTGTGTGTGTGTGTGTGTGTGTGTGTGTGTGTGTGTGTGTGTGTGTGTGTGTGTGTGTGTGTGTGTGTGTGTGTGTGTGTGTGTGTGTGTGTGTGTGTGTGTGTGTGTGTGTGTGTGTGTGTGTGTGTGTGTGTGTGTGTGTGTGTGTGTGTAATGCAGGTCGGGAATCGAAGAAGACCCTTTAAAGTGCTTGTCAAGAGCTTGTTTTTGGACCCAAGCCACTTAGTAGATACAATTTATTATCTCCTGAAGCTCCTTAGTGTATCTACTGTATACTGTAGATTCAACACAAATATAGCATGCTCTTATACTGTCATCCAATAACAATACGTTATTGTTTACAGACACATGCTCATGGAATGTACAAAACCCACTGTAGTGTCAGGTCCACTAAGCCATACTAGCTCAGCTGTTGTGAATCTGGGGCGATCGTCACTTCTTGTCTCTAGGAAGGTGATGATATCATTCCATGATGACATAGCTATGACCTCTGTGCCACACACACACACACACACACACACACACACATATATATATGTGAGATGGCAGCACTGAGGAGGGCGCGCATAGGGCTGTGGCGGTCACAAAATTTCAGTCATCTCACGGTAATTGACCGTTAATTAACAAAAACACATTTAGCATCTCCTTGCTTCCACACATAGCCTATAAGCCATTTTAAAAAAGTATAATAAATCCATGTAATATAGCCTTCACAATAAATCCATTATTTATTTTAGACAGGTCTAAAGAAACATGCTATGAAGAAAATGTAGTCTATTTCAAAAGAACAGAATAGCATACTCTGAGTTGTCCTTATGTTAGGCCCTGATGTGGCTATGCCATATGGCTGTGGGCTACACTAGTTCATTTAGCAGACAAGATTTGCTTATAATTCCGTGACATAATTTTATATTATTTTATAGTATGAAGAATACAATTGAACAAAGCTGAATAAAATATAAATATTTTCTCCAAACGATTTGAGGGAGTGCGCACATGCGGCTATTCTGTGTTGAGCGGTTAACAAAGAAATAGGTACTCCTATATGCTTAATTTAGAGTTATTAATGTAACTTTAGTTGTTCTACAAACGTTGGGCTATATGTTTTGATTTTTAATACATTGTAAAGCTGCATGATGAGACTAATGATGATTTGAAGAAAGTCTGCTATGTATTTTGCAGCCCGGAGTGCTGCGTTGTGCCCTTCTCCCTGAGAGTGCTGGACAATCCGAAGCGACTCTCACTCACATGGCTCTCCGTCACGTGATCGGTCTTTCTCACAGGTTACAAATGAAGACAGACACATCGGAGACGCAACTGCACGCGTCCTTATCCAATTCTGAGGTGCATATTGAAGATATTGGAAAAACTGTCCATATTTACTTTTCGTCAGCCAACAAAATGAGTAGGCCTATCGAACAGCAAAAGCACTAGCCTATGTCAATCTACTATCCCGCATAGTACAAAAGTCGACCTATTCTATTCTGTACGAGAAATAAATATTCAAAACATAGTCTGGGACAGTTGTGGGATGCGATAGATCCCAAATTAATAGAACCACTAGCATAAAAACCTTTTTTTATGCAATGTGGCTGACGCAACAGATCAGAACGTTTAGCTTAAAATGTTGATAAACTATTAGGCTATTTTGTCACATTATAAGCGCAGCAATGCGCACATGGTAGTAGGCTATACAGTGAGGGAAAAAAGTATTTGATCCCCTGCTGATTTTGTACATTTGCCCACTGACAAAGACATGATCAGTCTATAATTTTAATGGTAGGTTTATTTGAACAGTGAGAGACAGAATAACAACAAACAAATCCAGAAAAACGCATGTCAAAAATGTTATAAATTGATTTACATTTTAATGAGGGAAATAAGTATTTGACCCCTCTGCAAAACATGACTTAGTACTTGGTGGCAAAACCCTTGTTGGAAATCACAGAGGTCAGACGTTTCTTGTAGTTGGCCACCAGGTTTGCACACATCTCAGGAGGGATTTTGTCCCACTCCTCTTTGCAGATCTTCTCCAAGTCTTTAAGGTTTCTTCAGGGAATCTTCAGCTCCCTCCACATATTTCCTATGGGATTAAGGTCTGGAGAATGGCTAGGCCACTCCAGGACCTTAATGTGCTTCTTCTTGAGCCACTCCTTTGTTGACAAGATTCTCCCGTGTTGTTCTGGGCTGATTCCTCACCATTCTCATGATCATTGCAACTCCATGAGGTGAGATCTTGCATGGAGCCCCAGGCCGAGGGAGATTGACAGGTCTTTTGTGTTCCTTCCATTTGCGAATAATCGCACCAACTGTTGTCACCTTCTCACCAAGCTGCTTGGCGATGGTCTTGTAGCCCATTCCAGCCTTGTGTAGGTCTACAATCTTGTCCCTGACATCCTTGGAGAGCTCTTTGGTCTTGGCCATGGTGGAGAGTTTGGAATCTGATTGATTGATTGCTTCTGTGGACAGGTGTCTTTTATACAGGTAACAAGCTGAGATTAGGAGCACTCCCTTTAAGAGTGTACTCCTAATCTCAGCTCGTTACCTGTATAAAAGACACCTGGGAGCCAGAAATCATTCTGATTGAGAGGGGGTCAAATACTTATTTCCCTCATTAAAATGCAAATCAATTTATAAAAAAAAATTAATTTGTTTTTCTGGATTTTTTTGTTGTTATTCTGTCTCTCACTGTTCAAATAAACCTATCATTAAAATTATAGACTGATCATTTGTTTGTCAGTGGGCAAACGTACAAAATCAGCAGGGGATCAAATACTTTTTTCCTTCAATGAATGTGATGCGTGATTTGAAGGAGTCAGGCGCAGGAGGGTAAATCACAGTATACAGAGTTTATTCAGTAATCCAGCGTAACCAGTCCAGTGCGCAAAACAGGCGCACTGGAACAAACATGCACACAGGGAAAATACCCCGGCAATACAAAATACTGAGCTCAACCGAGCTACTAATCCTCACAATAAACAATCACCCACAAGGACAAGGGAGCAGAGGGAACACTTATACACATACTAATGAGGGGAATATGAACCAGGTGTGTGTAATTGACAAGATAAAACAAATGGAATTATGAGATATGGAGCGGCAGTGGCTAGAAGGCCGGTGACGACGAACGCCGAAGGCTGCCCGAACAAGGAGGGGAGGCAGCTTCGGAGGAAGTCGTGACACTATAAGCACGAATGTTCCATTAGCGGAAAACACCATTATGCATGTAATGCTTTTATTATAAAGGTGCATTTTTATGGTGAAAATTATCTTCCCCAAACTTGAAACTCACACGCTGTTTATATATGCCAGTTAGGCTCTACACCCCTTGTAAAGCGGATTAACCTCTACGGGATCGTGTCCCGTATATGGGACGGTTGAGCGAACGTGCGCTAATGTGATTAGCATGACTTTCCAGGACATAGACATGTCTTATATGGGCAGAAAGCTTACATTCTGTCACGTTCGCTGAAGGACGGGTCAGACCAAGGCGCAGCGTGATATACGTACATGTTTATTTAACTTAATAAACACAACGACAAAACAATAAATGAACCGAAACGTTTAGTCCTAATGTAGAATACACAACTAACCTTAACAAGATCCCACAACTAGACTGTGCCAATAGGCTGCTCAAGTATGGTCCCCAATCAGAGACAATGAGCGACAGCTGCCTCTGATTGTGAACCACACCGGCCAACATAGATCCACACATGCTAGATATACAACATAGAATATATACAACAAGGAATATACACACCCACTCAACATATAAGTGTCCCCTGAGTCAGGGCGTGACAGTACCCCCCCCCCCCCAAAGGTGCGGACTCCGACCGCACAACATAAACATAACAGGGTAGGGGCCGGGTGGGCATTCCGCCTCGGAGGCAGATCCGGCTCGGGGCGTGACGACCTCTCACTCTCCGCCTCCCTGTTGCGCCCCTGGTCTGGTCTGGACCTCGGCGCGCTGCTTCCCCTCTCCTTCCTCCCACGATACGCCAGGCCCTGTCTGGACCCTGGTGTGGGAGACCCCGAACCTGGAGAGGGGCTGACGTCATGGTCTGGACTGGAGCCGCTGACCGGAGCTGGACTTGGCACCGGTGGAGCGGACTGCTCTGGCTCCGGAGTGGAGCCGCTAACCGGAGCTGGATCAGGCACCGGTGGAGCAGACTGCTCTGGCTCCGGAGTGGAGCCGCTGACCGGAGCTGGACTGGACCCCAGTGGAGCGGACTGCTCTGGCTCCGGAGTGGCGCAGCTGACCGGAGCTGGATCAGGCACCGGTGGAGCGGACTGCTCTGGCTCCGGAGTGGAACAGCTGACCGGCACTGGATCAGGCACCGGTGGAACAGGCACGGGCCATGCCGGACTGGACAAACACACCACTGGCTTGGTGCGAGGGACAGGAACGGGCAGGGCCGGACTGGCGACGCGCACCACTGGCTTGGAGCGAGGAGCAGGAACAGGCCGGGCCGGACTGGCGACGCGCACCACTGGCTTGGTGCGAGGAGCAGGAACAGGCCGGGCCAAACAGGCGACGCGCACCACTAACTTGGTGCGAGGAGCAGGAACATGCCGGGCCGGGCTGGCGACGCGCACCACTGGCTTGGTGCGAGGAGCAGGAACAGGCCGGGCCGGGCCGGGCTGGCGACGTGCACCACTGGCTTGGTGCGAGGAGCAGGAACAGGCCGGGCCGGGCTGGCGACGCGCGCCACTGGCTTGGTGCGAGGAGCAGGAACAGGCCGGGCCGGGCTGTGGAGGCGGACTGGAGGTCTAGAGCGGAGAGCTGGCACAACCCGTCCTGGCTGGCTGCCCACTTTCGCACTACACGTGCGGGGTGCTGGCACAGGACGCACTGGGCTGTGCACGCGCACTGGCGATACAGTTCGTAGAACTGGCGCAGGATATGCGGGACCGAGGAGGCGTACTGGAGACCAGGAGCGTTGAGCCGGCACACCCCGTCCTGGCTGGATGCTCATCTTCGCACGGCACGTGCGTGGTGCAAGCACAGGACGTACATGACTGTGCCGGCGCACTGGCGACACAGTACGTAGCTCCGCATAACACGGAGCTTGCCCAGTCATACACCTCTTCGCGTGAGTACGGGGAGTTGGCTCTGCTCTAAACCTAGGCTCCGCCAACCACCCCGTGTGCCCCCCCAAAAAAAATGTATTGGGGCTGCTTCTCTGGCTTCCTCCTCGACCGGCCTCCTCCGTGTTGCCGTTGCTCCTCTCCTGCCTGGGCATCTAACTTAGCCCATGGTCCTTTCCCCGCAAATATCTCCTCCCATGACCACAAATTGGCCATCTGTGACATGGTCATCCGCTCCGCCAGGGCACGCTGCTTGGTCCGTGTTTGGTGGGATCTTCTGTCACGTTCGCTGAAGGACGGGTCAGACCAAGGCGCAGCATGATATACGTACATGTTTATTTAACTTAAGAAACACAACGACAAAACAATAAATGAACCGAAACGTGAAGTCCTAAGGTAGAATACACAACTAACCTTAACCGGAACAAGATCCCACAACTAGACTGTGCCAATAGGCTGCTTAAGTATGGTCCCCAATCAGAGACAACGAGCGACAGCTGCCTCTGATTGGGAACCACACCGGCCAACATAGATCCACACATGCTAGATATACAACATAGAATATATACAACAAGGAATATACACACCCTGACTCAACATATAAGTGTCCCCTGAGTCAGGGCGTGACACATTCTTGTTAATCTAACTGCACTGTCCAATTTACAGTAGCTATTACAGTGAAAAAATACCATGCTATTGCTTGAGGAGAGTGCACAACAACAAAAAACGTATTAACTGGTTTGATACATTCACCTCTGAAGGTAAATAATGTACTTACATTCAGTAATCTTGCTCTGATTTGTCACAACTGGCAAGTGTCTTCACTGACATTTCCAACCTGTCCCTGACTGAGTCTGTAATACCAACATGTTTCAAACAGACCACCATAGTCCCTGTGCCCAAGAACACTAAGGTAACCTGCCTAAATGACTACCGACCCGTAGCACTCACGTCTGTAGCCATGAAGTGCTTTGAAAGGCTGGTCATTGCTCACATAACCACCATTATCCCAGAAACCCTAGACCCACTCCAATTTGCATACCACCCCAACAGATCCACAGATGATGCAATCTCTATTGCACTCCACACTGCCCTTTCCCACCTGGAGAAAAAGGAACACTTACGTGAGAATGCTATTCAATGACAACAGCTCAGCATTCAACACCATAGTGTCCTCAAAGCTCATCACTAAGCTAAGGACCCTGGGACTAAACACCTCCCTCTTCAACTGGATCCTGGACTTCCTGACGGGCCGACCCCAGGTGGTAAGGGTAGGTAACAACACATCTACCACGCTGATCCTCAACACGGGGGCCCCTCAGGGGTGTGTGCTCAGTCCCCTCCTGTATTCCCTGTTAACACGACTGCATGGCCAGGCACAACTCCAACACCATCATTAAGTTTGCCGATGACACAACGGTGGTAGGCCTGATCACCGACAACGATGAGACAGCCTATAGGGAGGAGGTCAGAGACCTGGCCGTGTGGTGCCAGGATAACAACCTCTCCCTCAACGTGATCAAGACAAAGGCGATAATTGTGGACTACAGTAAAAAGAGGACCAAGCACTCCCCCATTCTCATCAACAGAGCTGTAGTGGAGCAGGTTGAGAGCTTCAAGGTCCTTGGTGTCCTCATCACCAACAAACTATCATGGTCCAAATACACCAACAAAAAGGCATTGTTTCTGATGCTGGGCATCATTCATAAGTGATAATATATAATTCACAAGTGATAGGCGAACATTGTCACCCATCAGACTATTCTTGATTTAATCTTGTCTTTACATATACTAAATAATATATGGGTGACATTTGATTTAATTTAGAATGGACCATTATCATGCACCTGTATCGAAACAGGGTCAGCGGGAAAAAATACATGTCATCTATGCACTTAAATAGCGAATGGAGAACGCTTTTCCCCTTGGTTTATTTTCATGCCAGCCAGGTAGGCTATACTCCTGTTGTAAATATAAGTATTGTGCTTAATATTAGGAAAGTTGAGAAATAAATATAGTAGGTCTAGCCTATAGAAAGCTGATGAGATCCTCCTCTTTTTATTAGCGGAAAATCTCCCGCAATTGCATAGCCTATAGAAATGTTGCGCAACCTGAGCTCATGGGCTCTCATGAAGTGTTTGATTAGATTTTAGAATACATTTGCATTGATGTCAGGGTGATTAGAGGGACAATAGAGTGCTGAGTACCAGGCAGTTAGCAAGTTTGGTAGGCTACTAATGACCAGCAGCAGCAGCAGAGCTTGGAGAAGCCTTTGTTTGCTCGGAATGTTCGTGCAATAATTTCCTACGACCTACAAACATTTCTGGATCATGAATCGGAAGCTAAACACATCTCTCAGCCTCCCAGATCTGGAATATTACATTTGCTACTTTGTTCCCTGCACAGCGGGCTTACCTGTTGCTCCTGGCCGAGATGACCTAAGGCTACACCGGCCACGAAGAAGAGGAAGGAAAAGACTGGCTACACAGTCTCCTCTTCTTAGTATCCTGATGGCTAATGTCCAATTGCTGGAAAATAAACTTTGTGAACTCAGAGAAAGGCTTCAATCGCAGAGGGACATCAGCAAATGCTGTTTTTACTGAGTCGTGGCTTACGGACAATACACTCGACTCTGCTATTCAACCAGACAGCTTCTCCATATTCTGAATGGATCGAACGGCTGCTTTTGGTAAGAGTCGGGGGGAGGGGTATGTTTCCTCATAAACAATTCCTGGTGTAGCGAAGTTGAAAAATCCTGAGCTCCTGTTCACCCGACCTGGAGTTTCTGATTCTAAAATGTCGACCCCACTATATGCCAAGGGAATCCACGTGTGTTATTATCACAGCTGTGTATATTCATCCACAAGCAAACACCAAGGCGGCTCTGTACAAGATCATTAGCCAGCAAGAATCCTCTCGCCCGGGAGCAGTCTTTATTGTTGCGGGTGACTTTAACCAAGCCCAAAATATCACCAACATGTATCCTGCCCTACAAGAGCATCCAGCGTGCTTGACCCACTTCAGCCAATCAGATCACGTCTCTGTTCCTACTCATTCATCAACATTGAGGAATATACATTGTCATATTTTATCTTACATTTTTTCACTCTTTATGCGATGCGCACTGCAGAGATGTCATCCCTGGCCGTGTCCTCAGAGTGTGTGCTGATCAGCTGGTGGGCGTCTTCTTGGACATCTTCAACCTGTCCCTGTCCCAGGCTGTAGTCCCCACCTACTTTAAGGAGACCACCGTCGTCCGAGTGCCCAAGAAAAACAAGGTGACATGCCCAAATGACTATCGCCCTGTCACGCTCACCTCAGTCATCATGAAGTGCTTCGAGAGACTGGTCATGGCCCACATCAAGGCCAGGCACACTGGTCCCACTCCAATTTGTCTACAGCTCAAACAGATCTACGGAAGATGTGATTTCCATTGCTATTTACATGACCGTAACACATCTCAACAAGAGGAACACCTACAATATGTGAGAATGCTGTTCTTGACTACAGTTCAGCATTCAACACTATTGTTCCCTCCAAGCTCGACACCAAGCTCAAAGCCCTGGGTCTGGACACCACCCTCTGCAACTGGATCCTGGACTTCCTGACGGGCAGACCACAGGCTGTGAGGATTGGCAACAACACCTCCTCCATACTGACTCTTTACACAGGGCCCCCCCAGGGATTTGTCCTCAGTCCTCTGCTGTACTCTCTGTTCACCCACGACTGCATGGCTTTGCACGACATCAACTCCATCATCAAGTTTCCTGACGACACCACGGTTGTAGGCCTGATAACCAACAACGACGAGTCAGCCTATAGGGAGGAGGTAAGTGAACTGGCATTGTGGTGTCAGGACAACAACCTCTCCCTCAACGTCAGCAAAACAAAGGAGTTGATTATTGACTTCAGGAAGCAGCGTACATATGGCTAATAGGACTTGAAACTTGAAACACACACACACAGCATTGGGGAGTAACTGATACATTAGTGAAGTTACCAACAGAAATATTGTAATCAGACTACAGCCGTATGTCAGTCAGTCTCTATGTTTGACAAGGGATTAGTGCAGGATCAATACATTAACACACATGTAATTAGTTAGCAGTTGTCACGTTTTTTTATTGGGATTCTATGAACATTTAACGGAAAGACAGAAGTAATGAAATTATAAATGATGGAATATCAACAGGGTTACAGTGTCTGGCTGAGTCCGCAATTAAAAAGACGTAGAAGGATTGGAAGCAATCTCAGCGTGTTGCCTGGGGATTCATTCATGAAAGAGTAATTAAAAGTTTAGCTAGCTAGTTTTATTGACAGCAATAACAATGCTAAAGGACTTAGTCACAGTTCAGGACTCTTAATGTGAGGAAAATTACTCTATAAATACACTGACTGTTGTTAAACCTGTGTGTAATTGGATTTTTAATCCGTTGCGTAAGCGCTCAATAAAGGTCCGTTATGAAAACGAAGTTGAATATAAACATGTCATGGAAACCATCAAGTCTTTGTGCTTTATGTAAAGGTATGTAAAGCTGGCACAACAATAGCTCTGCCAGGTGGTGGGAAAATCAGGCTCACTACCCCAGTCTATGTTCTGAATTTAAACAACTAATTAGTGGTGTTTTAGAAGGAAAAATACCAAAAAGAAGACATCAAGAGCCTTCTTACTCTCTTTTCAGCTGCGTGTTCACATACATCGTCCTGGACATGTATTGATCTTTGGAGAAATTAAGAAAAAAGACATCAATAGCTTTTACATGAATTCACAACAAGCAGTTTCAGCACATGGAGGAGAGGGTCTGAGAGAACTATCCCCCTCCCCCCCCCCACACACACACGACACACCCACATAATACACCCACTCAATCACACAGGCAGGCATGCACTCGCGCACACAAACACACACATACCACTGGAGTCCAGAGTAGCAGTAACCTGCTATGCCAGCTATAGGTTTGAAACCCCTGAACCAACCATTCACAATAGTAGTAGACTGACATTAAAAGTTGAGCCACTACAATCCACTCCACTCCACACACTATTGTATCCAAGATGGCGTAGTAGTGCAGTCCTGTTTTTGTCGTGTGTCTGTAAATAGCCTGTAAATAGCCTGTAAATACCCAGTTTTTTTGTATTTTTCGTACATATTTCCCTATCAGACTTTTCATCCTTCTACAAAATACACTTTCCTGCAACCCGCCTCACTCAATGTGGAACGGATTCTATTATTGACTTACCTTTTATCTAGAATCTCCAGTTGAAACTAGCTAGCCAGCTAACTAGCTACTTGCTATTAGCCACAGTTAGCGGTATTTCACCCAGAACATTGGATTTTTCTGCCGGAATAATTTAATCACTGGACATTAATCACCGGATCGCAACTAGCTAGCCGCAACCGAATGGATGTTGCTGTTTGGCTAATCACCACTGCCCCCGATGCAAGCACCAGTTAGCCTCGAGCTAGCCTAGAGCCAGGCCCATATCCCGGCTATCTACCTCTCTGTCTACCGGACGGGAGTAGCCAGCTAACTAGCGACTTGCTATCAGCTACCGTTAGCGGTTTTTCACCATTGTCCATGGCCTGCACCACCTACCAGCCAGCTCTAGCTTGGACTATTATTCGGCCAGTCTGCACTGTCTGCACAGCGCGTTATCGACCCAGAACGTATCAGTTTTTCTGCCGGAATCACTGAATCACTGGACCTTTAACTCCGGATTCATCGCTACAAGCTAGCTGCAACAAAATGGACGTTGTGGTTTGGCTAATCATCCTGAGCTAGGCCCATCTCCCAGCTATCTACCTCTCTGTCAACCGGACAGGACCACCTAGTGTTGACACGGAGCCCCGCCGATCCTACACGACTGGTCTGCCGACGAAATCGTCTGATGTGGTGTGGGGTTCTATTTTCTTATAACTAGATGTGATGCCTAGCTTAGAAAGAATACATTAATGATTAAACATAATAGGTTTGTGCTGTACTGATATAGATTGTTTAACATAACAAGCTGTGATTAATGTGAGGAACCATTAGGGGGTAGGCTGAGACAGACTTGTGACTCACACACACACTGCCTCTTTGTTAAACCACTCAAGGACATGTGTTCTGCTACAAAGGGGTTGCTGACTCGAGACAAGTTGTAAAGATAACAACTAATGCCCGGCAACAGTGAAGCGCCAAGGGGCTGGGACCAGCCTGTGCACCATCGATAGGTTGGGTAAGTTTAAACCACACCCAGCCTCTACTCTGACAGGCCCAGCAGGGAGCGGGAACTAACTCTGTCAGAGTATTTAAAGAAGAAGTTATAACAAAAGCTCAGTTCTCTGACTGCCCTGCATGGTTTTTCAGTGGGCCCGTATATACGAACATCATATTTACCATTCAAGTGTTTGCATTAATTAAAATACTAGTCTATTTTAGAAGACGTGTATTGACCTCTTTTTGTTCCTATACCAGATTTGAATTGACGCAACTTAACAGTGGTTACAACAGGCTTCCCGTTACGACGTCGACCACGAAGATTCCATCTGCTAGCCCCGGCCCGCTAGCACACGCTAGCCGTGGCCTCTTGCTCGCTAGTGCTTTAGCAGCCCCCGAACTACCTCCGAACTATCCTATTGCTGTTCACCGGACCTTATGATAACTCAGCTATACAGCTGATGCCTGCTGGACTGTTCCTTTTTACGGTACTGCATCCTGTTTATGTTTAGCCTCAGCCCAAACTGTGTCGTCATTACCAGCTGTTGTCTTAGCTCTCTGAAATTACACCTGTGATTGCTTTATGCCTCTCTCCCATGTCAATATGTTTAGCTTATTGTTGTTTCGGTTATTTCTAATTGTACTATTTCACTGTAGATCCCCCAGCCCAGCTAAACCTGCCTTAGATAGCTCCTTTGTCCCACCCCCCATACACACGGAGACAGACTCAATTGGTGCCTCCAGTGATGCTATCTCTTTCATTGTTACCCAACGCTTAGGTTTACCTCCAATTTACTTATATCCTTCCATCCTTCCTTGTCTGTACATAATGCCCTGAACCTTTTCTACAACGCCCGGAAATCTGCCCCCTTTATTCTATGTACCCAACGCACTAGAAGACCAGTTCTTAAAGCCTTTAGCCGTATCCTTATTCTAGTCCTCCTCTGTTCCTCTGGTGATGTAGAGGTTAACCCCTACAGCCCCCAGTATCACTCCTACTCCCCAGGCGCTATCATTTGTTGACTTCTGTAATCGCAAAAGCCTTGGTTTCTTGCATATCAATATCAGAAGTCTACTTCCTAAGTTTGAGTTATTCACTGCGTTAGCACACTCCGCCAACCCTGATGTTCTAGCAGTGTTTGAATCCTGGCTTAGGAAGGCCACCAAAAATTCTGAAATTTCCATCCCCAACTATAACATTTTCCGTCTAGATAGAACTGCCAAAGGGGGTGGAGTTGCAATCTACTGTAGAGATAACCTGCAGAGCTATATCATACTATCCAGGTCTGTGCCCAAACAGTTTGAGCCTCTACTTCTAAAAATCCACCTTTCCAGAAATAAGTCTCTCACTGTTGCCGCTTGCTACAGACCCCCCTCAGCCCCCAGCTGTGCCCTGGACACCATATGTGAATTGATTGCCCCCCATTTATCCTCAGAGTTCGTACTGGTTGGTGACCTAAATTGGGATATGCTTAACACCCCGGCCATCCTACAATCCAAACTAGATGCCCTCAATCTCACACAAATTATCAACGAACCTACCAGGGACAACCCTAAATCCGTAAACATGGGTACCCTCATAGATATCATCCTGACTAACTTACCCTCTAAATACACCTCCGCTGTCTTCAACCAGGATCTCAGCGATCACTGCCTTATTGCCTGCGTCCGTAACGGGTCCGCGGTCAAACGACCACCCCTCATCAAACGCTCCCTAAAACACTTTAGCAAGCAGGCCTTCCTAATTGACCTGGCCCAGGTATCCTGGATGGATATAGATCTCATTCCGCCAGTAGAGGATGCCTGGTTGTTCTTTAAAAGTAATTTCCTCTCAATCTTAAATAAACATGCCCCATTCAAAAAATACAGAACTAAGAACAGATATAGCCCCTGGTTCTCCTCAGACTTGACTGCCCTTGACCAGCACAAAAACATCCTGTGGCGTACTGCATTAGCATCAAATAGCCCCCGCGATATGCAACTTTTCAGGGAAGTTAGGAACCAATATACACAAGCAGTCAGGAAAGCAAAGGCTAACTTTTTCAAACAGAAATGTGCATCCTGTAGCACTAACTCCAAAAAGTTTGGGGACACTGTAAAGTCCATGGAGAATAAGAGCACTTCCTCCCAGCTGCTCACTGCACTGAGGTTAGGAAACACTATCAACACAGATAAATCTACAATAATCGAGAATTTCAACAAGCATTTTGCTACGGCTGGCCATGCTTTCCACCTGGCTACCACTACCCCGGCCACCAACTCTGCACCCTCCGCTGCAACTTGCCCATGCCCCCCCCCCGCTTCTCCTTCACACAAATTCAGACAGCTGATGTTCTGAAAGAGCTGCAAAATCTGGACCCCTACAAATCAGCTGGACTAGACAATCTGGACCCTTTCTTTCTAAAACTAGCCACCGAAATTGTCGCAACCCCTATTACTAGCCTGTTCAACTTCTCTTTCGTAACGTCTGAGATCCCCAGAGATTGGAAAGCTGCCGCGGTCATCCCCCTCCTCAAAGGGGGTGACACTCTAGATCCAAACTGTTACAGACCTATATCCATCCTGACCTGCCTTTCGAAAGTATTTGAAAGCCAAGTTAACAAACAGATCGCCAACCATTTCGAATCCCACCGTACCTTCTCCGCTATGCAATCCGGTTTCCGAGCTGGTCATGGGTGCACTTCAGCCACGCTCAAGGTCCTAAACGATATTATAACCGCGATCGATAATAGACAGTACTGTGCAGCCGTCTTCATCGACCTGGCCATGGCTTTCGACTGTCAACCACCGCATTCTTATTGGCAAACTAAATAGCCTTGGTTTCTCAAATGACTGCCTCGCCTGGTTCACCAACTACTTCTCAGATAGAGTTCAATGTGTCAAATCGGAGGGCCTGTTGTCTGGACCTATAGCAGTCTCTATGGGGGTGCCATAGGGTTCAATTCTTGGGCCGACTCTTTTCTCCGTGTATACAAATGATGTTGCTCTTGCTGCTGGTGACTCTCAGATCCACCTCTACGCAGATGACACCATTTTGTATACATCTGGCCCTTCATTGGACACTGTGTTAACAAACCTCCAATGAGCTTCAATGCCATACAACACTCCTTCAGTAGCCTCCAACTGCTCTTAAACACTAGTAAAACTAAATGATTGCTCTTCAATCGAACGCTGCTGGCACCCGCCCACCCGACTAGAATCACTACTCTCGACGGGTCTGACCTAGAGTATGTGGACAACTACAAATACCTAGGTGTCTGGTTAGACTGTAAACTCTCCTTCCAGACTCACATTAAGAATCTCCAATCCAAAGTTAAATCTAGAATCGGCTTCCTATTTCGCAAACAAAGCCTCCTTCACTCATGCTGCCAAACATGCCCTCGTAAAACTGACTATCCTACCGATCCTTGACTTCGGCGATGTCATTTACAAAATAGGCTCCAACACTCTACTCAGCAAATTGGATGTAGTCTATCACAGTGCCATCCGTTTTGTCTCCAAAGCCCCATACACTACCCACCACTGTGACCTGTACGCTCTTGTTGGCTGTTCCTCACTACATGGGAGGTAGCTCAGTTGGTAGAGCATGGCGTTTGCAACGCCAGGGTTGTGGGTTCGATTCCCACGGGGGGCCAGTATGAAAATAAAAAATAATAATGTATGCACTAACTGTAAGTCGCTCTGGATAAGAGCGTCTGCTAAATGACGTAAATGTAAATGTAAATGTTCGTCGTCAAACCCACTGGCTCCAGGCCATCTATAAATCACTGCTAGGCAAATCCCCGCCTTATCTTAGCTCATTGGTCACCATAGCAGCACCCACCCGTAGTCTAGTCTGTGCTCCAGCAGGTATATCTCACTGGTCATCCCCAAAGCCAACACCTCCTTTGGCCGCCATTCCCTCCAGTTCTCTGCTGCCAATGACTGGAACTAATTGCAAAAATCTCTGAAGCTGGAGACTCTTATCTCCCTCACTAACTTTAAGCATCAGTTGTCAGAGCACCTTACCAATCACTGTACCTGTACACAGCCCATCTGAAATTAGCCCACCCAACTACCTCATCCCTATATTGTTATTTATTTTGCTCTTTTGCACCCCAGTATCTCTATTTGCACATAATCTCTTGCACATCTAGCATTCCAGTGTTAATACTAATTGTAATTATTTTGCACTATAGCCTATTTATTGCCTTACCTCCATAACTTGCTACATTTGCACACACTGTATATATATTTTCTGTTGTATTTTTTTGACTTTATGTTTTTTTACCCCATATGTAACTCTGTGTTGTTGTTTTTATCACACTGCTTTGCTTTATCTTGGCCAGGTCGCAGTTGTAAATGAGAACTTGTTCTCAACTGGCTTACCATGTTAAATAAAGGTTAAATAAAAAATAAAAAATAAAAAATAAACACTGGCTGTGCTCCACTCTGTTCAGAATTAAGAGCCAGGGATTAAACCACAGGGATTTGATTTCTTTGGGAGAATTAGGGTTCACAGTGGCTTAGGTTCACTGTGATACAGAAACATTAAAACTATCAAAATGCATCCTCTCTCTCTGTTATTATCATTTATCCCTTTGTGACTTTATAGTGACTTCCACAGCAATCCAACCGGAGGCAGATTAGGGTTAGGGTTAAATTACATATTATTACTACTGACCAATTGTCAACCAGCCGGCCATACGCACCAAAAGATCTACAGCTGCCAGTCAAAGTGTTGCCATGCCGAATACCTGAATAATCTGCAGACCTCATCATAGAGCCAATCAAATGGCTGCTCTGGTGGAATAACATAGAAGTTGTCCCTAACTACAGATTCATGGTCAGGTATTGTTTTACCCCCCCATATGGTCAAGCTTAGTATTGGGGGGTAAACTTATCCCAGATCTGTGTTAATTGGCATCTTCTATCTTAAGCACTGGGCAATAGGCTGTGGGTGTATAAGGGTGGGCGATGTGACAAGGCCTTAGACAGGGGCATGGGAATGGGCACTGCCACCTGGATGGCACATCAAAGCCTCCTCAAACTTACAGTAATCATAAAGAAATCCTAAATCTGTGTGTGTGTGTACGTGCGTGCATGCATGTTTGCGTGTGAATGCATCTGTGCAGGTTTGCTCTACTAATACCAGCTTTGAGAGGGAGATACACACAGCTGCCTATGAGTCAGTCCACTAAGGCCTGGTAGCCTGGCTGTCATGGGGAACCAATGTCAAAGCCCAGCTCAAAATCCAGGAGGTAAGTCACAGTGAGCCATGGGGGCAGTCAGACATGAAGAAGAGAAGAATAGAGGAGGGGGTGGTACAGAACAAGTGTCTCAGAAGGAGAGATGGACAGAGATCATGACCCTGTGGAGCGCTGGGAGTCAGGGCTGGGGGTCAGGGCTGGGGGTTAGGGCTGAGGGTCAGAGGTGAGCCAGCATGACGTCTCCTGTGCGCAGGGGGCATGAACCTCTCTGTCACAGCCTTCACTAAGACTGACAACCAGCATGGCTGGGTTATGTAACAGCGGAATCAGTTTGCTTTCTTATCATGCCCCCCCACAGTCAGATGATTGGGGTCTGGGCTCTCATGCTGTCACGGTTTCGGCCGAGGCTGCTCCTCCTCCTGGTTCGGGCAGGCATCGGCGGTCGTCGTCCCCGGAGTACTAGCTGCCACCGATCTATGTTTCATGTTCGTTTGGTTTGGTCTTGATGTTGTACACCTGTGTCTAGTTAGTCCTCATTAGTGTTCTATTTAAGTCTCGTTGGGTGTGTCTGTGTTTGTGTGTGATTGTTCCTGTCGTATGTTTGCTTGTCGATTTCCTTATTCGCTCGGTTGAGCTTTACTCCACTGTGTTGGAGCGTTTTACGCACCTGTGTAGTGCGCCTTTTGTTTGTTGCCTACGTGCGTAGTTTCGCCTTCGGGCAAGTTTGTTCTGTTTTCCTTGTTGGATATTCCACTAAAGTCTTTTGGACTATACTTCGGTGTCCTGCGCTTGATTCCACCACTACACCCACCTACAGCATTGATGACAGAATCACACACCATAAGAATGGAATCAGCAGGAGCCGCAGCAGCCCAGGCGACGCTGGAGGACAGGGTCCGTGAACAGAGTGACCAGATCCTGCAGATGGGGTCCGCACTGCAGGAGGTGATCACCACCATCCGAGGCTGGGGGACTCCTACACCGCCATCCTCTCTGCCAGCCCCATCGGGAAGTCAGCCCATTCCCGCTCCGGAACCCAGAGGAGTTCGACTCTCGCTCCCGAGGGCCTACGATGGGACCGCGGCCGGGTGTCAGGGATTCCTTCTCCAGGTGGAGCTTTACCTGGCCACCGTGCCCCCCGGCGCCCTCGGGACATGAGAGCGTGTCCGCCCTGATCTCCTGCCTTTCCGGGAAGGCGTTGGAATGGGCCAACGCAGAGTGGAGGAGGATCGACGCGAACACCATCACCTACGACGAGTTCTCCCGCCGCTTCAGGGCGGTGTTTGACCATCCCCCGGAGGGGAAAGCGGCGGGGAGCGTCTGGTCTTCCTCCGGCAGGGGAGGAGGAGTGCCCAGGAGTTCGCCTTAGAATTCCGTACTCTAGCGGCGGATGCAGGGTGGAATGAGCGGGCTCTCATCGATCACTACAGATGTAGTCTACACGAGGACGTCCGTAGGGAGCTGGCCTGTAGGGACACCAGCCTCTCGTTCGACCAGTTGGTCGACATGTCCATCAGGCTGGATAACCTGCTAGCTACCCGCGGACGTTCCGAGGGGGGTCCGTCCATTTCACCCTCCAGCGCCTCCGAGCCGTGCCCCATGGAGCTCGAGGGCGCTGGCGCTAGAGAGCGGAGGAGGAAGAGCCCGAGGGGGCCTGTCTCCTGCACCAAGTGCGGTCGTGGAGGGCACACTGCGGCCAGGTGCTGGGGAGGGTTCTCCGAGGGAGAGGACAACAGGCCACGCACTGGGGGGGCCTCCCAGGTGAGTAGACGCCCCGCTTACCCAGAGCTTTCTGTTGCGCACTTTTGTATACCTGTTGGTTTTCCACAGGTTGCACCTCATTCCCAGCATAAGGCGCTAGTAGATTCAGGCGCAGCTGGGAATTTTGTTGATCGAAAGTTTTGTTTAGAGTTAGGGATCCCTCTCCTACCTGTTGACAAACCTTTTCCCGTACATGCCTTAGATAGCCGCCCGTTGGGGTCGGGGTTGATCAGGGGAGGTCACAGCGCCACTTAGGATGTGTGCGCAGGGGGGTCATGAAGAGACTATACAGCTGTATCTGATCGACTCTCCTGCGTACCCAGTGGTGCTGGGGATTCCCTGGTTAAGCACCCATAACCCTGCTATTTCGTGGCAACAGAGGGCTCTCGATGGGTGGTCTGCTCAGTGTGAGGGGCGATGTCTGGGTGTTTCCGTGGGGGCGACTTCGGTGGAAAGTCCAAACCAAGTGCCCGCACTGCACATTCCGCCTGAATATGGGGATTTAGCTCTTGTGTTTAGCAAAACTAGGGCGACGCAGTTGCCTCCCCATAGACAGGGGGATTGTGCGATTGATCTCCAGGCAGGAGCAGCGCTCCCACGGAGCCATGTGTATCCTTTGTCTCAAGAGGAGAGGAAAGCTATGGAGACTTACATAGCCGAATCTTTGAGACAGGGATACATTCGGCCTTCCATTTCCCCCGCCTCTTCGAGTTTCTTTTTTGTGAAAAAGAAAGATGGAGGGTTGCGCCCGTGCATTGATTACCGTGGTCTCAATCAGATTACTGTGAAATACAGTTATCCACTCCCTCTGATTGCGACCATGACGGAGTCATTGCATGGGGCGCGGTTTTTCACAAAATTGGATCTCAGGAGCGCGTATAACTTGGTGCGCATTAGGGAGGGCGATGAATGGAAAACGGCGTTTAGTACCACGTCAGGTCATTTCGAGTATCTTGTCATGCCATATGGGTTGATGAATGCTCCATCAGTCTTCCAATCCTTCGTAGATGACATTTTCCGGGATATGCAGGGACAAGGGGTGGTCGTGTACATTGATGATATTCTGGTGTACTCGTCTACCCGAGCCGAGCATATAACCCTGGTGCGACGTGTATTGAGGAGGCTGTTGGAGCACGACCTATATGTCAAGGCAGAGAAATGTCTGTTTTTCCAGGAGTCGGTCTCCTTTTTGGGTTATCGGTTGTCCGCGTCAGGGGGTGAGAATGGAGGTGGATCGTGTGTCCGCTGTGCGTAATTGGCAAACTCCAACCACTGTAAAAGAGGTGCAGCAGTTCTTGGGCTTTGCGAATTACTACCGGAGGTTTATCCAGGGTTTTGGACAGGTGGCAGCTCCCATCACGTCCCTTCTGAAGGGGGGTCCGGTGCGCCTGCAGTGGTCAGCTGATGCGGACAGGGCCTTTGGGAGACTGAAGGACCTGTTTACGTCGGCTCCGGTGCTGGCGCATCCGGATCCCACAATTCCATTTCAGGTTGAGGTGGACGCGTCTGAGGCTGGTATAGGGGCCGTCCTCTCTCAATGGTCCGGCTCGCCACCTAAACTCCGCCCCTGTGCTTTTTACTCCAAAAAGCTCAGCCCGGCGGAGCGTAACTATGACGTTGGGGACAGGGAGCTGTTAGCTGTAGTTCAAGCCCTTAAGGTGTGGAGGCATTGGCTTGAGGGGGCTCAACACCCTTTCCTCATTTTGACTGACCATCGGAACCTGGAGTACATCCGGGCAGCGAGGAGACTGAACCCTCGCCAGGCTCGATGGAGTATGTTTCTCACCAGGTTCGTATTTAAAATCACGTACATCCCTGGTTCCCAGAATGGTAAGGCAGATGCACTGTCCCGGCGGTATGACACGGAGGAGAGGTCCGTTGAGCCTACTCCCATACTACCGGAGTCTTGCCTTGTGGCACCGGTGGTGTGGGAGGTCGATGCCGAGATCGAGCGAGCGTTGCGTACCGACCCCAGCCCTCCACAATGTCCTGAGGGTCGGAGGTACGTTCCGCTCGAGATTCGGGATCGACTCATCTACTGGGCTCACACGTCACCCTCCTCTGGACATCCGGGTATTGGCCGGACAGTGCATTGCCTTAGCACTAAATACTGGTGGCCTACTTTGGCTAGGGATGTGAGGGTTTACGTCTCCTCCTGCTCGGTGTGCGCCCAGTGTAAGGCGCCCCGACATCTGCCCAGGGGTAAGTTACAGCCCCTACCCGTTCCACAACGACCATGGTCCCACCTCTCGGTGGATTTTGTAACAGACCTTCCCCTCTCTCAGGGGAATACCACCATCCTGGTCGTTGTGGACCGGTTCTCTAAGGCCTGTCGTCTTCTCCCTATGTCGGGTCTTCCTACTGCCCTACAGACTGCTGAGGCCCTATTTACCCACGTCTTCCGGCATTACGGGGTCCCCGTGGATATAGTGTCTGATCGAGGCCCTCAGTTTACCTCCCGTGTGTGGAGAGCGTTTATGGAGAGTTTGGGGGTCTCGGTTAGCCTTACCTCGGGGTACCACCCGGAGAGTAACGGGCAGGTAGAACGTGTTAACCAGGATGTGGGTAGGTTTCTGAGGTCGTATTGCCAGGACCGGCCTGAGGAGTGGGCGCGTTACATTCCCTGGGCCGAGATGGCCCAGAACTCTCTCGGCCACTCCTCTACTAACCTAACCCCTTTCCAATGTGTATTGGGTTACCAGCCGGTTCTGGCACCATGGCAGCAGAGCCAGATCGAGGCCCCTGCGGTGGATGATTGGATGAGGCGCTCGGAAGAGACGTGGAACGCTGCCCACGTCCACCTGCAGCGGGCCGTCCTTCGTCACAAGGCGGCGCCGATCTCCACCGCAGTGAGGGGCCGGTGTACGCACCCGGAGATCGAGTCTGGCTCTCTACCAGGAACCTGCCCCTCCGCCTGCCCTGCCGGAAGCTGGGTCGGCGGTTTGTGGGGCCCTTTAAAGTCCTGAGAAGATTGAACGAGGTGTGTTATAGGTTACATCTACCTGTTGAATATAAGAATATTAACCCCTCGTTCCATGTGTCTCTTCTCAGGCCGGTGGTAGCTGGTCCACTCCAGGACAATGAGATAGGAGAGACTCCTCCGCCCCCATTGGACATCGAGGGGGCTCCGGCGTACACCGTTCGGTCCATCTTGGACTCCATACGCCGGATGGGGGGTCTCCAGTATCTCGTGGAGTGGGAGAGGTACGGCCCGGAGGAGCGGTGCTGGGTGCCGCGGAGGGACATCCTAGACCCATCTCTCCTGTCGGAGTTCCACCGGGACCATCCCGCGCGCCCTGCTCCGCGTCCTCCTGGTCGTCCCCGAGGCCGGGGTCGGCGCACGGCTGGAGCCGTGCGTCAAGGGGGGGGTACTGTCACGGTTTCGGCCGAGGCTGCTCCTCCTCCTGGTTCGGGCAGGCATCGGCGGTCGTCGTCCCCGGAGTACTAGCTGCCACCGATCTATGTTTCATGTTCGTTTGGTTTGGTCTTGATGTTGTACACCTGTGTCTAGTTAGTCCTCATTAGTGTTCTATTTAAGTCTCGTTGGGTGTGTCTGTGTTTGTGTGTGATTGTTCCTGTCGTATGTTTGCTTGTCGATTTCCTTATTCGCTCGGTTGAGCTTTACTCCACTGTGTTGGAGCGTTTTACGCACCTGTGTAGTGCGCCTTTTGTTTGTCGCCTACGTGCGTAGTTTCGCCTTCGGGCAAGTTTGTTCTGTTTTCCTTGTTGGATATTCCACTAAAGTCTTTTGGACTATACTTCGGTGTCCTGCGCTTGATTCCACCACTACACCCACCTACAGCATTGATGACACATGCTTGGCTGACAGACATTTAAAGTAGATACCTACTGTACTACACTATACTGTATCGTATCAAAGCTTGATTTTCTGTTCCCATTTCAGTCCATCACACCAACAAACTGAATAGACTGAACATACTGTAAATGAGTTTGACTCAAACATTCTAACAGTCTAATAAATACATTTCATTTATGCTATTGGAAAAACTAGCATTTGGTTGAGTTTATGAAGGTCTTGGGTAACATCAGAACACAAAAAAAATATTATTTCAAAGAACACAATAGCATTTTCATTAGTTTATGTCACTGCAGGCTATGTTTAGCATTTTCATTAGTTTATGTCACTGCAGAGAGATAAGGGGAGAGAGAGAAATAACAAAGCCATCACCTACAGAGAGATGAACTTGGAGAAGAGTCCCCTAAGTAAGCTGGTCCTGGGGCTCTGTTCACAAACACAAACAGACTCCACAGAGCCCCAGGACAACAACAACGACACAATTAGACCCAACCAAGTCATGAAAATAATAAAAATATATATTACTTGACACATTGGAAATAATTAACAAAAAAAAAGAGCAAACTAGAATGCTATTTGGCCCTAAACAGAGAGTACACAGTGGCAGAATACCTGACCACTGTGACTGACCCAAACTTAAGGAATGCTTTGACTATGTACAGACTCAGTGAGCATAGCCTTGCTATTGAGAAAGGCCGCCGTAGGCAGACCTGGCTCTCATTTTACATTTACATTTTAGTCATTTAGCAGACACTCTTATCCAGAGCAACTTACAGTTAGTGAGTGCATACATTTTTTCATACTGGCCCCTCGTGGAAATCGAACCCACAACCCTGGCGTTGCAAGCGCCATGCTCTACCAACTGAGCTACACGGGGCTCTCAAGAGAAGACAGACTATGTGCACACTGCCCACAAAATGAGGTGGAAACTGAGCTGCACTTCCTAACCTCCTGCCAAATGTATGACCATATTAGAGACACATATTTCCCTCAGATTACAGAGATCCACAAAGAATTCGAAAACAAACCCAATTTTGATAAACTCCCTTATCTACTGGGTGAAATACCACAGTGTGCCATCATAGCAGCAAGATTTGTGACCTGTTGCCACAAGAAAAGGGCAACCAGTGAAGAACAAACACCATTGTAAATACAACCCATATTTATGTTTATTTATTTTCCCATTTGTACTTTAACTATTTGCACATTGTTACAACACTGTATATATACATAATATGACATTTGAAATGTCTTTATTCTTTCTGAACTTCTGAGTGTAATGTTTACTGTTGATATTTATTGTTTAATTCACTTTTGTTTACTATCTACTTGACTTGCTTTGGCAATGTTAACATATGTTACCCATGCCAATAAAGCCCTTAAATTGAAATGAAATTGAATTGAGATAAGGAGAGAGAGAGAGAGAGAGAGTGAGGAAGGCAAGCATGATTGATAACATACAATACATTCACTTACAGCAGCTGCACTGAGGCATTGCACTGCTAAGAGGCGTGATAATGATGTTCCTAATTATTGAAATGTAGTTCTAGAATGAACACACATGCACTAAAATGCAAATCACTATATTGATTATTTACTACTACTACAATATATCTACAGTATATCTTGCCAACCTAGCTCCCTCTTGTGTGTAACTGTCTCCCACTCTCTGTGAGGTCTGCTATAGTGATACACTTCTAAACACACACACCAAAGCCTCTTATGTCTGTGTGGCAGGCAGGGTCAGGCACCAAGGTTCTCCACTCACTCACTCACTCACTCACTCACTCACTCACTCACTCTCACACACACACACACACACACACACAAGCTGCACCGCACACACAGGAGGACTGGACAGTTGAGAGGAGTGTACCTGGCAACCGTTGCCAAGGAAGAAACCACAATTTGCTGTTTGTTGTTGTCTTGTGAGGGGCCAACCTCCTCCTGAGCTAGAGAAAATGAAGAACAATGAGCTTCACCTAATAATGGCTAGCCTATCACACGTTATCTATCTATCTATCTATCTCTCTCTCTCTCCCCCAGTCCTTCATCAGATCAATCTGTCCTCATTAAAAGCGTCAGGTCTCTCACTTTACCTCACCTGCTGCCATGATTAAATGGACATAGGATACCACCATGTGATCTATCCATCATAGCTGCTCACTGCTGCTCACTGGTCGGCTGTCTGAGACACAAACACACACACACACACACACACACACACACACACACACACACACACATACACACACACTGTATGTGTGTGTGTATGTGTGTGTGTGTGTGTGTGTGTGTCTCAGACAGCCGACCAGTGAGCAGCTCAAGGACTCCATCAGAGGTGATACATGGCTAGCAGTCTCATGGAACACATCAGCTACATCACCTCTGGGAAGATTGGTGGCACCTACTGCCCCTGCACAGGAAGTGTGTGTGAGGTGTTCTTAATGACGATCTCTTACTATAACCAGCCTGCTGGTATGCAGTCAGTCTGACGAGCCAACACCCTGTCCTGCTGTGTTCACACTACTCTCTCTCTTCCTCCTTCTCTCTTTCCCTCCCTCTCTCTCTTTTCTCCCCATCTCTCTCCCTCTCTTACCCTTCCCTCGCAGCTCCTCCCGACCTCTCTTTCTCATCTCCCTCTCCCTCTCTCATCACCTTGTTCACTTTGAGAGGTCCTCCTCCCCCTCTATCCCACCTTGTGAGAAAGAGATACTCATTTCGGAGCCAAGCACACCTGGACATACAGCTAAAGTGACACCTCTACTCTGAGATTACTGCAGTAAGCTGATAGTGTGTGCGCCATCTTGCAAGTGCACAGCATGCATGTCGTTTTCAACAGTTTGTGCATGTATATGTGGGTGTGTCCTCGTGCCTCTGCTTAGTATGCATGAATGTTTGCATGTGTGTCTGTGTGTGTATTGTATGTAAATAGCGGGGCCCTGGGGGTTGACAGGGGCAGGTTGCAGGGGAGAATGATAATTAACAGCTTAACGGTTGACACAGGCCAATCAAAAAGTTGTTAGGCTCTACAGGGAAACACTTTCTCTATGGATCCTCTACGGCAGGTAGATACATGATGATGCAGGGGCTGCAGAGGTTGGAATGGCTGCTTTAGGTCATTTTATACACAGTGTGTACAGATAAAGAGACACCATTTTGTTATAAGAAAGGAGGTACAGTATATGAAGCCAGTTTTTTTCTGATCTTTTTTGTGATATTCTGCTGCAGAAATTCTGGCATTTTGCCTGGCAATATGCAATGATTTTGTCAATTTTCTTGCTAAAATGCACAGATGAGGGAAAACGTTTGTTGACATGTGGCTTGATTGAACCATATTATGCAGAAATTGTGCGGTGATTGTTCAAATTTGCGAGCCCTCACATATAATGCAGGGAATTGTTGATTTTGCAAAGAAAATTGCAATCGCGGAATCCTGGGAGGGACTGGATATTGACACTTTTGTGAATACAAGACGTGGCTCTCTTTAGGTTGGTGCATGGTGACGCAAAGCCACTGTCTTCTTTTTTCTTTCATGTTTCCTTATGTTACTGAGAAACTGATTATACCGTTGACAAACACCCTCTAATCCCAGCAACAGGGAATTGGATACAATACTGTACACTAGTACAGTATGTCAGATCTAAGTCCTTGTCTTCCTAATAGGGCTATGCTAATTCCTCCTCTACAAGCACCATGTCACAATCCTGAACCATATTAAACCGTTGAAATAAAGCTAGAGCCCTAATGCGCTAATTTCCTACTCGCTCTCTCTCACCCATGGCTACTGGGAGTCTTGACTTGAAATGAATAGTGCCAAATCTGTGTTAATGACCCTAAGACCGCTAATAGGCTAACATTAATCCTCTCTAACTGCAGTCAGAGAAGCACTTCTCATATCTGGGAAGCTGTGAAATAGCTCTGTGAATGTTACTGTAGCTTGATTAGCTTCAAGTTCCTTGGTGTCAACATCACTAAGGAATTAACATGGTCCACACACACCTGCACAGTCGTGAAGAGGGCACTGCAGCACCTCTTCTCCCTCAGGAGGCTGAAAAGACTCAGTGAGCATAGCCTTGCTATTGAGAAAGGCCGCCGTAGGCAGACCTGGCTCTCATTTTACATTTACATTTTAGTCATTTAGCAGACGCTCTTATCCAGAGCGACTTACAGTTAGTGAGTGCATAATTTTTTTTCATACTGGCCCCCGTGGGAATTGAACCCACAACCCTGGCGTTGCAAGCGCCATGCTCTACCAACTGAGCTACACGGGGCTACTGAATTCTTCTGCGACTTTGAAAATATATTCAAAGACCCAATTCAATCGTTAAATGATCATAACGAGGTCAGGAATTGATCTGTATTTTAATATCATGAGGTCAAGTATTGACGTTTTCCTCCTAACCGAGAACAATTGCTGCCCTTTAAAATGCTCATTACAAACTGTTTAGAGCCCTGAATGCTGATTGGCTGACAGCGTGGTATATCAGACCGTATACCACAGGTATGACAAAACGTATATCTTTACTGCTATAATTACGTTGGTAACCAGTTTACAATAGCAATAAGGCACCTCGGGGGTTTGTGGTATATGGCCAATATAACACGGCTAAGGGATGTATCCAGGCACTCCGCGCTGCGCTGTGCATAAGAACAGCCCTTAGCCGTGGTATATTGGCCATATACCACACCCCCTCTGGACTTATTGCTTAAATATAATCCTACCTCTGACATGACCCTATAGCCTGTGCTCCTTAGTTACTGCAGATACATTGAAGGATAGAAGGGTGGTTAGGGGAGGGGTAGGTAGCTATTTTTTACTAGTTTGCAGTTTGGTTGGTGTTGTGTAATGTAATGAGATCTCAGAATCGTCACACAGAAAGTTTTCCTAATAAGATCCCAGTAGGGTTCCTCAGCAGCTTTTCACTGGGAACCAACCAGCACACCACACAGTCAGCAATGACAAAGGCTGTAGTGAGAGGATGGGATACACTCCACGGGAAACACTTTTTTCAGGCCACTTCAATACCGAAGTTACTTTTTCGTAGCAGGTTAGGAGAACTTACATAGCAGGTTAGGATAATTAATGTAGCAGGTTAGGAGACTGAGGTTAAGCGAAAATGCTCTCCTAACCGGCTAGAAAAATCACTTTGTATGGACGTGGCCCTATGCTCCACACCGAGAAACAGGTGAAAAGGCGGCCATCTTTGGAACAGGAACAAAATAGCCCAGTCATCTCACAGCAAAGAAAAATATATATACAGTACCAGTCAAAAGTTCGGACACACCTACTCATTCCAGGGTTTCTTTATTTTTACTATTTTCTACATTGTAGAATAATAGTGAAGACATGAAAACTATGAAATAACACATATGGAATCATGTAGTAAGCAAAAAAGTGTTAAACAAATCAAAATATATTTTATATTTGAGATTCTTCAAATAGCCACCCTTTGCCTTGATGATAGCTTGGCACACTCTTGGCATTCTCTCAACCGGCTTCACCTGGATTGCTTTTCCAACAGTCTTGAAGGAGTTCCCACATATGCGGAGCACTTGTTGGCTGCTTTTCCTTCACTCTGCGGTCCGACTCATCCCAAACCATCTCAATTGGGTTGAGGTTGGGGGATTGTGGAGGCCAGGTCATCTGATGCAGCACTCCATCACTCTCCTTCTTGGTAAAATAGCCCTTACACAGCCTGGAGGTGTGTTGGGTCATTGTCCTGTTGAAAAACAAATGATAGTCCAACTAAGTTCAAACCAGGTGGGATGGCGTATCACTGCAGAATGCTGTGGTAGCCATGCTGGTTAAGTGTGCCTTGAATTCTAAATAAATCACAGACAGTGTCACCAGTAAAGCACCCCCACACCATAACACCTCCTCCTCCATGCTTTACGGTGGAAAATACACATGCAGAGATCATCCATTCACCCACACTGCGTCTCACAAAACCACAGCGGTTGGGACCAAAAATCTCAAATTTGGAGACCAGACCAAAGGACAAATTTCCACCGGTCTAATGTCCATTGCTCGTGTTTCTTGGGCCAAGCAATTCTCTTCTTCTTATTGGTGTCCTTTAGTAGTGGTTTCTTTGCAGCAAATCGACCATGAAGGCCTGATTCACACAGTCTTCTCTGAACAGTTGATGTTGAGATGTGTCTGTTACTTGAACTCTGTGAAGCTTTTATTTGGGCTGCAATTTCTGAGGCTGGTAACTCTAATGAACTTATCCTCTGCAGCAGAGGTAACTCTGGGTCTTCCATTGCTGTGGCGGTCCTCATGAGAGCCAGTTTCATCATAGCGCTTGATGTTTTTTGCAATTGCACTTGAAGAAACTTTAAAAGTTCTTGAAATGTTCCGTATTGATTGAGCTTCATGTCTTAAAGTAATGATGGACTGTTGTTTCTCTTTGCTTATTTGAGCTGTTCTTGCCATAATATGGACTTGGTCTTTTACCAAATAGGGCTATCTTCTGTATACCCCACCTACCTTTATACACAAGTATACCCTCTTCTGAAAGTAATCTACTACAGGGGGATGGTAAGGCAGGGGGGCAGCCCAGGTGTTCCTCTGCACCAGTTCCTCGTTAGATAAAACACTGTAATTAAGGTAATTAAACAGTCATTCTTTCCCACTAATTGGTGTTTGTGCCTGTGAATGAGTACAGCCACGAGGCATCTCCTCTGAAGAGAGAGACAAGGGCGATAGCACATCACCAACGTCCTTATTTACCATCACAGAGACTTTCTAACCATTTACTTTTAATGAGACGGGCAGTGGGGAAAAATACAAATAAACACAATGTAGGTTACTACCATACCATAGGTTACTACCATACCATAGGTTACTACCATACCATAGGTAACTACCATACCATAGGTAACTACCATACCATAGGTTACTACCATACCATAGGTTACTACCATACCATAGGTAACTACCATACCATAGGTAACTACCATACCATAGGTTACTACCATACCATAGGTTACTACCATACCATAGGTCACTACCATACCATAGGTAACTACCATACCATAGGTAACTACCATACCATAGGTAACTACCATACCGTGACTATTTCAATTATATATAGCGGGCTATTTCAGTCAGAGGAGGAAAATGCAGACATGCCCACATTGACATATATATGGCCACCACAATACTTGTAAAATAATTGTTTATAATTCAATGGAATGCAATGGAGCCTGGAGGGTAAGACTGCATAAACAGTTCTTCTTTCTTGCTAATTGGAGATGGGGATTCTGATAGTGGTTAGCACTCCACTTCACTTAGCTTGTCTCTGCTACTGAGAGGAGGAGAGGAGGAGAGGAGGAGAGGAGGAGAGGAGGAGAGGAAAAGGGCGATGTGTTATCCTTCCAATCCTAACATTTGTCCTGAAAATATTTAATATTGTTTGCTGATAGAAATAAACAGATACAGGTCTCAAGAATGTTAAAGCTATCGTCTCAATGGTCTCATCTCCTCTAGTTCATCTGCAGTGATCAGATTTTAGGTTAAAACAAGCCCAATGATAAGCTTCTGCCTTATTGCTTACACCTGACAATGCAGCTGGTTTTCATCCTCTAACCGTAAACCCTTTATACGACAACTGATTTAGATCATAGATCAATGGAGTGTGTCAACCTGCCTGCATATGTATGACTTAGAGGTACATAGGTAAAAGCATGGAAAAAGGTATCTGTGTTCCGAGGACAGACCTTCACCTGTTAAGCACAAATTCAACTAATCCTCCAATCTGCCTATTGAAAAGGCAACTAGAGACACAACCCAAACAGACCTCATCCTCGTATGAATACATCTCTGAGACAGCCACTGACAGAGACTTGGCAAGGATCTGTGCTGTCTAAGCACTGACAGCAGCAGTCATGTCTCGAGGGCCTGCCTAAATCCTGGAGCACAGAATTGCATAATGACTGATCTAAAGTCAGCACCCTGCAGCCCAGAGCTGCTAACACCCTGTGGGTGATCTGAAACTCAATGACTGATCTCAAATCAGTGCCTAGAGCGTCTGAAATCCTATCCAACTCCAAGCTGACTCACTGGGGCTGTCACAGCAGTCTGTACACTAGCACTGGTCTGCCAAGGACATAGGGGCAGGCAAACACACACACACACATGATCACGCATACAAACACACACATGCACACACACACACACACACACACGTGCACACACAAATACATCATCATCACCAAGGAGAACACGCTAACTGACCGCGGCAGTAGGTGCAGACACACTAACGTAGATAAACATCCACACTAGTGTGAATGCACTGTATGTGTAGAGGCAGATGTACACACATATTACCTCATAGAAACATGACCAAGGGGAAAACACTCATCAGTCCATATAGAGAGAAGCACATATACAGACACACACACACACACACACGTACGTACAAGTATACACACTCAGATAAACAAACACTACCTCACAGACCCATTACCAAGGGAAAGTCACACACACGTTCTGTATCTGCAGGCTACACACTCATCTCAACTGGCTCTGGGGGTTGACTGTGACACTGATCACCCACCCTCTACCCTGGTCAGCAGCATAACCAGGTCATCATGGTACCTCGAAAACACACATTTTTACATAATCCACCTCTTCCCTCAAAAATAGTGTGATTTGCTGGGGGCGTATACAGCTCACATGTGCTCATGTGATGTTGACCTATGACACAGCATTTTTCTGACACCTTCCATCTCCGTAGGGTGCCAGCTCAGGTTTGGTATTTGGTGTATGTGACGACTCGTCCTGTCCTGCCACCCTCCCCTGCGTCAACACATCGTCAAGGTCACAAATCAGAGGGAGCCATTTTGAAAGATTAAGGACACGTTGATAACAGATTAAGCCGTCTCCAGGCCACGGCAAAAGTTACAAGGGCATAAGGAAATATTAGGTGGAATACTGTCCCTTCTGATCGATAGAGACCAAACAGCCATCAGCCATCTGTCTTCAACAAAAATTACAAAGCCGAGTGGCGTGAAAAAGGAAGGGAGAGGTGAACGAGAAAGATAAATAGTTACAGAGAGAAAGAGAACACATTGGTCCTGTCTGACAGATGCCCGCTCAGGCAGCGTACCAGGGAGGCACAGTCTTAAGGTGACAGGGGCTGTCATGGTGAGCAAAATTGATAATGCCATATGGCTACTCGGGACCAGCGGTGGAATTCCAGTCACGGAGCGATAAACAAGGAATAATCCGTCTGCCGGCTTTGTAGGACATTGTTTTACTGCCATACTAGATTGTTTTCTAGGAAGAGGTGAGAGAGAGCGAGTAAGAGCGAGTGAGAGAGAAAAAGAGAGCGAGAGAGAGAGAGAAAGAGAGAGAGAGGGAGGCGGCACTGCAGGCAAGGCCGCAGTACTGATGATTCCTCTCCTTCTCCCCTCGTCTGGCACATCCCTCACTCCACCCTGTATGCAGTACTCCTGTCTGTTTGATAAGAGCCTGTGATACTGCAGACACTCCCCTAGCAGAGCTTTTACACACACACACACACACACAAACACACACTCAGTTCAAAGTGGGGACATTGGCTCCAGTGTTAGGCATTCAAAGGGTAAACAGGTTTATGGGTACCTGGACTGTATATATAGGTTATTTATGGGGACCTGGGCTGAGGTGCAAATTGGGGACTATTCCCTCAGTAGTGGGAGGAGGAGCAGGCAGGCTGGTGGGGTGCAGTGCAATGAGAAGTTATTAATTTAGGGTTTACGGCAGCAGCCGGCTGGGGAGGTTAGACTTAAATGGAGCGAGGCCGGGCTACAGGGAGAGGCTTAATTGTTTGATTGATTGGCTTAAGCTGCGAGGCACATTTCTGAAGCCCTCCGCACCGATCAATGAGTGCCTCGCCAAACCCAGCAGCCTCCCTGGACCCCAGAATTGGCCCAGCAGCCTCCCCGGCCCCTGCTCCCAGTGTATTACTGCAACAGAGACTCTCTCCTTTTCTCTCCCTCTCTCTCTTCCATTCCCCTCTTCCTCACTGATGGAGACACAGGCTTGGGTAGGTTACTTTCTAAATGTAATCTGTTACAGTTACCTATCCAAAATTGCAATCAGTAACATAACTTTTGGATTAACCAAATTCAGTAAAGTAATCTGATTCCTTTCAGTTACTTTTGGATTACTTTGCCCTTAAGAGGCATTAGAAGAAGACAGAAAAGGTGTGTCATCATAGTGGTCTCTGACTTCTGGTCAGACTCTTAAACTTAAATGTGTGCCCTTTTTCATAGCTGAATTGAATGTCATTGAGAAAACAGAAAGGTGTCATAATGTATTTTTTCGCAGACATCTTTTCTGAATTTCAAAGTAATCCAAGAAGTAATCGACTAGTTTTTCAAAGTATCTGTAATCCGATTACAATATTTTAGCTGGTAACGTAACTGATTACAGTTAGTAAAAAAAAATCAGATTACATGTAATTAGTTACTACCCAACCCTGGAGACCAGCTCTCGGCAAGGAGGAGCACGTTGGAGTGAGGGAATGGAGGAAGGATGGAGGGGAGGACGGGAGGAATGGTGGGAGGGATGAGGGAGGGAGGTTGGGCTTTATTAGATTGGTAACAGATATTACATACAGTATCGGCCACATATCGAGTTACCCCCCTAATCTGTCATTAAAACAAATTATTCCAGGCTGTGATGCATCAGCAGTATCACTCCAGTCCAGGGGGTTGAGGGAGGGAGGGAGGGAGGGGGGAGGAGAGGGGGACGCTAATAGAGACACAGGAGAGACTGACACTTTGGCAGGGGAACGAGGGAGAGGGGGAGGGATGGAGGTCGGGAATTGGAAGATGTGACAGCGAATGTGAGGCAGGGAGGAGGAGAAGGAGGAGAAGGAGGAGGAGAAGGAGGAGCAGGCAGAGGATGAGGAGGAGAAGAGGGTGGGGGACACTCAAGGTTTTAATGGAAGACAAGAGAGGGAACAACACCGCAGAGAGGAAATCAATGGTCCTCTCTCAGCAACTCACTGACTTGTCGCTTGGCAGGACCCCGAGAGAAGAAGAGTAGGAGAGAGAGGGGGAATGAGGGATGAAAGTGAAAGAGATGTGGAGAGAACTGAGAAGAGAAAGAGACTGATTTAGAGAGAGTAGAGAGAGAGGGGGATTGGGGAGAGGGATGGGCAGAGGAAAAAAAGACATGACAGTGAGAAATGTGACAAGAGAGGAGAGGGGAAGTGAATGATCGGGATGGTAGAGGGAAGAATGAATGAAGGAGGGGAGGAAAAAGGAAGGAGTTAGTGTATGAAGAGTAGAACGAGAGAGAGAGGGATGTAAGAGAGATGTGAGATTCACGGCAGCCATATAAAGGTACCAGCTGGACTAGATGCAGGAAACACTAAAAAGGACAGTGACAAATTGAGGCAGGTGATTGGTTAAGGTCAGGATCACAGCTATACGCTACATTACTGTAGATTTACTGTCCCATCTGCTGGAACCCATACAGGGAACAAAGACACTGAGACGCACATAGACACACACACTCACACCATATACAGTACATATGGGCCAAAATAAATATACGGTAGTCTTCTTCAGTTTTAAATCATAATTTTAAAGAGTTTACATTTATTTTATCATACTTTTGAAATGTACGGCAGCTCAATATAGGACAGCATTTCTGTGAAACAGGCTCCCAAAAACAGGAAAGATTGTAAGGATGAAGTGTATGTTTTGATGCTGATAGAATGTCTTCTAGTTGTGAAGAGTGAAGGAGTGGGCACCCTGCTGGTGTGACTCAGAAGTGTGTATGATGCAGTAGCAGTGGCTGGGCGGATAAAGACTGGGCTCGACAGGCCCTGAGCTCCCTTCCCAGTGTTACTTAACTCACCCACACACAGCCGTAATCACACATAGGCCTATACATATTCACATACGCACACATAGTCTATGCACACACATAATTGCATACGTTAATGCACACACTTACTTATACACACACGTGCATAGAGATAACACACACAAGTAATTGCAATTAGTGTAGCAGGTGACTGAACAGCCCTATTGGATTTCCACGTCTTAACATGCTTTATAAACTGGGAAAACAAACCGTGACTTCAAAGAGGCAGAGAACCAAGTCACTGGTTCTTTCAGGGTCCACCGCCAATCTATGCAGTCTATTCCATTGATCCCCATGTAGCCACATACATGTGTGAGCATTAACATGTGTAAAACTGCTGACAAGAGAAGACCCCCCTTCTTCACACACACAAGCGTTCATGCACATGCACACACACACACCTCGGAAGCCATTACATCAGAGAAGAGGGCCTACCCCCACTCCCTATGACAGGTGTGTCCCCTTTACGTCAATACAAAATGTCAAAAAAGCTTGTTGTACAATACAGTATGATGCAGCATACTGTGACATGACAGTATGCTAGGGAAGGGAAGTTACACCACATAAACAACAGGTCATATACTGTAACCTGACAGTTTGTTTACCTACATCCAAGCTTGTTTACCTACATCGTACATCTCCCTACCATGGTGTTTTAGAAGGTCTTCTTTCCTACAGCCTGGTGTTCTAGAAGGTCTTCTTCTCTACAGCCTGGTGTTCTAGAAGGTCTTCTTCTCTACAGCCTGGTGTTCTAGAAGGTCTTCTTCTCTACAGCCTGGTGTTCTAGAAGGTCTTCTTCTCTACAGCCTGGTGTTCTAGAAGGTCTTCTTCTCTACAGCCTGGTGTTCTAGAATGTCTTCTTCTCTACAGCCTGGTGTTCTAGAAGGTCTTCTTCTCTACAGCCTGGTGTTCTATGTGCTGGGTGAGAACCCCACACAGGAGCCTCATCCTCATTAAGGTCTTACACACACGCTAATTGCCCCCTTTCATAGACATTCCTCCCCACTGGCTTTGAAGTCTGGCCATGAAGGCAAACCCACAAAAAACATTGTTCTTCAGAAGTCACGACCAGGAGCGCTGGTGCACACACACACACACACACACACACACACACACACACACACACACACACACACTACAGTGGGAGAGAGAAACATTATCTCTCACACAAACACATACAGTAAATCTGATTTATCTTAATTGCTGAAGACTATTGCACTCAATAACTAAAACCTGTCATAGACTGCTATTCTCTGTGTCACGGCGCTGCAGCAGACCATCTTTACTGAACAGACAGCTCAGCAAGCCCTCTCTAAGTACTTAAAAGCCTTGACTGGGGTACAAATCCATTCAGTTACATGCAAAGTAAGCCACAACATTGTGGATATGAGGACATTTGTATGTGTGTGTGAGAGAGTGTTTGACATACACTGTACAGTATGTGTTCTATTACAGTATAGACATGTACAACATATATAGTGTGCTCCATCCAACCAATCTATCCAGCCATCCCAATAGCCACTAGCTGAATATCTGTTGAAATATTAATGTTGTCAAAAACTGCCCAGCCGGGCCCATACTGCCGCAGCGCTCCAGTGGTCACAATGTTATCAGGATGGGCTGTGACATGGGACAGGTGGGGGATTGGGACCGCACAGACAGACAACGATTAAAAACACCACTAATGGCTTGTCATCCTGGCCTGGGTGGCAGCACAGTGCAGTGTGTGTGTGCGTGCGTGCGTGTGACAGACAGGGGTAATGGCCCATGAGGACCCATGGTGGCCTGACCAGATGTCCTCTATCCAGCTGCCTGATTAAAATAACAGTCTGCATTTCCCAAACACATCCATATAACCAGGGTGTACAATTGTTTCTGTTCGGGTCAGCTGAAGTGTCAATGAGACAGGGCTAGCTGGTACAGAGAAAGGAAGCTGCCATCAAGACTGACAGTACATTAAGACATCTAGCCTCTAAGACTTCCCTCTCTGGCCTCTCTCTGTTGACCCAATAACATTACATAGCAGATATTACAACACTGCTTTTAGATCTTTTAGATTATAATGCTTCAAAAGTCAGTGTTATATTTACCACATTGACACACAGAAGGCTTTGGATTACATTTGTTCACCTGCCGCCCCGGGCCTCATGCTAACGGAATGTGTGAGAGTGAGGAGAGATATCAGGGCTAATGCCCAATGGAAAACACCTGTTAGATCTATATAAAGGGGCTAAAGCTGCCTGGATGTACAGGACCCTACTGTTGGGAATAGAGCGAACCGGCTGGATGGAAATGTATTCATTCCTTTGTTGCCATGCCACAGTATGTCACTACATTATGTAATCTCCACTTAGTGGCATGCGTGTAGGCTATGTAGTGGTCTGTAAATGTGTGGGTATTCTGCAAAATCTATACGAGTGAATGTTTGTGTACATATGCAGGCTAGTTTATGAGTGTTTGTTTATACTGCATATAAAATGCCTTCAGAAAGTATTCACACCCATTGACTTTTTCCACATTTTGTTATGTTACAGAATGTGGAAAAAGAAAATGGGTGTGAATACCCCATAATGTCAAAGTGGAATTACGTTTTTTGCCTAAATAAGTTCAGGAGTAAAAATGTGCTTAACACGTGACATAATAAGTTGCATGGACTCACTCAGTGTGCAATAATAGTGTTTAACATGAATTTTCTCACTCACACACACACACACACACACACAGAAGAAGCCCAGTGTTTAGTGTCTGCTCTCTGGCCTCATCTCATTCATGACAACAGAGAAACACTTTCAACTCTCACACAGTCAGGTCTGCTTGACAAGCCAAGCGCTATAGCAAGTAGCAACCCTTTCAGCCTTATCTCAAACTTGTCCAGACGATCGTTGTTTTAGCTGCATTGCAGTCATCCCATGCAGTAGCCTTATCACTGGGGAAATTAAGATTAAAGGAGGCAACGGAGGACACTGTTAGAGCCAAGAATAAGAAGAAAGACAAAAAGAAAAGGAAAGGAAAAACCCGGTTAAGTGGTTCTTCTGCCCTATTCATTCTCCCTACAATTACCATTGCTTCATTAGGAAGTCAGGGAGGGCATGAGGTTTGATGATTAGTCCAAACTGCAATTAAATAGAATGGACCACCACAAGCAGATGTCACAATGACCTGGATCAATTAGACCTCATTACCAATCAGCCCTGGACACTTCCTTGTTACCCAACACTATATAACATCTCAGGACTTCTTAGATCTCATTCTAGTCAGACTCCATTTCATGGAAAGTTACTTCTCTGAATGCCTCAGGAAGTAATTCTACTGGTGGACATTGGGGGGCAAATTAGATCAGATGAAACCGTTGGTGTCTGGGAGTTGAACTATAAATCTACAAGCGGGCTGCGGGTGGGCAGGGGAGTTGGAAGAGAAAATAGCGGGGGCTAGGGGAGAAAATAAAATAAAGCTAGAAAGAGAAAGGGATCAAGAGGATAAAAGACAAAGACGGATAAAGAAACGAGGTTAAACAAACTCTCCCAGACGGTGAGGTCTCACACCAGGTAGACCCCCTGGCCCAGTTTTACCCAGGATCACCTGAGAGGGGCCAATGCGACAGGCAGCGCAGGCACCTGGCCCTAATCCGCTTCCTGACACTGACATCATTCCTGTTCCTCCCCTGCCCCACGCAAATTAGATTTTTTCTTTCAATATCATGACAGGTTAAAGGGGAACCACAGTCAGAGATGATCTCTCACGGCATGGTGTTCCGTGCATTCCATAGTTTTTTTCCCCCAATATAGAGCTTTTAAGTAACGAGCTAGAGAGAAAGAGAGGGAGAATCAGAGGGTGAGGGAGAGAAAGAGAGAGAGAGAGATAGACAGAGTTAATAGAGCTCAATAATCCCATAGACACAAGTAACTGGATGGCTTCAGCAGAATACAGAAGGAGAGAAAGTCTTGTTGGAAACCTTTCTACCAGCTTTGCTCAGACAAGCCCCACACTGTTAGTCACCGGTTGGGTATGGGTTTTCGATTGGTTCTCCAGGGGTTCAAACATAGGTTTACCATAGCATAAATTCATAAACTCCACACCTACACTCACATGCTGTTGCTGTTACTCCATTTAGGAGATTGACAGACTCACCTTTCCTCTCTAAATATCACAGAGAGAATACATGAATCATAGCCTGGTTGCCAGTCTGTTTAGCTAACATTCCATTCCTTGCCATCTCCTCCCTCTCTCTCCCTGGGTGCAGTGTCCCGCCCCCTGCCCCACCTCTCCCTCCATATCCCAGGAGCATCTGAATAGTCTAAAGACCAATAGTCTCCATCTTGTTTCCCTGCACTGATGTGAAAGAACTGGACTGATGAAAGCAGCTTCTGTAGGGATCCACCATACTGTTTTCACCTACCCCATACTTTGAGATCAGTACACATGAAGGAGATGATAATATATAATAATATATGCCATTTAGCAGATGCTTTTATCCAAAACAATTTGCGTGCATACATTTTACGTATGGGTGGTCCCGGGAATTGAACCTACTACCCTGGCATTCAAACCACCATGCTCTACCAACTGAGAGACAAAGGACCACATGATGAGGAGAGGAAGTACATTAGACTATGGAGATGCACCCCAGGGCTCTGACTCCCTGCCTGGGACACCACTGTTTCCACATGCATGAGTGAACTGCATCACCCAGGGAGCTAGGAGAGCAAAGGACCAGGGAAAACCACAGCATTCCAGGAACCCTACTGTACTACAGCCACCTAACCACATATCCAACAACCAGACTCCAGCTTAGAAATAGCAGACAGGCACTAGTCAAGGTTTTAATTTCTCAATGGCACTTTGTTGGGGAGTGCACCCAGATGGTTTCCTTGATTGAAACCAGTCTCAGGTTAAAAGGCAAGGGGAAAACAGCCAACTGTAAACTGTGGCCCTCGAGCAGAGTTGGGTTTCTCTGCTGCCATAGATAGAGACATACTGCTGCCATAAAGAGAGACCATACTGCTGCCATAGAGAGAGACCATACTGCTGCCATAGAGAGAGACCATACTGCTGCACTTCCATGTGCAAGAAGGTAGTCATATACATAGGCGGTGCTAGAAAGAGACACATACATTCTCACTGGCCAATGATGATAAATGACCATTGTGAACGCATCCAGAAATTGGATTAACTAAATTTGAGGTATTAGTTTATATTGGACCACATATAGATAGAACACCTGGTGGTTTCACCCTCAACCATGAGACTAGAAAGATAGAGAGATAGAAAAAGTTGACGGGGAGTTTGGGTTGATAAGTCGTACTGCAGTGGGTTGAAGAAGAGACAGCTCAGCAGATCTGGCCACCCTGGGTAAGTTTTAGGTGCTGGCACTGAAGTGAGCAGCTGACGCTGTCACCGGTCCGATCCAGAAGTTCAAGTGGGTTTCTCTGCCAGGGCTGAGGTTGAGCGGCAGCGCCTCTCGGTGGTGGCTGGTGGAAGTGCTACCTCTTCCACACGGCCACTGTCGTACTAGTAGTCCCTACATGTAGGACAAGAGACGAGGAGAGCAGGAAAGGAGGAGAGGAGGAGGGCTGGAGTCCTGCTGCAGCAAAAATTGCTTGTATAAGAAGAGTATGACGGAAGCAGGCTTTATAGATCCCTATTGCAGGTGGTTCAAGTAGTGTTGCAGCTGGAACTAAAGCTACAGTCTGAATACTCAGAAAGCCAACCTGGTCATTAATGAATGAAGCAAGGCATCTTCACCCATCTTCACCTTGTAGCCTGTAGGACAGAGGTGAGAGGAGGCAATTAAGACCCTATTAATGAGGTTTACCCCAAGGTCAATCTATGCATCACAGGTAGAGAGGGAGAGAGAGGCAGAGAGAGGGAGAGAGAGGCAGAGAGAGGGAGAGGGAGGCAGAGAGAGCGAGAGAGAGGCAGAGAGAGCGAGAGAGAGGCAGAGAGAGAGAGAGAGACAGGCAGAGAAAGGGAGAGAGGGAGAGCGAGGCAGAGAGAGGGAGAGAGAGGGAGAGGGAGGCAGAGAGAGGGAGAGGGAGACAGAGATGGGTCTAAATCAATGTGATTCATCTGTGTTAATTGTTGCCTGGAAGCAGCAGTGACACAGCTACCATTAGTTGCTGATACACCTGGTTTGGCCGACACCTTTCTGCCCCACAGATAAATCTCCATTGGTAATACAGAGACAGATGTAGAGACAAGACAAACTCTGCTACTGCAAACTCCTGTTACCTCAGGGCCTGGTTCATCCATCCCTCCCATAGCCCAATCCTCCAGTGATATTTGGAAATATTAACAAGGCTGTGGTTGATGCAGCAAAGACAAATGGCAAGTGCCAGATTAAAGTTATGAATTCTCCCTCTGCATATTCCAGCTAAATTTAGTCTGTTCACGTTGCCTGCACTGCAAAACTGTGGGGTGTCGACTGAATATAAAATATCCAGGCAGCTCATACTTAGCGTTGATAGATTTGGATGCATTGTTCTTTTAGTTTGAATATCCTTTACAAAGAAACAAGGAAATCAAAGGCATTGTCTGAGCATACTGTCAGGGACACACACAAGTATGGACACACACACACACACACACACACACACACACACACACACACACACACACACACACACACACACACACACACACACACACACACACACACACACACAGCACTGTGAAAGCCACAAAGTTGATGAGACACACACGCAAGCACTTACGCACACGGCCGGCCAAATGTAATCAGTGCTCTCACCTCTGGCCGTGGATCAATGTAAACAGAGGCTGACTGAGGCAGGCCGATCTACGTAAGGACGACTAATGACCAGCCATCCGTCACACACCACCACAAGCTATTGAGAGGTGTGTGTGTGTGTGTGTGTGTGTGTGTAGACAAGGAGCCAATCAAATCCAAATAAAATCAAATTTTATTGGTCACATACACATATTTAGCTGATGTTATTGCAGGTGTAGCGAAATGCTTGTGTTCCTAGCTCCAACAGTGCAGTATCCGTTTGTCCATACTGCAGGTATCACAGCGGTCCATATCTGTCCACACACACCTCTCAATAGCTTGTGGTGGTGTGTGACGGTTTGGCTGGTCATTAGTCGTCCTTACATAGACAGTGGTCTATAGTTATAGGATCAGCTGGACTGAACCTCCACTGCTTTCTTATGGCCAACATTTCTAATGGACACACGGTACCTTCAAATGACCTAGTGATTTCTTATGGACATATACACTACATGTGTATATACACCCTTTCAAATTGGTGGTTTTGGTTATTTCAGCCACACCCATTGCTGACAGGTGTATAAAATTGAGCAGTAGATTGCCTTACTGAAGAGCTCAGTGATTTTCATTGGACTCTGGAGCAGTGGAAACGAGTTCTCTGGAGTGATGAATCACGCTTCACCATCTGGCAGTCCGACGGACGAATCTGAGTTTGGCGGATGCCAGGAGAATGCTACCTGCCCCGAATGCATAGTGCCAACTGTAAGGTTTACCTCAATTACCTCGACTAGCCGGTGCCCCCGCACATTGACTCTGCACCGGTACCCCGCTGTATATAGCCTCCCTACTGTTATTTTATTTTACTGCTGCTCTTTAGTTATTTGCTTTTATTTTTTTTACTTAACACTTTTTTTGCATTGTTGGTTAAGGGCTTGTAAGTAAGCATTTCACTGTAATGTCTACACCTGTTGTATTCGGCGCATGTGGCAAATACATTTTGATTTGATTTGATTTGATAATGGTCTGGAGCTATTTTTCATGGTTTGGGCTAGGCCCCTTATTTCCAGTGAAGGGAAATCTTAACGCTACAGCATACAATTACATTCTAGACGATTATGTGCTTCCAACTTTGTGGCAACAGTTTGGGGAAGGCCATTTCCTGTTTCAGTACGACAATGCCCCCGTGTACAAAGCAAGGTCCATACAGAAACGGTTTGTCGAGATAGGTGTGAAAGAACTTGACTTGCCTGCACAGAGCCCTGACCTCAACCCCACCGAACACCTTTGAGATGAATTGGAACGCCGACTGCGAGCCAGGCCTAATCGGCCAACATCAGTGTACGACCTTACTAATGCTTGTGGCTGAATGGAAGAAAATCCCTGCAGCAATGTTCCAACATCTAGTGGGAAGCCTTCCCAAAAGAGTGGAGGTTGTTATAGAAGCTAAGGGAGGACCAACTCCATATTAATGCCCATGATTTTGGAATGAGACGAGCAGGTGTCCACATACTTTTGGTCATGTAGTGTACTTTCTTTTAGCCAATGCAGCAGAGCCCAAGAAAGGGTAATTTACTACAGTACTATGGCCACCCTGGACCAGGTCAGGGCTGTGTGTCAGTGTGTAAACCACTTCACAGGCATCAAGAGACCCAAGGTCACAGCGCAATTCACACCATCACTAACATAATCTGTAGTAACACCCTATTTGACATGTGGCAATGGAAGAGCCCACTGGTTCATGTAATGAGGTTGTGACTGGTATCTCTGTTGGTGATTCCTCTACTCTGCTATGAGGGAGAGATTGGCTGTCGTAGCTTGTATGGAGGGAATCTGTATCCTTCCCTGCAAGTCAATATAGAGCGCTGGCATTGGCTGTATTCCCTGGAACAATGTCCTGGGAATATGATATCAAATCATAGCTACAGTGTTCTGGAGAGGGGGAGCTGGGATGGGGTATGGTGATTTTAATGAAGGAAATTTGTAACATTCAGATACATGCTTGCACACTCAGCTATGCAAGTCCACACACACAGGAAGACAATGCTCCCACTCGCACACACACTCTTCCTCATACACACACATACACACACACACACAGGTCCATAAGGAGTAGAAATGGGTCACTGCGGCTCTTCTTTTTCCCTCTCAAAGCCTCTCAAATCTCATCTATCTCATCTGTCTCCCTTCTTCTTTCCCCGTCTCTCTTCTTCTTTCCCCCTCTATCCCACGTCTCCCTTCTTCTTTCCCCCTGTATTCCCCGTCTCCCTTCTTCTTTCCCCCACTATCCCCCCGTCTCCCTTCTTCTTTCCCCCTCTATCCCCCGTCTCCCTTCTTCTTTCCCCCTGTATCCCCCGTCTCCCTTCTTCTTTCCCCCCACTACCCCCCCCCTTCTTCTTTCCCCCTCTATCCCCAGTCTCCCTTCTTCTTTCCCCCTCTATCCCCCGTCTCCCTTCTTCTTTCCCCCTGTATCCCCCGTCTCCCTTCTTCTTTCCCCCTATATCCCCGTCTCCCTTCTTCTTTCCCCCTGTATCCCCGTCTCCCTTCTTCTTTCCCCCACTATCCCCCCCCTCCCTTCTTCTTTCCCCCTCTATCCCCATCTCCCTTCTTCATTCCCCCTCTATCCCCGTCTCCCTTCTTCTTTCCCCCTCTATCCCCATCTCCATTATTCTTTCCCCCTCTATCCCCCGTCTCCCTTCTTCTTTCCCCCTATAGCCCTGTCTCCATCCCCTTGATTGGAATTTCCCTTTAAACCATTCTCATCTCCACCAGGGTCTTAAGCTGTTATTAACACTCAATCAAATGAGTGACTAACCCCTCCACACGTTTACCCACCGGCTCCCAAATAACTCACACCACTTATTCCTAGACACAGAACTGCCTGTTGTGGGTGGCTACTCCCTATCCTGTGTAGGTGTGTTCAGTTAAACACACACACAAACACAAATTGGTTTGCCACTCCCACACACAGACACTAAACCACATTCCCTCACACACAGGCGCACAGACAGAGAGGGATGGATGGAGAACTGCAGAAAGAGAGTGAGAGATGGAGAAAAGGAGAGAGTGAGGGATGCATGCTGGATGAGGCTGTGGATAATGAATGATTACTCCAGTGTGGCTGACATTGCACTCCACAGGATCCCAAAGGCAGAAAGGGGAGGATAGGAGGATGGGTGGATGGGAGGGACAGCCTGATTTAGACTTGAGCAGCTGTTCCGCACCTCGCCTCACATCTGCCAAGTCACTGTGGGCAGGGCGCCGAGGTGACTTCTACACTACAGTACACCTCCTCCAATCACACATATACGCACACACATACAGTACCAGTCAAAAGTTTGGACACACCTACTCATTCCAGGGTTTTTCTTTATTTTTACTATTTTCTACATTGTAGAATAATAGTGAAGACATCAAAACTATGAAATAACACATATGGAATCATGTAGTAACCAAAAAAGTGTTAAACACATTTCTTCAAATAGCCACCCTTTGCCTTGATGACAGCTTTGCACACTCTTGGCATTCTCTCAACCAGCTTCACCATTTTTTATTTTGGTTACTACATGATTCCATATGTGTTATGTTATTTCATAGTTTTGATGTCTTCACTATTATTCTACAATGTAGAAAATAGTAAAAAAAATAAAGAAAAACCCTGGAATGAGTAGGTGTGTCCAAACTTTTGACTGGTAGTGTATATATACTTACGCATTCACGCACACACCGGTGACACCCACTAATCATTTATCAGAGAAGTCATGGAGCTCAAGCCTAACATCTAAAGTTCTTCCTATCTTGTGTTCTTAGACATAACAAAACTACTAACCAGGAATCCAACGTTAGCATGAAACCTGATTGTAAAATACTGTTGTTATAGTTAAAGCATAAATTGTACAGGCTGTTCGTCACTCTGTATAACATTAACGTTATCACTCAGAGTACACAGACAACCAAAATAATGACAAGCCCCCCAAAACATTATCCACCAAAGCGTAAATCCCTGAAACTAAAAACCCAGATGAAAAGCATTAGTAAACCACTTGACAAAACACCTCTGAGACACAGGCAGGTACAGTGAGGGAAAAAAGTATTTGATTGCTGATTGCTATTTGATTGCTGATTTTGTACATTTGCCCACTGACAAAGAAATGATCAGTCTATAATTTTAATGGTAGGTTTATTTGAACAGTGAGAGACAGAATAACAACAAAAAAATCCAGAAAAACGCATGTCAAAAATGTTATAAATTGATTTGCATTTTAATGAGGGAAATAAGTATTTGACCCCCTCTCAATCAGAAAGATTTCTGGCTCCCAGGTGTCTTTTATACAGGTAACGAGCTGAGATTAGGAGCACACTCTTAAAGGGAGTGCTCCTAATCTCAGCATGTTACCTGTATAAAAGAGACCTGTCCACAGAAGCAATCAATCAATCAGATTCCAACCTCTCCACCATGGCCAAGACCAAAGAGCTCTCCAAGGATGTCAGGGACAAGATTGTAGACCTACACAAGGCTGGAATGGGCTACAAGACCATCGCCAAGCAGCTTGGTGAGAAGGTGACAACAGTTGGTGCGATTATTCGCAAATGGAAGAAACACAAAATAACTGTCAATCTCCCTCGGCCTGGGGCTCCATGCAAGATCTCACCTCGTGGAGTTGCAATAATCATGAGAACGGTGATGAATCAGCCCATAACTACACGGGAGGATCTTGTCAATGATCTCAAGGCAGCTGGGACCATAGTCACCAAGAAAACAATTGGTAACACACTACGCCGTGAAGGACTGAAATCCTGCAGCGCCCGCAAGGTCCCCCTGCTCAAGAAAGCACATATACAGGCCCGTCTGAAGTTTGCCAATGAACATCTGAATGATTCAGAGGAGAACTGGGTGAAAGTGGTGGTCAGATGAGACCAAAATCGAGCTCTTTGGCATCAACTCAACTCGCCGTGTTTGGAGGAGGAGGAATGCTGCCTATGACCCCAAGAACACCATCCCCACGTCAAACATGGAGGTGGAAACATGATGCTTTGGGGGTGTTTTTCTGCTAAGGGGACAGGACAACTTCACTGCATCAAAGGGACGATGGACGGGGCCATGTACCGTCAAATCTTGGGTGAGAACCTCCTTCCCTCAGGACCCAAAACACACAGCCAAGGCAACAAAGGAGTGTCTCAAGAAGAAGCACATTAAGGTCCTGGAGTGGCCTAGCCAATCTCCAGACCTTAATCCAATAGAAAATCTTTGGAGGGAGCTTTAGGTTCGAGTTGCCAAACGTCAGCCTCGAAACCTTAATGACTTGGAGAATATCTGCAAAGAGGAGTGGGACAAAATCCCTCCTGTGATGTGTGCAAACCTGGAGGCCAACTACAAGAATCACCTGACCTCTGTGATTGCCAACAAGGGTTTTGCCACCAAGTACTAAGTCATGTTTTGCAGAGGGGTCAAATACTTATTTCCCTCATTAAAATGCAAATCAATTTATACCATTTTCGACATGCGTTCTTCTGGATTTTTTTGTTGTTATTCTGTCTCTCACTGTTCAAATAAACCTACCATTAAGATTATAGACTGATCATGTCTTTGTCAGTGGGCAAATGTACAAAATCAGTAGGGGATCAAATACTTTTTTCCCTCACTGTAATATCCTCCTGCAGTTATGAACAATAATTTGGTTCAAATTCCTCTTCCAGGAAACAGAAACACCATTACTGAGAAAGGCAAATAGCCGTAATGAGAGAAAAAGAGGTACAACCTGTCACCTGTAGGTGTTGGATGTAATCCCGTTTGTGGACATTGGGCAGGTTGCCAGATTAAAAAGTGGCCTGTGGGCAGGGCTGCCACCCAGCTCTGAACTAATGACGTCCTCAACTGGCTGACTGGAATCTTAACACAACATTGCTGATGACTCAACTCACGTCTCCCTCAAGTGCTTAATATCATTCCTCGTATGGTATATTTACCTTTAACCATGTCAATGAAGAGCGTAACCATACACACAAAAATACATGTGCATATCCACACATGTACATGTAAACACACACACACAAAACAGGTGAGAAACTACATTACTTCAGGGGTGAAACTTCATTGCTTTCATATAATCCGTATAGAATCAAATGACAGTTCTAATTTTAGCTATATTTCTCTATTTTTGTCCAAAAATAACAATGTTTCTATTACGGGCTAAATGGGACAATGCCAGTCTACATACAGTACATCCTATCAGGACAGACCTACTGCTACACCTGCAGCTCAGTAGATTCTCTGGAGTCATCTAGTTTTCACTGCAGCTCTTCTTCTTGATTCCTTCGACACAATTATTAGGTTTTCGAACATCCCTCAATCAGCCAGTTGTTCGCACCTCTCCACTACAGTCAATGGTCATTGTATCCACCAAGGACAAATCACATACAAATATTTGTGTTGAGCAATTGTCAATAAAGTGAAGAGTATCAGCGTACTGTATGCCTGGGGACTGGAACCTTTCTGACAGGGCTTTACTCCCTCTAGTGGTAAACTATGGAAGTGCAATACCACTCTCCTCCAACCCTTGGGCATACAGTACAATAAATCAGCCCCAAAGGACCTCTCTCTCTCTGTGCTGGGTTTCAAGTTCCTTTTCATCAGAGACCAATTTAGATCTGGGGAAACCAGGTACAGACGGGTGCCCATTTCCAATTTAAAAATCTAGCAGGCAATCAAAGAGCAGCTGCGATGAGGACAGGGTCAGGTTTAGCTCGTGCATTGGGAGTGGAGAGGCTGCAGCAGAACCATCAGCCCTGAAACAGGCCCAGGCTCCTTCATGACAGGGTAGGGAGCAGGTGGGTTATTGGGAGGTTTTTAGGAAGGGTGGAATAGAGGGGAGAGGATGATTCAGTGGCTGTAGAAAATACACACAGTACAGTCACTGTCACTGTCATAGTGTCTCTATGGAGGGACATCAGGGTCAGAGGCTGGTGGGAGTAGCTTTAGGAGAACGGGCTCATTGTAATGGCTGGAATGGTATACATGGAACGGTATCAAACATATGGAAACCACGTTTGACTCAGTTCCATTTATTCCATTCTAGCCATTACAATGAGGCTGTCCTTCTATAGCTCCTCCCACCAGCCTCCACTGTTCAGGCTTTACGAGGGCTTTGATATACAGATAAACCAAAAAATGAAGGGAGGAATGGAGGGGAGAGGAGGATGATTCAGTGGCTGTTGGAGGAGAGAGTTGCGACAGGAGAGCCCTGCTCTGGAGCTGTTTTATGGGGTACTTAGTCACCCTCTCGGGCAGTAAAGATAGATCATGTATTTCTACATCATTACCGTACCACACTCCCCTGCATGTCAAAAAGATGCCATCATTCATTATGGTGTTAACGCACTATTAGTGGGTGGGTGAGAACGAGAGGATAATATAGCTGCTGTAACAAGATCCAATTCCGCTCGCTTGCGACTGCCACGCGAATGTAAGACTTCATCTGGGAGTCTGGATTAGAGTTCCATCCACATTGCTGTTACCCCCCCCGCTGTTCTACTATTAAGAGATTGAATTACTATATACACTTCTCCAGATCTGGTCTGTCGAATAACATGGATAATTCATTTGAACAGCGTCACTAGCTACTTCCTCAATAGTTGAATCATATTCATTATATTAGCACAAAATCTGAGTATTACATTTCAGTCATTTAGCAGACGCTCTTGTCCAGAGCGTTTTACAATTAGTGGATTCATCTTAAAGATAGCTAGGTGGGACAACCACATATCAAAGACATAGTAAGTAAATTTTTCCTCAATAAAGTTCTATCAGCAGAATCAGAGCTAGAAAGAGGGAAAGTAATAGAATTCACATTTGGGGTTAACTGCTGAGGGGGCTTTTTAGACTGAACAAAAATATCAACGCAACATGCAACAATTTCTAAGATTTTACTGAGTTACAGTTCATATAAGGAAATCAGTCAATTGAAATAAATTCATTAGGCCCTAATCTATAGATTTCACATGACTAGGCAGGGGCGCAGCCATGGGCGCACTCACTTGGGAGCCAGGCCCAGCCAATCAATGAATTCTTCCACACAAAAGGGCTTTATTACAGACAGAAATACTCCTCAGTTTCATCAGCTGTCCGGGTGGCTGGTCTCAGATGCTCCCGCAGGTGAAGAAGCCGGATGTGGAGGTCGTGGTTACATGTGGTCTGGGGTTGTGAGTCCGGTTGGACTTATGGTAGAGAAATTAACATTCAATTCTCTGACAACAGCTCTGGTGGACATTCCTGCATTCAGCAAGTCAATTGCATGCTCCCTCAACACCTGAGACATCTGTGGCATTGTGTTGTGTGACAAAACTGCACATTTTAGAGTGGCCTTTTATTGTCTCCAGCACAAGGTGCACCTGTGTAATGACCATGCTATTTAAACATCTTCTTGATATGCCACACCTGTCAGGTGGATGGATTATCTTGGCAAATGAGAAATGCTCACTAACAGGGATGTAAACAAATTTGTGCACAAAATCTGAGAGAAATAAGCTTTTTGTGTGCATGGAACATTTCTGGGATCTTATTTCAGCTCATGAAACATGGGACCAAAACTTTACATGTTGCATTTATATTTTTGCTCAGTACAGACGCTTAGACATAGAAGCCTGCACACATGCTGTGTCACCGTGGTAAGGATGTTAGCTCTACAACAGGGACCCCAGTAGTGGATAACTGGGTGATACACAAACTTCAAATGACCTATATACATCTTGCTCCTCCCGTTACTTTTTCTGTTTTTTACTACAAAATCTATTAGCCTTATTGTCAAATCTAAATTTCACATCCAAAAAAACAAACAACGGCAACAATTTAAAAATGTGTTTATTTAGATGGTATGTAATCTGATATAAACAACGAGACAGAGGTTTTGAAATAATTCAATGTGTGACCTTCAAAGTATTGGTCTGTGATGTTTATTTGAAAAGAATGGTATCAGTCTGTATTAGATTTGCCTAGTATTGAGACCATCTATAACAGGGTTCTTCAATTCCGGTCCTGGAGGGCCAAAACACTTCTGTTTTTTATTTCTACCTGGTAGTTAATTGCACTCACCTGGTGTCCCAGGTCTGAATTAGCACCTGATTAGAAGGAGAGGATGAAAAACAGAGGTGTTTCGGCCCTCCAGGACCGGAATTGAAGAACCCTGATCTATAATAACTACCTATTCATTCCATTAGCCTATTCTACATATGATGGCCTTCTGTATTCCTCACACAATCCACTTCCAACAAGCACCATACATCTTAAGGAACAACCCCCTTTCAAACCTGGTACAAAACATACTTTACCTTCTCCTTTTGGTTATCAATCTAGCAAGGCAGTGTTACCCTGGGTTACCATGGGTGTTATCATAACACATTCATACTGCTCAAGTCAAACTACATGCTGTTGAAGTACTTATGAAACACTACGTTTAAAAGCACCAATATAGAACCATTGCACTTGGATTGTTTAGGGACCTTTGCTAGTCATATGAAATGTAAAGGATGATGACTTATTCACTGACCAACGGAGAGTAGACAAAATGACTAAGGGGCTTGCAATAGCTACAAAAACATTTCATAACCATCAGACAAATTCGTTTAAATATTTTTTATTAAAACAATGAACATCCACAATGTTAGGACTGAAGCGGACTAGAATTTGAGGCAACTAGAATTTCAGTAAGAACTTAACAGTGCTCTCTGCAAGGTAAGGTTGTCAGTGCATTTTAAACGGTTGGACATACAGTGAGGGAAAACAGTATTTGATCCCCTGCTGATTTTGTACGTTTGCCCACTGACAAATAAATTATCAGTCTATCATTTTAATGGTAGGTTTATTGAACAGTGAGAGAAAGAATAACAACAAAATAATCCAGAAAAACGCATGTCAAAAATGTTATAAATTGATTGTCATTTTAATGAGGGAAATAAGTATTTGACCCCCTCTCAATCAGAAAGATTTCTGTCTCCCAGGTGTCTTTTATACAGGTAACGAGCTGAGATCAGGAGCACACTCTTAAAGGGAGTGCTCCTAATCTCAGCTTGTTACCTGTATAAAAGACACCTGTCCACAGAAGCAATCATTCAGATTCCAAACTCTCCACCATGGCCAAGACCAAAGAGCTCTCCAAGGATGTCAGGGACAAGATTGTAGACCTACACAAGGCTGGAATGGGCTACAAGACCATCGCCAAGCAGCTTGGTCTGACCTCTGTGATTGCCAACAAGGGTTTTGCCACCAAGTACTAAGTCATGTTTTGCAGAGGGGTCAAATACTTAATTCCCTCATTAAAATGCAAATCAATTTATAACATTTTTAACATGCGTTTTTCTGGATTTTTTTGTTGTTATTCTGTCTCTCACTGTTCAAATAAACCTACCATTAAAATTATAGACTGATCATGTCTTTGTCAGTGGGCAAACGTCAAATACTTTTTTCCCCTCACTGTATAAACCAAAATATGAACGTAATAAACAAGACATATCCACACTGCGGGTGGTTTACTTGCTTCAAGTTGCTTGTAAGGAAGCCACAGTTACACACAGTGAATGCACACCAATATTGTACAATGCTGCTAGTGAAGATGTGTCAATCTGCTGTTTTACATATCAGAACAAAAAACGTTATATAAACACAAATTAGTACAAGATGTGATCAAGGTTGGAGTTGAAAGGGTTAGAATCAAAATTATATTTTCAGGGATGATTCGACACCATTTACATTGTAAATTGTGGTAGAATGATCTGATTACAGTCTTATAAGCGTGTTACACTTGTTGAAGCTAATTTACAATGGTACTGTAGTCTCTTACCTTACAATAAACCATCTGTTCCTGTCCATACTACCAAGTGCTTCAATAACACTTAAGAAATACCAACAGTAAAGCCTAAATGCTTGTTTTTTCTGTATGTGTGTGGGGGATTTAGACGGTGGTGGTGTGTGTGTGTCGGGGTGGGGAGGGGAGGGCAGTGACCATAGTCAGTCATTTCCATGGTTTGCCACAGTAAGGTCAAGGAGTACTTTGGGAGCAATGGAGGGAGTAAAAGAAGAGTTAGCCGTGAAACATTTGCTCACAACTGTCTCATCTGTGTTCCCTCCCTCTTCCTCTCCCCCCTCCTCGTCAACAGATCTTCTTCGTTAGAAACAACATACACCTTTTTATTTTTTTTACCTTTGTTAAAAAGAAATCATAATAATAAAAATAATACAATCTGAAATCCGTCCTACGGCGTCTGGCACGCTTGGCAGACCCCTCTCCCCAAAGTTTAACACTTGTGCTTCATAGCCAGCTGCAGAGAGGAGAAATAGAGGGGGAGGAGACATAAGAGGGTACATGTTAGCCATAGTGAGCTGTGGAGATATATAAACATCATACAGTGACTAAGCGAAACGACAAAGCAATTTAACTGAACATTTCTTCAACAGCCCCTATGGGGTTGCCAAAAATAATTAAAACACTATAAGATGCCAAATATATTAATTTGTGGAAACTGCACAAACTAAAGCTAGCACATTAAAATACGACCACCAACAAATAAAAGTAAAATAACCTCATTTATGCTGCTTTGTTTTCCCACCTGGTGGAGGCTAATATGGTTAGCATGGTGAGTAATAGAACTGGGAAGCAGGGTCTATTCTCTAGGCAGAGAGGAATTATAGCTATTAGGGTGGTGTTATTCCTGAGGCGTTGTTAAGTGGCCCAGGCCCCAGTGTTTTCATCAGGCAGTGACTGGTCACTCGGAGACTTCATTCATCTCATTAACGAGAGTTCTAGCGGGCCTGGCTGGAGGCTCATTAAGGAGAAGGCCAGGGTCACCAATCTAATTCATGCAAGCGCACGCACGCACACACGTTTCAAAATAGAGGTTGTGAAATCTCCTTAGCTAACAAGTGGGGGCAGCAGAGCTGCAGCACAGACCAGACGGCCGTAGCTCCTGCTGTGGGGATGGTGAGAGCTCAACAGTGCCGCTAATGGACTGATGTCACACAGAGCCTCAGCAGGTGGGAGACACTGCAGAGACAGACTGACAGAACCTGCAGTGCTGTTTCCCGCTCCAGGTCACCTTGACACTTACTGAGTCCACTACAAGATACCATATGTTCACAACTTGAACTAAAATATACTGGATCACAGGTAGAAAGAGGGAGACGTGGTGTCTTGTTCAATGGCATTACGGGGGGGTAGCGCAGATTCTAACCACAAACCTGCCTTACTGTACGACAGTTGGCAGATACAGGATATTCCCAACTTTTACTTAACATCAAAAACTGAAGAGGAGGAAAGATAAATATTTCAAAACATTAACTAAATATTGTTCAGTGTTATCACCAGGCAGAGAAGATGTTGCAGAATGCATTTACTGTAGCTAGCTAACATCAAATTACTCCCAGTGGTTATCCACGTACATTAGAGGGCTGCAGCTTTTAACAAACGGCCACGAACATGCTTTAGTGAGTGCAAGACAAAAAGTGCAAGACAACCAATTAGTTAAATGCTCACAAAATGAAGCATCTAATTGCTGGAGCTCAATGTGGAAGTGAATGGAGTGTATTATCTGTATGGGGAGTTAGTGCCTTCAGAGAGTATTCATACCCCTTGACTTATACCACATTTTGTTGTGTTAAAGCCTGAATTCAAATTTGATTAAATATATTTTTCTCACCCATCTACACACAATACTCCAGAATGACAAAGTGAAAACATGTTTTTAGACATGTTTGCACATTTACTGAAAATGAAATACAGAAATATCTAATTTACATAAGTATTCACACCCCTGAGTCAATACTTTGTAGAAGCACCTTTGGCAGCGATTACAGCTTTGAGTCTTTGGGTAAGTCTCTAAGAGCTTTGCACACCTGGATTGTACAATATTTGCCCATTATTCCTTTCAAAATTCTTCAAGCTCTGTCAAGTTGATTGTTGATCATTGCTAGACAGCCATTTTCAAGTCTTGCCATAGATTTTCAAGCCGATTTAGGTCAAAACTGTAACTAGGCCACTCAGGAACATTGTCTTGGTAAGCAACTCCGGTGTAGATTTGGCCTTCTGTTTCAGGTTATTGTCCTGCTAAAAGGTGAATTAATCTCCCAGTGTCTGGTGGAAAACAGACTGAACCAGGTTTTCCTCTAGGATTTTGCCTGTGCTTTGCTCCATTCGGTTTCTTTTTTATTCTGAAAAACTCCCCAGTCCTTGCCGATGACAAGCATACCCATAACATGATGCCGCCAATAACATGCTTGAAAATATGAAGAGTGGTACTAAGTGATGTGTTGTGTTGGATTTGCCCCAAACATAATACTTTGTATTCAGGACAAAAAGTTAATTTCCTTACCTTGTTGCAAACAGGATGCATGTTTTGGAATATTCTTATTCTGTACAGGCTTCCTTCTTTTCACTCTGTCATTTAGGTTAGTTGTGGAGTAACTACAATGTTGTTGATCCATCCTCACTTTTCTCATATCACAACCATTAAACTCAGTTACTGTTTTAAATTCACCCCTGGCCTCATTGTGAAATCCCTGAGTAGTTTCTTTCCTCTCCAGCAACTGAGTTAGGAAGGATGCCTGTATAGTTGTAGTGACTGTGTATTGATACACCATCCAAAGTGTAATTAATAACTTCCCCATGCTCAAAGGGATATTCAGCATCTGCTTTTTTATTTTATCTACCAATAGGTATTGAAAAACCTCCCTAGTATTTCTGGTTTAATCTTTGCTTGAAATTCACTACTGGATTAAATGACTTTACAGATAATTGTATGCATGGTGTAAAGAGATGGGGTATTCATTCAAAAATCATGTTAACCACTATTATTGAACATGGAATGAGTTCATGCAACTTATGTGATTTGTTAAGCACATATCTACTCCCAAACGTATTTAAGCTTGCCATAACAAAGGGTTTGAATACTTAATGACTCAAGAAATGTCAGCTTTAAATGTTTTATTAATTTCCTAAATGTTCAACCAAAAATGTCCACTTAGACATTATGGGGTATTAAGTGTAGATCAGTGACACAAAATCTCAATTTAACACAAAATGTGGAAAGAGTAAAGGGGTGAGAATACTTTCTGAAGGCACTGTATATGGTCATTCTTTGAGTTAGAGTTTTCCTGTGATCTTCTTTTAGTTTTACACCACAGGGTCTTCATCTTTGAACAGTAAGGGGCAGAGAGCACGTCCCTTCAAAGGGCTTTCCATTAGACCACCATTACCGTAATGTATTATTCATGTGTGTGTTTATAATGAATGTGATGTGGTGGGGGATGTGAACAGGTTTAAACAAATTAATTGGAGTTCCGGTCCAGAGTTGTGTGCGGCTGCTCGGCCACGGAAACTCATTTCATGAAGCAAACAGTTCTTGTGCTGACGTTGCTTCCAGAGGCTGTTTGGAAGTCGGTAGTGAATGTTGCAACCGAGGACAGGCAATATTTACGCGCTTCAGCACTTGGCGGTTACGTTCTGTGAGCTTGTGTGGCCTACTACTTCACGGCTGAGTCGTCATTGCTCCTAGACGTTTCCACTTCCACAGCTCTAGCAGGGCTTCCACAGCTCTAGCAGGGCAGAAATTTGACAAACTGACTTGTTGAAAAGGTGGCATCCTATGACGGTGCCAATGTTTGTCTATGGAGATTGCATGGCTGTGTGCTCGACTATAAACAACTGTCAGCAATAGGTGTGGCTGAAATAGACGAATCCACTAATTTGAAAGGGTGTCCACATACTTATGTATATTTGGTGTAAGTGACATGTGACTATATATGTGTGTGTGTTTGTGTTTCACCTTGTGTGCAGTGACGGCAAACTGCTCAGCACTGTTCTTCATCTCCCCTGTTTTTTCCTCAGCCCGGCCTAACCGCTCCCCTCGCTCGTTCAGCGCCTGGCTGGCCTTCTGTACAGCGCTGGTAACACTGTCTGCTGCAGAGTGGAGTATACTGTTACCTGGAGAGGAGAGAGAGACAGGGGGAGCAGGCAGGAGAAGGGGGAGGAGGCAGGGAGAGAGGAGGGTGATATAGAGAGAGGGGAAAAGACAGAGAGAAAGAGAAAAATGAGAGGGAGGGGATGGGATAAATACAATCAATTATACATTGCCTTCTATCTTAACATTATCAACAAAATAACTATGCAGCACTGATATGAGTTTGGTACAAATCCCCTGCTTTATAAGATAATGCTGATGTTTCATTCAGCAACCTTGGCGGGACTTTAATTATTGACAAGGAAAAATAGGGTTACTCCAAATCAGGGACGTCCAAGGAAGCCAGCTAATGAGTTTTTCTACAGAGATTGGTTTCCTGTGAGAAACGAGCCAATGAAATTAAAAACCTCTTGTCACACTCCTCATTTGCAAAGCTTAGACCTCATCGGTCTATCACGCCATTTCTCTCAAATTGAACTGAAACAACCTCCTCACTACTTGAAAGTGTACCAGACAGCTCCAGGTGTTTCTCTTCTTTTCTTTGGCAAAACTTTAGTGTCAGCTCCTCCTCTTTTCTTCCTCTCAGACTAAAGTGTGATAATGGCGGAGAGGGGAGGGAGTGTCTGACAATCCCTGGCAGCACAACTGTGTGGATGAGAGGTAAGAACAGAACAGTCTCCCTCCGATAGCCCCGACCCTGCGGATGTTTCAAACTGGCAAGCTATTAATCTAAGCTTTAGGCGCAGTCTCCCCAAAGCTTTCCCTTCAGAGCCATTACCCTGGCATAGCGCCAGTGCATTATAATCATTGCTTTATGTGGTTATATATCCAAGGGAGGCACCACTTTAAACAGTTTTGAGCATTGTTTTTCATTTGAAGTGTCTTCTATTGCTGACCCTGCTTGGGTTATTTTGTTGTCCGGGAAGGAGGACAATGGGGGATGTTTTTTCATCAGTTGTTCCAAAGCTGTGAACGAGCCATTCTTCAGCAGAACTGGGGACTGGTACTGCAATGTTCTGTATGCACAATGGACAAAAAGAAACACCACCAAAAAAAGAGGCCAGCTCTAACAATGTGCTCCTCTCAACTGGCTGGCTGTGGAAGGAATAGAAATACAATGGAACTCAATGTAACTGATGCTTTAACTGTTAGAAGACCTTAGGTGCAGTATGGGATGGCCTCTTGGGGTTACAGTTCAGGACCAAATATCACATGCAATGGCACTTACAAATGTAGATCCTTCAAAACACCCCCAAACAGGGAAACAGATCCCAATCAAAGGTGTTATCATGTGCTCCACTAAGGCAGTTATTTATCTTATAACTTGCCCTTGTGGTAAAAATTATGTGGGTAAAACAAAGCGCGAATTAAAAGTAAGAATCTCTGAGCATCGTAGCACCATTAGGTGCAAAAACTCAACGTACCCAGTTGCGGCCCACTTTTTGGAAGCGAACCACTATTCCATCCCTACGTTATATCGGCATCGAACATGTCACCCTCCCTATGAGAGGGGGTGACCTTGACAATTTATTGTTAAAATGAAAGGTTGCCTGGATATTTTATTTAAAGACCCTTGCTCCCTTCGGTCTCAACGTAGACTTTGATCTGAAGCCATTCTTGTGATTATTGTGATTTTGCTATTCATTGTAAATGTTTGTAGGCCTATGTAGCCAAATTGTATCTATGATCGATCGTATGCTATCCATTCAGGTTTTTTATATATTCTATTTATATCTGTAAATGAACCACTGATATCAAGCCACACACGGCCATGATTACAAACCCTTGTGTCCTTAGAAACTATATAAACTAGTAACCCACAGTGTTTGTCATTATACCCTGATGAAGACAGCTTGTCTGTCGAAACGTTGGTTATTAGATTATTCAATTATTGCATCTGAGCTCCTTGAGTGTGCAGCTCTCCTTTTCTTTATTAACAGTTCAGGACCAAACATCCCATGAGTTCAAAACCGATCATATACAATCACAGATCACATTTTATAAAGCGGCTATGGCAATATAACAATCACACAATATATTTAGTTTTCCCACTTATCTGAAGGGACTGTATAGGTAGAAAATAAGACTTATTGCTTCTACATCCGCTTTGAGATCATTTAATTGGAAGATAGAGGACATCCAGGTTCTGCTGCCGGAGAGGAAAGCCAGTAAAGGTAGAGACACGGCCAGTCATTTTAACGTCTTCCCAAAGGGAATACACACTGTAGAGTGTACAGTTGTGGTCCAAAGTTTTGAGAATGACACAAATATTAATTTTCACAAAGTCTGCTGCCTCAGTTTTTATGATGGCAATTTGCATATACTCCAGAATGTTATGAAGAGTGATCAGATAAATTGCAATTCATTGCAAAGTCCCTCTTTGCCATGAAAATGAACTTAATCCCCCCAAAAAAACACTTCCACTGCATTTCAGCCCTGCCACAAAAGAACCAGCTGACATCATGTCAGTGATTCTCTCATTAACACAGGTGAGAGTGTTGACGAGGACAAGGCTGGAGATCACTCTGTCAAGCTGATTGAGTTAGAATAACAGACTGGAAGCTTTAAAAGGAGGGTGGTGCTTGAAATCATTGTTCTTCCTCTGTTAACCATGGTTACCTGCAAGGAAAGACGTGCCGTCATCATTGCTTTGCACAAAAAGGGCTTCACAGGCAAGGATATTGCTGCTACTAAGATTGCACCTAAATCAACCATTTATCGGATCATCAAGAACTTCAAGGAGAGAGGTTAAATTGTTGTGAAGAAGGCTTCAGGGCGCCCAAGAAAGTCCAGCAAGCACCAGGACCGTTTCCTAAAGTTAATTCAGCTGCGGGATCGGGGCACCACCAGTGCAGAGCTTGCTCAGGAATGGCAGCAGGCAGGTGTGAGTGCATCTGCACGCACAGTGAGGCGAAGACTTTTGGAGGATGGCCTGGTGTCAAGAACGGCAGCGAGAAAGCCACTTCTCTCCAGGAAAAACATCAGGGACAGACTGATATTCTGCAAAAGGTACAGGGATTGGACTGCTGAGGACTGGGGTAAAGTCATTTTCTCTGATGAATCCCCTTTCCGATTGTTTGGGGCATCCGGAAAAAAGCTTGTCCGGAGAAGACAAGGTGAGCGCTACTATCAGTCCTGTGTCATGCCAACAGTAAAGCATCCTGAGACCATTCATGTGTGGGGTTGCTTCTCAGCCAAGGGAGTGGGCTCACTCACAATTTTGCCTAAGCCATGAATAAAGAATGGTACCAACACATCATCCGAGAGCAACTTCTCCCAACCATCCAAGAACAGTTTGGTGACGAACAATGCCTTTTCCAGCATGATGGAGCACCTTGCCATAAGGCAAAAGTGATAACTAAGTGGCTCGGGGAACAAAACAAATTTTGGGTCCATGGCCAGGAAACTCCCCAGACCTTAATCCCATTGAGAACTTGTGGTCAATCCTCAAGAGGCGGGTGGACAAACAAAAACCCACAAATTCTGACAAACTCCAAGCATTGATTATGCAAGAATGGGCTGCCATCAGTCAGAATGTGGCTCAGAAGTTAATTGACAGCATGCCAGGGCAGATTGCAGAGGTCTTGAAAAAGAAGGGACAACACTGCAAATATTGACTCTTTGCATAAACTTAATGTAATTGTCAATAAAAGCCTTTGACACTTATGGAATGCTTGTAATTATACTTCAGTATACCATAGTAACATCTGACAAAAATATCTAAAAACACTGAAGCAGCAAACTTTGTGAAGACCAATATTTGTGTCATTCTCAAAACTTTTGACCACGACTGTATACAGGTAGGCTGACTGACTGATAGATAATTGGCAGAGTTGTGGCACAGCGGGGAAGATGACAGCCCAAAGCAGATGGAATGCCAGCTGGTGTTACTCTCCTCTCTTCTCACCTCTGCTTTCCCTCAAAGGAAGTTAACTTGATAAAGTCAAAGCCGTCCACTCACACAGACCTACTGGGAGGAAGAAAAGCTTTCCCCAGGTTTCTCTCCGAGACAGGCTAAAGCACCAATAGATAGATAGCAGAGTTGCCCTTCCCTCAAGGCTCTGGGTTTTATTACAGTCCAGGGAAGGAGAAGTGTTTATTTAGCATCTTCGTCACAGTAGTGAAAACGAAGTACTTGTATTGGGACACAAGTGTCGAGTCTTCCTCTATGTCCCCCTCCCATCCCTTAAAAAAACAATCATCTTCCCCTGAAACCAGAGGAGGGATGCTCTTCACCTCCATCCAGATCACTGCCTTATTGCCTGCGTCCGTAACGGGTCCGCGGTCAAACGACCACCCCTCATCACTGTCAAACGCTCCCAAAAACACTTCAGCGAGCAGGCCTTCCTAATTGACCTGGCCCAGGTATCCTGGATGGATATAGATCTCATTCCGTCAGTAGAGGATGCCTGGTTGTTCTTTAAAAGTAATTTCCTCTCAATCTTAAATAAACATGCCCCATTCAAAAAATACAGAACTAAGAACAGATATAGCCCCTGGTTCTCCTCAGACTTGACTGCCCTTGACCAGCACAAAAACATCCTGTGGCGTACTGCATTAGCATCAAATAGCCCCCGCGATATGCAACTTTTCAGGGAAGTTAGGAACCAATATACACAAGTAGTTAAGAAAGCAAAGGCTAACTTTTTCAAACAGAAATTTGCATCCTGTAGCACTAACTCCAAAAAGTTTTGGGACACTGTAAAGTCCATGGAAAATAAGAGCACTTCCTCCCAGCTGCCCACTGCACTGAGGCTAGGAAACACTATCACCACCGATAAATCTACAATAATCGAGAATTTCAACAAGCATTTTGCTACGGCTGGCCATGCTTTCCACCTGGCTACCACTACCCCTGCCACCAGCTCTGCACCCTCCGCTGCAACTTGCCCATGCCCCCCCGCTTCTCCTTCACACAAATCCAGACAGCTGATGTTCTGAAAGAGCTGCAAAATCTGGACCCCTACAAATCATCTGGGCTAGACAATCTGGACCCTTTCTTTCTAAAACTAGCCACCGAAATTGTCGCAACCCCCTATTACTAGCCTGTTCAACCTCTCTTTCGTAACGTCTGAGATCCCCAGAGATTGAAAGCTGCCGCGGTCATCCCCCTCTTCAAAGGGGGTGAAACTCTAGATCCAAACTGTTACAGACCCATATCCATCCTGCCCTGCCTTTCAAAAAGTTTTTGAAAGCCAAGTCAACAAACAGATCACCGACCATTTCGAATCCCACCGTACCTTCTCCGCTATGCAATCCGGTTTCCGAGCTGGTCATGGGTGCACTTCAGCCACGCTCAAGGTCCTAAACGATATTATAACCGCGATCGATAATAGACAGTACTGTGCAGCCGTTTTCATTGACCTGGCCAAGGCTTTCGACTCTGTCAACCACCGCATTCTTATTGGCAGACTAAATAGCCTTGGTTTCTCAAATGACTGCCTCGCCTGGTTCACCAACTACTTCTCAGATAGAGTTCAATGTGTCAAATCGGAGGGCCTGTTGTCTGGACCTATGGCAGTCTATGGGGGTGCCACAGGGTTCAATTCTTGGGCCGACTCTTTTCTCTGTGTATATCAATGACGTCGCTCTTGCTGCTGGTGACTCTCAGATCCACCTCTACGCAGAGACGACACCATTTTGTATACATCTGGCCCTTCATTGGACACTGTGTTAACAAACCTCCAAACGAGCTTCAATGCCATACAACACTCCTTCAGTAGCCTCCAACTGCTCTTAAACACTAGTAAAACTAAATGCATGCTCTTCAACCGAACGCTGCTTGCACCCGCCCACCCGACTAGAATCACTACTCTCGACGGGTCTGACCTAGAGTATGTGGACAACTACAAATACCTAGGTGTCTGGTTAGACTGTAAACTCTCCTTCCAGACTCACATTAAGAATCTCCAATCCAAAGTTAAATCTAGAATCGGCTTCCTATTTCGCAAACAACGCCTCCTTCACTCATGCTGCCAAACATGCCCTCGTAAAACTGACTATCCTACCGATCCTTGACTTCGGCGATGTCATTTACAAAATAGCCTCCAACACTCTACTCAGCAAATTGGATGTAGTCTATCACAGTGCCATCCGTTTTGTCTCCAAAGCCCCATATAATACCCACCACTGTGACCTGTACGCTCTTGTTGGCTGGTCCTCACTACATATTCGTCGCCAAACCCACTGGCTCCAGGCCATCTATAAATCACTGCTAGGCAAATCCCCGCCTTATCTTAGCTCATTGGTCACCATAGCAACACCCACCCGTAGTCTGCGCTCCAGCAGGTATATCTCACTGGTCATCCCCAAAGCCAACACCTCCTTTGGCCGCCATTCCTTCCAGTTCTCTGCTGCCAATGACTGGAACGAAATGCAAAAATCTCTGAAGCTGGAGACACTTATCTCCCTCACTAACTTTAAGCATCAGTTGTCAGAGCACCTTACCGATCACTGCACCTGTACACAGCCCATCTGAAATTAGCCCGCCCAACTACCTCATCCCTATATTGTTATTTATTTTGCTCATTTGTACCCCAGTATCTCTATTTGCACATCATCTCTTGCACATCTATCATTCCAGTGTTAATACTAATTGTAATTATTTTGCACTATAGCCTATTTATTGCCTTACCTCCATATCTTGTTACATTTGCACACACTGTATATATATGTATTTCTGTTGTATTTTTGACTTTGTTTTGTTTTACCCCATATGTAACTCTGTGTTGTTGTTTTTATCGCACTGCTTTGCTTTATCTTGGCCAGGTCGCAGTTGTAAATGAGAACTTGTTCTCAACTGGTTTACCTGGTTAAATAAAGGTGAAATAAATAAATAAAATAAATCCCTCTTATCCCCCTCCTCTACTGAGAGATAGCCCAGAGACTAATAATTCCCTCATCCATCTTCCCTCTCTTTCCTGCTTCTCACTCGTTTCCTTGGGCAGGGTGATTCCGGCCTGGCTGCTGGTTGAGTCCCCTCCTATGGTGAATGTCATTAAAGAGAATAGCCGGGAGGCAGGTTGTGTGGTGACTGTATGGCCCTGGGTCTTTACTCTGTAGAGTTGATTACAGTGCTGTCATGCTGTAAGGGGGATTTGTAGGAGTGAGGCATGGCATGGTGATTCAACACTGTCCTTTGATTCTGTTGAGATCTCTTCACAAGAACATGGGGGAGTGATGCCTTTAACAAGCACTGCTGTTTTGGTTTTTCGGGAAACAAAAGCAATCTCCGCTCAGTGCAAAATGCCACTTCAGTGTTACAAAGTCAGGTGAGAGAGCTGGCAAAACAAATTTGGGCGAAGTGTTGCTTTGACATTTGTTATGATAATGTATTTCTGTTTGGCTGGTGAGTTTTTCTGAAATGGGGCTATCGTAAAGATTCACTGACTATCCCTGTGAAGGAATCTGACCTTCCTGAGTCTGTGTCCTATGTCCCAGGGAACTCCTACTTCAACAATGCAGGGAGAATGTGTTTCTACACTCCCATGATATCAACATAATCAGGGCGCGCCAGTAAAACAAAAGGGGACGGAACAAAAGACTAAACCTTTTTTCTGCAACAAAAGTTAAAGAAAAGTCAAATACCTCATCAAGAGATCACAGGTCAGGCCGGCACAATGTAATGTTGTGATTGTGAACACAGAACGATTTTAATCTGCAGGAACATGATGAGGACTGTCAACCGCCATTCACTCTCAAAGCCTGCTTGATTGGTTATGTAACTCACCCAGTTCAGACACTCTCACCAATGGACGCACACATAAAAAAAAAAAAAACATTTTTAGTCATTTAGCAGACGCTCTTATCCAGAGCGACTTACAGATAGTGCATACATTATTTATTTTTATTTTTTCATACTGCCCCCCCGTGGGAATCGAACCCACAACCCTGGCGTTGCAAACACCACGCTCTACCAACTGAGCTACATCCCTACCGGCCATTCCCTCCCCTACCCTGGACGACGCTGGGCCAATTGTGCGCCACCCCATGGGTCTCCCGGTCGCAGCCAGCTACGACAGGCATACACATGCTTGCTAACTCAAACGCACCCTTGCATAAGCCTACGTATTTGCTATCTTAAAAATGTAAGCTCAAGCAGAGTCAATTACCATCCAGTATGAACTGTGTGCCAGTATGCTGCCCTGAAGTCTCTGTGGGTGTTTTAAGAGAGGAGGGGCTTAGAGACACTCACCTGTAGAGTAGCAGCACCACCTACGAATCTGTACATTATACATTTTATCAAACACTTTCCATAATAGTTATGACCAAAGGCCTTTGTTGTTGTTCACCTTAAACTAGTGCTACTTGAAAATGTAACAGCTGTACCATTGTATACAGTAGGGATGTGACAAATTAAATACCGTGCTTTCCCAAGACATTTAGTAGAAGGAGGAGGGAGGAGGAGAGAGAAGAAGGATCAACAGAGACTGGCGTAAACAACACAGAATGAACTTAAGTGTCACCACCCTCTAAAGCAGAGCTCCCTAACAGGATGGTATCACGCTGGCACACACCCCTACCGCTGTGCCTACCACAACCCCCAGCTGGCAGACTGGCAGCGCGGAAACCAACCACCCTACTATGCCCTCCTATACAGAGACAAATCAAATCGGATGTTCCCTACTCCCCCTTCACTTATCTGCCATCTAATTCAAATGCAAATCTTGACATTAACTTCTAACCTGAGCTGCCCGCTGCTCTTAATACTGAGTTAATCCTCGTTCGATTCTTCTGACATTTTCAGCATGGAGGAGGGAACTCAACCTTGCTACAGTAGCTAGTAGGGCAGTTGCCCTTTCGTTTTGTCACTGCTCTGCTAATAGGGGTGTAGCAGTCAGGGACTGGGGATGCTAATGGTAACAAACATGGAACATTATGCCTCTGAACGTACCACAGAGACACTGTCTGTCTGTCAAATGGAGCAAATTGCCCACATGAAAGTTTAAAGAGGAGATAAATGTCAGTGTATAACGATCTGGCCTTAATGGCCATGTACTCTTATAATCTCCACCCGGTACAGCCAGAAGAGGACTGGCCACCCCTCGGAGCCTGGTTCCTCTCTAGGTTTGTTCCTAGGTTTATGCCTTTCTAGGGAGTTTTTCCTAGACACTGTGCTTTCACATCTGCATTGCATGCTCTTTGGGGTTTTAGGCTGGGTATCTGTATAAGCACTTTAACAACTGCTGATGTAAAAAGGGCTTTATACAGTGAGGGAAAAAACTATTTGATCCCCTGCTGATTTTGTACGTTTGCCCACTGACAAAGAAATTATCAGTCTATAATTTTAATGGTAGGTTTATTTGAACAGTGAGAGACAGAATAACAACAAAAAAATCCAGAAAAATGCATGTCAAAAATGTTATAAATTGATTTGCATTTTAATGAGGAAAAATAAGTATTTTACCCCCTCTCAATCAGAAAGATTTCTGGCTCCCAGGTGTCTCTTAAAGGGAGTGCTCCTAATCTCAGCTTGTTACCTGTATAAAAGACACCTGTCCACAGAAGCAATCAATCAATCAGATTCCAAACTCTCCACCATGGCCAAGACCAAAGAGCTATCCAAGGATGTCAGGGACAAGATTGTAGACCTACACAAGGCTGGAATGGGCTACAAGACCATCGCCAAGCAGCTTGGTGAGAAGGTGACAACAGTTGGTGCGATTATTCGCAAATGGAAGAAACACAAAAGAACTGTCAATCTCCCTCGGCCTGGGGCTCCAAGCAAGATCTCACCTTGTGGAGTTGCAATGATCATGAGAACGGTTATTATTATTATTATTATTATTATTTAACGGTGAGGAATCAGCCCAGAACTACACGGGAGGATCTTGTCAATTATCTCAAGGCAGCTGGGACCATAGTCACCAAGAAAACAATTGGTAACACACTACGCCGTGAAGGACTGAAATCCTGCAGCGCCCGCAAGGTCCCCCTGCTCAAGAAAGCAAATACAGGCCCGTCTGAAGTTTGCCAATGAACATCTGAATGATTCAGAGGAGAACTGGGTGAAAGTGTTGTGGTCAGATGAGACCAAAATCGAGCTCTTTGGCATCAACTCAACTCGCTGTGTTTGGAGGAGGAGGAATGCTGCCTATGACCCCAAGAACACCATCCCCACCGTCAAACATGGAGGTGGAAACATTATGCTTTGGGGGTGTTTTTCTGCTAAGGGGACAGGACAACTTCACCGCATCAAAGGGACGATGGACGGGGCCATGTACCGTCAAATCTTGGGTGAGAACCTCCTTCCCTCAGCCAGGGCATTGAAAATGGGTTGTGGATGGGTATTCCAGCATGACAATGACCCAAAAACACACGGCCAAGGCAACAAAGGAGTGCTCAAAGAAGCAGCACATTAAGGTCCTTGAGTGGCCTAGCCAGTGTCCAGACCTTAATCCCATAGAAAATCTGTGGAGGGAGCTGAAGGTTCGAGTTGTCAAACGTCAGCCTCAAAACCTTAATGACTTGGAGAAGATCTGCAAAGTGGAGTGGGACAAAATCCTTCCTGAGATGTGTGCAAACCTGGTGGCCAACTACAAGAAACGTCTGACCTCTGATTTCCAACAAGGGTTTTGCCACCAAGTACTAAGTCATGTTTTGCAGAGGGGTCAAATACTTATTTCCCTCATTAAAATGCAAATCAATTTATAACATTTTTGACATGCGTTTTTATGGATTTTTTTTGTTGTTATTCTGTCTCTCACTGTTCAAATAAACCTACCATTAAAATTATAGACTGATCATGTCTTTGTCAGTGGGCAAACGTACAAAATCAGCAGGGGATCAAATACTTTTTTCCCTCACTGTAAAATATATTTCACTGATAGACTGATTGAATGGGGGTTGCATATTATACTGAAAAACCATAACCCTGTTCATAATTGCCTTGTTTATATTACTTCAAGAGGAGTATGAGCATTGATTGGTATTGAGGTGAATATAGAAATGAATGGTATTTTTGTGATTGTACTTAGGGCTGTAATGGTATTTGGATAACCGTGACATTGACAGTTTTGGATGAAGACCATCATGAAAATAAAATAACCATCAAAACCGTATAATAAACATTTGTTTTTAATAAAATATTTTATTAACTTCATTTTAATGTAGATATACTTTACCCATAGCGGGAGTGTTAACTATTGGTTATATGGTATTGTTTTGCTAACTGTATACTGTATCTCATCTTTCCAGTGGGGACCGGAGGTACCTATAGATCCTATAGCCTCCAGGGTGGGGGTGGGTGGGTAGCCTCTGCCCTTCACCTCTGGCCTTGTCATTGTTACAGTAGATCGGAGAAGTGAGGTGAAAAATATTTGGGCACATTTCGGTTTCCAACCTAACAACGATGGAGAACCAGATGACTTGGACCAGCCTGTTTGCAGAATATGTGCAAAAACCATACCTACTTAAAATTCCAGCACCACAAGTCTTTGGAACCACCTGAGGATTAACCACCCTGCGGCCTACGCCAAACTTGGGTTAGCCACCATGGCTGCTGCTGCTGCCTCGCATTCCACATCTGGTCAGCGGCAACTCAGTGTGGCGCAAGCCTTTGCCCGAGGCACAAAATACAAACGGAACACTGATAAATGGCTAGCACTGACAGAGTAATTTGTAAATTTGACAGAGTTACTGGGGAGAAAGTATTTCTCAAACAGCGCTCCGTCCCTACTTTGTTCAACAAGGTGAAGGGTGAGGTTCAGACAGAGCTAAAGGGCGTAGATATATTTTTGCACCGACCACGGACATGTGGTCAGGTGTAAATATGACTCCTTATATGAGCCTGACAGTCTCACAAAAAATCTGACACTGAAATCCCGCTGTTTGGAAACAACCTACATGCCGGATTCTCACACAGCCGACAACCTGGCCGAAGCCCTGAGTCGGGATTGCTTGACTGGGTCCTTGACACAAAGAAACTCTTCTGTATCACCACAGACAACAGGGCCAACATTGTGGCTGCAGTGAGGCAACTGAACTGGCCTAGTCTAATTGCTTTGGCCACAATCTCCATCTCGCCGTCACCAATGGCGTGAACAGCAAGAGCACAAGCACAGGCCGGGCTCTAGGCCTATGTAGAACTGCGGTGGGCACTTTTTCGCAGAGCTGGCGAAAAAATAGGTATCTAGTGAAGGCCAAGAAGGAGCTGAACCTCCCAAATCACAGCTTCATTCTGGTGAGAAATTAAGATTGATCCGCTATAATAATAACCATTTATTTATAGCTTATTTGATGTTAAAATAATAAGCTATGTATGTGAAATTATTGCTCAAATAAACAAAGAAAATAGGCTAATTTCTTTGTGAAAACACAAATTGGCCTATAGTAATGCAATATTGAAATGAGCATGTTGTGTTTGTTTATTCTGCCAATCATACTCTAGTTAAATCACTGCTTATAATTCAATAATAATAATAATAATAATGATAATAATAATAATAATAATAATAATATAGACAATATTTTGTGAATCCTACATGTTACATGTATGGATGAGGAATTGGTATATAAACTATGTTTAATTCCACAGGTTTGCTTAACACGGTGGGGAACCAAACAGAAAATGTTAGATTATTTTGGAGCGAGCAACAGCCATCGAACGAGTCCTGGTCTTGGATCGTAAACATAATCACTTCATCCTCAAATGGCAGCACAAGACGTCTTGTCATCCGTCCAAGCAGCACTGAAACCTATGGCTGACTTCACAGATGTTCTCTCTGGTGAGAGTTACGTCACCGTCTCGTCAGTGAAGCCTGTGCTCCAGTTACTGACGGGAGATCTGCTAAAGCCCGACCTCACCAAAGACACCGACCTAACACAAAGTCTCCAAAAGAAGATGTCCAGTGTGCTCGAGGACATGTACAGCCTACGGACAATAAAATAACTCAAGCTGGACAAAGTCAATAAGCTCATGTTCCTGGCACAGAACATGGAGCTGGAGGTAGAAGATGATGCATAGTTTGCATTTTAACAGCCGTCGCCATTTGCTATAAAATAGAACTATATTTTATTCTAGATTTAATTATTTTTGTTTTATTATAGGCCTGTAGATCTAGTGTTAATATGTGCTCTTACCTATTTATGTCGCAGCTGTTAGTGGTAATTTATTGTAGAAGTGCTAGCCTATGGCACTTTAGTAGCCCGGACTTTCTTTAATACAGTGCACGTTTTTATTGCTTTATGTTAAATAAATAAATGGCTCTTCTTAAAAAAGATTCTTATTCAACAGCAAGAGTCCAATAGCTGGCACGTCCATAAGGCCAGTAAACTGAACTAAATTGCCAAAATTATGTAGGCTAATTAGCTTACTCCTGTATATACAGAAATACATAAAATCGTTCAAAATAGGCTACTACACCAGAAAGCATGATTTGGAGGATCATTAGCTTCTTTAAAACACTTTTTTTTTTTTAAAGGTCCAATGCAGCTGTTTTTATCTCAATTTCAAATAATTTCGGGGTAACAATGACAGTGCCTTCATACCCTTGACTTATTCCACATTTTGTTGTGTTACAGCATGAATTCAAAATGGATAAATAAATAAAAATCTACACACAATACCCCATAATTACAAAGTGAAAAATTGCTTTTAGTCATTTTTACTAATTTATTGAAAATTAAATACAGAAATCTCATTTGCATTACTATTCACACCCCTGCGTCAATACATGTTAGAATCACATTTGGCAATGATTACAGCTGTGAGTCTTTCTGGGTAAATCTCTAAGAGCTTTGCACACCATGATTATATTTGCATTATTCTTTTAAAAAAATATTCGAGCTCTGTCAAGTTGGTTGTTGATCATAGCTAGATAGCCATTTTCAATTCTTGCCATATATTTTCAAGCCGATTTAAGTCAAAACTGTAACTAGGCCACTCAGGAACATTCAATGTTGTCTTGGTAAGCAAGTCCAGTGTATACATGGCCTTGTGTTTTAAGTTATTGTCCTGCTGAAAGGTGAAATTGTGTCTGTTGCAAGGAGGAGTGAACCAGGTTTTCCTCTAGGATTTTGCCTGTGCTTAGCTCTATTCCGTTTATTTTTATTTATTTTTTAAACTCCCTAGTCCTTGCCGATGACAAGCATACCCATAACATGATGCAGCCACCATCATGCTTGAAAATATGAAGAGTGGTACTCAGTGATGTGTTGTATTGGATTTTCTCCAAACATAACACTTTGTATTCAGGACATAATGTACATTTCTTAGCAATTGTTTTTAATCCGTTTTAATTTAGTGTATGTTTTGGAATATCTGTATTCTGTACAGGCTTCCTTCTTTCACTCTGTCATTTAGGTTAGTATTGTGGAGTAACTATAAATGTTGTTGATCCATCCTCAGCTTTCTCCTATTACAGCCAATCAACTCTGTAACTGTTTTAAAGTCACCATCCAATGTGTAATTAATAACTTCACCATGCTGAAAGGGATATTCAATGTCCGCCTTTTATTTTTATTTTTTATAAACACATCTACCAATAGGTGCCCCTCGTTGCGAAGCACTGGAAAAGTTCACTGGTCTTTGTGGTTGAATCTGTGTTTGAAATGCACTGCTTGACTGAGGGACATTACAGATAATTGTATGTGTGGTGTACAGAGATGAGGCAGTCATCTAAAAAATAATATTAAACACATTATTGCACACAGAGTGAGTCCATGCAACTTATGTGACTTGTTAAGCAAAAAGTTTAGGCTTGCCATAACAAAGGCGTTGAATACTTATTGACTCAAGACATTTCAGCTTTTCATTTTTAATTAATTTGTAAACATTTCTAAAAACCAAAATACACTTTGACATTATGGGGTATTGCGTGCAGGCCAGTGACACAATTTTTTTATTTAATCCATTTTAAATTCAGGCTGTAACAACAAAATGTTTTGTGATTTTGTGATTGTTTTCAATTAAAATGATCAAAAAGAAGAAGAAAAAAACAGCTTCTTAGCAAAGAGTAATTTCTCAAGCAAGAATTTTGCTAGAACTGTCTGAAGTAGTCAGTGGGAAGGGGAAAATTGAAAACTAGCTGTTATTGGCCAAGGTTGGAACTCTTTTTATTATTTGTATAATAACTATTTTACTGCCTAGTGATGTTACCAGGCAGGCCAAAACTATCCCACCAAAACAAGCTGAAATTTCAGGCAGTCTTTTCAAACAGCTCTTACACTAAAAGGGCATTATCATAATTTTCACAATTTCACAGTATTATTCCAACCTAGTAGTGTGGAAATGTATATATAAAACACAGGAAAATCAAGTTTTTGACTGCATTGGGCCTTAAAATCTCATAGCCTGTCAGAAGTTCACACAATTTGGGAATCGCGGCAGGCAAATAGATGATTGTTGAGTTGTGAATGTCAGTGAAAGAGAGGACTAAACTGTCTTTTAGTTATCAAAATAAATAAAAATAGAGCCTATTTTATTGGCACCAGTGGAGCGTCGGCCATTTCCCAGTGAGTGTGCATATTCACTGTCTTTATCATTAGGTCAGTGCAACTTGAAAGTCGTATTACAAAAGATTCTGCTAATCTCTCCATTCATTTAAAGTGTAGTAAAATTGTATTGTGTTTATAAAAAGGCCACATTTTTCCAGTGCAAAGAAAGGAAAAGAAACATATATGATATAGCCTAGCCTACTCCACTACGCGCTGCATTGAACAGTCTTTTTTGCTAACAGTGATTGAGTTTTATTATTAGCCTAAATTATGACTAACCAATTTACTCATCACATTAGGGATAGTAGGCTATCTTACATAAGTCTGCAAATGTGATGATGCATGCAATGCTTTATTATAAAGGTGCATTTTTATGGTGAACATTTGCTTCCCCAAACTTGAGACTCAAGCGCCGCCTATGAGCAAGACAGTTAGGCTGTCGATTATGTCGATGACCGTGTACATATGACACGCCAATTACCGACACCAGAAATTCCATGACCGTCCCAGCCCTAATTGTACTGTCCTTGTGCTTGAGATGGAGAGAAGGTAGGACTTCAATTGACGACACGGTACCTCAGAGTGAATTAGCTTGTATAATCAGACAGTTTGTCAGTGAGGTTATTGTCGATGTACATAACTCACATAAACTGTGCATGTAAAAAAGGGAGCCCTTTCTGTATATACCCTTCCCTAAACACTTAAAGTCGTATGCTCTCGGTATGTATACAGATATTCTAGAGCACATATTGTACATATGCAATCAAATATGTTAATTGGTTGAAGATTTAAGATTGAGGGACTTAACTGCCTTGTTAGTAAAAGTATATATTATTTTAGTTGAATATATTTTTTTTTCCGTGCTTACCTTCTAAAAGTAGCTGCCGACCTTGCCGTCGACTGTTTATAACAACTTCTTTCCTCATTCTGTTCAAAAAGACCTTGCAACGGAAAGCGACTGAATCTACTGTTTCATCGTCTGTGACAAGAAAATGGAAAAGGAATGCCTCAATTTTGGTTGGTTTGTTTTTGTTATTTTATGTTAGACCCCAAGAGATTAATAGATTTTGGCTAATAATTATTACTTGTTAAACCACAGTACAGTTTGTTCTAATATGGTCATTTTGGTACACTTTGGTTAACTAATGCAATATACTTATTATGTTATTAAAAGGGTTTCATTCTAACAAAAGGTATTTAGAAAAAATACTTATTTAAATTTAGGGTAACTGGAATTGATTAGGGAAGATAGGGGACAGTTTAAGTAGAAATTAAGCTTTGTTTGTTATTAAGTTGATGAAAGGCAGATGAAAGTTTCACTAGAGGTTCATTTGACTGCATAATGTATTAGTACTGTATCCCATTACATATCTCACAACAGTTTACAATGGTGCAAAGACGTCTGCTTGAAGTGCCCTCCTGACAGTATGCATTTGCATGACAGTTTACTAAATGGTTCAATGGCAATAAAATACGAGCAGATTAACATTTAGCATTCTAGAATTCAAAAAGTGATAAAAGAAGCAGGCAACATTTTAAACTCCCGCTCACCATTCCAAGACACGATCTGCCACTGAAGCAAAGAGGCCTGGGAGAATGATGGGAATGAGTGTGCGTTGCAGCCCCAGTCTAGCCTGATAATGAGGCGATTACCAAATTAGTCCAGCAATGCTGCTTTATTTCAGGCCCTATTACACGGCCCATCAAGTATCACTAAACAAGTGCCTGGCACATCTCCTCCACACAGCTCTAAAAAAGGACTATGGCTCTGCCTCGTAAGTTGAGGGAAACTTTTCCTGTAACACCTACACAACACTGATGAGGACAGAAACAACCAATGAGACGTGACCATGATGGAAGTCTGATGAGAAAAATATGCCTATCATTATTCAATCAATAGCATTAAAATTGCACTCCGTAGTTTCAATTTCCAGTCAATAAATAAGCGAAACCAGTATTAGGGGTATTTCACGCTTTTTTTTGTCTCAACCTCCACTGTGTATGTAGTTCGTCCCCCGTACCACAAGGGGAAATACAGCAATGCAGTGCGCCTTAGAGCACCCCCTTCTTAAAGCCCACCTCTGTATTATGTTTCCAGACCTTTCTTCAGATTAAGTACATCTGCCAGAGTGAATCAGCAGGCCTAATATGTCTCTTAGATAAAGGAAGGATGAACAAGGTTCCTCATAAACAAACAGAATCCACAATAAGCCTGTCGACCTTGTTCTGTCCTATTAAGCCTTTACAATCTCTCAGCCCATAACAACAACCGTCCCTGAGACCAGACCAGCCAATTAATATCATGTTCACTAACACATACGACTCTTCCGCACACAAACGGTGGCAATGTGACAAGCCATTTCTTTGTGTTTGCACGGCTAACAAAGAAGACGAGGTATTGAGCAGAGATCTTGTGTATAATAGGTAATTGCCTGTCAGGATGATCCAGTGTAGAGTAAGTGTCTCTGTTCTGTTCATGGTTCAGTGTTAATAAACGCAAATCTAATCAGCAAAGAAAGGGCAATAACCCAGAATCCTCCAGTGGGTCATTAGCCCCTGTGTGTTCTAGCTGCGTAGTAATAAGATGTTATCAAAGGCACCTCAGTCACGACAACTAATCTATACAAGCCTTCAACACACAAACAACAATAAGCACCATTATAGTGACCATGTCAACCCCAACAAGGTAGTGTGTAAACAACAACATGGTGCCTCTGATAAACAACAACATGGTGCCTCTGACCCGTTGACTCGATTTGTGTTCTTTGTGACAAATCAGGTCAGGTTCAATGGGATGAACCATGTTCATTGTTACATTGACTGACGGAATGTTCTTGTTATCTGGGAAGGTACAAGTCCAGTGTAACTAAATTTATTTTACTACAGTCCTGTGCAATACAATATTGTAGATACCTAGTTCCACTAAAGGGTTGAGCTATATCTATAGCAAACTTTCTAATCTATTCCTTTATGTGTATGAATCTTGACTGTGGTCCTGTTCCACTAAACTGAGAACTTTGTAGTTGGTTTTCTTTCATCCCCAGGTAGGTGAGTCAGAAGAGAGGCGTCCCACACAGTTATTGTCCCACACCTGAGCAGCGTCATGATTTTTGTTTTGCACTGGTGTGAGACTTAAACTGGAGAGGACAGTGGTGGCAGCACTCTGGCGTCCTCTCCCTCCTCTCACTAGGTCTCTGGCTGGGCTGTCACTTCGGCTGGCAGTCAAGCTACTCATTATGGCATGGGAGATGAGAGTTTCATGTGAGAAGACTGGGGAGGAAGGGCAATGTCAGGTCAATTTCTTTCTAAAGCCTGTATCTTATATAAAATGTATTCAATTGATAGCAGAATCGGGGATTGGATACTGATAGTGAAACTAATCTCTCAAGTCAATTACGGTTTGAGCAGGTTGACATAAAAACAATTAATAACCGATGCGAAATACTGGAGCTAATGATCCATAAGAAACCAATATTGAGAGTGCTTTGTGTAAAGGGTTTGATGTGTACTACACATGTATAGGCCTTTCTGTTGTTGCACACTGAGTATACCAAACATTAGGAACATCTTCCTAATATTGAGTTGCAAGCTCCCCTCTTTTGCCCTCAGAACTGCCTCAATTCGTCGGGGAATAGACTCTACAAGGTGTCAAAAGCATTTCACAGGGATGCTGGCCCATGTTGACTCCAATGCTTCCCACAGTTGTGCCAAGTTGGCTGGATGTCCTTTGGGTGGATGACTATTCTTGATACACACAGGAATCTGTTGAGCGTGAAAAACCCAGCAGCGTTGCAGTTCTTGACACAATCGGCGCGCCTGGCACCTACTAGCATACCCTGTTCAAAGGCACTTACATTTGTCTTGCCCATTCACCCTTCGGAATGGCACACCTACACAATCCATGTCTCAATTGTCTCAATGCTTAAAAATCCTTTATCCTGTCTCCTCCCCTTTATTTACACTGATTGAAGTGGATTTAACAATAAGGGATCATAGCTTTCACCTGGATTCACCTGGTCAGTCTATGTTATGGAAAGAGCATAACATAATGTTTTGTATACTCAGTGTATATATTAATTGTATAATCTACTAGCTGTAGCACAGCCCTGATAGGCTACAGTACATCCCATTAGACCCAGTATGCAGATTGCCATTTAACTGGAGGTGTCTAGCTGAGCTGAGAGAATTAGAGATAACATCTGTGGCTTATATTCAATCTTATTCCTCAGCCCACAGAGTACAATACCCTCCCTGACACCACTACCCAAACTATAACTACATCCCAGCAAGCAATACACAACTGTATATGTCAGGGGTCACACTGCACAAGTTAAATAAGGAAGAAAAATATACAAGCTGTGGTTTATGATGTGGGAGGGAGAATGTGGCATAGGCACATAGCCATGAGGAGTGGAGGAAACTTCAACAGCATATTTATGCAGATTCAATCGCATTTAATTACATTTGATCTCTCTCTCTCTCTTATAGCTAATAAACTCAGATTTGATACGTCTCTTTCTTATAGCTACCTTCTCAGGTCCCACCACACAAGAGCTAGATACCATGTAGCTAGAGTCAATGGAGCTAGAGACCATTGGGGAGAGACCATGGAGCTAGCAACTACTGGGGGGAGACCATGGAGCTAGAAACTACTGGGGAGAGACCATGGAACTAGAGACCATTGGGGAGAGACTATGGAGCTAGAGACCATGGAGCTAGAGACCACTGGGGAGAGACCATGGAGCTAGAGACCATGGAGCTAAAGACCATGGAGCTAAAGACCATGGAGCTAGACACCACTGGGGAGAGACCATGGAGCTAGAGACCATGGCGCTAGAGACCATGGAGCTAGAGACCACTGGGGAGAGACCATGGAGCTAGAGACCATGGAGCTAGAGACCATGGAGCTAGAGACCATGGAGCTAGAGACCACTGGGGAGAGACCATGGAGCTAGAGACCATGGAGCTAGAGACAATTGGGGAGAGACCATGGAGATAGAGACCATGGAGCTAGAGACCATGGAGCTAGAGACCATGGAGCTAGAGACCACTGGGGAGAGACCATGGAGCTAGAGACCATGGAGCTAGAGACCATGGAGCTAGAGACCACTGGAGAGAGACCATGGAGCTAGAGACCATGGAGCTAGAGACAACTGGGGAGAGACCATGGAGCTAGAGACCATGGAGCTAGAGACCATGGAGCTAGAGACCACTGGGGAGAGACCATGGAGCTAGAAACTACTAGGGAGAGACCATGGAGCTAGAGACCACTGGAGAGAGACCATGGAGCTAGAGACCATGGAGCTAGAGACAACTGGGGAGAGACCATGGAGCTAGAGACAACTGGGGAGAGACCATGGAGCTAGAGACCATGGAGCTAGAGACCATGGAGCTAGAGACCACTGGGGAGAGACCATGGAGCTAGAAACTACTAGGGAGAGACCATGGAGCTAGAGACCATGGAGCTAGAGACCATGGAGCTAGAGACCATGGAGCTAGGGACCATGGAGCTAAAGACCATGGAGCTAAAGACCATGGAGCTAAAGACCATGGAGCTAGACACCACTGGGGAGAGACCATGGAGCTAGAGACCATGGAGCTAGAGACCACTGGGGAGAGACCATGGAGCTAGAGACCACTGGGGAGAGACCATGGAGCTAGAGACCATGGAGCTAAAGACCATGGAGCTAGAGACCATGGGTTCGGAGGATCAGGATGTGTTACCATAAATACCACCATGAATAATAAAAGAGCCTGAGTGTTGTTCAAAGATGAGGCTAGAGAGTAAACAGATCAATAGCTGATTAAGAAGAGGAGCAGGGTCTTACACAACTCCCTGGAACACAGAGGAAACTTTCCATCTCTACCAGTACCTTCTGCCTCCTCTGTAACTTTAACACGCTACACCCCGGAAATGACTACATATGGCTTGTGTAGGTGTCCAAATCATAAGGGAATTGGTTGCGTTGTGAACTTAGGAATGTGAAGTATGTTTTTTTAATAAGCTTGTGTTTATGTTTAGTTATTAAAGGGTGTGGGAGTGTGTTATTTTTCCAAAAGCTTAGTTCTCAGTGGACTGGCTTTTCCATCATCTCAGGATAAAAAAAATCCTCAAACTGAATATTCCGCAAAGCCAATGGGAATAATTACTGTCATTATATAAATCAGATCTGAACATTCTCTACACACAGAATTAAGTACTTTTCAGTAGAATGCCTTAAAATTGAAGAGTTTTCCTTTTCTAGAAGTTGAAAAACCAGTCCACAAACCTTTGAGTGAGAACACTAGATCTGACACTTTCACACAGTTAGCGAAAGCGATGATGTTTCTTGTCACTATGTCTCTTACCTCCCAGCAGTTTGGGCTGACAATTGACAAACTCTGGCTTGCTCTGAGAGCTGTAGCGCTGGCAGGTGTGGTGGAGGATCTGGATAAAGGTGCACTTCTCACCGGCCGAACCAGCCACCCACTGGTCAAAGGCATTGTCGAACACCAAGTCAAACTCCGGACAGTCCTTGGAAAGAGAGACAGAACGATAGAAACAAAGAGAGATAGAAAAAGACTGCACTCATGAACCAGTCGCTAGGGGTTGATTTGGAATTTGCCCTGCTGAAATAGTCTGGTCATGTGGTCAGGAAAAATGAATCCCTAGAGACAGAAGTTCAGTGTACTGTAAACTCACTCTGTTGGGGTCACAGCCGTTGACCTGTCTCAGCTGGTCTATGGTCCACATTGACCTCTTAGCAAAGGACGAGGAGCCCTGGAACTGCTTCACCTTGGTGATGGACACATGGGACGGCTTCTTATTCGTCACTGTGGATAGAAAATAACGTAATGTTTAGTTTAAAAGTAACATGATATTTAATGGAGAAAGTAGGCTGTTGATGGAACTAAGTTAGATGCCAAATGTTCCTAAAAAGAAAGTGCCGTTTTGAACAGAGTGACAAGTTTACTCCATAGCAGCTGTGTTCAGGAATACAGACTAGAGTTCATTAACAATAGCCATTGGCTGTTTGTGCCAAAAACAGCATAGGCTTATCACCAAAAGTAACAGAATATAACAAGCACTTTTTCCTGAGAGAAAGCCCTGCCTAATGTAGACTGGGCCTCCTTGTGGCCGGGCCTTTGACATTATCATAGTTACCCAGTAAGAATATGTCCACTTATCTTTCATTTACTTCCAATGGGAGCTATCCCCTTTAACCCAACCACACAGTGTCTGACAGTATGATAAGGTGCAGTGTAACTCAAAGAAAATAAAATGCTGACTTCATTGGTCTTGTCAGCGTCTGCGGTTATGGATTGCTGACACCTTTTACACTTCGCCAGACGCAACTCGAACCAAAAAAAAAAGCAACAATTTTTCTTGATAAAAGTGATGTATTGCTTCCAGTCCGCTGTCGACTAAATCTAAGTGGATATCAAGAACACCTAAAACCTTGTGGTAGATAATCTTCTCTTAAAGTACTATCTTGAGAAAGGGGGAAAGTATAAATCAACACAGATGTGGTTGTGCCAAAGAGGAACTCACTCATGGTATGGCCTGGGGCCAACAATCCCGTATCCATATCCTGCCCTGTGACACCACCACAATGTCCTGGGCTATTCCCCTCACCCCCCTGCATTCCAGACGTGACTCTTCCCAGGGATCAAAGCTCAGTGTTTACAGATCATCCTGCTCAGAGTTCCTTCATGTGTCCGGACCACTGCATGCGTGCATAGCTGGATCCAAGCTGCCAGATATCTTACGGAAGGGCCAACGTGCTCCCTTGTTGTTTTTGCAAGCCCAAGCGCCAGGCCCCTGTTTCCACTCTCCCCATCTGTCGTTGTGTCATCCTGGATAGATAGGCCCTGTTTAGGTCACTCCTCTGTTCTGAGTTTCATTTCCACAATACCATATGGGTAGGTTGCTATCGGTTACCGACATGTCTGTGGCCTTTTCGTGGAATCGTCTGAAGTCGGACCAAGCCCTCCTGTTTTTCACGTTATCTTTTTAATAACATAGGTAGGGCTCGATCCCTGTCTTTTCTTTGCATCATCCTGTTTGTTGTGATAGTATCTCCCTGGTGAGGGGAGATGTTTGGATATATTGTACATGTCCATTTATACAGCTGTATCTGATAGTGAAAATAGTGGCCTTTGCTCTCAGGTTGTGACAGATAGTCAGGGACTGGGCTGGACATCCTGTTTTCTACCTGAGCCCTGTGATGCTTCTGGTTTGACCTACTCTGTTCATTTTGATATTACAAGATTTCCAGTGAGCACTGGAAACACTGTCTGTTCACCCAGCAACAGTATGCGTCTACAAAGTGGAACTGGTTTCTTAAAATGGTTCTTCTTGACTAGTAACACCTACCTACAGTGCATTCGGAAAGTATTCAGACCCCTTGACTTTTTCCACTTTGTTACAGCCTTATTCTAAAATGAAATTACTTTTTTTCCCTCATCAATATACACACAATACCCCATAATGACAAAGCGAACAGGTTATATGTTTTTGCTAATTTATTAAAAATTAAAATCTGAAATACCTTATTTACATAAGTATTCAGACCCTTTGCTATGAGACTCGAAATTGAGCTCAAGTGCATTCTGTTTCCATTGATCATCCTTGAGATGTTTCTACAACTGGATTGAAGTCCACCTGTGGTAAATTCAATTGATTGGACATGATTTGGAAAGGCACACACCTGTCTATATAATGTCCCACAGTTGACAGTGTATGTCAGAGCAAAAACCAAGCCATGTGGTCGAAGGTATTGTCCGTAGAGCTCCGAGACAGGATTGTGTTGAGGCACAGATCTGGGGAAAGGTACCAAAACATTTCTGCATCATTGAAGGTCCCCAAGAACACAGCGGCCTCCATCATTCCTAAATTGAAGAAGTTTGGAACCACCAAGACTCATCCTAGAGCAGCCCGGCCAAACTGAGCAATTGGGCGAGAAGGGCCTTGGTCAGGGAGGTGACCAAGAACCCGATGGTCACTCTGACAGAGCTCCAGAGTTCCTCTGTAGAGATGGGAGAACCTTCCAGAAGGACAACCATCTCTGCAGCACTCCACCTATCAGGCCTTTATGGTAGTGGCCAGACGGAAGCCACTCCTCAGTAAAAAGGCACATGACAGCCCGTTTGGGAGTAAAATAAATAAATACATATATTATTATTGAATATTAAAACATACAATCTACCTGCAGTGAAGCCGCTCAACATCTACATCACATTAGTCATCTAAGCAGTACCGGAGTGCCAAGTCTAGGTCCAAAACACTTCTAAACAGCTTCTACCCCCAAGCCATAAGACTCCTGAACAGCTAATCATGGCTACCCGGACTATTTGCACTGCCCCCCCACCCCATCTTTTTACGCTGCTGCTACTCTGTTAATTATTTATGCACAGTCACATTAACTCTACCCACATGTACATATTACTTCAACTACCTCAACTAGCCGGTGCCCCCGCACATTGACTCTGCACCGGTACCCCCCTGTATATATAGCCTCCCTACTGTTATTTTATTTTACTTCTGCTCTTTTTTTCTCAACACTTTTTTGTTGTTGTTTTATTTTACTTTTTTATTAAAAATAAATGCACTGTTGGTTAAGGGTTGATTTGATTTGATTTAACAGACTCCCATCCAGAGCGACTCACAGAAGCAACCAGGGTCAACAAACTGCTCAAGGGCACGTCGACAGATCTCCCACAAGGTCAAAAACGGGGATCCGAACCAGCGACCTATCAGCCACTGGCCCAGGCTCCCAACCGCCAAGCCACCAGCCCTCCAAGATCCCCCCACCAGTTCCCCGAAAGCTGCCCCTCAACCATCTGAGACCCCCCCGAGAAAAATAGAATAATTCCATTCCCCACCCCCAAGACCACCGTCTCCCCCAATGCACCAATAACCAACAAAATGAAGAAAATACAAAAAAGAGAAAGACAAAAGAAAACAGAATAAAACAATTCAAAAAAACAAAAAAGACATCAAGCACAACAAAAATATTAACAGCAAGGCCAACTGAATATGTTTGAGTGCATGTATGGCACTATTTGCGTGTGTGTGTCCGTGTATGTGCACGTGTGTGTATATGCATATGTACAAACACCTGCGTGGCATCAGCATTAGCTGTGACAACACTGCCCCTCAGTGTCATTCAAACTTACTATTTGTTTTGTTTTATTTAGACTTTATTTTTTTTAATTTTATCTTGGCAAACCACTTGGAGTTTTCCAAAAGGCACCTAAAGGACTCTCAGGCCATGAGAAACAAGATTCTCTAGTCTGATGAAACCAAGATTTAACTCTTTGGCCTGAATGCCAAGCATCACGCCTGGAGTAAACCTGGCACCATCCCTACGGTGAAGCATGGGGGTGGCAGCATCATGCTGTGGGGATGTTTTTCAGCAACAAGGGACTAGCCAGGATCGAGGGAAAGATGAACGGAGCAAAGTACAGCAAGATCCTTGATGAAAACCTGCTCCAGAGCTCTCAGGACCTCAGACTGGGGTGAAGGTTCCCCTTCCAACAGGACAACGACCCTAGGCACACAGCCAAGACACCGCAGGAGTGGCTTCGGGACAAGTCTCTGAATGTCCTTGGGGCTGCCCAGCCAGAGCCCGGACTTGAACCCAATCGAACATCTCTTGAAAAATGTAAAAGATAACAAAGCAAAAATGTTTTTATGGGGTATTGTGTGTAGATTGATGAGGGGGAAAATTGTTTTTATCCATTTTAGAATAAGGCTATAATGTAACAACATGTGGAAAAAGTCAAGGCGTCTGAATACTTTCAAATTGCAAAGCGAGAAATAGTCAGCCAGCCATGACATGAAGGGATCCAATCCTATATCATGGATTACACAGGGGTCAATTCAACTTCTCCAGATCAAAATATTTCCGAAAACAATCATGGATAATAGAAGAGAAGTGATGAACCAATTCAGAAAGGTCAGAGGGTACAAGGAGAGGTCATCATTATACCAGTGAGGATGCTCTTTATCCAGTTTGCTCATCCAACAGTCATACAATACCGACAGCAAAGCAATTCTCCCAAAATGTATTAAACAGCTACTGCATCACTTGGTAAGTGGGGAGGGGAGGTGGAGAGTCTTATAGAAAAGATTGAAATCATAGAAAGTAAGGCTGGGAATTGCCAGGGACCTGACGATAGGATAATATGATGATACTTAAGTGCCGATACGATATGTATTTTGATTCTCACGATTCTATATGTATTGTGATTCGATACTGCGATTTTATCGCAATTTGATGTTTCAAACATGTTGCTCACTATACTGTATGTCTGCTGCAGAGAGAACATGAGAGAACATGAGAGAACATGATAAAACTAGTTTTGATCAGTCAGGGAAATAAAATAGCTGAAAACATGTTACCTCACTATTTAAAAATAAGATGCAGAACAAGCTATAGGAAGACAAATACCAGAGTTTTGGCGCAGGTACAGCAGATTAGCGCTGTAGCAAAAAAACTGTTGTCATGCTGAAACAGGAAAGGGCCTTCCCCAAACTGTTGCCACAAAGTTGGAAGCACAGAATCGTCTAGAATGTCATTGTATGCTGTAGCGTTAAGCTTTCCTGTCACTGGAACTAAGGGGCCTAGCTCGAACCATGAAAAAACGCCCCCAGAGCATTATTTCTCCTCCACCAAATTTTACAGTTGGCACTACTCATTGGGGCAGGTAGCGTTCTCCTGGCATTTGCCAAACCCAGATTCGTCCGTCGGACTGCCAGATGGTGAAGCGTGATTCATCACTCCAGAGAACGCGTTTCCCAGAGAACGCGTTTCCAGAGTCCAATGGTGGCGAGCTTTACACTACTCTAGCCGACACTTGGCATTGCGCATGGAGATTTCAGACTTGTGTGCGTATGCTCGGCCATGGAAACCCATTTCATGAAGCTCCTGACAAACAGTTATTGTGTTGACGTTGCTTCCAGAGGCAGTTTGGAACTCGGTAGTGAGTGTTGCTCCTAAATGTTTCCACTTCACAATAACCGTACTTAGAGTTGACTGGGGCAGCTCTAGCAGGGCAGAAATTTGACGAACTGACTTGTTGGAAAGGTGGCATCCTATGACGATGGTGCCACGTTGAAAGTCTCTGAGCTCTTCAGTAAGGCCATTCTACTGCCAATGTTTGTCTATGGAGATTGCATGGCTGTGTGCTCGATTTTATACACCTGTCAGCAACGGGTGTGGCTGAAATAGCAGAATCCACTAATTTGAAGGGGTGTCCACTTTAGTATATATATAGTGTGTGGTATCCCGGGAGGTCTACCCCGGGGGTTGGTGATAGAGGTGAGGTACGTGCCGCGACGTTGGCTCCCTCTGCTGGGAGTACCCGGGCTGGGCACCCCGACGCTGAGGGCACCAATTACGGGTATTTAGGGGAGAGTGCCAACCAGCCGAGCAGACCACATAAATGGAGCACCGTGGCACACCTCGGGAGAGAGAAAGAGAGAGGCAAGGAGTGAGCCGACAGAGGGGAACGAAGCTCTCGGAGATCCACGGTTGTTACTTTTATTTTTTGTTGCATAGTAAAGTCGTGTTTTCTGACTAGAACCTCCCTGTCTCTGTGTCCATCTCTGTGCGCTCAACCCAACACCCCATGGTTTACCACAAGTGTATATTGTGGAACGAACAGCTGACTGAAGGTGGGACGGCTGGGCATTCGTGCAGTTGAGTCCATTTCTGCGGTAACATGGACTCTTAACAACGTGATAAAACTTTGTTTCTCCTTGCTGCAACAAGCAAGGTGTTGTAGCAAAGAGCCTTAGGTTTCCGAAGCAATGCCCGCCTACCTGCAGCAGCAGCACACATATAAATAATTCATTCTATTTCTATGGCAGCACATGCAGTCAGGAGCGGAGGAGAACATGTGATACTCAAACGGTTTTTACAGTGACCATGGTAATTTGGCTGGCCAATTACCATCATCCAAAATGCCATGACCGCCACAGCTCTTCTACTGTGCATACATATGGAGAGATTGTCCTTTGAGTATATCTCCCTCCACTACTGCAAACCCAGTCAGCCCTTCAGCCAAGCGTGACGACCACGTACAGTTCTCCTCCTTTCTCCTCACCACTTCGACAATTAACAAAGTTTCACAATTAGGATGCGATCTGGAGGGATATAGAGGATGATGTGTTGTTTGATCCAATCTGCAAGCCTTTTCATCTGTAAACGACTTCAGCTCGCTTGTCCCTAAATGAAGCAGTTAAAGACAGCACTCGTTTTTGTACCATGCATATTGGATTACCATGGTAACCCTCTCTCTCCAAGGTGGCACTCCGGAAAGCAGATCTGACTGGGGGACTGAAGGGTCTGATTTCTCAAGAGGGCTTCACACCCACCTGGTCTGGAGAAAGCTTTGAAATACATCATATAGAGGAGGAGAAAGAGAGCGTGCGAGAGAAAGAGTCAAACGGTGCAAATCAAAAATCCCTTTAATCTTCCAAGCACTTTCTTTTCCCCCTCTATCTTTGTGCTTTATGGAAAGAGGGTGAACAAATTCAGAGCTACAGAAGTGTGTTCACGCACAAAATGTGGAGTGATATTGAGTTCTGAAGCTGATCCAAGCATGGGGGTAATCATGTTGTTTTAGAACCTCCTACAGTGGCGTGTGCATGTCAGGAGAAAGTATTGTGTCCAACTCCTGTGGGCACTCGTGTGTAATCAAAACTGCCCTGTACCATTCAGATATTGTTGTTTTGCATCTCGATGTGGACTCCTGTCCGTCCATTTCCTCTTTTACTTTACACCAAATTACTGAGGTGAAATACTGTCGGTAGTCCTTCATGATGTAGGTTGTTGACATAAGGACTGTGTAGTGTTATGCAATTGAGATATAATATTCTCAGTCTTGGTCACACTTGTGGGTGGTCCATCACATTCAACAAACCTTCATTGTCATAGGCTGGATCAGAACTCTCATTATGCATCCTTTAGCTAACAATATGGTTTGGCCTACTGTAGATTACCTTGGATCATATTCATTTTCTAAGGCTCCATTTATTTCAATTCAAATGTTGTTCCAATGAAATATGTTTTCCTAGCAATCCTCATACAAATGGGAATTTTACCGAAGGGGTATTCAAAACCTCAAACCTGCACACTTCTCTCATGATTATTTGTGCGTCTTGGCAATGTATGCTTTCGCTAGCATTAGTAACGTTACTCCTGTTGCTATCTCAGCAACCACAATTATGACAATATTTCCCTTAAGCGTGAGCTGAGTCTGGGAAAGTTCCTTCTCGTGTCCCCTGTCTGCGTATGGTAGTTGAGTTTCCTTCTGGCCACAGGACTGCACACAGCTAAGAACAATAAGCCCCTGCCCCACTGGAGGGAATTATATTGTGTCATTAGCAAGAGCATGTGAGAGGAACTCCCACTTTGTCCTTCCTCTCACATTGACTTTGGTTTGACATTTGGCCTTACACCTTTGGCTGCGTCTCCATGATGGTGGAATCGTACATGGAAGGTTTCTCACTGAAAATGACTGAAAGTCTGCCTTCGACGTCAATTAATGATTTACATGGAAGTCTAAGTTGCGTGCTCTTCATTTCACTCTGAGTTTCATGATTGTTTGTAAAAACCCTTATCTCAAATATTAATTATCTGGTGGAACACCCTAGAGTCTCAAGTGAATGAGAACATAATCATGATAACAACGTGAACCACCTTTGGGAGACATTTGTTTTCTCACAATGTTTTGTTTTGTTTACTCTGACAATGGAGCCAAGGTCTCTGATGACATGTAGTAATTGTCTGATAGTATGGAGACAAACTCTGACAAGGTAGGAGTCAACAGCAGCATGTGAAATTGATTCGATGGGCTCAGAGGTGTCTGGTTGTTTAATTCAGAGTGCTGACAGTACAGTCGAATGGCCCTGAGATTTCACCTCTCATTTACTGACGCATGCTAACAGAGAAACCCATCCTATTTCTTGAGACGACGCCTATCATATTTCTTAAAAAATAAAGAGCAAAACAAAACATGTCATCCCCAAATAGGCCTAGGTGTTATAGTATTTTTACTTCACTTCTGTAATGCATAATTTCAGATGCACTTCTCCTGTTGTTTTGTGCCGTTAGTTTCCCAAGAGTTACGTAACCGGTATTCTCCTTCCTGGCGTCACGCCGATTGTTTTGAAACAATCGCCACAAAGCCTGTGATTTGCCACCTTATGGGTGAGCAGAGGAATATGCTAATGAAGGATCTGTCTGTCAAGGCTGTTCGATCCCAAAGGAGAAGAATCATAACACTTCTTGTTGTTGTCATTCTCCATGCCTTTTTTTTATTTTCATGCATCGTTGCATTGTTGTTGGGGCGGCAGGTAGCTTAGTGGTTAAGAGCGTTGTGCCAGTAACCGAAAGGTCGCTGGTTCTAATCCCCTAGCCGACTAGGTGAAAAATCTGTCGATGTGCCCTTGAGCAAGGCACTTAATCCTAATTGCTCCTGTAAGTCGCTCTGGATAAGAGCGTCTGCTAAATGACAAAAAATGTAAAAATGTTGTTTTCAGCGATGAAATACATTACATGGCCAAAAGTATGTGGCCACAACTTCAAATTAGTGAACTTGGCTATTTCAGCCCGTTGCTGACAGGTGTATAAAATCGGGAACACAGCCATGAAATCTCCATAGACAAAAACATTGGCAGTAGAATGTCCTTACTGAAGAGCTCTGACTTTCAACGTGGCACCGTCATAGGATGCCACCTTTCCAACAAGTCAGTTCGTCAAATTTCTGCCCTTCTAGAGCTGCCCCGCTCAACTGTAAGTGCTGTTATTGTGAAGTGGAAACGTCTAGGAGCAACAACGGCTCAGCCGCGAAGTGGTAGGCCACACAAACTCATAGAACGGGGCCGCCAAGTGCTGAAGAGCATAGCGCATAAGAATCATCTGTCCTCGGTTGCAAAACTCACTAATGAGTTCCAAACTGCCTCTGGAAGCAACGTCAGCACAACAGCTGTTCGTCGGGAGCTACATGAAATGGGTTTCCATGGCCGAGCAGCCGCACACAAACCTCCATGCGCAATGCCAAGCTTAGGTTGGAGTGGAGTAAAGCTCGCCGCTATTGGACTCTGGAGCAGTGGAAACGCGTTCTCTGGAGGGATGAATCACGCTTCACCATCTGGCAGTCCGACAGATGGATCTGGGTTTGGCGGATACTTGGAGAACGCTACCTGCCCCAATGCATAGTGCCAACTGTAAAGTTTGGTAGAGGAGGAATAATGGTCTGGGGCTGTTTTTCAAGGTTCGGGCTAGGCCCTTTAGTTCCAGTGAAGGGAAATCTTAACGCTACAACTTACAATGACATTCTAGATGATTCTGTGCTTCCAACTTTGTGGCAACAGTTTGGGGAAGACCCTTTCCTGTTTCAGCATAACAATGCCCCTGTGCACAAAGCGAGGTCCATACAGAAATGGTTTGTTGAGATCGGTGTGGAAGAACTTGACTGGCCTGCACAGAGCCCTGACCTCAACCCCATCGAACACCTTTGAGATTAACTGGAACGCCGATTGTGAGCCAGGCCTAATCGCCCAACATCAGTACCTGACCTCACTAATGCTCGTGGCTGAATGGAAGCAAGTCCCCGAAGCAATGTTCCTACATCTAGTGGAAAGCCTTCCCAGAAGAGTGGAGGCTGTTATAGCTGCAAAGGGGGGACCAACTCCATATTAATGCCCATGATTTTGGAATGAGATATTCGACGAGCAAGTGTCCACATACTTTAGGTCATGTAGTGTATATATTTAAATGTTATGGCGGTTTTCATCCATAACCATCGGTTACACGGTTATACGGTAATGTTGCCAGCCCTAAGTAGAAGGCTACACTTCAGTGAGCCAAGGTCATCCCACTGTAGCCACTAATATCCCCAGGGCATCCTTGTAGAGCAGGGTTCACCAATTACCAATGTCAAAATACACAGGAGGCCATCTTTGGATTTGAATTGCATGTTAAGCTAAATTCTGCAGAGAGTTTGTACACAAATTATCTTGGCACTAACCCGGGTTCTTGTAGGCTAGTTAACATGGTTCACTGTGTTATTTGAACAGAATGAAAAAGTGAACATTCAGAAACAGTGTGGTGAGTGTGGTCAAACAATTTTCTAAAAGCTCTATGTCCAAACACAGCTTAAAAGTAGGCTAATGTTTTGAAGACTCAAAAAGTTATCTTGCTGCCCTGGAATCCATGTCTGCAAAGGGGTAAACGAACAAGGGAACTGACTGGGTTCTGAGTCAGGGAAGTGGAGATGTCTTCACCATGCTCTAACTTGTTATTATAGTGCTGGAACGGCCCATCTAAAACCGCTCTCTGTCTGTCTGGGCCTACTGAATCATTACTGGTCTATTTAAAACCCTGCCCCGCTCCGGCTAATATGGAACACATTGTTATACTCCAACAGAGCCTGTCACTGTAACACACATTGGGCTAACGCTGGCTAGACAGACCACAGCAGCCCACAACAATCCCCTCCACAGTCAATGCATCGGCTCAGGGACAAGGACCTGCTGTGTGGCCCGTGTTAGTACAGGATGGAAGCCATGCCATGGCAAGACACTGTGATAGTGTGGAGGGAACACACCATGGTAAATAACGACTGGGGAATGGAGAACAGCTTTGCTATGGGAGACTCAGTAAAATCAGGCACCCAGCAGATGCAGAAGACATCGTTCATTTACACATGTGGAAGAAACAATACAGAAGTGTTTGTCCGTGTCATCAGAGAGGAATCACGTGCTCTCTCTTCAACAGTGAAATCTTTATACCAAAGACAATATTATAGTGGTTATTGTGCAAGTTCTGTAAGCTTATGCCCACAAAGTTTGAATACACGCAACTCCTGTCCTGTGAGAATTCACATCCTTCCAATTCTACAGTGCCTTCAGAAAGTATTCACTCCCTTTGACTTTTTCCACATTGTTGTTACAGCCTGTATTTAAAATGAATTAATTGGACATTTTTTTCCCTACACACAATACCACATAATGTCAAAGTGTATTTTTGTTTTTAGACATTTTTTGAAATTAATTAAAAATGAAAAGCGGAAATGTCTTGAGTCAATAACCCCTTTGTTATGGCAAGCCTAAATATCTTCAGGAGTAAACATTTGCTTAATACATTGCATGGCCTCACTCGGTGTGCAATAATGTGTTTAACATTATTTTTTTAATGACTGCCTCATCTCTAACAAGTTTCTGTAAATATTTTTTTGGTAGCATTTCTATGTTGATCATACTTTTTTAAATAATATTTACACTTGATCTTTCTTGAATAACTTCCTCCAGTTATTTTTGTTTTTCCTCTATAGTACAATTTGTATTGCTATCCATCTGTACTGTTAGTTCCTCTATTTCCTTTGTTAATATGAACTCTTTGGACCTAAATTGTTTTACTTTTAAAGATGAGTATTGAATTACATGTCCTCTAAAGGCACATTTGAAAGTGTCCCATACAATAAGGGGATCTGCTGTACCTATGTTATGTAGAAAAAAGTCAGTAATAAATTATTTATTGGTTAAAAATAAGTTGTCATCCATTAGGCTTTGATTCAATTTCCAATATCCTGGCCCACGTGGAAGAGTAATGTGTATGCCAATTATTTGATGGTTTGATGGCATTCTGTCCCCTATCAACACTTTCTAAGTGAAAGAAGTCAAGACGACTAGCTTGATTGAGCCTCCGCCACATATATTTCACTTGGTCAAAATATTTAAGCCTCCATATATCTACTAGTTCCAATATATTCATAACATTTGTGATTTCCTTAAGCGCATGAGGGTGATAGATTGTAGTGTGAATTCCTTTAAGGTCCATTGAGGTACTATAACCGTGTTATAATCTCCCACCATAATAATAAAGTTGAGTATTGCTTGTAAGCTCGATAAATAAATATATAATAATTTTCAAAGAAGAGTGGATCATCATTATTTGGACCGTATAGATTAATGAGCCAAGTCGGTTTATGGTCCAATAGTATATTTAAAAGGATCCACCTTCCTTGCGGATCTGTTTGGACAATTTGCAAATTCTGATTGAATTTTTTGTTAATTAATATCATCACCTCTTTTGAGTTTTTTGACCATGGGAGAAGTATTATTTAGCCGCCCACCCAGTCATTTTTCCACACAACTTCATCTAAAGATGTAGAATGACTTTCCTGTAAACAGTATATATTAGATTTCTTCTCTTTTAACCAGGTAACAACTGATCGTCTTTTCTTATTATCTGCTAATCCATTACAATTATAACTAGATATACTTATTTCACCACTTACTATAATGAGATACAAGTTTGATTAAATAAAACATTTTCCTCAATCTAAAGGACTCTCAGACCATGAGGAACAAGATTATCTGGTGTGATGAAACCAAGATTGAACTCTTTGGCCTGAATGCCAAGCGTCACGTATGGAGGAAACCTGGCACCATTAGTACGGTGAAGCATGGTGGTGGCAGCATCATGCTGTGGGGATGTTTTTCAGCGGCAGGGACTGGGAGACTAGTCAGGATCGAGGGAAAGATGAACGGAGCAAAGTACAGAGAGATCCTTGATGAAAACCTGCTCCAGAGCGCTCAGGACCTCAGACTAGGGCGAAGGTTCACCTTCCAACAGGACAACAACACAGCCCACAGCCAATACAACGCAGGAGAGGCTTCAGGGTAAGTCTCTGAATGTCTTTGAGTGGCCCAGCCAGAGCCCGGACTTGAACCTGATCGAACATCTCTGGAGAGACCTGAAAATAGCTGTGCAGCGACGCTCCCCATCAAACCTGACAGAGCTTGAGAGGATCTGCAGAGAAGAATGGGAGAAACTCCCCAAATACAGCTGTGCCGAGCTTGTAGTGTCATACCCAAGAAGACTCGAGGCTGTAATCGCTGCCAAAGGTGCTTCAACAAAGTACTGAGTAAAGGGTCTGAATACTTATGTAAATGTGATAGTTTTTTTATTTGTAATACATTTGCACACATTTCTAAAAACATTTTCACTTTGTCATTATGGGGTATTGTGTGTAGATGGCTGGGAAAAACATTATTATAATCCATTTTGAATTCAGGAAGTAACACAACAAAATGTGGAATAAGGGGGTATACTTTCTGAAGGCACTGTATATTTCAATGACCGGGACAAATCACAGACAGGGTTTTTCATGGATTTTTATCTATTTTTAATCCCCCTATAATTATATATTCAGAGAGTATTTTCATAATATGAAAGGGTCTTTGCTGTGGAGAGGAACAGAACCGTCTGATCCGCGAAAATTGAGATTAACTGACAGAAGCTGACCAGAATTCCCTTTTCATCTCTGACAATGATGTTCCCTTTGTTATTTAAATCAGGGGCACATCGCAACCCAGAACAAGGTAGGCCTGTGAGTATTTAAAAGAGAGATAAAATAATTATATTTTTCAATATTTGAACAGCTCCAACTGTCTGGGTGGACAAGGATGAAATTAAGAGAAAGAGGAGAAAATGTTATTCATGTCAGTTTGACAGTTGGATGGGAAAATAGGGACATACTATTTTCGTTCCTGTCAGTTTTTCAGGTGTTTTTAGACTTGTTTTTTTTTAGCTATATTTGAATGTACTTTGTAACGTCCCATTACCCTCAAGCACAACATCAATTATGCCTCGATGCTAATGGATCTGAGAGTGTGTAGCGTACGCATGGGGTAACCCTAATGATCATTACAATGACAGCAACACCACAAGATTAGGATGGATTGTCAGGGCATGTTTACTAGAACTGTGTGATGTAATAATGTAATAATAAATTATATTTGTAGAGCGCTTTTCATTTACAGATGTAGCCTAAATCACAAAGCTCTTTAAATTGAGAGCAACCATTGTTTGGGGCTGAGGAGTTCACTGAGGTATTGGGGACCAGAGGCATTGAGGGTTTTTAAAGACTTACAGGAGGATTTTGAAGTTGATTCTGAATTGGAAAGGTAGCCAGTGGAGAGACTAGAATGAGGGTGATGTTGGCAGATCTACGGGTTCCTGTGAGGAGCTACAGCCTGTGGATGATTTTTGAGGTGAGGCCACCAAGGAGGACAACACAGTAATTGAGTCGGGAGGTGACGAGAAAGTTGACCAGCTTTTCCTGATCAGGTTTGCAGAGAACAGGACGGAGCCAGGTGATGTTTCTCAGGTGAAATAATGATTTTTTTGCAGACAAATTTTATGTGGTCGAAGAAAGTGAGGGAGAAACACTCCAAGGAGGAGGAAAGTGGGATGGAGTGGATGGACACCTCCACTGTCAGCTGAAATTAGGAGGTCGTTTACCACTCTGGTTAGGCCTGAAACCGGATTGGAAAGTCTCAGAGACCATTGGAGGTCAAATGTGACTGTAGTTGTTTAGCCATTACTTTTTCCTATAACTTTGGACGAGAAGGGGAGGTTGGAGATTGGTCGGTAGTTTGCGGGGTTCTCTTGGTCGAGGTTGAGTTTTTTCAGGTGGGGGGAGATAACTGCTGATTTGAACTGGGAGGGGACAATGCCTGTTTGGAGGGACATGGTGATCAGTTCCGTTATAAAAGGGCTGTGAGTGGAGGAACTTGATTTCAGTAGGGTTGTGGGGATGGGGTCAAGGGCACCGCTTGTGGCCTTCATTTTTGAGATTTTAAAGAACACAAGAGACTTATTGGCATTAAATGTTTATAGAGACTTTTGGATTATGATAACATATTGTTTTCTACCTTATCAATTAGCACAAGGAATTGCCAGGGACCTCACAATACGATATTATCACAATACTTAGGTGCCGATATGTATTGCGATTCTCACGATTCTATATGTATTGCGATTCAATACAGTGATTTTATTGAGATTCCATGTTCCACATATGTTCACCATATGTCTGCTGCAGAGGGACAAGAGAGAGCCATGAGAATATGAGTTTTGATCAGTCATGGAAATAAAAGTGTTGAAAATAAATTGGCTCCCTATTTAAAAAGAAGTTACAAAGGAAAAGTACTGGAGTTTTGGTAAAGGTTCAGACAAATAGCGCAAAACGAATTGCCAAAATGATACGATATATCGTAAAAAATAATATCCTGATATGTACACTACCAGTCAAAAGTTTGGACACACCTACTCAAGGGTTTTTCTTTATTTTTACTATTTTCTACATTGTAGAATAATAGTGAAGACATCAAAACTATGAAATAACACATATGGAATCATGTAGTAACCAAAAAAGTGTTAAAAAAATCAAAATATATTTTATATTTGAGATTCTTCAAATAGCCACCCTTTGCCTTGATGACAGCTTTGCACACTCTGGGCATTCTCTCAACCAGCTTCATGACGTGGTCACCTGGAATGCATTTCAATTAACAGGTGTGCGCAGTGGTCTAAGGCACTGAGTGGCGCATTGGTCTAAGGCACTGCTTTGCAGTGCTAACTGTGCCACTAGAGATCCTGGTTCGAATCCAGGCTCTGTCGCAGCCGGCCGCGACCGGGAGACTCATGGGCGGCGCACAATTGGCCCAGCGTCGTCCAGGGTAGGGGAGGGAATGGCCGGCAGGGATGTAGCTCAGTTGATAGAGCATGGCGTTTGTAACGCCAGGGTTGTGGGTTTGATTCCCACGGGGGGCCAGTATAAAAATAAAAATATATTTATATATGTATTCACTAACTGTAAGTCGCTCTGGATAAGAGCGTCTGCTAAATGACTAAAATGTAAATGTAAATATGTGCCTTGTTAAAAGTTCATTTGTGGAATTTCTTTCCTTCTTAATACGTTTGAGCCAATCAGTTGTGTTGTGGTAGGGGTGGTATACAGAAGATAGCCCTATTTGGTAAAAGACCAAGTCCATGTTATGGCAAGAACAGCTCAAATAAGCAAAGAGAAACGACAGTCCATCATTACTTTAAGACATGAAGGTCATCACTATTATCAATGGGAGTTCTAAACCTATCACATAGGCAAATTATTGCTATCAACTTTAAGCTAGGCTAATCCTACTTGTTAAGATAGGCCAGCCCATTACTCTTCCATGTTCTGAAGGTCATTTCTAGCCTCTTCCTCCCTCCTCCTTGTGATACTGAACATTTTACACCCTAAATGAGCTGTTTAAATACAGCTCCTCTTGCCTCCAGTCACTTCTGTAATACATTCCAATTAAAACACTCCGCCATGGACAGCACATTAAAGCAATTTAGAGGGCTTAGAGAATCATGTGCGTCTACCATGTAAAACCAATGAGGGAGCCGCTAAGTAGAGGCAGTAGAATGTAGGATTTTTAAAAATAAAACAAGAAGGTCCCTATGCATTACAGGGAGTACAGCCGCTTATTGACCGAGGTGGAAGTTAATCTGTCCTGATTCCTGTTGACAGGTTGTAATAGTCGCAGTGAGATGTTGCTGATCACTGGTTAATGAGGGATGAAGGGGGTGGGAGTCAGCTATATGCAGCAGTATGCTGTTCCCAACAGACACAGACACATCTGAGGAGTTAGCTAGGGATGTGAGGGGTTGTGAGTGACGAGCTGAGAACAGCCTGAAAAACGGCTGAAGAGGCAGAACGGATCCAATGAGGGACGTTTGGCAGAGCAAAGTTGTCGAGAGAGAGAACGAGAGAGAGAGAGAAGAGATTAAAGGCAGCAGCCCAAATCAAGGGGAAAAGATAAAAGGCAAAGTGAAGAAAGGAAGCAGAATCGCTCTATTAAATTGTCATGTATATAACTTCCCTGAAAAACAACAACAACAAAAAGAAATTTCCAAGACAGATAGTATTCAGGCTTGATGTGCCTTGTCTGACAGGAATCATTTTAAGGTAAGGGAAATGTCCATCTCAATCGTAAAAGTGTTTTAAGTCAGGTGGGCCTAGACTTGGTAAGGTAAGCACTTAGCTGTAGTGTTCTTAGCTAGAGGGGCAGGGTGATTAAAATAATGATTCAAGCGGGCATCCTCTTATGTGCAATATGAGTTTGAGAAGACCAAGAGAGCAATTGGACTGCTGCTTTTCAAAAGCAAAATATTCATATTCTTACTCCCCTATCAACGATAGTTCTCATCTGCAGAGGGGAATCTGTGAGACTGTGAATAAAAAGAGGAGAGGGCTGCTCAGAGAGACTGTTCTGTTTTTTTCTTAGGGCCAACAAATCAGGTCAATGATAGAGAACACTATTCTGCATGGTATTGTTGCATAGAGTAGGAGAAGGGTTTAAGAGTTGTAACCGGTCACAGAGAAGAGGGGGAGATTCAGAAGGAGTGGAACGAAGCCACAATATCTAGAGAGTAGGGATGGGCATTTGACCTTTTTTTACTGTTTGAGTACTCACATGATCTTTTCCCCCGAGTACTTGAGTGGGGGAAAACAATGTGTGCATTTATCTACTGTATATGCCAACAGATCAGCAACCATGCCTAATTTATCATAACCATTACAGATAAATCTTAATTGCTAAATTGAGGGAAAAAAGTATTTGATCCCCTGCTGATTATTTACGTTTGCCCACTGAGAAAGAAATGATCAGTCTATAATTTTAATGGTAGGTTTATTTGAACAGTGAGAGACAGAATAACAAAACAAAAATCCAGAAAAACGCATGTCAAAAATGTTATAAATTGATTTGCATTGTAATGAGGGAAATAAGTATTTGACCCCCTCTCAATCAGAAAGATTTCTGGCTCCCAGGTGTCTTTTATACAGGTAACGAGCTGAGATTAGGAGCACACTCTTAAAGGGAGTGCTCCTAATCTCAGCTTGTTACCTGTATAAAAGACACCTGTCCACAGAAGCAATCAATCAGATTCCAAACTCTCCACCATGGCCAAGACCAAAGAGCTCTCCAAGGATGTCAGAGACAAGATTGTAGACCTACACAAGGCTGGAATGGGCTACAAGACCATCGCCAAGCAGCTTGGTGAGAAGGTGACAACAGTTGGTGCGATTATTCGCAAATGGAAAAAACACAAAATAACTGTCAATCTCCCTCGGCCTGGGGCTCCATGCAAGATCTCACCTCATGGAGTTGCAATGATCATGAGAACGGTGAGGAATCAGGCCAGAACTACACGGGAGGATCTTGTCAATGATCTCAAGGCAGCTGGGACCATAGTCACCAAGAAAACAATTGGTAACACACTACGCCGTGAAGGACTGAAATCCTGCAGCGCCCGCAAGGTCCCCCTGCTCAAGAAAGCACATATACATGCCCGTCTGAAGTTTGCCAATTAACATCTGAATGATTCAGAGGAGAACTGGGTGAAAGTGTTGTGGTCAAATGAGACCAAAATGGAGCTCTTTGGCATCAACTGAACTCGCCGTGTTTGGAGGAGGAGGAATGCTGCCCATGACCCCAAGAACACCATCCCCACCGTCAAACATGGAGGTGGAAACATTTTGCTTTGGAGGTGTTTTTTCTGCTAAGGGGACAGGACAACTTCACCGCATCAAAGGGACGATGGACGGGGCCATGTACCGTCAAATCTTGGGTGAGAACCTCCTTCCCTCAGCCAGGGCATTGAAAATGGGTCATGGATGGGTATTCCAGCATGACAATGACCCAAAACACAACAAAGGAGTGGCTAAAGAAGAAGCACATTAAGGTCCTGGAGTGGCCTAGCCAGTCTCCAGACCTTAATCCTATAGAAAATCTGTGGAGGAAGCTGAAGGTTCGAGTTGCCAAACGTCAGCCTCGAAACCTTAATGACTTGGAGAAGATCTGCAAAGAGGAGTGGGACAAAATCCCTCCTGAGATGTGTGTAAACCTGGTGGCCAACTACAAGAAACGTCTGACCTCCGTGATTGCCAACAAGTACTAAGTCATGTTTTGCAGAGGGGTCAAATACTTATTTCCCTCATTAAAATGCAAATCAATTTATAACATTTTTGACATGCGTTTTTCTGGATTTTTTTTTTGTTATTCTGTCTCTCACTGTTCAAATAAACCTACCATTAAAATTATTGACTGATCATTTCTTTGTCAGTGGGCAAACGTACAAGATCAAATACTTTTTTTCCCTCACTGTATATATATTCAGTCAATAAAAAAGCAAGTGCCATTTAAGATTAATTTATTGAAACCGTAATATCAACTGTTTATATTATATCGTGGAACACAATCTTCAAAAAGGCATTAACCTCAGCAGTGGTGCTTGCTTGTAGAAGCCTTTGGCTGTGCAACGGCATTGCATTGTTTTGTTAATTTAGCAGACAAGACACTCTTACTTCCCAAGCCCTTATCACAGTCAAGACACACTATTTTATAGTTAAAAAAAACATGTAATATAACAATAAAATATAACAGAATATTTTTCCAAATGAATAAAGTGCCTGGAACAGTTATTCTCAAAGAGTGATCATTTGAAACGGTGCTCACTTTGGCGAGTTCAGCGTTACAAACCAAAAATCTGTCTTCTTTTCGATATACAGACATTCAATTTAGTTTATTCTGCTTGTTCTTTGGAATTTTCAAAATGGATGAACAATTCCACATTAAACACTACATGGTGATGAATTACGGCAACAACATATTTTTGGTGAGTAGGCATATGCTTAATGATTCTGATGAAAATACGCAATTATTCCAAAGCTGCAGCTCATTGTTGGAACACATTTTCCTACTTCAATCAACCAGTCCATTTTGAATTTGTGATAAAACTGTCGTCATTTGGAAAGAATGTAGCTTGTGTATCCCATCACTTAGATATGTTTTTAGAGGCATTCTTTTCTGTAGGACTAACGGGAGCTTGTGTGCGCATTCAGCACACTTGTGTGGAGAGAGTGGTCGGAACGCAATTGAGTGAATGAGACATGGAGGGGAAGGGAATTTAGGAAAAAGAACAGTGTGATGCTTGGCTTCTTTTTTGTTGTGCCCCGCAAATATACATGTACAAATGGAACACTAGAGTCAAAGCAAATTAACATTGTCTTCAAGACATTTTCACTTAACTGTTCTGCCAGCCACAAAGCGCATTCCACCAAATAGTTTAACAGTTAAAGATCGAGCTTTGATGTCCGTTCGAGTACTGAAGTACTCATGCCCATCCCTAGTAGAGAGGGAGTCAAGCTTCTGAAAATATGACGAAACAATGACAACAAACCATTCAAATTGCACCGATGTACATGTTCATACACAGATGCGCAAATACACACTCACACTTCAGGCTCCGTGGATCTGTTAGTAACACAGCCCAGCCTTCTGTCCTGTTGACTCTAATGGGGTGGGCCTGGCAACTCTGTTATCTAGTGTCCTCCTTGTTTAAGGGGCTAAGAATGGCGCCGGAGGGGATGGCTGCCGTTTTACGGGCTCCTAACCAATTGTGCTATTTTGTGTGTTTCTTCACATTGTTTATAACTTATTTTGTACATAATGTTGATGCTACCGTCTCTTATGACCGAAAATAGCTTCTGGATATCAGAACAGCGATTACCCACCTCGAACTGGACGAAGATTTTTTATTTAATGAGTCTGACACGAAGGATATAATGTTGCTCCCAGACAAGGCCCAAATCCCTGTCATTCGCATTAAGAAAATAAGGAAATACAGGGGGTGGAGATCAGGGTGCCTTGTGAGAATTCGTCAGCGAGTGGGTAACCCGCCTCTACCATCCGTTCTATTGGCCAACGTGCAATCACTGGAGAATAAACTGGATGAGCTCCGTTCGAGACTATCCTACCAACGGGACGTAAAAAACTGTCATATCTTATGTTTCACAGAGTCGTGGCTGAACGACAACACGGATAATATACAGTTGGCTGGTTTTTCCATGCATCGGCAGGACAGAACAGCTACGTTCGATAAGACGAGGGGTGGGGGTGTTTGTCTATTTGCCAATAACAACTGGTGCGCAATGTCTAATATTAAGGTAGTCTCGAGGTATTGCTCGCCAGAGGTAGAGTACCTCATGATAAGCTGTAGACCACACTATCTACCAAGAGAGTTTATCTATATTTTTCGTAGTTATCAATTTACCACCACAAACCGACACTGGCACTAAGACCGCACTCAACGAGCTGTATAAGGCCATAAGCAAACAAGAAAATGCTCATCCAGAAGCGGCGCTCCTAGTAGCCGGGGACTTCAATGCAGGCAAACTTAAATTCGGTTTACCTCATTTCTACCAGCATGTCACATGTGCAACGAGAGAAAAAAAAAAAACTCTAGACCACCTTTACTCCACACACAGACGCGTGCAAAGCTCTCCCTTGCCCTCCATTTTGAAAATCTGACCATAATTATATCCTCCTGATTCCTGCTTACAAGCAAAAACTAAAGCAGGAAGTATCAGTGACTCGCTCAATACAGAAATGGTCAGATGACGCGGATGCTACTGGACTGTTTTGCTAGCACAGTGTCTTCACTGACATTTTCAACCTCTCCCTGACCGAGTCCGACAACGATGAGACAGCCTATAGGGAGGAGGTCAGAGACCTGGCCATGTGGTGCCAGGATAACAACCTCTCCCTCAACGTGAGCAAGACAAAGGAGATGATCGTGGACTACAGGAAAAGGAGGGCCAAATGCACCCATTCACATCGACGGGCCTGTAGTGGAGCGGGTTGAGAGTTTCAAGTTCATTGGTGTCCACAGCACCAACAAACTATCATGGTCCAAACACAGCAAGAAAGTTGTGAAGAGGGCACGACAACGCCTTTTCATTCATAAATGAAAGAAGTTTGGAACCACCAAGACTCTTCCTAGAGCTGGCCGCCCAGCCAAACTGAGCAATCGGGGGAGAAGGGCCTTGGTCAGGGAGGTGACCAAGAACGCAATGGTCACTCTGACAGAGCTCCAGAGTTCCTCTGTGCAGATGGGGAAACCTTCCAGAAGGACAACCATCTCTGCAGCACTCCACCAACCTGGCCTTTATGGGAGAGTGGCCAGACGGAAGCCACTAAATCAGTAAAAGGCACGACAGCCCACTTGGAGTTTGCCAAAGGGCACCTAAAGGACTCTCAGACCATGATAAACAAGATTATCTGGTCGGATGAAACCAAGATTGAACTCTTTGGCCTGAATGCCAAGCGTCAGGTCTGGATGAAACCTGGTACCATCCCTACGGTGAAGCATGGTGGTGGCAGCATCATGCTGTGGGGATGTTTTTCAGCGGCAGGGACTGGGAGACTAGTCAGGATCGAGGGAAAGATGAACGAAGCAAAATACAGAGAGAGATCCTTGATGAAAACCTGCTCCAGAGTGCTCAGGACCTCAGAGTGGGACGAAGGTTCACCTTCTAACAGGACAACGACCCTAAGTACACAGCCAAGACAACGCAGGAGTCGCTTCCGGACAAGTCTCTGAATGTCCTTGAGTGGTGCAGCGACACTTCCCATCCAACCCGACAGAGCTTGAGAGGATCTGCAGAGAAGAATAGGAGAAACTCCCCAAATACAGATGTGCCAAGCTTGTAGCGTCATACAAGACTCAAGGCTGTAATCGCTGCCAAAGGTGCTTCAACAAAGTACTGAGTAAAGGGTCAGAATACTTATGTAAATGTGATATTTACGTTTTTTATAAATGTGCAAACATTTCTAAAAACCTGTTTTTGCTTTGTCATTATGGGGTATTGTTTCCATTTTAGAATAAGGCTGTAACGTAATAAAATGTGGAAAAATTCAAGGGGTCTGAATACTTTCCGAATGCAATGTATATTGATAGCTGCATGAATTGTTTGAGTGTGCAGCGCGTGTGTATATGTGCATGTCTCAGTTTACTGCCAATAACCTAATATGAAATGTAAAACATGATATAAGCAGCTCAACTACAGTGGGGGAAAAAAGTATATAGTCAGCCACCAATTGTGCAAGTTCTCCCCCTTAAAAAGATGAGGCCTGTAATTTTCATCAAAGGTACACGTCAACTATGACAGACAAAATGAGAAAAATAAATCCAGAAAATCACATTGTAGGATTTTTTATGAATTTATTTGCAAATTATGGTGGAAAATAAGTATTTGGTCAATAACAAAAGTTTCTCAATACTTTGTTATATACCCTTTGTTGGCAATGACACAGGTCAAACTTTTTCTGTAAGTCTTCACAAGGTTTTCACACACACTTGCTGGTATTTTGGGCCATTCCTCCATGCAGATCTCCTCTAGAGCAGTGATGTTTTGGGGCTGTTGCTGGGCAACACGGACTTTCAACTCCCTCCAAAGATTTTCTATGGGGTTGAGATCTGGAGAATGGCTAGGCCACTCCAGGACCTTGAAATGCTTCTTACGAAGCCACTCCTTCGTTGCCCGGGCGGTGTGTTTGGGATCATTGTCATGCTGAAAGACCCAGCCACGTTTCATCTTCAATGCCCTTGCTGATGGAAGGAGGTTTTCACTCAAAATCTCACGATACATGGCCCCATTCATTCTTTCCTTTACACGGATCAGTCGTCCTGGTCCCTTTGCAGAAAAACAACCCCAAAGCATGATGTTTCCACCCCCATGCTTCACAGTAGGTATGGTGTTCTTTGGATGCAACTCAGCATTCTTTGTCCTCCAAACACGACGAGTGAGTTTTTACCAAAAAGTTATATTTTGGTTTCATCTGACCATATGACATTCTCCCAATGCTCTTCTGGATCATCCAACTGTACTCTAGCAAACTTCAGACGGGCCTGGACATGTACTGGCTTAAGCAGGGGGACACGTCTGGCACTGCAGGATTTGAGTCCCTGGCGGCGTAGTGTGTTACTGATGGTAGGCTTTGTTACTTTGGTCCCAGCTCTCTGCAGGTCATTCACTAGGTCCCCCCGTGTGGTTCTGGGATTTTTGCTCACCGTTCTTGTGATCATTTTGACCCCACGGGGTGAGATCTTGCGTGGAGCCCCAGATCGAGGGAGATTATCAGTGGTCTTGTATGTCTTCCATTTCCTAATAATTGCTCCCACAGTTGATTTCTTCAAACCAAGCTGCTTACCTATTGCAGATTCAGTCTTCCCAGCCTGGTGCAGGTCTACAATTTTGTTTCTGGTGTCCTTTGACAGCTCTTTGGTCTTGGCCATAGTGGAGTTTGGAGTGTGACTTTTTGAGGTTGTGGACAGGTGTCTTTTATACTGATAACAAGTTCAAACAGGTGCCATTAATACAGGTAACGAGTGGAGGACAGAGGAGCCTCTTAAAGAAGAAGTTACAGGTCTGTGAGAGCCAGAAATCTTGCTTGTTTGTAGGTGACCAAATACTTATTTTCCACCATAATTTGCAAATAAATTCATTAAAAATCCTACAATGTGATTTTCTGGAGAAAAAAAATCTCAATTTGTCTGTCATAGTTGACATGTACCTATGATGAAAATTACAGGCCTCTCTCATCTTTTTAAGTGGGAGAACTTGCACAATTGGTGGCTGACTAAATACTTTTTTTCCCCGGGCGTATTGAGATGCCAAACATCAAACCTCTCTGGATAGAAAGTAATACTGCAACTACTTAGGCATTTCAAACAAGACATTCCTTACCACTTACCGCTTTGCCATGACCTAACCTGGTGTGCATGGATAGATTATGCACAGATACCGCTCTCCCCCAAAACGACCTCTCCACACAAAGTCAGGTCAGTTTACAGTTTATAAGAAAAAATAGATACTATTGGGATATTCCATCAAATTCAGTGCTTAAGAAATCCAGATTCAAGATCAATCAACATCTGTCAAAGAAGTGGTATTAGATTTCAAACCTATTTTGTTTCATTCAACTGATTTTCTTTGCCATCTCTTTGCCATTCATTCAACTGATTTCCAGGCCATCTATAAATCACTGCTAGGCAAATCCCCGCCTTATCTTAGCTCATTGGTCACCATAGCAACACCCACCCGTAGTATGCGCTCCAGCAGGTATATCTCACTGGTCATCCCCAAAGCCAACACCTCCTTTGGCCGCCATTCCTTCCAGTTATCTGCTGCCAATGACTGGAACAAATTGCAAAAATCTCTGAAGCTGGAGACACTTATCTCCCTCACTAACTTTAAGCATCAGTTGTCAGAGCACCTTACCGATCACTGCACCTGTACACAGCCCATCTGAAATTAGCCCACCCAACTACCTCATCCCCATATTGTTATTTATTTTGCACCCCAGTATCTCTATTTGCACATCATCTCTTGCACATCTATCATTCCAGTGTTAATACTAATTGTAATTATGTTGCACTATGGCGTATTTATTGCCTTACCTCCATAACTTGCTACATTTGAACACACTGTATATACATTTTCTGTTGTATTTTTGACTTTATGTTTTGTTTTACCCCATATGTAACTCTGTATTGTTGTTTTTATCACACTGCTTTGCTTTATCTTGGCCAGGTCGCAGTTGTAAATGAGAACTTGTTCTCAACTGGCTTACCTGGTTAAATAAAGGTGAAATAAAAATAAAATTAAACAATCTGGAATGTTTCATATCAAGTTAAAACAGGTTTAAAGTATTAGGTGAAGCATTGACTGTATCGGAGAAGATTGATAAAGTCATACTGTACAACTGTCCATACTACTGGCCAGACATTGTAGCCAGTAATACTCAGATACTGCCCGTCTCTAAGAAAATCCAATTGTGATTAGATTAATCTCCCAATTCAATATTTGGCATCTCAGCATTATTAGTAGAACAGGTCTGAAAACAACAGAAACAAACTGATCACCATGGCCATTAGTATCCTGCCAGGGACTCCACTCCACTCTTGCCAAGTCTGGAGACATTGTCTCCTCTTTCCTCAAATCTAATGACTAGGCCTACTCCGGCATTCAAAATCATGTGTCATTGTTGTTTTCTCTCTGATGCGGACAAGGATTACTTGACTTTTGTCTGAGAGGATACATTTTGTTGTCCGTTGTTATACAGTGTAGTCACATCTCCTTTTGAGACTGCAGGGTCTTTCGTGCTCACTAAGTAGGCATTGTTTCCCAGGTCTAGACAGGATAAGAGCCCCATCTGAAATACTGTACCTTCAGCATTACCAGTAGGAAGGTAGACATTTCAGGTGAGGATAATATAACTCTCAGACAAAATAAAAACAACAACTAGGCTCTATGGGGTCTTGAGCGCATTTTGGGCAACTTGATATGGTTGAATCAACATAGTCTAATCTTCCAAATCAGTACAGAATTCACTAATGTTCAAGTAAGCTTAGGCTAACAGGTAGAGTAAACAGAGCCTTACGTGATGAGATTTACATCTTAAACATTTAGGTACCAATTTATCACTCAATCATTCAGGTGTCATCGTGTCTTGCATCATAAAACATAATCACTCATTCCGGTCAGGTTGACTTGCATGTTAGTATACAGATGTCATCTTTCGTCCATGAAGAATTAATCACATGCATGGCACCTGAAACTCTTCAACCTTTGACCATCCTTCCCTTCCTAAAGAGTAAATGATGGATGCTGTCTCTGTTCAGAGATGCAAGGTAAATAGCAGCGATCCATCTTCCTTCCTCACATCTGTCAAATCTAGTCAAGAAGGCAGCCCAGTGAGAACCAGAATCTCCCTCTGCAGTATAAACCAGAGTGATCAAGGTCGTGTTTACCAGTTAAGTCCCTCTGATAAAGCCACAAACGGCCTCAATATGCCACACTATCCTGCTAAACAGAAGGCTTCAAATGTACTTAAGGAACAGAAATGGAGCCCAGGAGTTGTTAAAAGCATTTTGAATAACATCTCAGATTGCTTTATCTCTGGTGTAGGAGAACCAGACTATACTAGGGACCCTAAGGGCAGTCATTTCAGAGGATCTACTGCATGAAATCCCTCTATCATCTCCATCATCAAAGTCAGTTTCACAGTTTCGATCCATGCTTACAAGGAGAGCTTATACAAAATGGTTACAAGTTAATACCTTAAATGATGTAAGTGAAATGATGATGCAATCCATTTTGCTATATTGGAAGTAGGCATACATGTACTGTAGGGAGAGTTGCAAATTCCATTTAATTCAATTCAATATACTTTAATTGTCCCCGAGTGGAAATTGTAGACATGGTAGACCCTGGAAATGAGAACAAGGTCTTCATCTGATGTCTGTAGCAGTGAGACTGACGCCCATCTTCTTCCATTTACTATGACTCTCAATCCTTCCATCCTTCTTTCCTCTCCTCTTAAGGACCATCTGGTAGAGGGGTTCCTTGTTTGGACGTGAAGATGAATAATACATTGTTCTCATTAAAGAGGGGGTCTGGGATGACTCGATGACACAGGCAGAGAGGGTGATGTAGACTCATAAACAGGGGTCTATATATTGTAAAGTGAAATATAAAAATATGTAGAGGATGTGACGTGTGGCTCTCTATCCCATCCCAGGCCTGCCTCGGGGACGTTATGACCACTGTCAAAGCAGAGCCAGTCTGATGAACGAAAGTGGGCAGCACACCAGCGGCTAGCTACCACTAAAACTTAAAAACCTAGTAAATAAGGTGTCCCGTCCGATTTCACTTTCGGCGTCTACATTTCATCTGTGTTTTTTAAAATGTTATTTGAAGTATTGAAATGCTATTTCAGCTTCATTTGATTGGGGTGGGTTTTTTAATTACCCAACAGTTAATAGGAAAAAGAGAGAGTGAATATGCAAGAAAAGTAGCTTGGATAGGAGGAGGAGAGGGAGGGAGAGGCACTGACATGAATCATCCTGGAGCGCTGAAATATCAGCAAAACTCCCTCATGCATATGCTGACAAACCCAGATACAAATCAATACTCCTTTCAAGTCTCCAATTAGGGCGCCTAGTTCACTCACTGGGTATTTATCCTCCCTTACAGTCCTTTCATGGGCTACAATGTCTGTTTAATTAAGCCTGCCGTCCTCAACACAATACACCCACACACCAGTGGCGGTCGGTGCGGTTTAAGATGATTTAATTTTTTTCATGAGCATGGCCTTATTTCTATTACAGCATATTGGATGACTGTCATTCATATTCCATTCACCCAGTTCAATGTAACAGCGATAGCTTTAGGCTACTACATAATACTAACATTTTCCCTATAACCATCATGAGGTTGCTACAACCAAGCCTATTAATTAAAGTTTGCAACCTGTAGAAACAAATGAGAATAGAGAAGGGTTCAGAACTTTTGTGAAACATCACAGTTGAAAAATATATGGCAAATAGAAATCCAATAAGGATGGTGTTAGGAGATAGATGAGAGGTGTTGAATGGAACTGAAGGATGGGACTAATAACAACAAGATGACGAGTGTAAAGCATACTGTGTCCATAATAAGTATATAGGTTATAGGTTGAGAGCTTTTGTGAAGGAGCACAGTTAGAAAAAGATACAGTGAGGGAAAAAAGTATTTGATCCCCTGCTGATTTTGCACGTTTGCCCACTGACAAAGAAATGATCAGTCTATAATTTTAATGGTAGGTTTATTTGAACAGTGAGAGACAGAATAACAACACAAAAATCCAGAAAAACGCATGTCAAAAATGTTATAAATTGATTTGCATTTTAATGAGGGAAATCTTTCTGAGGGAGCCAGAAAGATTTCTGGCTCCCAGCTGTCTTTTATACAGGTAACGAGCTGAGATTAGGAGCACACTCTTAAAGGGAGTGATCCTAATCTCAGCTTGTTACCTGTATAAAAGACACCTGTCCACAGAAGCAATCAATCAATCAGATTCCAAACTCTCCACCATGGCCAAGACCAAAGAGCTCTCCAAGGATGTCAGGGACAAGATTGTAGACCTACACAAGGCTGGAATAGGATACAAGACCATCGCCAAGCAGCTTGGTGAGAAGGTGACAACAGTTGGTGCGATTATTCGCAAATGGAAGAAACACAAAATAACTTTCAATCTCCCTCGGCCTGGGGCTCCATGCAAGATCTCACCTCGTGGAGTTGGAATGATCATGAGAACGGTGAGGAATCAGCCCAGAACTACACGGGAGGATCTTGTCAATGATCTCAAGGCAGCTGGGACCATAGTCACCAAGAAAACAATTGGTAACACACTATGTCGTGAAGGACTGAAATCCTGCAGCACCCGCAAGGTCCCCCTGCTCAAGATACAGGCCCGTCTGAAGTTTGCCAATGAACATCTGAATGATTCAGAGGAGAACTGGGTAAAAGTGTTGTGGTCAGATGAGACCAAAATCGAGCTCTTTGCCATCAACTCAACTCGCCGTGTTTGGAGGAGGAGGAATGCTGCCTATGACCGCAAGAACACCATCCCCACCGTCAAACATGGAGGTGGAAACATTATGCTTTGGGGGTGTTTTTCTGCTAAGGGGACAGGACAACTTCACCGCATCAAAGGGACGATGGACGGGGCCACGTACCGTCAAATCTTATATGAGAACTTCCTTCCCTCAGCCAGGGCATTGAAAATGAGTCGTGGATGGGTATTCCAGCATGACAATGACCCAAAACACACGGCCAAGGCAACAAAGGAGTGGCTCAAGAAGAAGCACATTAAGGTCCTGGCTGAGGGAAGGTGAAGGTTTGAGTTGAAGGTTTGGGGGAGATGAAGGTTTGAGTTGCCAAACGTCAGCCTCGAAACCTTAATGACTTGGAGAATATCTGCAAAGAGGAGTGGGACAAAATCCCTCCTGAGATGTGTGTAAACCTGGTGGCCAACTACAAGAAACGTCTGACCTCTGTGATTGCCAACAACGGTTTTGCCACCAAGTACTAAGTCATGTTTTGCAGAGGGGTCAAATACTTATTTCCCTCATTAAAATGCAAATCAATTTCTAACATTTCTGACATGCATTTTTCTGGATTTTGTTGTTGTTATTCTGTCTCTCACTGTTCAAATAAACCTACCATTAAAATTATACACTGATAATTTCTTTGTCAGTGGGTAAACGTACGAAATCAGCAGGGGATCAAATACTTTTTTCCCCTCACTGTGTGTGTGTGTATATATATATATATATATATATATATATATATATATATATATATATATATATATATATATATAGAGATATATATATATATAGAGATATATATACACTGCTCAAAAAATAAAGGGAACACTAAAATAACACATCCTAGATCTGAATGAATGAAATAATCTTATTAAATACTTTTTTCTTTACATAGTTGAATGTGCTGACAACAAAATCACGCAAAAATTATAAATGGAAATCAAATGTATCAACCCATGGAGGTCTGGATTTGGAGTCACCCTCAAAATTAAAGTAGAAAACCACACTACAGGCTGATCCAACTTTGATGTAATGTCCTTAAAACAAGTCAAAATGAGGCTCAGTAGTGTGTGTGGCCTCCACGTGCCTGTACGTGCCCTACAACGCCTGGGCATGCTCCTGATGAGGTGGCGGATGGTCTCCTGAGGGATCTCCTCCCAGACCTGGACTAAAGCATCCGCCAACTCCTGTACAGTCTGTGGTGCAACGTGGCGTTGGTGGATGGAGCGAGACATGATGTCCCAGATGTGCTCGATTGGATTCAGGTCTGGGGAACGAGGGCCAGTCCATAGCATCAATGCCTTCCTCTTGCAGGAACTGCTGACACACTCCAGCCACATGAGGTCTAGCATTGTCTTGCATTAGGAGGAACCCAGGGCCAACCGCACCAGCATATGGTCTCACAAGGTGTCTGAGGATCTCATCTCGGTACCTAATGGCAGTCAGGCTACCTCTGGCGAGCACATGGAGGGCTGTGCGGCCCCCCAAAGAATTGCCACCCCACACCATGACTGACCCACCGCCAAACCGGTCATGCTGGAAGATGTTGCAGGCAGCAGAACGTTCTCCATGGCGTCTCCAGACTCTGTCACGTCTGTCACGTGCTCAGTGTGAACCTGCTTTCATCTGTGAAGAGCACAGGGCGCCAGTGGCGAATTTGCCAATCTTGGTGTTCTCTGGCAAATGCCAAACGTCCTGTACGGTGTTGGGCTGTAAGCACAACCCCCACCTGTGGACGTCGGGCCCTCATACCACCCTCATGGAGTCTGTTTCTGACCGTTTGAGCAGACACATGCACATTTGTGGCCTGCTGGAGGTCATTTTGCAGGGCTCTGGCAGTGCTCCTCCTGCTCCTCCTTGCACAAAGGCGGAGGTAGCAGTCCTGCTGCTGGGTTGTTGCCCTCCTACGGCCTCCTCCACGTCTCCTGATGTACTGGCCTGTCTCCTGGTAGCGCCTCCATGCTCTGGACACTACGCTGACAGACACAGCAAACCTTCTTGCCACAGCTCGCATTGATGTGCCATCCTGGATGAGCTGCACTACCTGAGCCACTTGTGTGGGTCAGTTAGGATCACCACTTTATTTTAAGAATGTGAAATGTCAGAACAATAGTAGAGAGAATGATTTATTTAAGCTTTTATTTATTTCATCAAATTCCCAGTGGGTCAGAAGTTTACATACACTCAAAAAGTATTTGGTAGCATTGCCTTTAAATTGTTTAACTTGGGTCAAACATTTTGGGTAGCATTCCACAAGCTTCCCACAATAAGTTGGGTGAATTTTGGCCCATTCCTCCTGACAGAGCTGGTGTAACTGAGTCAGGTTTGTAGGCCTCCTTGCTCACACACGCTTTTTCAGTTCTGCCCACACATTTTCTATAGGATTGAGGTCAGGGCTTTGTGATGGCCACTCCAATACCTTGACTTTGTTGTCCTTAAGCCATTGGAAGTATGCTTGGGGTCATTGTCCATTTGGAAGACCCATTTGCGACCAAGCTTTAACTTCCTGACTGATGTCTTGAGACGTTGCTTCAATATATCCACATAATTTTCCTTCCTCATGACGCAATCTTTTTGTGAAGTGCACCAGTCCCGCCTGCAGTAAAGCACCCCCACAGCATGATGCTGCCACCCTCATGCTTCACGGTTGGGATGGTGTTCTTCGGCTTGTAAACGACCCCCTTTTTCCTCCAAACATAATGGTCATTATGGCCAAAGAGTTCTATTTTTGTTTCATCAGACCAGAGGACATTTCTCCAAAAAGTACGATCTTTGTCCCCATGTAAAGCTGCAAACTGTAGTCTAGCTTTATTATGGCTGTTTTGGAGCAGTGGCTTCTTCCTTGCTGAGCGGCCTTTCAGGTTATGTCGATATAGGACTCGTTTTACTGTGGACATAGATACTTTTGTACCGGTTTCCTCCAGCATCTTCAAAAGGTCCTTTGCTGCTGTACTTTTACCAAAGTATGTTCATCTCTAGGAGACAGAACGCGTCTCCTTCCTGAGCGGTATGACGGCTGCATGGTCCCATGGTGTTTCTACTTGCGTACTATTGTTTGTACAGATGAACGTGGTACCTTCAGGCGTTTGGAAATTGCTTCCAAGGATGAACCAGACTTGTGGAGGTCTACAATTATTTTTCTGAGGTCTTGGCTGATTTCTTTTGATTTTCCCATGATGTCAAGCAAAGAGGCACTGAGTTAGAAGGTAGGCCTTGAAATACATCCACAGGTACACCTCCAATTGACTCAAATTATGTAAATTAGCATATCAGAAGCTTCTAAAGCCATGACATCCTTTTCTGGAATTTTCCAAGCTGTTTAAAGGCAACAGTCAACTTAGTGTATGTAAAATTCTGACACACTGGAATTCTGATACTGTGAATTATAAGTGAAATAATCTGTCTGTAAACAATTGTTGGAAAAATGACTTGTGTCATGCACAAAGTAGATGTCCTAAAAAAACCTGCCAAAACTATAATTTGTTAACAAGAAATGTGTGGAGTGGTTGAAAAACAAGTTTTAATGACTCCAACCTAAGTGTATGTAAACTGTTATATATATATACACACACACACACATACATACAAACATACATACGTACATACACTCTACCGTTCAAAAGTTTGGGGTCACTTTGAAATGTCTTTGTTTTCGAAAGAAAAGCAATTTTTTTGTCTATTACCATAACATCAAATTGATCAGAAATACAGTGTAGACATTGTTAATGTTGTAAATGGCTATTGTAGATGGAAATGGCTGATTTTTAATGGAATATCTACATAGGCGTACAGAGGCCCATTATCAGCAACCATCAGTCCTGTGTTCCAATGGCACGTTGTGTTTGCTAATACAAGTTTATCATTTTAAAAGGCTAATGGATCATTAGAAAACCCTTTTGCAATTATGTTAGCACAGCTGAAAACTGTTGTGCTGATTAAAGAAGCAATAAAACTGGCCTTCTTGAGACTAGTTTCTGGAGCATCAGCAATTGTGGGTTCGATTACAGGCTCAAAATGTCCAGCAACAAAGAACTTTCTTCTGAAACTCGTCAGTCTATTCTTGTTCTGAGAAATGAAGGCTATTCCATGCGAGAAATTGCCAAGAAACTGAAGATCTCATACAACGCTGTGTACTACTCCCTTCACAGAACAGCGCAAACTGGCTCTAACCAGAATAGAAAGAGGAGTGGGAGGCCCCGGTGCACAACTGAGCAAGAGGACATATACATTAGAGTGTCTTGTTTGAGAAACAGACGCCTCACAGGTCCTCAACTGGCAGCTTCATTAAATAGTACCCGCAAAACAACAGTCTCAACATCAACAGTGTAGAGGCGACTCCGGGATGCTGACCTTCTAGGCAGAGTTGCAAAGAAAAAGCCATCTCTCAGACTGGCCAATAAAAAGAAAAGATTAAGATGGGCAGTCTGAGATAAAATTCACCTTGTCCTAGAGAGATTTACGCGGTTATCAAAACATTACGCCTTGGTAAGCCTACACAGAACACAGACCTTATTTTAAGCGTTTCAAACAAAAACTATGGGAAAAATGAATGGTGGAGAAACGATTGGAACCATTTCCCTGTTTGACCGCTAGGTTTTATGACTCATACTATGTGAACTCTATAGCTTTCACCTAGATTCACCTGGTCAATCTATGTCATGGAAAGAGCAGGTGTTTCTAATGTTTTGTACACTCAGTGTAAATTCCTCTTTGGAGTGTTAGCCAAAATAGATAACATTTTTCAACTTGAAAAGAGTGAAGTTAATCTCAAAATGATTGAAAAGGCAATAATCTCTTCCAGTGTATGTGTTCTGTATGAATCAGAGCGAAAGTGCAAGTGCTTTGTGTGTGACAGGTGCTTTGTGTGGGTGGGTGGGTGTGTGCTGTCAGGCAGTCCGCAGGGGTGCCCGTCCATGCCCTTAAGAGAGAAATACCACAGTGGAACCCACACAGGGACAATGAGAGGAACCCCCTGCCTGCTCCCACCAAAGGCCCAGCAGAACCCTGTCACCAAGCCCATTCAGAGAGGAGCTGCCCGGAGAGAGACATGCCAAGATGCCAGTCCTCATCCTGTCTAACCTTTACAGCTCCTTGCCCTGTCTCACTCATCAGCTGGTTGTCTGTGTCTGTCTATCCTGAACACTTAGTAGAGGAGAGGGGGAGGGGGGAGTATGGATGATGTGTGACAACTCCAGTGCTGATGATGATCAACCACATATGTAGGGCCCTATAAAATCTGCGATATCACAGATATCCAGACATTAAAACGGAATTTGTGAACGATATCACAGAATCCAGACATTAAAACGGAATTCAACAATATAAAAAAAGTATTTTTAACTTAGCAGGGAATCAACTAAATGTATTACAAATTAATTAATTTTCCCAAGTTTATCATAAGACATAAACAGAACGCATCAGTGATTCGTATTTCCTGCAACTTTCTGCGGTGAGTGCGTCTAGCACTTTGTGTAGCCGTTAGCGAAGACGCTAATGAAAAGTCTTCTGGTAGATGAAAAGGCTTCCAAAAAAACTCAATTAAAATGGCAGAATGATATCATGATTATTTGCATCAATCCAGTGGGTATTTGTTTTGCATACTCTACTATCACATGTGCGCTACAAAAACACAGCTAAACAACAGCCCCTTGCTAGCATGCACTGGAATTAAAAGGTAACTACACCCAAAAATAAATCACAGAACTCAAAAGTGGTCTCCTGATTCATACCGGCTGTATTTCTGAATTTTGAAAGTTAAATATATTGAAAACTTGATTGCTGACATGCAAAACATTTTGGGACTATATCAACAATGGACTAATGAAATAAATACCAAAAGATAGGAATTTTCTATTAAGCATTGTTGTGGACTTATAAACTCCAATTTATTTTTCTATTAAAAAAACGATATTGAGAGTGTAAACCTGAAAAAAACTGGGGGAAACGTAAACCTGGAAAAACAAAAAAAGTAAAATTTTGGAAAAAACTAAATGGACTCAGGTAAAAAAAAAAAAAGATTTTACAGGACCCTACATACGGTTGGCTTTCACTGTAAATGTAACATCACTATAAGATTAGTAAAGTCTAGAGTTGAGAAACCCTGTATTCAGGGTTGGGTTCAGGGCTGCTGTAATGCCAGGGTTTAATGCAGACATACTCATAACTAAGCTAAGGACCCTGGGACTAAACACCTCCCTCTGCAACTGGATCCTGGACTTCCTGACGGGCCGCCCCCAGGTGGTAAGGGTAGGTAACAACACATCTGCCACGCTGATCCTCAACACGGGGGCCCCTCAGGGGTGTGTGCTCAGTCCCCTCCTGTCTGTACTCCCTGTTCACCCATGACTGCATGGCCAGGCACAACTCCAACACCATCATTAAGTTTGCCGACGACACAACAGTGGTAGGCCTGATCACCGACAACAATGAGACAGCCTATAGGGAGGAGGTCAGAGACCTGGCCGTGTAGTGCCAGGATAACATCCACTCCCTCAATGTGATCAAGACAAAGGAGATGATTGTGGACTACAGGGAAAAAAAGAGGACTGAGCACACCGCCATTCTCATCGACGGGGCTGTAGTGGAACAGGTTGAGAGATTCAAGTTCCTTGGTGTCCACATCACCAACAAACTATCATGGTCCAAACACACCAAGACAGTTGTGAAGAAGGCACGACAAAGCCTATTCCCCCTCAGGAGACTGAAAGGTTTTGGCATGGGTCCCCAGATCTTCAAAAAGTTATACAGCTGCACCATCGAGAGCATCCTGACTGGTTGCATCACCGCCTGGTATGGCAACTGCTCGGCCTCCGACCACAAGGCACTACAGAGGGTAGTACGTACAGCCCAGTACATCACAAGGGCCAAGCTTCCTGCCATCCAGGACCTGCCATACCAGGCGGTGTCAGAGGAAGGCCCTAAAAATTGTAAAAGACTCAAGCCACCCTAGTCATAGACTGTTCTCTCTGCTACCGCACGGCAAGCGGTACGGGAGCGCCAAGTCTAGGTCCAAAAGGCTTCTTAGCAGCTTCTACCCCTAAGCCATAAGACTACTGAACAGCTAATCACGGCTACCCGGACTATTTGCATTGTCCCCTCCACCCCCTCTTTTACGCTGCTGCTACTCAGTTTATTATCTATGCATAGTCCCTTTAACTCTACCCACATGTACAGTTGAAGTCGGAAGTTTACATACACTTAGGTTGGATAATTAAAACTTGTTTTCAACCACTCCACAAATTTCTTGTTAACAAACTATAGTTTTGGCATGTCGGTTAGGACATCTACTTTGTGCATGACAATTATTTCACTTATCATTCACTGTATCACAATTCCAGTGGGTCAGAAGTTTGCATACACTAAGTTGACTGTGCCTTTAAAAAGCTTGGAAAATTCCGGAAAATGATGTCATGGCTTTAGAAGCTTCTGATAGGCTAATTGACATCATTTGAGTAAATTGGAGGTGTACCTGGGGATGTATTTCAAGGCCTACCTTCAAACTCAGTGCCTCTTTGCTTGACATCAAGGGAAAATCAAAAGAAATCAGCCAAGACCTCAGAAAACAAATTGTAGACCTCCACAAGTCTGGTTCATCCTTGGGAGCAATTTCCAAACGCCTAAAGGTACCACGTTCATCTGTACAAACAATAGTACGCAAGTATAAATACCATGGGACCACGCAGCCGTCATACCGCTCGGGAAGGAGACGCATTCTGTCTCCTAGAGATGCACGTACTTTGGTGCGAAAAGTGCAAATCAATCCCAGAAGGACCTTGTGAAGATGCTGGAGGAAACAGGTACAAAAGTATATATATCCACAGTATAACTAGTCCTATATCGACATAACCTGAAAGGCCGCTCAGAAGAAGCCACTGCTCCAAAACCGCCATAAAAAAAAATAGATCAGCTTTAATATTTCAGATAGATTGTAACTTCCATCAATGTAATTGTCTGCATCACTTCCAATCCCCCATATGTTGTTTTTTTTGCCCGTACTTTTTGGTGAAATGTCCTCTGGTCTGATGAAACAAAAATAGAACTGTTTGGCAATAATGACCATTGTTATGTTTGGAGGAAAAAGGGGGTGGCTTGCAAGCTGAAGAACACCATCCCAACCGTGAAGCACGGGGGTGGCAGCATCATGCTGTGGGGGTGCTTTGCTGCAGGAGGGACTGGTGCACTTCACAAAATAGATGGAATCATGAGGAAGGAAAATTATGTGGATATATTGAAGCAACGTCTCAAGACATCAGTCAGGAAGTTAAAGCTTGGTCACAAATGGGTCTTCCAAATTGACAATGACCCCAAGCATACTTCCAAAGTTGTGGCAAAATGGCTTAAGGACAACAAAGTCAAGGTATTGGAGTGGCCATCACAAAGCCCTGACCTCAATCCTAAAGAAAATGTGTGGGCAGAACTGAAAAGGCGTGTGCGAGCAAGGACGCCTACAAACCTGACTCAGTTACACCAGCTCTGTCAGGAGGAATGGGCCAAAATTCACCCAACTTATTGTGGGAAGCTTGTGGAAGGCTACCTGAAACAAGTTAAAGTTAAACAATTTAAAGGCAATGCTACAAAATACTATTTGAGTGTATGTAAACTTCTGACCCACTAGGAATGTGATTAAATAAATAAAAGCTGAAATAAATCAATCATTCTCTCTACTATTATTCTGACATTTCACATTCTTAAAATAAACTGGTGATCCTACCTGATCAGGGAATTTTTACTAGGATTAAATGTCAGGAATTGTGAAAAACTGAGTTTAAATGTATTTGGCCAAGGTGTATGTAAACTCCCGATTTCAACTGTAGATAGTTCAGTCCTCCAGTTTGTTATTGAGGGTGAATATGAGGCTTTCCAATTGATGGCTATACATTTTTATTCTGTACATATTACCTCAATTACCTCGACTAACCGGTGCCCCCGCATATTGACTCTGTACTGGTACCTCCTGTATATAGCCTCCCTACTGTTATTTTATTTTACTGCTGCTCTTTAATTATTTGTTATTTTTCTTTTTTACTAATCTATTTGTTTTACTTAACACTTGTTATTTTACAGTGTAGGTAGGGTGATTGGTGGGGGTGATTAAGGTGTGTGTGTCTGTGTGTGTGTGTGTGTGTGTGTGTGTGTGTGTGGGGTGGGGGGGTGGTGGTCATTTTATCTGTATTTCATTCCACCCCAATACCGACTTCACCTTTCCTTCACCCAAATGGAGGGCTGTGTGCCCTGCAGTTTCATAACAGATCCATACACCTCTGTATGGGTGCTTTCTGTGAAAGGTCTTTGTCGTCATATCAACGTACCATAACAGAATCCTTTTTTATCTTGATGATTCAGGCAGTGTGAAAAAAAATAACAAGGGTATCTATTTAGAGGTGAATAGTTGTCGTAACTACTTGCCGAGCTATGGTAATGAGTATTCAGTTGAAAAAAAAACTGAATCCTTCTTGTTTTGCGTTGGAGTATTTTCTACGAGCCCGGGGTGTACCACGGGGTTGTGTGTTCACTCCTCTCACTTTGCCAGAGCCTCAGAGCCTGGATGGATTTTCAGAGAAGCAGTGCTGCGAGATGTGTTAGGTGGTGGGTGGGGAGCATATGGTGGTTTGTGGGGTCCTGGTGAGACCCATACAGCAGGTCCCTGTGCTCCTGCAGGGTGTGTTGTGGGGACAGTGCGAGGGACTCCAGCTTCTCCTCGGGGTGACCTTCATTAGCCAATTAGCATGTGTGTCACTCAGAGACTGACTGTGCTGGGTATAACACTGTACTGCAGCTAGATAGGGGAAGACTAGAGCTGGGCAGTGGGAATGAAACAGCAGGCAAAACTGGGAGAGCAGTGTCATATCAGAGAGTAAACTCAGCACTCATGAGTGACAATTTTGATATAGGCTTCCTTTGCTGGCCTATGGAATTTCCCTGACCATATAAGCGTGTATTGACAATCAATGGAGATTTTCTTGTTGTGTGAACTTTGCAACAGAGGCAGACAGGGGAGACCACCATCAGGTTAAAAGAGCATTAGTATACCATCACTCTGAAGGATGAATGGTCATTCAGTTGGCCTGGCTGACTAGTAAGATTAAAAAGATGTGGGATTGATTACCGAGGAATCACTTCATATGCCAGAAATGTGTGAATGTGTGTACAATATGCGTATCTAAGCACAACACTAACAAAGCTTATTCAGCTAATCAAAGTCATGATGATTAGTTGATTTAATTGGAATTCTGCATTGTAAATAAAGAAAATGTTCCATTTGTGAATTAAGTACGGTAACACTTTATTTGGATAGTCCATCTGTAGATGCTCTACAGACTAGTGTTAAACGTTATACTGAAACTTCTGTACTTTTTCCATACTAGAACATGAAAAACGGTTCAGTACTAGAATTTCTGTTACTTTCGATACTTCTGTCAAATGTGTCTCACGTCGTCTACTGATTGAGAAAGGATCAAGTCTATCAGCCCAGCCAATGTTATACTAAGAGTGATGGCACCGTGCCTGCTCCACTTACTCATTGCTAGATCTAGCGTGTCCTTAGGAACCACTGCACTCTCTGGGAGTCTGGGCTGCATCACCATTTATGCTGCACAGCTGGAATAATGCAACACGGCATGTAGAAATGTTATTTACTGTTCGCAAAACAATGTCCGTTACAGGCTACAACACTTTCCAATGCAAGAAGATACCAGTAGCTTCCAGCTTTGTAGGCTAACCTTCCTTGCTAGCTTACAGCTGAAGCTAACATCTACCTAGTACCTTGTTTGTGATAAAATGCAAACCATAACAAAAAATATTGCTGATTTCAAAGCTGATTGTCACCAAAATCGTTATTAATTCACTTCATCTTCCCCACCTCACGTCTCTCCCAGTCAAAATCTTTGCTCTAACATCGAACTGACTGTGTGAATGACATCAGTTTGAGAAACCGCACAATTTTATAAAATAAGAAATTGCTTCTTCTATGCAAATGTTGTTGATCAAATGTCTACTTTTTTTTAAAAGAGTCAAATATAATTATATTGAATTTGAAAGATCTGTCTGGATCAAGTGCCATTCTGGGACTTTGGCAAATAAGCCTTCATTTTTTTGATGTGGTATCATTTTGGTATCGAGTATCGTGATACTAAACCGGTTACTGGTAAAAATTCGAAAAAAATAAATAACAGAAAAAAGAGGTGGGTGCATATGTATTCACCCTCTTTTGCTATGAAGCCCCTAAATAAAATCTGGTGCAACCAATTACCTTCAGAAGTCACATAATTAGTTAAATTAAGTCCACCTGTGTGCAATCTAAGTGTCACATGATCTCAGTATATATATATATATATATATATATATATATATATATATACACACTATATCGCTGCTCTGGCACCCCAATGGTGGAACAAGCTCCCTCACGACGCCAGGACAGCGGAGTCACTCACCACCTTCCGGAGACATTTGAAACCCCACCTCTTTAAGGAACACCTGGGATAGGATAAAGTAATCCTTCTAACCCCCCCCAAAAAAAATAATAAAAAAAATTGTAAAGTGGTTAACCCACTGGCTATAAGGTGAATGAACCATTTTGTAAGTCGCTCTGGATAAGAGCGTCTGCTAAATGACGTAAATGTAAATATATACATTGGGGGAAAAAAGTATTTAGTCAGCCACCAATTGTGCAAGTTCTCCCACTTAAAAAGATGAGAGAGGCCTGTAATTTTCATCATAGGTACACGTCAACTATGACAGACAAATTGAGATTTTTTTTCTCCAGAAAATCACATTGTAGGATTTTTAATGAATTTATTTGCAAATTATGGTGGAAAATAAGTATTTGGTCACCTACAAACAAGCAAGATTTCTGGCTCTCACAGACCTGTAACTTCTTCTTTAAGAGGCTCCTCTGTCCTCCACTCGTTACCTGTATTAATGGCACCTGTTTGAACTTGTTATCAGTATAAAAGACACCTGTCCACAACCTCAAACAGTCACACTCCAAACTCCACTATGGCCAAATTGTAGTCCTGCACCAGGCTGGGAAGACTGAATCTGCAATAGGTAAGCAGCTTGGTTTGAAGAAATCAACTGTGGGAGCAATTATTAGGAAATGGAAGACATACAAGACCACTGATAATCTCCCTCGATCTGGGACTCCACGCAAGATCTCACCCCGTGGGGTCAAAATGATCACAAGAACGGTGAGCAAAAATCCCAGAACCACACGGGGGGACCTAGTGAATGACCTGTAGAGAGCTGGGACCAAAGTAACAAAGCCTACCATCAGTAACACACTACGCCGCCAGGGACTCAAATCCTGCAGTGCCAGACGTGTTCCCCTGCTTAAGCCAGTACATGTTCAGGCCCGTCTGAAGTTTGCTAGAGTGCATTTGGATGATCCAGAAGAGGATTGGGAGAATGTCATATGGTCAGATGAAACCAAAATAGAACTTTTTGGTAAAAACTCAACTCGTCGTGTTTGGAGGACAAAGAATGCTGAGTTGCATCCAAAGAACACCATACCTACTGTGAAGCATGGGGGTGGAAACATCATGCTTTGGGGCCGTTTTTCTGCAAAGGGACAAGGACGACTGATCTGTGTAAAGGAAAGAATGAATGGGGCCATGTATTGTGAGATTTTGAGTGAAAACCTCCTTCCATCAGCAAGGGCATTGAAGATGAAACGTGGCTGGGTCTTTCAGCATGACAATGATCCCAAACACACTGCCCGGGCAACGAAGGAGTGGCTTCGTAAGAAGCATTTCAAGGTCCTGGAGTGGCCTAGCCAGTCTCCAGATCTCAACCCCATAGAAAATCTTTGGAGGGAGTTGAATGTCCGTGTTGCCCAGCGACAGCCCCAAAACATCACTGCTCTAGAGGAGATCTACATGGAGGAATGGGCCAAAATACCAGCAACAGTGTGTGAAAACCTTGTGAAGACTTACAGAAAACGTTTGACCTGTGTCATTGCCTACAAAGGGTATATAACAAAGTATTGAGAAACTTGAGAGACAGAATAACAACCAAAAAATCCAGAAAAACATATGTCAAAAATGTTGATAAATTGATTTGCATTGTAATGAGGGAAATAAGTATTTGACCCCCTCTCAATCAGAAAGATTTCTGGCTCCCAGGTGTCTTTCATACAAGTAACGAGCTGAGATTAGGAGCACACTCTTAAAGGGAGTGCTCCTAATCTCAGTTCGTTACCTGTATAAAAGACACCTGTCCACAGAAGCAATCAATCAGATTCCAAACTCTCCACCATGGCCAAGACCAAATAGCTCTCCAAGGATGTCAGGGACAAGATTGTAGACCTACACAAGGCTGGAATGGGCTACAAGACCATCGCCAAGCAGCTTGGTGAGAAGGTGACAACAGTTGGTGCGATTATTCGCAAATGGAAGAAACACAAACACATAACTGTGAATCTCCCTCGGCCTGGGGCTCCATGCAAGATCTCACCTCGTGGAGTTGCAATGACCATGAGAACGGTAAGGAATCAGCCCAGAACTACACAGGATGATCTTGTCAATGATCTCAAGGCAGCTGGGACCATAGTCACCAAGAAAACAATTGGTAACACACTACGCCGTGAAGGACTGAAATCCTGCAGCGCCCGCAAGGTCCCCCTGCTCAAGAAAGCATGCCCGTCTGAAGTTTGCCAATGAAGATCTGAATGATTCAGAGGAGAACTGGGTGAAAGTGTTGTGGTCAGATGAGACCAAAATGGAGCTCTTTGGCATCAACTCAACTCGCCGTGTTTGGAGGAGGAGGAATGCTGCCTATGACCCCAAGAACACCATCCCCACAGTCAAACCTGGAGGTGGAAACATTATGCTTTGGGGGTGTTTTTCTGCTAAGGGGACAGGACAACTTCACCGCATCAAAGGGACGATGGACGGGGCCATGTACCGTCAAATCTTGGGTGAGAACCTCCTTCCCTCAGCCAGGGCATTGAAAATGGGTTGTGGATGGGTATTCCAGCATGCCAATGACCCAAAACACACGGCAAAGGAGTGGCTCAAGAAGAAGCACATTAAGGTCCTGGAGTGGCCTAGCCAGTCTCCAGACCTTAATCCCATAGGAAATATGTGGAGGGAGCTGAAGGTTCGAGTTGCCAAACGTCAGCCTTGAAACCTTAATGACTTGGAGAAGATCTGCAAAGAGGAGTGGGACAAAATCCCTCCTGAGATATGTGCAAACCTGGTGGCCAACTAAAAGAAACATCTGACCTCTGTGATTGCCAACAAGGGTTTTGACACCAACTACTAAGTCATGTTTTGCAGAGGGGTAAAATACTTATTTCCCTCATTAAAATGCAAATCAATTTATAACATTTTTGACATGCGTTTTTCTGGATTTTTTTGTTGTTATTCTGTCTCTCACTGTTCAAATAAACCTACCATTAAAATTTATAGACTGATCATTTCTTTGTCAGTGGGCAAACTTACAAAATCAGCAGGGGATCAAATACTTTTTTCCCTCACTAAGTCCCGTGCCATTATTTTATATCATATGATTTTATAGTAAGAAGAATATAATTTAACTTAGCTGAATAAAATAGAAAGGATATTTTTCCCAATTCCGGAGCGAGTGTGCACATGACATGGCTATGTTGAGCGTAAAAGTGATCAATTGAAACAGGTCCAATACGTTAGATTTAGAGTTATTTGGCAACTTTAGTTGTGAACCACTGTTTGAGGAGCATGCTCTTGCTGTACGACAGGTGATATTCTGTCCAAACTCTGTATGCTATGGGCTCTCCAACCCTGTCCCTGCAGCTACCCAATGCTTAATTTGGGAAATCAAGTGAAATATTTTCGGGAACATCGATAGTAACATGTTTTCGCAACAGTTTCACTAAACTGTTGACAGCCCCTCTGCATGCTTGAGAAAGGAATAAAAGAGACATGGAAACACATGGTGGTGAGATATTCTGTATAGCTAAAGGTAATGTGCCACCCAATTAATTATGAAAATATAAAAAAAATCCCTATTACTAGGCTATTCAAAATCAAATACACTATAATAGTAGGCTACCTGTAAGCAGCCCTGCACAATCAATGAACCAACAGCATCGCCTAGGGCTATACGTTCTCTTCCAGACTCATGGATAGAAATGTTGGCGCATAGCATAAAGTAACCAGTCCATCCAGTGTGCATAATAATACAGTCCACACTTAAAAGTGATTACTCAAATTTGTATAGGCTAGGCCAATTATGTACCAAAGGCATCTTAAATCAGTTTTATTTCATGTTTTTCTGCCATGTGTAATATGCGGTAGGATATGTATTGTATAAGGCACAATCATAATTTGAATTCCGTTTTTTTTTTTTTCTCAGACTTGGGCTCATAAGCATAAGCTCTAATATGCGTATGATGTTTTGAATTAATCATCAACTTAGAAAGCTCTGTCCATTTCGTTGTGTTAGGCTTTGAAACAACATCCACAATGACCATGTTTTACACTCAGTTTAAACCTGCTGTTGAACATCTTTCTTCAAATTGATCATCCCAGTGAGTTTTAAAAGCAGGATACTGTTTATGATAAGTGTGGATGATAACTGTTTGATGTGATTTTAGTTGGCAGAGTGCTTAGAAGGACAATAGAGCCCTGAGTACCAGGCCATTAGGACCTGATGGTTGTTAGCAAGTTGGGTACTACCAAAGCATGTCCAGAGTGCATAATAATAATAATAATAATAATATGCCATTTAGCAGACGCTTTTATCCAAAGTGACTTACAGTCATGCGTGCATACATTTTTACGTATGGGTGGTCCCGGGGATCGAACCCACTACCCTGGCGTTGCAAGCGCCATGCTCTACCAATTGAGCTACAGAGGACTCAATTACCATGGAGATTACCATGACTCAACAGTCACGTGGAACTTCTCTCTGGTGTTCTGTGTTTGCCTTGTATGGTAAGATAGCTGCTGGTATTTCACAGTATTGTACGCAAATGACAAAGGATTTCTTAGAGGAGTAAATTATTAAAATGGTCTGCCACAAGGTCAGACAATTCACTGTCTCCACATAGCGTACAGTGTTCATATTCTACAATGTCTAGACCTGCACCGAGCTTTAATTGACATGCACTTGGACGCAGAGTAGTGCAGAAGTGTTTGTTGCTGTAGAGAGTAGCTTGACATCCTGACAATTAGAGGACTTAAAAGTCTTAAGTGGAAGGCTTAATTCTGCCATGCTTTCAGAGGGAGAGGGTGGCTAAAGAAAATGCACTGACGGCTCAGGTCGAATATTCAAGGAAAGTTAATTCCATAATCAGTCGGAATGCAATTATAAAATGACAACACCAGTAATATGTAGAGAACTGAAGCGGTAACACTGTAGCATGGCAAGGTGAAAAAATGGATTGTGTTATTCGTAATCGTTCTCCTATTTGTCAAAAAATGTGGCAAGTATATTTGGCAAATATTTGACCTACACGCTCTCGTTGGCTGGCCCTCACTACATATTCGTCGCCAAACCCACTGGCTCCAGGTCATCTATAAATCACTGCTAGGCAAATCCCCGCCTTATCTTAGCTCATAGTATGCACTCCAGCAGGTATATCTCACTGGTCATTCCCAAAGCCAACACCTCCTTTGGCCGCCATTCCTTCCAGTTCTCTGCTGCCAATGACTGGAACGAACTGCAAAAATCTCTGAAGCTGGAGACACTTACCTCCCTCACTAACTTTAAGCATCAGTTGTCAGAGCAGCTTACCGATCACTGCACCTGTACACAGCCCATCTGTAATTAGCCCACCCAACTACCTCATCCCCATATTGTTATTTATTTTGCTCATTTGCACCCCAGTATCTCTATTTGCACATCATCTTTTGCACATCTATCTCTCCAGTGTTAATACTAAATTGTAATTATTTTGCACTATGGCCTATTTATTGCCTTACCTCCATAACTTACTACATTTGCACACACTGTATATAGATTTTATATTGTGTTATTGACTGTACGTTTTGTTTATTAGATATGTAACTCTGTGTTGTTGTTGTTTTTATCGCACTGCTTTGCTTTATCTTGGCCAGGTCGCAGTTGTAAATGAGAACTTGTTCTTAACTGGCTTACCTGGTTAAATAAAGGTTAAATAAAAAATTAATAAAACATATTTGAGAAATGTGTATGCAGTCCTTTAGTGTAGAATTCCTTTCCCCAAAGTTATATGAGCTGTCAAGAAAAGCCATAATCAGAGAGTGATTGGGAGCATTTCATAACTTGTTCTACTTAAACTCTATCTGCTTGATAACCTTCACGCACACAACCATACCAATACACAGACACTACTAGATTTACACAAATGCACATCCCCATTTGATTCCCCCACACTGACACACCAACAACGTCCCTCTCGCTGCCCCTCGCCCAGGGCTGCACTTCCTGTAATGGAAGCAGCATTCATCTTCCTCAGCTTTCATCTCATCCATTCATCACCCTGTAGCAGCCTGGCACTGAGGAGAAGAAGAGGAAGGATTTTTTTAAATTATTCCTCATGTGTCCCACTTAAAGCAGTGGACATTCACATTGAAGAAAGAGGAATGGAAAACTGAGGACCGTCGACCATCTTGAATTTCACCAGGGATGTCATTGGTCACAGAGCAGGACAAATGAGGTCAGAGTGAAGGGCGGCCATAGCAAGAAGACAAACGGCCATATCAGGTCAGCAAATACCATGCAATGAGTTGAAAACCTGGTATACTTGCAGGGTTTCCCAAACTTGGTCCTGGGGCCCCCCCTGGGTGCACGTTTTGGTTTTTGCCCTAGCACTACACAGCTGATTCAAATAATCAAAGCTTGATGATGAGTTGATTATTTGAATCAGCTGTGTATTGCTAGGGCAAAAACCAAAACGTGCACCCAGGGTGGGCTCCAGGACCGAGTTTGGGAAACCCTGGTATATACTGTATATTCATTGAATATAACAATGATATAATTAGTCCTACTCCTGTATTGTACTCACTGAGGAGCCTCAGACATCTAGTGGTAAGGTGAAATACTTTGGAAAATCCTCCCAGGCCAGTTCATATCAGTGCGATAACAAAATACATGATTAGAACATGTTCTTCACATAATCATCTCTCTCTTTTGATCAATCCAGTGTATAGGACATTGGTATCACATAACAGTGTGATGAGAATGTCCTGTACAGGAAAATAACACATACTAGAACATCTACAGGCCATCTTTTGATACAGCCCTGCCGAGCCATATTGGCAATGTTACCCAATTATTTAGAGAGGTAACATTATGTTTTCTACTAAATCAAATGCCTCATGAGGACACGACTCGAGGGAGATTGTTGTTTGAGTCTGAATCCTATCTGAATATTACTCATTATTTTAGATATAAACAGACTGCCCCCTAGGTACCAGTGGGAGTAGTGATGAACGGTGTGACTGTATAGTCTGGAAATCATCTTTCACTGATCTGTAGTCAGCTAATAATCACATTCTCTACATAGTGGAGATGCTAGGGGCAAGAGAGGTCACCGTCAGGTAAACATATTACCCACATGGCCTATATATGCACACACTTAGTATGGTGTGTATGTAGGGTAAATAGTAGGGTAAATATGATTGATACAAAGGAGGGAAGTCAGAAGACAGTTTCTTTCACACACACACACTCCACTTCACAAAGACATACGGTAGTAGCCCTTCAGAGTGGAATACAGCCATAACACTTGGGCTGTGCTCCTCACTTGGCAACAGATAAGTAAAAGAGAACAATTGAGAAAAGCAAGCTAGATAAACAGGGTTAACTCAGGCAAAACTAGAATAACTACAAAAGAGGCAAACATGTCGCAAAAACATTAGTTGAGACAATAGACAAAAATAAATACAAATAAAGAGCGCAGCTCAGGTTTTCACTGTGTTTCTGTCAAATATCTCATTTGAGTGAAAAATAAAATTTCACTTTTTTGGCCAGACAAAGTGTCCACCTGTGACATCACAGTGCTGTCTAGCGAGAGCTTATCCTCTTCATCTTATAGTGTGATTAAACCCTTTAATCTGAACCTGACTTTTTACCTTGACACTGCTCACCATTTCCCAAAGATAATCTTCCATTAAATCTAAGGAAAACATCAACCAAAAAAGCCATTAACTCCGGCCTCAATATGAGCCTTTGAGCGGGCTTTCTATCTGATAACCATAACAATGAGTAATGTGATGCAATCCTCTTTTTCCTGGAAGGGCCTGAGATTCCCCATAAGGTCCAATTACTCAAGCCCTGGACATCCTGAGCTGTCCGTTTCCATCAGTACTGATCCATCACTCCGAGGCAGAGCTAGACAAACGCACATACACACACATACTGTAGCACTACACACACACACACTTCTTAGAGGAAGATGACGGTCAATGAGTGTGCCCCTGAGGGTATGCGAACGCCACACATGCGACCAGCACGAGTCTGGTCCTGTCCATCAGAGCGTCTCCCCCACAGCTGAGAGTGATTGTGATCCAGCTGCCAGACAACACCAGAACTCCAGAACTCAAGCCAGGTCCAATACAGGACAGTTGTCCACACTTCCGCTTCTTCCCCAGTTCTAACACAACACTAGATTAGTTATCTACAGATGCTTAGGTCTGGTATGGTGGATTATAAAGTATAAATCCAAGTCAGGGATCTATAGAGGCTTGTTTGGACTGCTGCCCTGCTCCAAATGTAAGCACTCTGCAGGTTTAGGAGGGAAGAAATATATAGGGCTCCTGTAGGTTTATCTCAGAGTGCAAGTTTCAATGGGAACAATTCTATACCTCCCAAATTGAGATGTTGCAAACTTGTGACAGGTAAGTACACTGTGCTGTAAAGTACTGGTTTAATAAAACATTTATCTTAGCTTTCCATAGGGAGAAACATAGTAAAATCAGTAGGCCTACTTAGAAATGCGAAGTAAATATGGTATGTAAATAGTACTGTTCTTTGTTAAATTTTAGGTCCCTGCAGGCTGCAGTCTTTGTAAGCTTTCGAATACACAATTTACTGGACTGTAGCACTTCAAAACAGCCTGCAGTGAAGTGTTGCTCCAATCTAATGCTTATCTAATGCCTGGCTGAATTCAAACATGCAAAAAAAAAAGCTGAATCCGTCTTTATCCGAGGCTGTGAAAATCTTGATTTATTCACTCTCTTACAAGGGATAGAGTTAACTCCAGAAGCACTGGACTCAGCTAAATCTGTGCACTTTCAAAATCAATACGTCTTTAAAATGATATAAGAATCATCTGGTAGTGGGCTGGCACATCAGGCTGGAATCAGATACGGTTATGAATTCATTACGTCTATAGACACTGTATCAATTGTGGGGCAGCTTGTAAGAACATACCCTCTGAAGCCGTTTCTATCTGACTCTCCTAGTCCTCCTAAATTTACGTAATCTCAGAAACAGCTGCAGTCTGGCAGCCCGTCCACAGGGAAAGAGAGGGAAGGACATCTACTCAACAGCCAGGGAAGGAGGACGTTCTGGGAGCTGGATAGAGATGTAATAAGTCCACTGACATTGCTAGTGATATATCAATGCTAGAGGAGTAAGGATAATCTTAGTGATGAAGCGATAGGCCTAAACACAGGTGCAGGACTCTAGAGTTGAGCCACCAGGTCAGGCATGTTACAGTGCATTTGGAAAGTATTCAGACCCCTTGACATTTTGTTACGTTACAACCTTATTCTAAAATTGATTAAATAAACCATGTTCCTCAATCGAAACACAATACCCCATAATGACAAAGTGAAAACAGGTTTTGAGAAATGTTTGCAAATGTATTAAAAATGAAAAAATGAAATACCATATTTACATAAGTATTCAGACCATTTGCTATGACACTCAAAATTGAGCTCAGGTGCATCCTGTTTCCATTGAGATGTTTCTACAACTTGATTGAAGTCCACCTGTGGTATATTCAATTGATTGGACATGATTTGGAAAGGCACACACCTATCTTTATAAGGGTCCACAGTTGACAGTGCATAACAGAGCAAAAACCAAGCCATGAGGTCGAAGGAATTATCCGTAGAGCTCAGAGACAGGATTATGTCGAGGAACAGATCTGGGGAAGGGTACCAAAAATAAGTTTGGAACCACCAAGACTCTTGGTGCTAAAACACGTATGTCACTTCCTGTTGAACACGGAACGAGGAAGAGCTCGGATTTGTTGTTTTGAAAGTGTATTGGGAAGTTCTTTATAGCTAGCTAACTTTTTAGTTTGGATCCCGCGACACAGTTGGCATCAGTTGCTGGGATTGCTAGTCTCTGTCCAGTGATCCTGCCGACCAAGGACGGGTTTGAGGAGCTATTTGGCATTGCAGCTAGCCTAGCTGCTAGCTAGCAGCATATCAAGCTAGCAGGGTTTTCTTGAGGGCTTGAACGCAGCCCGCGGCGCGGTTAGCCATTGTGGCTGGGACCGGGTTTGTGGATGTCTAGATCCCTGCTGTTTGTTGTTTTCAATCTTCCCTGTGACCTGCCCTGTCTGGAACTGCGAGGAGTAACAGCGTAACCTACGTTGCTAGCTACCATGACAAAGACCAAAGCCGGCAGGAGTACTGTTGTCGAGGACAGTGGTCTCTCCATCACACATGATGGATCTTTTAAACGAACAAAAATAGTTCTACAAGCAATTGTTACAACAACAAGAAAATAGCTTCAAGTGCTTTGTCCAAATACTGGTGGATTCGACTAATAAAATAATGGATGACCTGACCAGAGAGGTCCAGGACCTAAAGAACAGTTTGCAGTACTCCCAGAGTCAGCTCGATGAGTTGTAACAGGAGAACGGCAAGATTACAGCAATCTGTAAGTCATTGAGGAGGACATCAGTTCTGTCTGTGAATCCATGATAACAATGACGGATAAATCAGACTCGAGGGACAATCAAGGCGTAACAACATGGTTGTGGACGGAATTGCAGAATCTCCACATGAGACCTGAATGGAGTCTGAGGACAAAGTGAGGGAAATGACCTCTGAGAAATTGAAGATGGACCACAGGAAGATTGAGGTGGAGCGCGTCCACAGGACTGGAAAACCCACCACCGGCCCAGGTGACAGTCCCGATAGTGGTCAAGTTCCTGAGGTTCAAGGACAAGGTAGCTGTTCTGGAAAGAGCCAAGAACTTGAGAGGAACGTATATCTTTCTCAACGAGGACTATCCTGAAGCTGTGCGGCAGAAGAGGAAAGAACTTATCCCAGCCATGAAAGCTGCCAGAGCGTGTGGGGACATTGCTTACATCCGCTATGACAGGCTCATTGTCCACCCTCCCTCCCAGAAGCCTGGAAGGGATGAGAGAGCCAAGCCTATGGGTTCCACAGCTTCAACCCCGCAGCACACGCACACACCAATTGATTAATGGACTGCTGAATGTATATTTTTTATGTTGCTTTGTTTGCTCTTTCCAGTATTATGTCTATCTCTGATAAGCTACCCAGGAAAGGGCTGAAAATAGCCCATATTAATATATGTAGCCTTTGAAATAAGGTTATTGAAATCATTAACTTGCTAACATCAGATAATATTAATATATTAGCCATTTCTGAGAGTCACTTAGATAATTCATTTGATGATACAGCAGTAGCAATACAAGAATATAACATCTATAGAAGAGACAAATGCTTATGGGGGAGGTGTTGCTGTATATATTACAAATCATACGACACGTCGGGTGAGGTTGTGTTTTCTCTAGCAGGAGGTAAGCTTGGCTTCTTATATGGTGTTGAGTAAAGCTTAAACCATGTATTTAGATTGTAGGTAGGTATTGTAGTTAGGTATTGTAGGTAGTATATTTTGGTAGTTATTGTAGGTAATTATAGGTAATTATTGTAGGTAAGTATTGTATTCGAGTGAGCCCGGTGAAGCACGAGGCTAGCTAACCTAGCGGGTAGCTACTGGTAACTTTTAGCAACTGTAGTAAAGCTTAAACCATGTAGTTAGGTATTGTAGGTAGTTTATTTAGGTAGTTATTGTAGGTAATTATTGTAGGTAAGTATTGTATTCGAGTGAGCCCGGAGAAGCACGAGGCTAGCTAACCCACTGCCTGGACCGATAGAGCTAGCTAGCTAGCGGGTAGCTACTGGTAACTTTTAGCAACGGTGGATAGTTGTTTCCAATGTTATTTCACGCTTAAGAGTACCTGTAATTAAGCCAGCTAGCTACCTACCATTCAGCTGTTTTTCTAACCTCATTATCTGAAGCATTAACGTTAGGTAGTTAGTAGCTACTGTACTTAATTACAACTACTGATTGCAGAAAACCAATGTCTTCTTGTCTGCCACCCAGACAGCTGGCGTCGGGTAAGTTTGGCATTATGCATAGCTTGGGCTTTGTCGAGTAAGGCTTAAACTATGTATTTAGATTGTAGTTGGGTATTGTAGCTAGGCATCGTGGGTTGTTGTGGGTAGTTGTTGTATGTAGTTATTGTAGGTTACTTTTGTATTCAACGGTGCCGGGTGTAGCACGAAGCTAGCTAGCTAACTCACCTCCTGGACTAGCTGGCGAGTAGCTATTAGCAACGGTAGCAACTAAATACAATATCCATTTAGCCAGCTACATTCGTTCGCAGCGACGCCGTTTTTCAAACAAAGTCAACACAGCAGCCATTGCTAGCTAGCCAACACTACCAGCTAGCTGTACTGTAGTAGCTAAATACAATATATTTGTGCTAGCTAGCCAACGTTTAATTATTGCTGCGTTATGAAAGAACTAGACACGGACACGAATTATCTGTTTAGTGTGTTAACACACTATTGGTAGTTTGTTGTAACCAAGTATTGGTGCTAAACTGTGTGTTATTGGATGCTAGAGTTTTATTCGGGTGGTTCAGTGAAACAATTATAGTTTCTGAGGTGGAAGTTGGGAGAGTTATATTTTTTTGGTGAGGGAGGCCCTGCTCTCTCCTTTCCCAGATGTTTAGTTCATTTCATTCCGATCTCCTCTGCATTATTGTAGCCATCTGCTACAGCCTGTCAACTATGCCTCTGCCTATCCCTGTTCTCTCCTCTCCGCACAGGCTACACAAACGCCTCACACCGCGTGGCTGCTGCCTCTCTAACCTGGTGGTCCCTGCACGCACCACACACCTGGAGTTCCAGGTCTCAGGCAGCCTCTGGAACTGCCGTTCTGCTGCCAACAAGGCTGACTTCATCCCAGCCTATGCTACCCTCCAGTCCCTCGACTTCCTGGCGCTGACGGAAACATGGATTACCACTGAAAACACTGCTACTCCTACTGCTCTCTCCTCGTCTGACCATGTGTTCTCGCATACCCCGAGAGCATCTGGTCAGAGGGGTGGTGGCACAGGAATCCTCATCTCTCCCAAGTGGTCATTCTCAATTTTTCCCCTAACCCATCTGTCTATCTCCTCATTTGAATTCCACGCTGTCACAGTCACTAGCCCATTTAAGCTTAATATCCTTGTCATCTATCGCCCTCCAGGTTCCCTTGGAGAGTTCATCAATGAGCTTGACGCCTTGATAAGTTCCTTTCCTGAGGATGGCTCACCCCTCACAGTTTTGGGGGATTTCAACCTCCCCTACGTCTACATTTGACTCATTTCTCTCTGCCTCCTTCTTTCCACTCCTCTCCTCTTTTGACCTCACCCTCTCACCGTCCCCCTACTCACAAGGCAGGCAATACGCTTGACTTCATCTTTACTAGATGTTGCTCTTCTACTAATCTCACTGCAACTCCCTCCATGTCTCCGACCACTACTTTGTATCCTTTTCTCTCTCGCTCTCCTCCAACACTACTCACTCTGCCCCTACACAGATGGTAACCGCCGCCGCAACCTTCGCTCTCTCTCTCCCACTACTCTCTCCTCTTCCATCCTATCATCTCTTCCCTCTGCTCAATCCTTCTCCCTCCAATCTCCTGATTCTGCCTCCTCAACCCTCCTCTCCTCCCTTTCTGCATCCTTTGACTCCCTGTGTCCCCTATCCTCCCGGCCGGCTCGGTCCTCCCCTCCAGCTCCGTGGCTTGATGACTCATTGCGAGCTCACAGAACAGAGCTCCGGGCAGCTGAGCGGAAATGGAAGAAAACTAAACTCCCTGCCGACCTGGCATCTTTTCACTCCCTCCTCTCTACATTTTCTTCATCTGTTTCTGCTGCTAAGGCCACTTTCTACCACTCTAAATTCCAAGCCTCTGCCTCTAACCCTAGGAAGCTCTTTGCCACATTCTCCTCACTGCTGAATCCTCCCCCCCCCCCCCCCCCTCCTCCCTCTCTGTGGATGACTTCGTCAACCACTTTGAAAAGAAGGTTGACGACATCCGATCCTCGTTTGTTAAGTCTAATGACACTGCTGGTCCTGCTCACACTGCCCTACCCTATGCTTTGACTTCTTTCTCCCTCTCTCTCCAGATAAAATCTTGCGACTTGTGACTGCAGGCCGCCCAACAACCTGCCCGCTTGACCCCATCCCCTCCTCTCTTCTCCAGACCATCTCCGGTGACCTTCTCCCCTACCTCACCTCGCTGATCAACTCATCCTTGACCGCTGGCTATGTCCCTTCCGTCTTCAAGAGAGCGAGAGTTGCACCCCTTCTCAAAAAACCAACACTCGATCCCACTGATGTCAACAACTACAGACCAGTATCCCTTCTTTCTTTTCTTTCCAAAACTATTGAGCGTGCCGTCTTTAGCCAACTCTCTTGCTATCTCTCTCAGAATGACCTTCTTGATCCAAACCAGTCAGGTTTCAGGACTGGTCATTCAACTGAGACTGCTCTTCTCTGTGTCACGGAGGCTCTCCGCACTGCTAAAGCTAACTCTCTCTCCTCTGCTCTTGTCCTTCTAGACCTGTCTGCTGCCTTTGATACTGTGAACCATCAGATCCTCCTCTCCACCCTCTCCCGAGCTGGGCATCTCCGGCGCGGCTCACTCCTGGATTGCGTCCCTACCTGACCGGTCGCTCCTACCAAGTGGCGTGGCGGAAGCTGTCTCCGCACCACGTGCTCTCACCACTGGTGTCCCCCAGGGCTCAGTTCTCAGGCCCTCTCCTTTTCTCCCTATACACCAAGTCACTTGGCTCTGTCATATCCTCACATGGCCTCTCCTATCATTGCTACGCTGACGATACACAACTAATCTTCTCCTTTCCCCCTTCTGATAACCAGGTGGCGAATCGCATCTCTGCATGTCTGGCCGACATATCAGTATGGATGACGGATCACCACCTCAAGCTGAACCCTGGCAAGACGGAGCTGCTCTTCCTCCCGGGGAAGGACTGCCCGTTCCATGATCTCGCCATCACGGTTGACAACTCCGTTGTGTCCTCCTCCCAGAGTGCGAAGAGCCTTGGCGTGACCCTGGACAACACCCTGTCGTTTCTCCGCTAACATCAAGGCGGTGACCCGATCCTGCAGGTTCATGCTCTACAACATTCGGAGAGTACTGACCCTGCCTTACACAGGAAGCGGCAGCAGGTCCTAATCCAGGCACTTGTCATCTCCCGTCTGGATTACTGCAACTCGCTGTTGGCTGGGCTCCCTGCCTGTGCCATTAAACCCCTACAACTCATCCAGAATGCCGCAGCCCGTCTGGTGTTCAACCTTCCCAAGTTCTCTCACGTCACCCCCCTCCTCCGCACACTCCACTGGCTTCCAGTTGAAGCTCGCATCCGTTACAAGACCATGGTGCTTGCCTATGGAGCTGTGAGGGGAACGGCACCTCCGTACCTTCAGGCTCTGATCAGTCCCTACACCCAAACGAGGGCATTGCGTTCATCCACCTCTGGCCTGCTGGCTCCCCTTCCTCTGCGGAAGCATAGTTCCCGCTCAGCCCAGTCAAAACTGTTCGCTGCTCTGGCACCCCAATGGTGGAACAAGCTCCCTCACGACGCCAGGACAGCGGAGTCACTCACCACCTTCCGGAGACATTTGAAACCCCACCTCTTTAAGGAATACCTGGGATAGGATAAAGTAATCCTTCTACCCCCCCCAAAAAAAAAAATTTGTAAAGTGGTTATCCCACTGGCTATAGGGTGAATGCACCAATTTGTAAGTCGCTCTGGATAAGAGCGTCTGCTAAATGACGTAAATGTAAATGTAAATATATTCAGAGCCATATCCCTGTAATGCTTAGAGAAGATCTTCTGTCAAGTGTTATTGAAATGTTGTGGTTGCATGTTCACTTGCCACATCTAAAGCATTTTCTTTTGGGGTATTGCTATAGACCACCAAGTGTGAACAGTGAGTATCTAAATAATATGTGTGAAATGCTTGATAGTGTATGTGATGTAAACAGAGAGGTCTACTTTCTTGGGGACCTGAATATTGACTGGTTTTCATCAAGCTGACCGCTCTAGAGGAAGCTTCTTACTGTAACCAGTGCCTGTAATCTGGTTCAGGTTATTAATCAACCTACCAGGGTGTTTACAAACACTACAGGAACAAGATCATCCACATGTATCAATCACATTTTTACTAATACTGTAGAACTTGTTCTAAAGCTGTATCCGTACCCATTGGATGCAGTGATCACAATATAGTGGCTATATCCAGGAAAGCCAAAGTTCTAACAGCTGGGCCTAAAATAGAGTATAAGAGATCATACAAAATATTTTGCTGTGACTCATATGTGGATGACATTAAAACATATTTGTTGGTCTGATGTGATTAATAAGGAGCATCCAGATGCTGCACTTGATGAATTTATGTAATTGCTTCTTCCAATTATTGATAAACACGCACCTGTTAGGAAACTGACTGTTAGAACTGTTAAGGCTCCATGGATTGATGAGGAATTGAAAAACTGTATGGTTGAAAGAGATGAGGCAAAAGGAGTGGCTAATAAGTCTGGCTGCACATCTGACTGGTTGACTTACATAATTTCTCAATTTGCAGTGACTAAACTCAACAAAAAGAAGAAGAAACTGTATTATGAAGCCAAGATCAATTAGAATGATGGAAAACAAACTTTGGAGTATTTTCTATGAAATTATGGGTAGAAAGACAAATTATCTTTCATCGAATCAAATGGCTTATTCATCACAAAACCATTTGATGTTGCCAATTATTTTAATGATTACTTCATTGACAAAGTGGGCAAACTTAGGCAGGAAATGTCAACAATGAACAGTGAGCCATCGTATTCGTGCATAAAAAAAAAAAATCAAGAAAAGCATTGCAAGTTTGAATTTTGTAAAGTTAGAGAGGTGGAAAATGTATTGTAATCGATCAATAATGACAAATCTCCTGGCATTGACAACTTAGATGGAAAGCTACTGAGGATGGCAGCTGACTCTATAGCCACTCCTATCTGTCATATCTTTAATCTGAACCTAGAGGAAAGTCTTTGTCCTCAGGCCTGGAGGGAGGCCAAAGTAATTCCGCTACCCAAGAATGGTAAAGTGGCCTTTACTGGTTCTAACAGTAGACCTATAAGCTTGCAGCCAGCTCTTAACAAACTGTTGGAAAAAAATTGTGTTTGACATAATACAATGCTATTTCTCTGTAAACAAATTAACAACAGACTTTCAACATGCTTATAGGGAAGGGCACTCAACATGTCCTGCACTGACACAAATTACTGATGATTGGTTGAAAGAAATTGATAATAAGAAGATTGTGGGAGCTGTACTGTTAGATTTCAGTGTAGCCTCTGATATTATTGACCATAACCTGTTGTTGAAAAAACGTATGTGTTATGGCTTTTCAACCTCTGCCATATCGTGGATTCAGAGCTATCTATCGAATAGAACTCAAAGGGTTTTCTTTAATGGAAGCTTCTCTAATGTCAAACATGTAAAGTGTGGTGTACCACAGGGCAGCTCTCTAGGCCCTCTATTCTACTCTATGCTGATGATTCAACCATATACGCATCAGCAACCACAGCTAATGAAGTCACTGAAACCCTTAACAAAGAGTTGCAGTCTGTTTTGGAATGGGTGGCCAATAATAAACTGGTCCTGAACATCTATAAAACTAAGAGCATTGTATTTGGTACAAATAATTCCCTAAATTCTAGACCTCAGCTGAATCTGGTAATGAATGGTGTGGCTGTTGAACAAGTTGAGGAGACTAAATTACTTGGCGTTACCTTAGATTGTAAACTATCATGGTCAAAACATATAGATTCAATGGTTGTAAAGATGGTTTTCAAAACCTGGTTTCATAAAACAGATAAAGCAACACCTCACGGCACAACGCCTCTCCCCTATTTGACCTAGATAGTTTGTGTGTCTGTATTGATATGTAGGCTACGTGTGCGTATGTAGTTCTATCCTTGAGCTGTTCTAGTCTATTCATGTTCTGTTTTATGTCATGTTTCATGTTTTGTGTTGACCCCAGGAAGAGTAGCTGCTGCTTTTGCAACAGAAAAAATAACAAATAACTAGAGCTGGCCGCCCCGGCCAAACTGAGCAATCGGGGGAGAAGGGCCTTGGTCAGGGAGGTGACCAAGAACCCGATGGTCACTCTGACAGAGCTCCAGAGTTCCTCTGTGGAGATCGGAGAACCTTCCAGAAGGACAACCATCTCTGCAGCACTCCACCAAAAAGGCCTTTATGGTAGAGTGGCCAGACGAAAGCCACTCCTCAGTAAAAGGCACATGACAGCCCACTTGGAGTTTGCCAAACAAGATTCTCTGGTCTGATGAAATCAAGATTGAACTCTTTGGCCTGAATGCCAAACGTCACATCTGGCACAATCCCTACGGTGAAGCATATCATGCTGTGGGGATGTTTTTCAGCGGCAGGGACTGGGAGACTAATCAGGATCGAGGGAAAGATGAATGGAGCAAAGTACAGAGAGATCTTTGATGAAAACCTGCTCCAGAGCGCTCACAAACTCAGACTGGAGCGAAGGTTCCAACAGGACAACGATCCTACGCACACAGCCAAGACAATGCAGGAGTGGCTTCGGGACAAGTCTCTGAGTGACCCAGCCAGAACCCGATCGAACATCTCTGGAGAGACCTGAAAATAGCTGTGCAGCGACGCTCCCCATCCAACCTGACAGAGCTTCAGAGGAACTGCAGAGAAGAATGGGAGACACTCCCCAAATACAGGTGTGCCAAGCTTGTAGCGTCATACCCAAGAAGATTCAAGGCTGTAATCGCTGCCAAAGGTGCTTTAACAAAGTACTGAGTAAAGGGTCTGAATACTTATGTAAATGTTATATTTCAGTTTTTTATTTTTAATAAATTTGCAGAAAAATCTAAAAACATGTTTTTCCTTTGTCATTGTGGGGTATTGTGTGTAGATTGATGAGGGAGAAAAACAATTTAATCCATTTTAGAATAAGGTTGTAACGTAACAATATCTGGAAACTGTCAAAGGGTCTGAATACTTTCCGAATGCACTGTATATGGACTATTTTGTATGCACTAATGTAGCTGATGTGTTGTGTGTAACTACAGTGTTTTCACACAAAGTAAGGTTCCTGGTCAATATCATGAAATGATACGGTAAGTAAATCGATTCAGCGTGAAACAAATAGGCTATACTTTGTCAAACTTGCTTCACCACAGCATTAATGATTCATGAACATTTACATGTCTCTCACAGAGTACAAAGGACTGACTGATGCATTGTTTGCCTTTTGTATTCAACAGTACAACTCAAAAAATTGGCCTAAATACATTGGAATTTTAAGTATTGACTGAAAGGCGAGATTACCTTTTCAATGTTTAATCACAGCTACTGTAGATGCTATTGCAAAGATGACCTTTCAAATTACGTTAGTATTCCTCCTCCAGTGATCAGCTTTGTGAAGATGGAAATTGCATAATAGCCTGTTGTCAACTAGCAGTCTCTCCCCACCCTTAGGGAAACTAATTGTTGACTGTGTGTGTCCATGTATGTTTGTGTGCATGTCAATGTGAGTAAGTGTTTGTATGTGCTTGTGCATATACGCAAGTGTGTGTTTGACTATTGGTTTGGTTTCCACAGCACCCCATGAACACAAAACAAAATGGCTTTATAATAGACAAAAGCCAATGGCATGTAGCTACAGTTGAATTCGGAAGTTTACATACACTTAGGTTGGAGTCATTAAAACTTGTTTTTCAACCACTCCACAAATTTCTTGTTAACAAACTATAGTTTTGGCAAGTCGGTTAGGACATCTACTTTGTGCATGACACAAGTAATTTTTCCAACAATTGTTTACAGACAGATTATTTCACTTATAATTAACTGTATCACAATTCCAGTGGGTCAGAAGTTTGCATACACTAAGTTGACTGTGCCTTTAAACAGCTTGGAAAATTCCAGAAAATGATGTCATGGCTTTAGAAGCTTCTGATAGGCTAATTGACATCATTTGAGTCAATTGGAGGTGTACCTGTGGATGTATTTCAAGGCCTACCTTCAAACTCAGTGCCTCTTTGCTTGACATCATGGGAAAATCAAAAGAAATCAGCCAAGACCTCAGAAAAAAAATTGTAGACCTCCACAAGTCTGGTTCATCCTTGGGAGCAATTTCCAAACGCCTGAAGGTACCACGTTCATCTGTACAAACAATAGTACGCAAGTAGAAACACCATGGGACCACGCAGCCATCATCCCGCTCAGGAAGGAGACGCATTCTGTCTCCTAGAGATGAACATACTTTGGTGCGAAAAGTGCAAATCAATCCCATAACAACAGCAAAGGACCTTGTGAAGATGCTGGAGGAAACAGGTACAAAAGTATCTATATCCACAGTATAACTAGTCATATATCGACATAACCTGAAAGGCCGCTCAGCAAGGAAGAAGCCACTGCTCCAAAACCGCCATACTACAGTTTGCAACTGCACATGGGGACAAAGATCGTGCTTTTTGGAGAAATGTCCTCTGTTCTGATTAAACAAAAATAGAACTGTTTGGCCATAATGACCATCGTTATGTTTGGAGGAAAAAGGAGTCCCAATCGTGAAGCACGGGGGTGGCAGCATCATACTGTGGGGGTGCTTTGTTGCAGGAGGGACTGGTGCACTTGGATATATTGAAGCAACATCTCAAGACATCAGTCAGGAAGTTAAAGCTTGGTCGCAATTGGGTCTTCCAAATGGACAATGACCCCAAGCATACTTCCAAGGTTGTGGCAAAATGGCTTAAGGACAACAAAGTCAAGGTATTGGAGTAGCCATCACAAAGCCCTGACCTCAACCCTATAGATAATTTGTGGGCAGAACTGAAAAGGTGTGTGCGAGCAAGGAGGCCTACAAACCTGACTCAGTTACACCAGCTCTGTCAGGAGGAATGAGCCAAATTTATTGTGGGAAGCTTGTGGAAGGCTACCCGAAACGTTTGACCCAAGTTAAACAATTTAAAGGCAATGCTACCAAATACTAATTGAGTGTATGTAAACTTCTGACCCACTGGGAATGCGATGAAAGAAATAAAAGCAGAAATAAATCATTCTCTCTAATATTATTCAGACATTTCACATTCTTAAAATAAAGCGGTGATTCTAACTGACCTAAGACAGGGCATTTTTACTAGGATTAAATGTCAGGAATTGTGAAAAACTGAGTTTAAATGTATTTGGCTAAGGTGTATGTAAACTTCCGACTTCAACTGTAGATGGATAGATAACTCACATACATATTTTTTAATTTTGTATTATTATTTTCCCTAAGCCTACCACCTCTCCCCTAATTGGAGTAAACTAATGGGCAACAACACTTAGGCTTCTACTTCCAGCTTATACATACTATATACATTTTACGGACACAATGTATTTTACAATAGTTTGTTTGTTTTTAGTCCCACCCTTCAGCTCCACTCAACCCCTCCCATCTATCTCTTAACACCATCTATTTTTCTTTTCTATTTGCCATATAATTTTTCTATTCTCATAGTTTGTAAATTAAAGATAAACATTTTTGCTAAAAGTATTATATTATTGATCGATTGACTATGACTTTTCAAATCACCCAGCAGTGCTATTTGCAGAGTTAACTTCAGGTAAATGTTGCAATTCTTCAGCCATTCCTGGACCTGCAACCAAAAACAAGCTACATATGGACAGTACCAAAACAAATGATCTAATGATTCTGTCTCTTCGCAGCAAAATCTGCAGAGCTGGGATGGTTGTATCCCCATAAATATAACATTCTATTGGTTGCAAGAATTTTGTATAATAATTTAAACAGAAAAATTATACGTTTTGAATCCGGCGTTTTTTGCGTATCATTTCATAAACCATTTCAAATTTTGCTAGGCAGCGTTAGCTAGTGCTTGTTGGCTGTGCCTTTGCAAAACTCTGGTATTTTTCATCCTATAGCTTGTTTTCAGCACTTATATTTCCATGACTGATCAAAACTCATTTTCTAATGCCCTCTCGTCTCTGCAAAAGACATACAGTGGGGAAAAAAGTATTTAGTCAGCCACCAATTGTGCAAGTTCTCCCACTAAAAAAGATGAGAGAGGCCTGTAATTTTCATCATAGGTACACGTCAATTATGACAGACAAAATGAGAATTTTTTTTCCAGAAAATCACATTGTAGGATTTTTTATGAATTTATTTGCAAATTATGGTGGAAAATAAGTATTTGGTCAATAACAAAAGTTTCTCAATACTTTGTTATATACCCTTTGTTGGCAATGACACAGGTCAAACGTTTTCTGTAAGTCTTCACAAGGTTTTCACACACTGTTGCTGGTATTTTGGCCCATTCCTCCATGCAGATCTCCTCTAGAGCAGTGATGTTTTGGGGCTGTCGCTGGGCAACACTGACTTTCAACTCCCTCCAAAGATGTTCTATGGGGTTGAGATCTGGAGACTGGTTAGGCCACTCCAGGACCTTGAAATGCTTTTTACGAAGCCACTCCTTCGTTGCCCGGGCGGTGTGTTTGGGATCATTGTCATGCTGAAAGACCCAGCCACGTTTCATCTTCAACGCCCTTGCTGATGGAAGGAGGTTTTCACTCAAAATCTCACGATACATGGCCCCATTCATTCTTTCCTTTACACGGATCAGTCGTCCTGGTCCCTTTGCAGAAAAACAGCCCCAAAGCATGATGTTTCCACCCCCATGCTTCACAGTAGGTATGGTGTTCTTTGGATGCAACTCAGCATTCTTTGTCCTCCAAACACGACGAGTTGAGTTTTTACCAAAAAGTTCTATTTTGGTTTCATCTGACCATATGACATTCTCCCAATCCTCTTCTGGATCATCCAAATGCACTCTAGCAAACTTCAGACGGGCCTGAACATATACTAGCTTAAGCAGGGGGACACGTCTGGCACTGCAGGATTTGAGTCCCTGGCGGCGTAGTGTGTTACTGATGGTAGGCTTTGTTACTTTGGTCCCAGCTCTCTGCAGGTCATTCACTAGGTCCCCCCGTGTGGTTCTGGGATATTTGCTCACCGTTCTTGTGATCATTTTGACCCCACGGGGTGAGATCTTGCGTGGAGCCCCAGATCGAGGGAGATTATCAGTGGTCTTGTATGTCTTCCATTTCCTAATAATTGCTCCCACAGTTGATTTCTTCAAACCAAGCTGCTTACCTATTGCAGATTCAGTCTTCCCAGCCTGGTGCAGGTCTACAATTTTGTTTCTGGTGTCCTTTGACAGCTCTTTGGTCTTGGCCATAGTGGAGTTTGGAGTGTGACTGTTTGAGGTTGTGGACAGGTGTCTTTTATACTGATAACAAGTTCAAACAGGTGCCATTAATACAGGTAACGAGTGGAGGACAGAGGAGCCTCTTAAAGAAGAAGTTACAGGTCTGTGAGAGCCAGAAATCTTGCTCGTTTGTAGGTGACCAAATACTTATTTTCCACCATAATTTGCAAATAAATTCATTAAAAATCCTACAATGTGATTTTCTGGAAAAAAAATTCTCAATTTGTCTGTCATAGTTGACGTGTACCTATGATGAAAATTACAGGCCTCATCTTTTTAAGTGGGAGAACTTGCACAATTGGTGGCTGACTAAATACTTTTTTCCCCACTGTACACCAAACATTAGGAACACCTTCCTAATATTGAGTTGCAACCCCGCCCTCCCCCCTTTTGCCCTCAAAACAGCCTCAATTCTTTGGGGCATGGACACTACAAGGTGTCGAAAGCGTTCATTTGACATTTTAGTCATTTCGCAGACGCTCTTATCCAGAGTGACTTACAGTTAGTGAGTGCATACATTTTCATATTGGCCCCCCGTGGGAATCGAACCCACAACCCTGGCGTTGCAAGCGCCATGCTCTACTAACTGAGCTACAGGGGACTACGCCATGTTCACTTGCTAGTCGGAACTAGGAAACTAACATTTTCAGCATGCTAACTGGTTGTAGTTATACACGTGCCGCGTTCAACCAGTTAGCAATCAGACATTTCAGAGTTTCCTAGTTCTGACTCACGTGAACACGCCAACAATACCCTCCTGGATTAAGATCCCTGCTGTCTAATATTTGTTTTGTGCATGCTGCAAACTACGTTTTGAGATACTTGCATAACTTTATGAGCTGGGTTGTCGGTCTAAGTAGTAAACATTCGCATGTGCTCGTTAGCATTTACCTCGGGGAAAGGGGATGCAGTGGCTTGCGAAAGTATTCAACCCCCCTTTGCATTTTTCCTATTTTGTTGCCTTTCAACCTGGAATTAAAAATGATTTTTTGGGGGTTTGTATCATTTGATTTACACAACATGCCAACCACTTTGAAGATGCAAAATATTTTTTGTGAAACTAACAAGAAATAAGACAAAAAAACTGAAAACTTGAGCGTGCATAACTATTCACCACCCCAAAGTCAATAATGAAACAGGTTTCCCTCAAGAATTTCCCTGTATTTAGCGCCATCCATGCGCCATCCATTCCTTCAATTCTGACCAGTTTCCCAGTCCCTGCCGATGAAAAACATGCCCAAAACTTGATGCTGCCACCACCATGATTCACTGTGGGGATGGTGTTCTCGGGGTAATGAGAGGTGTTGGGTTTGCGCCAGACATAGCGTTTTCCTTGATGGCCAAAAAGCTCAATTTTAGTCTCATCTGACCAGAGTACCTTCTTCCATATGTTTGGGGAGTCTCCCACATGCCTTTTGGCGAACACCGAACGTGTTTGCTTATTTCTTTCTTTAAGCAATGGCTTTTTTCTGGCCACTCTTCCGTAAAGCCCAGCTATGTGGAGTATACGGCTTAAAGTGGTCCTATGGACAGATACTCCAATCTCCGCTGTGGAGCTTTGCAGCTCCTTCAGGGTTATATTTGGTCTCTTTGTTGCCTCTGATTAATGCCCTCCTTGCCTGGTCAGTGAGTTTTGGTGGGCGGCCCTCTCTTGGCAGGTTTGTTGTGGTGCCATATTCTTTCAATTTTTTTATAATGATTTAATGGTGCTCCGTGGGATGTTCAAAGTTTCGGATATTTCTTTAGCAAGCAAAACTGATCTGTACTTCCCCACAACTTTGTCCCTGACCTGTTTGGAGAGCTCCTTGGTCTTCATGGTGCCGCTTGCTTAGTGGTGTTGCAGACACTGGGGCCTTTCAGAACAGGTGTATATATACACTGAGATCATGTGACACTTAGATTGCACACAGGTGGACTTTATTTAACTAATTATGTGACTTCTGAAGGTAATTGGTTGCACCAGATCTTATTTAGGGGCTTCATAGTAAAGGGGGTGAATACATATGCATGCACATTTTACATTTTAGTCATTTAGCAGACACTCTTATCCAGAGCGACTTTTTTTTCATACTGGCCCCCCGTGGGAATCGAACCCACATCCCTGGCATTGCAAGCGCCATGCTCTACCAACTGAGCTACACGGGGCACCACTTTTACGTTATTTATTTTTTTGACTTTTTTGAAACAAGTAATTTTTTTCATTTCATTTCACCAATTTGTACTATTTTGTGTATGTCCATTACATGATATCCAATTAAAAGTCCATTTAAATTACAGGTTGTAATGCAACAAAATAGGAAAAATGCCAAGGGGGATGAATACTTTTGCAAGGCACTGTACCTACTCAGTTGCACAAAAATGCATTCAACCGAAATGTGTCTTCCGCAGTTAACCCAACCTCTCTGAATCAGGTTACACCTTGCCAGCTCGGGGATTGGAACCAGCAACCTTTTGGTTACCGGCCCAATGTTCTTAACTGCTAGGCTACCTCCCGCTACCTACCTAGCCTCTGATATGGGGAAAAAAATAGCGGCCCTTGTGTGCACTGCCAGTAATACTGTATATCCCGGGATGGCACAGGCACGGTATGAAGGTATGGAAATCTGGATACCACCCAACCCTAGCGGGGACCTTGAAGGGGGAGGCAGCTAACACTCACAAGTCAGTGACTGATTGGTCCCAATTAAAATTTTTCATATCAATGCGTCTGTGTCTGGGCTTCTGTGCTTGGTGGAGTATGTCTCAGGGTCAGGTTCACATTTAGACAAATAATGGGTGTGATGGGTCCACACTCAAAAAGATGTTGCATTAAGCTTACTTCATTTATTTATACTTTTGCAACATATTTTTGAGTGCAGACCCATCACACCCTTTATTTGTCTGAAATCACGGGAGAGCGCGATAGTCCCATTTTGATCAGGTTCACATTTACCCAGGGCCTTAAATTTACTTTTTGGTCCACTAGCTACTGTGGCAGGTAGATCAAAAAAATCTACGAGCCATTCAGATATTTTACCAGCCAAAATATTTATTTGCCATAATAACATCAAAACCCCCCCCAAAAAATGGATGACCATGCTTTGTAATTTTTTTTAAACAATAAATGTATTAGTAAGAAGTAATGTGGTATATTGCTCAATTACATTTCATTTTTTGTGACCTGAGTCTTAACACTAGAACCGCCAACACTGTTTTCAATTTTGTAATTTCAATATCTTAATTTCAATAAAGACCTTGAACCCACCTGTCCTTGACTTTTCCTAAATATGTGTATTGTACACTCTTGCAGTAGTTTCAGACAAATATCATAAAATAAAAACTTTCGGAGCATTTAATCCTCAAAGCGCCATGACTGTCAAAATTACCTCCTGCATATTTAACAGTAGAATAGCCAGGCCTCGAGGAGTACCAATAGCCACCAGTCTAATTAATCAATTTAACTAGAAAAGCCTGGCCTCATTGGACCCCCCTTCGTGCAAATGTCATTTGGTTGTGTTTATGAAGGTCTTACGTAACAGAATACAAAATGTAAATATTTGAAAGAACATAACATTTTAATTAGTTTGTTACTGTAAGCTATATGTAAAAACGAAAAACCACCAAAAACACAGAATTTCAAGTGTATAATCTATTTTATTCATTGGGTGCCTTTGTTACAACTATGAAACAAAAAGCATGTGCATTGAAACACAGTAAAATATTATTTTTATAATGAAAAAACAAACAAAAATCCCCAAACCACAAGACACGCGGTGAATGAAGAAAATATATGAGAATATCAGTATAGGCGCCAAGTGTGCTTGTGAATAGTGAAAATCAGCACAAAAGCAATAATGGCTTTATAATGAATATAAGTGTCGATATGACAGCGGTCAAAAACAGTCTTATTGTCAGTTATTGGACACATTATTTGTGGCCTCGATCGTACATCTTCACGCAACAGTTGGATCTCATTTAGCTGTTATACCTTGTCCTAACAGTCACCACAAATCTTCATCACTTTCACTTGATTGCAACACTTCCCACAAACAAGTGGCTTGCATCAAACAGGTGTCCGGGTTCTGTTCCGAGTGCATCTGACCACCCTGCAGTTTCTCCTCCCCATGTGCTGTGTGCAATTTTGCTCACGTAATGGATCACATGGAACCTTTGCTGCTGCCTTGACCTTCATATGTCTCTCACGTAGCCCATGTGCCAGACTCATGATGAAGTCTCTCCTGCTATTGGGTAATGTTCATGCACTGTTTGAACAGCACGTGTGCGTTGATAGCAGCCAAGCCAAGCATGGTGTAGAACACAGTAAAAGGCCAGTTGTGAGTTCCTCCTTTCACCTAGTACAGCCGTGCCATCTGATCCGAAACATTATCCTGCTGCTCGATATGGATCCTGCTCGATATGGATCCTTTCCCAGATATGGAAAGCCATTCAGCATAAATCAGAATAATAATCAGAGATGTCATGATCCATTTCTTCCAGGCCATCTGAGTCGTTTTCATTCAGATCTTGTAGCAACACTAACACAGCATATGCATCCATTCGTCTTGGTCTTGCATTTGTAAATTGGGCACGCTCTCACTGTGTAGCCTACTCCAAGTAGGCCGGAGTAGACTAATAAAACAGCTTGGATTCAGTGGACAGATATAGGGTACACTGTTTTGAGATTATAATTAGAGTAGATGAATACAATAGAATGGCCCGCCTAGTTCTTCATTCACAATTGATTACATAATTATGTATTGTTCGCTTCTCCTCACTCATCAACTCACCCATTCTCCCCTTTTCTCACCCATCTGTGACGACCCTCCCACTCTGTCTGCCGTATTCTCTCTCTTTGCTCTTGTTTCCTTATTAGGATGCCGGTGGGCGGAGTTGGGAGGGTCATCAGCTACATGGGAAACACCTGGGCTTGGGGGTGGCCCAGGATAAATGGACCTCTTCCACATTCATTGGGGAGACTCTCTCCAAGCAGACACCTTTATTGATTTTTGTTGTGGTATTTTGGTGGCTTTTTGGTTGTTTGCTTTGGCACCTTTCAACACCTTGCATTATTACATGTATGCATGCATAACATTCACACTACTGATTACTGATTACACACACCATTGTTAATTGTACTTAGTTTACTTTAGTTAATAAATATATATTTTGGTATTCCTTGTCTCCACGTTGTCACCCTTTTGTTACGAACTTTGAGCCGGTTCGTGACATCATACTATACTTCATTTTTTTCATCTGTTGTTATATGTGTGAAATTAGTTTTGGTATTGATTAGGTTCAGTTTCGAGGCAATTATCAGGGTGATTATCAACTGGGCATGGCACATTCAACTATCGGAGAAGGAACGGAGCAGGCCAGAGAAAACCCTTCAAAGAATGACATGCCCTCCTAAAACTGGTTATAACTCTAGTTCTGTTTGTGATATTAAGATTCTAACAACGACAGTATGTTATATAGACTTATTTAGGACATGTCAAGGATGAGGGGGACATGCCTTTAAAAATGGCAGAGTAATTAAACATTTACATTAGTTTTGAGTCATTATGATGCTCTCTGCCTTTCTAGTGTTAATTTACACAATCACAAATAATTCCATACATATTTTGTTTAGGAAGGTCATTAACAAACATGATGCAAGGCAATTTATTTCAAAAGAACAGAATAGCATGTTTTGAGTATTTATCTGTGCTTAGTAGCCAAGGCTATGGCTGTGCCATGCCAATGAAATCAACTTGTTCGTTTAGGCCCTGCCCTACCACAGTCAACACCCATATTTTACAGTAAGAATATAATGGAATATCCCAAATGGCTATTGCGGATTGTCACCAGTAGCCTACTTACATGAGGAATGCATGGAGCCACAGATTATCTAGGAAAAAGTAAAATTTTGAAACAGAGAGCATCTGCGCAATTTGTACAGTTGTTTGGCAAGAATACGTTCATTAGAAACCTTGGAATCTGCTCTTCTGATAGGGTATAGCACTCTCAGACCCCTGATGCTACATCCTTAAGGTGTGTGTGTGTGTGTGTGTACATACTAGATCTGGCCTGAGTATCACACCCTGATCTGTTTCACCTGTCTTTGTGATTGTCTAGACCCCCCTCCAGGTGTCGCCCATCTTCCTCAATGTATTTATACCTGTGTTCTCTTTGTCTGTTGCCAGTTCGTTTTGTTTCGTCAAGCCTACCAGCGTTTTTCCCCTTGCTCCGGTCTTTCTCAAGTTCCAGTTTTCCCGGTTTTGACCATTCTGCCTGCCCTGACCCTGAGACGGTCTGCCGTTCTGTACCTTTTGGACTCTGATCTGGATTACTGACCTCTGCCTGCCCTTGACCTGTCGTTTGCCTGCCCCCAGTTTTTGTAATAAACCTTTGTTACTTCGACACCGTCTGCATCTGGGTCTTCTCCTGAAACGTGATACTGAGAGGTTTCGTACAAGCTTATTGAGCACACACACGGCAACAACATCTACTTAATGCGTCCTAACTTCCTTCCAATGTCGTTGACTACATTTGCTACATTTCTTCCAATTCAACCCAATTTTATACAAAGCAGTACAAGAGATCCAGCCATTATACACACAGTGTATACATCACCCTGTTTAACACACTCCTATAACACTGGCAGTGCAGTATTTGTAAATCTTAAGAGCCAGCCCAGACTCACTGCGCTACGGAAACATAACTCCTCTACAGGGCATTAAGTAACATTATTCCAATGGATGATCCCACAGTACACTGACTCATTTCCGAGTTCTGGCCCTCCTGGCCAAACAGTTAGTCAAGTGAGCGAGCGTTTGTTTGGTTCCTGCCTAGACAGAGAAGTGAAAGTGAAAAGTGCCATCGCAGCATCTTGTCCAGGCCTATTGGGTTTAGTGATGCACTGACCACACAGCTCCACAACGGAACAGCCAATTCATACACTCTAAACTCCCACTCAGTGAACAAGCACACACCTTAAAAAACTCAGTGCTTTCTAGTTGGTCTTGACAAGGCCAATTGAACAAAATCATGGGGTGGCATTCGAGGGTGCCCCCCTGACTAAATATTATTTTGAATTTTACAAATAGGGCGAATAACCTCAAAAGCAGCTGGTTTCATAAATGCATGAGAGGGATCCTGTCATGAGAGATCGTGGGGCCGACTAAGATTGCGGCCTCGCGACTAGCTCTTAGGAAACTTTGCGGTATTTTGTTTTTTATGTATTATATTTTACATTATTAGCTCAGAAAGTGTTTTGTATCATTACATACAGCCGGGAAAAACTATTGGATATCAGAGCGGCGGTAACTCACCAGCATTATGACCAGGAACACGACTTTCCTGAAGCAGATCCTTTGTTTGCTTTCCCCAGGGCAATTGAACTGATTCCAGCGGTTGACCCAAAACATCGCCGGCGGAGGAGAGGCACTCGGAGTGGCCTGCTGGTTCGACTTAAGAGGCGCAAACTGGAAACCACATATCCTGAGGCTGCATTTATTGTAGCAGGGGCTTTTAACAAAGCAAATTTGAGGACTAGGCTGCCAAGTTCTATCAACATATCGACTGTTGTACTCACGCTGCTAAAATCCTCTACCATTTCTATTCGAACTTCCGGGATGGTTATAAGGCCCTCCCCCGCCCTCCTTTCAGCAAATCTGACCACGACTCCATTTTGCGCCTCCCTTCCTATAGGCAGAAACTTAAACAGGAAGTACCCGCGCTAAGGACTATTCAACGCTGGTCTGACCAATCGGAATCCACGCTTCAAGATTGTTTTGATCACGCGGACTGGGATATTATCCGGGTAGCTTGTGAAAATAATTTAGACTAATACACTGAAACAGTGACTGAGTTTATCAGGAAGTGTATAGGTGATGTTGTGCCCACTGTGACTATTAAAACCTACCCTAACCAGAAACCGTGGATAGATGGCAGCATTGGCGCAAAACTGAAAGTGCGAACAACCGCATTTAACCATGGCAAGGTGACTGGGAATATGGCAGAATACAAACAGTGTAGCTACTCACTCCGCAAGGCAATTAAACTGACAAAACATCAATATAGAAACAAAGTGGAGTCGCAATTCAACAGCTCAGACACAAGACGTTTGTGGCAGGGTCTAAAGACAATCACGGACTACAAAAGGAAAACCAGCCACGTCGCCGACACGATGTCTCATTTCCAGACAAGCTAAACACGTTATTCGCCCGCGTTGAGGATAACACAGTGCCACCGACGAGGCCCACTATCAAGGACTGTGGCCTCTCCTTCTCCATGGCCGACGCGAGTAAGACATTTAAGCATGTTAACCACTGCAAGGCTGCCGGCCCAGACAGCATCCCTAGCTGCGTCCTCAAAGAATGCGCAGACCAACTGTCTGGTGTGTTTACGGACATATTCAATCTCTCCCTTTCCCATTCTGCTGTTCCCACATGCTTCAAGATGGCCACCATTGTTCCTCTACCCAAGAAAGCAAAGGTAACTGAACAAAAGGACTATCGCCCTGTAGCACTCACCTCTGTCATCATGAAGTGCTTTGAGAGACTAGTCAAGGATCATATCACCTCTACCTTACCTGTCACCCTAGACCCACATCAATTTGCTTACCGCCCCAATAGATCCACAGATGATGCAATCGCCATCACATTGCACACTGCCCTATCCCATCTGGACAAGAGGAATACCTATGTAAGAATGCTGTTCATTGACTATAGCTCAGCATTCAACACCATAGTACCCTCCAAGCTCATCATTAAGCTTGAGGCCCTGGGTCTGAACCCCGCCCTGTGCAACTGGGTCCTGGACTTCCTGACGGACCGCCCCCAGGTGGTGAAGGTAGGAAACATCTCCACTTCGCTGATCCTCAACACTGGGGCCCCACAAGGATTTGTGCTCAGCCCCCTCCTGTACTCCCTGTTCACCCATGACTGCGTGGCCAAGCACGTTTCCAACTCATTCATCAAAGTTTGCAGACGACACAACAGTAGTAGGCTTGATTACCAACAATGACAAGACCGCCTACAGGGAGGAGGTGAGGGCTCTGGGAGTGTGGTGCCAGGAAAATAACCTCTCACTCAACGTCAACAAAACAAAGGAGATGATCGTGGACTTCAGGAAACAGCAGAGGTTGGACCCCCTATCCACAGACAGGACCGCAGTGGAGAAGGTGGAAAGTTCCTTGGCGGACACATCACTGACAAACTGAATTGGTACACACACGCAGACAGTGTGGTGAAGAAGGCGCAACAGAGCCTCTTCAACCTCAGGAGGCTGAAGAAATTTGGCTTGGCACCTAACACCCTCAAACTTTTACAGATGCACAATTGAGAGTATCCTGTCGGGGTGTATCACCACCGCCCGCAACCGCAGGGCTCTCCAGAGGGTGGTGCAGTCTGCCGAACGCATTACCGGGGGCAAACTACCCGCCCTCCAAGACACCTACAGCACCCGATGTCACAGGAAGGCCAAAAAGATCAAAGATATCAACCACCCGAGCCACTGCCTGTTCACCCTGCTATCATCCAGAAGGTGAGGTCAGTACAGGTGCATCAAAGCTGGGACCGAAAGAATGGAAAAACAGCTTCTATCTCAATAGCCATCACTAGCATATTAGAGGCTGCTGCTGTATTGAAATCACAGGCCACTTTAAGAAATGGAACACTAGTAACTTTAATAATGTTTACATATCTTGCACTACTGATAAAGAAATGTGTGAGTGAGATATGACTAAAATGTCACACCCTCAGTTAAACTAATTATTAATGACTAATTATTACACCCTGAAACTGTGTGAAATGTGTTAGTGTGAGTGTAGGGCAAGTTAAGAGTATGACATTGTGTTACCATTTAGCAATGCGAGTAAGAGTTAGACCAGACAGCAAAGGACAAGGAGAACTGTCTACAGACAACTGAGAAACCAAGATAAAGAGGCCTCCCAATTTAGGGAGGAGAGAAACCATTAGGCTTGGAAGAGTGCATGTGTGTGTGTGTGTGTGTGTGTGTGTGTGTGTGTGTGTGTGTGTGACCTGATGGTCAGGAGAGCAGTTTTCCAGTGGAAAACTACAGCCCGCCTAAAGAGGGGTGGGATTTTTCCTCTGACGTGTGCATATAAAAATATTGTACGACCATTTTGTTTCAGAACGTTCTCATTAATAAAGACTGATGATTGTATGCTGGGCTGCTTGGTCTGATTATTAGAGATTTACAACCTTTGGGATACAGACTGAGTAATAAGTTCATTTTTGAAACATTGGGATAGAAATTCTCGTAACAGCTTGGTCCTTCGAGCCGGATCTCAACACCCGTTGTCTGTCGTCCCAGGGAACCCCGAAACCGTGCACGGGCGGATCTAGGATCCGTGGGACAAAGTCCTGACCTGTAAGATTGAGGGTTAATCCAGGCCGGCGGTGAACTGGTTCACGACAGGAACAGTGACGAGATCCAAGCAAATTGAGTCCCAGCTACAAGAATAAGGTCAGTAGTCTTTATTCATGGTTTTTGGGGGAAATTATCTGAACTTGCAATAACTGTTGTAATTCTTGTAAAGGACAGAGAATGATTACCAAAATCCTCAAGGAAGTCTTGCCATCGTGTTTTTAGACGCTTATCTAGAGAAAACCCAATGCGCTAGTATTCTAAATAAGTAGGAAATACGAGTGGTGTAGCAAAGGGGGGGGGGGGTCCGAAATAAACTCCGGGTAGAGAGGCCATTACCAAACATAAACTAGCCTTGTGTTGAGACAATATGAAAGAGGGTTGTCAAAAGTACACCAGGAGGAATTAAAATAGTATGTGTAAGAAATATAATAAGTCACAAACAACTGTAGATTAGCAGTAACTATCCGTTCCATGAAACTGGAGCCCTAATTTGTCTTAGTACAAACTCCAAGTCATGAAACTGGAGCCGTAATTTGTCTAAGTACAAACTCCACGTCATGAAATTGGGGCCGTAATTTGTCTAAGTACAAACTCCAAGTTGCCGGTAGTGTTAACCAATAATCTTTTGACTATTTTGAGGAAGAAACATATAAGAAATTAATTAATGATCGAATAAATCATTAAAAGCAAAATTGTAAAATTATTTAATACCTAACAACTCAGTTAAAGTGACAAAAACAATTAGAGAGTTGGAAGTAATCTAAATTCAAATAAAGGTGAGATTCAGGAATTTGGTAAAAGCCATAAAGTAATTGTTCAAAGTTTTGGGTATAGGACGATCAAAGAGTCCTGCCAATATGGGAAGCAAACCCTCCAAGGAGGTCCCGGGGTCAACCGGAGATGAGAGATTTATGGGATCCAGGGATAGAAGAAATCTCCATTATGTAACCAGGTGGAGGGAGAGGTATGGTTTTGAGGGACGTCTGGACGCAGATAAACTCGAATCCATGCTTAAACAGATACATAAGGTGTGTAAAGGGAGAAGAGAGAGAGAAGTATAAGACAGAACCCACAGCTCCCCCTGTAGAAAAGTCTAGATCCCGACTATACACCAGACGATGAGGTGGTAGTGGTGAAGGGAAGGGTGCCACAGCAGGCTGCCGTTTTGGACTTTCCACCCCCTTACCAGAACCAAGGGGAAGCTGAGTGAACACGGGGGGGGGGGTTGAGGATAAGGCAAAGGAAAATAGTGCAGTTGAGGTTCTAAGGAAATGTTTGGAACAACAGCAGTAACCCAATTGGTCATTGCAGAAATTAGAAAGATAGAGAGAGAGACAGAAAGAGAAGGCTAAGAAAGTAACTAGAGTACTAGGATACAATAGGGGGGTCAAGGGACCGAAGGGTGGAAGACCCAGGACCCTGAGGAGACTTGAACCCCACAACAAAAGTCAGGAGCTGTTAGGAGTTAGGAGCTGAGCTCAGGAGGGAGTCCGTATGAGTCAGGAAATGAGAGAGTAGGAGGGGGCCAGTACCCACTGATAGCCTTACCTAATCTATTGGCAGGGAATGCTGGAGCCCCAGCCACTTTAGATGTATACAGGCCATGGACACAGAGGGACGTGGCCCGAGTGGTAGAAGGAATGACCCACCCCAAAACAGGAATAGAAGGGTTTAGGAGAGATCTGGAAGGCTTGGCAGCAAGTTTTAAGTTAAACACGGGGGAGATTGAGAGAGCAGTGAGACAAATGGTAGGAAAGGATTGGGCTGCCGTTAGAGGCCAGTGGGTTCCAGGGGATGCCCAGGGGGCACTTTTGCCATGGGCCAATCACGGAGAGTATGTTGGGAAAATAACTGAATTGTGTAATAGCCTCAGAGAACATTACCATCGTCATGCAGACTTCTCTAAAGTACATGAGTGTAAACAATAGGATAGTGAGACTGTCAGTCAGTACTTAGAGAGGCTTAAAGATGTGTTTAACGCAAACAGTGGCATATCCGAGCCAGACCAGAGACAGGGGAATGATACGCCCTACCATCAGCATTTAAAAATATAGTGTTCCTCAGTGGAATGAGACCAGAGATAAGCAGGACCATTAAAAATACTTTGATAGGGTGGAGAAAAGCACAGCAACACATAGAGGTTAAAAGGTATGCAGTTTACCAAGAGCAGATTGGGAGAGAAAAGAGGAGTAATAGAGACCTTAAGGGAGTGCCAACTCTCGGGGAGATAGTAGGCCAGAAACAAAGGGGCAGTGTCCTGGAAATCAGTCTGTTCTTTATTTATTTTTCAGTTCTGCTGGGAGTATATTTGATGATGGGGATTTGTGTTGAATGAGAGGCTAGAGACTTCATAAAATAATAATTGGAATAATAATTATATATTAACTTGCTCACCCAAACGTAGACATACGTCATGGGTGAGACATAATTAATATAATATTGTACAAAGCAAATTTAGGGTTTCCTTTAAGGAATGTTAATCACTACATTGGATATTAATACTATGGAGATCAATTCAATATATGCTGGTCAACTACGGCATGTGTTTGGTGTTATTTGTAGCCTACTTAGAAAGGACAGTTACCTACATCTGCTGTATTCTAAACAATGACAGATTGGGGGTTTCATAAGAGGTGGATATAATTTTAGATGATAACAGAGGTAATTAGATTTGAGAAATGTTGAAAAGTAATGTTAGATGGATAGTCAGCAATAGAGGATAGAGATTGTACAGGGTTTCCTGTGTGAAAAAAGTAATATAAATTGGGTGATGAGAAATGTTGAATTGCATTGTTTAAGCAAGAATGGCATTACATTCATGCTTTCTAGTTATGTGTATGCAAATATGTTATTCGTTTTTGATGGTGTGTGGATAGAATTTACTAATGCCAGGATTTAGTAAACGAAGCAGAGAGATGTAGTGAGAGCAGTGGAAGGGATACCCCACCCTAAAACGGGGGTACACCAGTTCAGAAGAGATATGGAAGGGCTGACCGCCAGCTTTAAGCTGAATACAGGGGAACTAGAGAGGGCAGTCAGACAGATAGTGTTGAAGGACTGGGCGGCAGTAAGGGGAAACTGGGTTCCCAGAGATGGGAACGCGCCGGTGTTAGAGTGGGAAGAGGGAGGGGCTTATGGAGATAAATTGGCACAACTCTGTGATAATCTGAGAGAATATTATCACAGACATGCCGACTTCTCCAAAGTCCACGAGTGTAAGCAGGGAGACAGTGAGACTATTAGTCAATACCTAGAGAGACAGAGATGTGTTCAATGCAAACAGGGGATTTATTAAACAATCGGTTTATTATTTAATAAATTAATGCAACAGGTTTAAATCAGTAGATTACCGGAAGGTGGTTATGGGCTTGTTATTTATAGGTTTAGTGAATTTAATGAAACATGGAGTTATCCGATGTGTTCTGAGGGGGGAGTTTTTTTTGTTTTTTCTTTATTTCCCAGGACTGAGGAAAATCCCCTACAGTATATGTTAAGGGATAGTAGGAGACAACATATCAAACATTTTTAAAAAATAGATTCCTGGAATAAAAGATCACTGCTTACTTATATGAAGTAAGGGATTATATTGACAAATGAGTGAAATATTACATTAAGAAGGGTGACAGGAACACTATACGGGGAAACAGATATTTCCTATGTTCTTGATTATGTTTTACATTTTGGCCATTTGGCTTACGCTCTTATCCGGGCCGACATACAGTTGGTGAGTGTATATATTTTCATACTGTAAAGAAAGGAACAATCCTACGAGATAATGTCTGGCATAAGGATAAATTATTAAATGTATTAAAGTCACTGTTTTGATATGCGGAAATATTGACACATGGGTAAAACAATGTGTCAATAGGGGGGATAGGTTAGATAGTAGAGCAGGTTAGGAAACACTGTGGCCTATGGTATAACGAATTACTAAAAAATATATATATATATATATATTTTAAAGTGTTTGGAAGACCTTACAGAATGCCACAGTTGGCAGGCCCAGAACAGGCAGACATAGAAGTAGAGAATACACTAGCAGAACACATGAGAAAATTGTTCATTAACCAAACACGTATGTCAAAGATTTTGTGCCCAACAGGAGAACTAAAGGAGAAGGTAACCCACTCAATCCAACCAGGTGACTGGGTGTGGATTCAATCCCTAAAGAAGAAAGACTGGAAACAGCCACGTCGGGAAGGTCCATATCAGGTCCTGTTGGTGATAGCCTTCGCTGTAAGAATCGTGGAAAGATCCACCTGGGTGCATGTCACACACTGCAAAAAGGTAAACCCAGCTACACCTGACGAACAAACACAGAGTTAGGAGAAAGAACAGATCACCACTAGGGCTCGGGGGTTGGCTCCTTAACGAAGATTCCCCTGTCTGATCATCCCTGTGTGAGTTCGATAGAAGGTAAAGCAATGGGTTGGCCTCTGGCGTCTGACATGTTCGCAGGGCGAGGGTGGGGTTTCACAGGTATTCTGACGGTAGGTAGCTGTCTGATTGTGGTGGCCATATTCCTAGCACACTCAAACCCTCCTGATCCGCCAGAAGTAGTAGTTAACCTAACACAAGTTGATAAAATAATACCCGAGCACAGTCTACGTAGGCATAGGAGACAGCTTGACGTAGGGAAAGGGGAAGTACTAGTGACTGAAGGAAAGGACCAGTTGGGGAGTACTGGCTGGTAGTATCGTGAAGGATGGGAGATATATATGTATGTCACCATGTACATCCTGGGACCATGTAGTTGCTCATACCGAGAGGGGGGGATATGTCAATCTCCATACACAGTTTAAGGACAGGTGGAGTATTGTGAAAGTAGGGAATTACCAGAAATGGCAGTGCGACCCATATAAGGGTAGGTACTGTCTGAAAGTCCGAATTACATTAAAACAGGTAAAGGCTACGGATGAGGGAATGTGGTGCATTGGATTTGACCGCAAATGTTGTGAAGACCCATTAGTGGCTTTCTGGGTAGTAATCAACCCAGCAGATGTTACAGACCTGACAAGTGAGATATCCTCTTCAACTGGGGCACCCTATAGAGTACACCTCTCTGAGGGAGGTAGTGAGACCGGGGCTGTGGTGAAGATAGTGCAAACTATAGACCTGAAGGAAGTAGTACAGGTGGAGACTGGGTATAGGGATCCTAACCTATGGTTGGAATGGATACATTATACGGCAAGAACTATGTCCAAAGAGGACCGTTACGCCTGTGGGACAACTAACAACTACTCCTTTCCCCCTGACGGGCTTTAACGCTCCGCCAGGTTTATCATGCATGATTAAATTGTTCAAGCCACCTGGGAATGTGGTGAAGGAGTCTTGTAGTAACTTGCACTATCTGTATCCCCCGATAACAAAGTCACCCCGACCTAGGTTACCTCCGTTTGAAATCTCAGGGGATTCTTATTATTGTTTTTCTAGGACTAATAAGATAGGATACAGGGTGGGGCATCTTAGCTCCTGCTCCCACATAGAGAATGTCACAACTAAAGAGACCATGACTAATCTCTCCTCTTTGTTGCAGCCAGAGGATTTTAGGAACCAAAACCAGGCCCGTGCTGACATCTGGTGGTTGTGTGGTGATAACAGATTGTGGCCTCACCTACATACGAATTGGACGGGAACCTGTGCGTTAGCTCAGCTGGTAATGCCCTTCTGGATGAAACTTTTCTTAGTTCTAATGTGTGAAGGTTGCAGTGAAAATCTAATGAAGAACTGTGACTGGATGTTTACCTAGAACTACAAATCTCTAGTTTAAAAGTAATTGTAATGATTTTTGTTTATTAAAGTCTTGTTTTAAGTGTGATGTACTAATTAATCAATATTGCAGGATGTGATGAAGCAAATGTTCTTCACTATAGGCTTAGACTGTTGTTTCCAGATAGTGGGTAAACAGGTTAGGTTTGCTAAAGAGTAACGTTACGCTTTTAATCATGGGGTAACCCTGATGAACCTGTATTAAATGAGACAATTTTTTATGTTTAGTATACTATCTTTTCAATGAAAGTTATAGTGAAAATCCTAACAAGGAGAGTGAGTTATGGTTGGAAGTAAAATTTGGTAGCAATGCAAGACTAAATGTATTTTATAGTGTGTTTTGTAATAGTGATTCATTTAATATGCAAAACAATTTATATGCCTTGTTGTGTGTTTCATTTTATAAGAATGTATTTTAAATGTGTGTGTGAAATTTAGTCAAAGGCTGGATTGATAAAGAAATGTGTGAGTGAAATATGACTAAAATGTCACACCCTCAGTTAAACTAATTATTAATGACTAATTATTACACCCTGAAACTGTGTGAAAGGTGTTAGTGTGAGCGTAGGGCAAGTTAAGAGTATGACATTGTGTTACCATTTAGCAATGCAAGTAAGAGTTAGACCAGATTACAAAGGACAAGGAGAACTGTCTACAGACAACTGAGAAACCAAGATAAAGTGGCCTCCCAATTTAGGGAGGACAGAAACCGTTAGGCTTGGAAGAGTGCATGTGTGTGTGTGTGTGTGTCACCTGATGGTCAGGAGAGCAGTTTTCCAGTGGAAAACTACAGCCCGCCTAAAGAGGGGTGGGATTTTTCCTCTGACGTGTGCATTTAAAAATATTGTACGACCATTTTGTTTCAGAATGTTGAACGTCATGAATAAAGCCTGATGAGTGTATGCTGGGCTGCTTGGTCTGATTATTAGAGATTTACAACCTCTGGGATACAGACTGAGTAATACGTTCATTTTTGAAACATTGGGATAGAAATTCTCGTAACAACTACTCATCTCATATGTATATACTGTATTCTATAATATTATACTGTATCTTAGTCCATGCCGCTCTGTCATTGCTTGTCCATATACAGTGAGGGGAAAAAAGTACTTGATCCCCTTCTGATTTTGTATGTTTGCCCACTGACAAAGAAATGATCAGTCTATAATTTTAATGGTATGTTTATTTGAACAGTGAGAGACAGAATAACAAAAAAATAATCCAGAAAAACGCATGTCAAAAATGTTATACATTGATTTGCATTTTAATGAGGGAAATAAGTATTTGACCCCTCTGCAAAACATGACTTAGTACTTGGTGGCAAAACCCTTGTTGGCAATCAGAGGTCAGACGTTTCTCGTAGTTGGCCACCAGGTTTGCACACATCTCAGGAGGGATTTTGTCCCACTCCTCTTTGCAGATCTTCTCCAAGTCATTAAGGTTTCGATGCTGATGTTTGGCAACACGAACCTACAGCTCCCTCCACAGATTTTCTATGGGATTAAGGTCTGGAGACTGGCTAGGCCACTCCAGGACCTTAATGTGCTTCTTCTTGAGCCACTCCTTTGTGGCCGGGTGTTTTGGGTCATTGTCATGCTGGAATACCCATCCACGACCCATTTTCAATGCCCTGGCTGAGGGAAGGAGGTTCTCACCCAAGATTTGACGGTACAAGAAGTTGTCCTGTCCCCTTAGCAGAAAAACACGGTGGGGATGGTGTTCTTGGGGTCATAGGCAGCATTCCTCCTCCTCCAAACACGGAGAGTTGAGTTGATGCCAAAGTGCTCCATTTTGGTCTCATCTGACCACAACACTTTCACCCAGTTCTCCTCTGAATCATTCAGATGTTCATTGGCAAACTTCAGACGGGCCTGTATATGTGCTTTCTTGAGCAGGGGGACCTTGCGGGCGCTGCAGGATTTCAGTCCTTCATTGCATAGTACGTTACCAATTGTTTTCTTGGTGACTATGGTCCCAGCTTCCTTGAGATCATTGACAAGATCCTCCTGTGTAGTTCTGGGTTGATTCCTCACCGTTCTCATGATCATTGCAACTCCACGAGGTGAGATCTTGCATGGAGCCCCAGGCCGAGGAAGATTGACAGTTATTTTGTGTTTCTTCCATTTGCGAATAATCTCACCAACTGTTGTCACCTTCTCATCAAGCTACTTGGCGATGGTCTTGTAGCCCATTCCAGCCTTGTGTAGGTCTACAATCTTGTCCCTGACATCCTTGGAGAGCTCTTTGGTCTTGGCCATGGTGGAGAGTTTGGAATCTGATTGATTGATTGCTTCTGTGGACAGGTGTCTTTTATACAGGTAACAAGCTGAGATTAGGAGCACTCCCTTTAAGAGTGTGCTCCTAATCTCAGCTCGTTACCTGTATAAAAGACACCTGGGAGCCAGAAATCTTTCTGATTGAGAGGGGGTCAAATACTTATTTCCCTCATTAAAATGCAAATAAATGTATAACATTTTTTACATGCGTTTTTTCTGGATTTTTATGTTGTTATTCTGTCTCTCATTGTTCAAATAAACCTACCATTAAAATTATAGACTGATCATTTCTTTGTCAGTGGGCAAACGTACAAAATCAGCAGGGGATCAAATACTTTTTTCCCTCACTGTATGTATATATTCTTAAATTCCATTCCTTCCCAGATGTGTGTGTATTGGGTATATGTTGTTAAATTGTTAAATATTACTGCACTGTCGGAGCTAGAAGCACAAGCATTTTGCTACACCCGCTATAACATCTGCTAAACAAATGTATGTGACAAATAAAATTTGATTTGATTAGAGAGAGCGAGAGAGAGAGAGTGACTACTGTCGCTCCATGCCTTTTGCCTTTCTCAACAACCCCCACGCAACGCAAATCTGAGTCAAAGGCTCTGTTACTAGTCAAAACACTGTGTAGAGTTTTACCCTAGAGTCGGTAGTGAAGCTCTTACAGGCTAATGAGCCATATAGAGGTACAGGATCTGTGACACTCCACAAAGCACAATCCTGACAACACGTAGTAGTTGACGGCACCCAGAATGGCATAATGAATGTGCATCCATTCACATGTATTTTATAGCTCAGTTAGAGGAACAAAAGAAGGATTCATCTTTTTCTTCTCCCCTCCTCCCCCAACAAAACAATTTGTAATTCACACCTGAGGAATTAACACAGTCCTGGCTGCAGGCCCCAATTGAGCTTTTCAATTGAGTGATGGCACAATGCATTGGCTAAAGCCTCCATACAGACACAGAGCCTTCAAAAAGTATTCATACCCCTTGAATAACTCCACATTTTTGTTACGAACCCCGTGGCTTTAAAAGTCTAGGGGGAATGGAAAAGAGACCCGTAACATAATTCATGCAAATTAGAATCGTGACATGGAAAACAGTGAGAACAAAAAATACACCGACAACCATAAGCTACCGTCAAAGACAAGATGTTTATTTTGAACACAAGGTAAAGGTTTGGGAAAAAGGGCTGAGCAGGTCCCAAGGAATGAAACAATAATATAAAAAACCCTAAACTGATCTTGCCTGCCTCAAGAACCACTAAAGCTACTGCTAACCATACAAAAATACAGTAGGTGGTCCGCTCAGGTCTAACTAATGTTTTTAGACAAATGTTCTTCCTACGGGTAATGTATGCCCAAGGGCAATTTGCTAAATCCCCCTTTTCCCAGAAACACACAACATAGTTACCAAACAGAGTAACCAGCAAATGAGTGAGTACACAAAAAAACAGGACACCACAGTATCCATACTCACATACGAAAAATAGTCTCTGTCAGCAAACACAACTGACTGGCTTTTAAAACAATAGGATGTGTGATTGAAAAAAAACAGAAACAGGTGGTGCAATACAGAGGAATGTCCACTGATTGGTCCACCTCAGCAATCAGCAGACAAACGGATGTCGGACAGGTGGGACACCAACGACCACCAATCAGGAACACAAAAGACACCTGTGGTTAGGGCAGAAGGAGAGGAAAAACACAAAAACACACACAGGATACCTGTATCCGTAACACTCCCACCCTTAAAAGAGCAAACCACAATGGTTCGCGACACACGTACCATCACAACACCCAAAATTCAAAGATCAACAGCATCCTGACGGGATAACAAAAAAAACTAGATCTCTAAACACGAGACAAAGCATCTGCCAACACATTATCCGACCCCTTTTTGTGGCGGATCTCCATATTATAATTTTGCACTACAAGTGCCCAACGCATAAGGCGTTGGTTCTGGTTGTACATACGGTGGAGAAAAACTAAGGGGTTATGGTCAGTACACACTATCACTAGTAATGCACTGGAACCAACATAAACTTCAAAGTACTGCAGAACTAACAACAAAGCTAGAGCTTCTTGTTCAATGGTGGAATAGTTGGTCTGACATTTGTTAAATTTCCGCGAAAAATAACAGACAGGATGGTCCACTCCACTCTGGTCCGGCTGCAGTAGAACAGCACCAGCACCTCTGGCACTTGCATCTACCTCCAGTTTAAACAGTCATTCAAAATCTGGCGCAGCAAGAACAGGAGTACTACAGAAGAGTGCTTTAGCAGTGTTGAAAGCAGTAGGACAATCTTCAGACCATACAAATATCCTCGCCAGACTGAGCAAATCCGTTAATGGAGCAACTACCGCAGAGACATTTTTACAGAAACTACGGTAGTAGCCAACCATCCCTAAAAAGCGGCGTAGCTCTCTTCTGGTGGTAGGTGCAGGAAATGCATTTATAGCTGAAACCTTGGCATCTACAGGGCGCACCTGACCATGACCGACCTGTTTACCGAGATAAGTAACAGTGGCCTTCCCAAACTCGCACTTTGCTAAGTTCAGGTTTAGAGAAGCGGCTGCTAGACGTTCAAACACTACCCTTAGAGTGTTAATATGATCTGACCACTCAGTTGAATAAATTACCAGATCATCAAGGTAAGCACTACAATTAGGAACTCCAGCCAATACTGTGTAAACCAGGCGTTGGAAAGTGGCTGGTGCGTTCCGCATCCCAAATGCCATGACAGCATATTGTAGGAAGTGATCTGGGGTCACAAAGGCAGAGATGTCGGCGGCACGTGAGGTTAACGGCACCTGCCAGTAACCTTTTAGAAGATCTAGTTTGGTTACATAAGTAGCAGCACCAACAGTGTCAATACAGTCATCCAGTCTGGGTAACGGGAACGAGTCGGGCACTGTGACAGCATTGACCTTTTGATAGTCCGTACATAACCTGGATGTCCCATCAGGTTTAGGAACCAGAATGCACGGAGAACTCCAAGGACTTGAACTTGGCATAGCCAGGTTATTCTCCAGCAAATAACCGACCTCATCCCTCATTATCTTTCTTTTAGAGACGTTGACACGATAAGCATGTTGCTTGATAGGTACAGCGTTTCCAACATTAATGTCATGTTCTAACACATTTGTGCATGTAGGAACATCCTTAAAAAGACATGGAAAGCTGTGTAATAGCCTCACAATATCATCTGACTGTCCGTCCGTTAAATGAATCAGGCTTGACGGGAGAGACAACAGCATCTCTGAATTGGGCAATCTAGCACACTGCTGCTGAGTATTGCGCAACTCCAAACCATCTCCGTCCACATCATTAACATGACCTCCCACTACAGCCGCAGCAGCAATAGAGACCGCCGACTCGGCCAGTTTCTCTGGACTGTCTATCTGAGTGACGGGTCTGGTGTGGTACGTCTTCAACATGTTAATGTGGCACACACGAGATTGGCGTTTTCTATCAGGAGTCTGTATCACGTAGTCAGTTTCACTTAGTTTCTTTTCAATTACATAAGGACAATGACGCTCCTGGCACAGGCAACAATACAAGAACTTGGTCACCTGGCTGCAGTGAACGAGAAACAGCCTGGTTGTCATAGTGCCGTTTCATACGTCTCTGTGAGGAAGACAGCGCTTCCTTTGCTAGAGCACAGGCACCATTTAGGCGCTCACGAAAGCGACTAAAGTAGTCCAACACATTTTCTTTCACACACAACTCTTGTGATAAAAACTGATCCTTAAGGACTTTCATAGGTCCTCTCATGGTGTGTCCAAACACCAGTTCAGCTGGGCTGAACCTTAGGGATTCCTGTACTGTCTCACGGACAGCAAACAAAACTAGAGGAACTCCCTTATCCCAATCCTTCTCAGATTCCAAGCAATATTTACGGAGCATAGACTTCAGTGTCTGATGCCAACGTTCAAGCACCCCCTGAGATTCTGGGTGATATGCGCTTGACACACGGTGTGTAACTGACAAGGATTTTAACACTTGTTTGAAAATCTTAGAAAGGACATTTGTACCCTGATCAGTTTGTACCACCTTAGGTAACCCAAAAGTTTAGAAGAATTTGATCAAAGCTTTACTCACCACCGGAGCAGTAATCCTTCGCAGAGGAATGGCCTCTGGGTACCTGGTGGCCACACACATAATCGTCAACAGAAACTGGTTACCAGATTTTGTCTTTGATAATGGTCCAACACAATCAACCATCACATGTTCGAATGGTTCATCTATGGCAGGTATGGGACAAAGAGGCGTGGGAGGAATAACCTGGTTCGGTTTCCCAGTTACTTGACAGGTGTGGCAAGTCCAACAGAACTGAGCCACATCTTGCTTTAAACCAGGCCAAAAGAAATGTCGCAAAACCCGATCATAAGTCTTGGTGACTTCCAGATGTCCGGACCACTGGTGATCATGAGCGAGGGATAAAACATTTTGTTGAAAGGCTGTAGGAATCACTATTTGGTAAACAGCATTCCAATCTCTGCCAGTGTCAACATGGGATGTCCATTTACGCATGAGGAGATTACCATCAATGAAGTATGCCATGTTTTTCTTCTTTAGCTCCTACTCTGAGACAACACTAGAAAAACATTCAGCCAGGCTAATGTCAACCTTCTGGTTAGCGATCAGCTGCTCACGAGTGACTGGTAACTGTATTGCCTCAGCAACAAGTTCCACATACTTCTTCCTTTCCCTGGGCTGTTGGTCAGACTGCACCAGCTTACCAGAGGTAGCGCCCGAGCTATCCTCTGGGTCACACTCTCTGCGATACGCCATCCCATCTGGTTTGCGCTTAGTGGGACTATCATTTGTTTTTCAACAGGACAATGACCAAAAACACACCTCCAGGCTGTGTAAGGGCTATTTGACGGAGTGATGGAGTGCTGCATCAGAGGATCTGGCCTCTACAATCACCCAACCTCAACCCAATTGAGATGGTTTGGGATGAGTTGGACCGCAGAGTGAAGGAAAAGCAACCAACAAGTGCTCAGCATATGTGGGAACTTTTTCAAGACTGTTGGAAAAGCATTCCTCATTAAGCTGGTTGAGAGAATGCCAAAAGTGTGCAAAGCTGTCATCAAGGCAAAGGGTGGCTACTTTGAAGAATCTAAAATATATTTTGATTTGTTTAACACCTTTTTGGTTACTACATGATTCCATATGTGTTATTTCATAGTTTTGAGGTCTTCACTATTATTCTACAATGTAGAAAATAGTAAAAATAAAGAAAAACCGTTGAATGAGTAGGTGTGTCCAAACCTTTGACTGGTACTGTAAATTCCCACACTGCACATATTAAATGAATTGAGACCTTGAGATGACATGATTTGCTGCCAAATAATGGTTTAATAGGACTGCAGAATGGATTAAAGAAGTGTCACTTAGCCTAGTGAAAGTGGTCTGTACCCGTTATTCTCAGTATCTCATAAATTAGAATGAATGACTGAGTTAGAGTGCAATATTTCAGAGGATAAAAAAATATTTCATGAACAATTTAAAACCCAATTTCAGTTCAGAAATGATGAAATTCCAAAGTAAATGTAATCCATGTAAAAGGCTTTGCCACTAAACCAAGCCCTAAATTGGTTTAGGGTGCCACTATATTGGCTCAGCAACAGTAAACAGGCTATTCAGAGAGCATATTAGATGGTGAATTGAAGAGGACGTCTGTTGAAATGTGACTGGGGTCTCCAGCATGTTACATCAATTCCAGGCTGATAAGACTGACAGTGAGGATAATGGCTCTGGGCATGCCTTGCACAGCACACTACTCAGGCCAGCAACACACACACATCCATACAAATATACACAACAAACACACACACCCATACCACTGCCCTCAGGAAGCTTGTCACTTGAAGGGACATTATAGCCACATGCAACAGCCATGAAACCTGTCAGTGTAGATCAGGTCATCATCAGCACAGAAGCCAGAGGCCCAGTCATAGCAGTGGTTATCAGAGTACTCAGCAGGCACATAGAGGGGAAGACTGAATAGAGGAGAAGAAAACCAGAGGGGAGGAGAGGAGAGGAAAGGAAAGGATAGGACAGGAACAGAGGAGAGGAAAGGAAAGGATAGGACAGGAACAGAGGAGAGGAAAGGAAAGGATAGGACAGGAACAGAGGAGAGGAAAGGATAGGACAGGAACAGAGGAGAGGAAAGGACAGGACAGGAACAGAGGAGAGGAAAGGAAAGGATAGGACAGGAACAGAGGAGAGGAAAATGCCAGGAGAGAAAAAGGGAAAGAAAGGAAGGTAGAGGAGGTTGTAGTACCTGAGAGACAGATGAAGGTCATGTAGTCTCCCTGTCCTCCAGTAGCCAGGAATGGGATTTTCTTCTTGGTCCTCCTCTTCACCTGCACAGCCACCAGCATCTTCTCATCGTGGGGTGTGAACACCTCTTTGTTGATGGCTGACTTGGCACTCATCTTGGGGGAGGTAAGAGTCGTAGAGAGAGGGGGGTAGGAGAGGTCGTCAGCTCTTCTCTGTGGATGGAAAGAGATAAGAGCACATTAGTGAGTGTTAGAGGTTAGACATTGCTGAAAGGGGTAAGTTATCCCAACAGACAATGTAAAGGGCTTTGAGTTTCAGAAAATAGTTTTGCAATTAATTGAGGCATATGCCATTCATTTTGACTTAGAGCTCTGTGCGTGCATAACTTTAACATAAATTATGCATTGTCAATGGAAACTTCTTCAGGAACATTCTAGCCTAAATCAACAGCAGTCTGGCCCATATCACTGAATCCTTCTTATTGTGGAGGTGAGAAAAAGACACTGGTAGAAACAATGAGTACGGTTACATGCACATTATAATGCGATTATTGTGGATAGTCAGATTAATATAATAGTTTGATGAAATCGTTGACATGCTTTGCAAGAACAATTTCCCTCATAATCCTGTTTACATGGACATCTGATATCAGGCTACCTGATGGCACTTATAAATGCAGAAAATCGCCAATCAAAATAAACGTTCTACCACTGCGAACATGTTATTTCTGGGATACATATTTGATTCGAAGTTCGGACATATAAAGTGTGTATGTGAAAACTACTTAAGACGCATACATTCAGTTGCTCCGAACTCACTTCACTTGCGCTAAAGAGGGAGACTCGCTCATCTGGTGCTAGCACATGCGCAGGTCAAATACACCGCTAAAACCCAGATTAAGGTGTTTAGATGTCCTAATAATTCAAAAGATTACTCAGAAAACCAGGCGTTTTAATCGGCGTATGCTTACTTCCATTTTTACCTTACCGATTAAGATAAGCAGAGTAAGGCATTTACATGACTATTGCATAATCTGCTTACTGCCATAATCAGTTTCATATCAAATTATTAGTGTGCATGTAAACATACTCAATGTCTTTGTTACATGTCAGGAGAAATCACATGCACACAGAAATCACATTGAGACATCAGTTCCAGAAAAAATAAAAGCAAACTAGCCCTGACATCTACTGACTGCTCTGCGCTTTTCCAGTCCCCTTTGCCAGAAAGACCACTCCAATCTAATTCCAGAAACATTCTACTCTCCAAAAGAAATGGCCCCATAAAATAAAGTAATGACACAGTGAGCGACCGCCTCCGATACGGAAGATGGGCTGTCGTCTCTGTGGGGTGGGGCAAATATCTGCATTACATCTCTCTTACTATCCATGTAATGTTCCCTCCAAGATCTGCTGCAAAATGTAAATGACTTCAGTAAGGAAACTTTTCAAAAAAAATCTAATTCTCAGTGAACAGCCATTACATTTTGCATTATTGCAAACATCTTTTAAATTTAACTTTGCTCACATTATGCATTGACAGCTCCTCAGCCAATGGAATCGGAACTCCCAGGTCCCAAACACAGTGTGCTTTGCTGATAGTGTCAGCGAAAGCAGTGCTGAGGCAGTGCAATTGTGGCTACAATAAATGCAGGATGCGGTCATAAACAATAGTTTAATTGGGTCCAAATGCTCTCCGGAGAACTATGGATGGGAGTTTAATCATTGTCTTAGCCACAGACACAGAGCGGTTGTGATGCACCAATCTGTCACTCACGACAAACGCTAAATGAATTACTCTGAGAGAAGAGGTAAAGCAGACTGAAAAACAATGCCCTCATCAATTTGGATTGCTAATAAGCAGGCCAAATATACTTGTTGTTCACAGTGCAGTGAGGTTCAAAAAAGTGATTGGCTGTTGAGGAGGAGAAGCATGGAAACTAGTTTCACAGAAACATAATCCACAGCATTTGAAGCTTAACCTTGATATACATAAGTCTGCTTATACAATAGTTTAAAGTCTACTTTTCTTCTCCCATCAAACTTGAAAAAGCTGTTAGTGTTTCCCCTACTATTAATTAGTCCCGTGTAGCTCAGTTGGTAGAGCATGGCGTTTGTAACGCCAGGGTTGTGGGTTCGATTCCCACGGGGGGCCAGTATGAAAAAAAATGTATGCACTCACTCTGGATAAGAGCGTCTGCTAAATGACTAAAATGTAAAATGTCTTGGCGGGGCCCAAACCTAGCCTAGCGCTGTAAAACACTGAACAGCTATCTGTCGCTGTCCTCAACAGTCCAGCTTTCAAAAAACATTAGGCTATGTGGGCCAGCAAAACATTCTGGCCTTTCTTGAGAACAATACATATAAACAGGTATTTTTGAAATGTCAAGAGACATCATGATTCGATCCAGAAAAGCTAGTTGTTTCAGAGATTTTAAATTCTGAATCATGAATGGTGCAGCATCTGGTGAGACTTAGTTCTAAGCATAGGCTCAGACTGTTTCTACTTCTAGGTACTCCTATCCACAGAGTAAAGTTAGGTCACAGTGAACACTATGGTAGTACACACTCACTAACACCGCAACTCAACTGGCCTAAAAAACCAAATAGTATTCAAATGATTCATCTCATTCAATGGCATTTCACAACATCACCAGATAAAGTGCTTAACAAATTGGGTCTATCTCAGACTAAACAAAACACAAGCCAAGATTTATTCGAAGAGCAATTAGCCAACAAAAATGTCTTTACTTGGAATGTTTAAAACATCCAACCCCTAAATCTACAGACTCTAGACATAGGCGTACACACCCTGAAATGGCTGCGCAGAGAGCTGTTCGCCTTGTTAAGCTTCCTATAAAAAACAGAAACAACTTTGTTCTACCGCCATCTCAGTCCACTGGTGCACTACCAATCTCTGTACAAAGGAGTCTTCTGATACAAGGTGCTGGATCAGTAATTCAGCGCATCAATTAAATTAATTGAAGTGAGGACAATGCTCTTCATTACTCCTCTTCTCAAAATAATAAAACGTAGGAAAACCTTGATTTCTTTTGAGTGGGCCTCAAACAATCATATGAAGACAATAGGAAACCTGAATGCAAAATGTCACAAAGAGAGGGGGAGAGAGGCATAGAGAAAGCGAGAGAGAGAAAGAGTGAAAGCGAGAGAGCGTCCTAGAAGCGACTCTCTCCAGTAGCTCTAATCATGGGAGTCCCTACCGATCCACTACAGTCCTCCAGCTGAGATAGAAGGCTCCCCTGTGTCTCTCCAAGCTGTCGACAGACAGTGGGGAGTCCATATCCTGCCCCAGGTGGGAGACTGAAGCGTGAGGGATAGAAGGGAAGACTCGAGAGATTGAGGGAAGGGAGGGGTGGATTTCACTTTTCAGGAATGGCGATGAAATGACTGTCTGATGTTTTGAATTACATCAGCCTTTTGTCCCGGCACTGCTTGGCTATGGTGAAAACGACACTCGCGCTGTAGCCCTGACTGTCACCCCATTTTCCAGTGCCAATCCCCCCCTTTCCCAGAAACACTTCATTCACCGTACCTTGCTAAGCAGTGAAAGGAGGGAGTCTCTCCTCTCGCCCAGCGTGTTAATGTGAAATCTGTTCTCCAGAGGCCGCTTCAGAAAGGGGGCTTTGATTTAGCGCCACAGCCAACACTTAAGCACTCTCCTCCAATCCTTTCCCTACTTCACACAGGCCAATATAAACCAGGCACAACAGCCAGGCTAAGGAGAGAGCTTCACAGTGACAGGACAGGTGCAATATTTGCTGCCACTCAAAGCCAGTTCAATTAGTTCAGCATCTTACATAATTGCCAAACACTAATAGAAACGACCAGAATCTCAACAACTAATTCCAGATTGTTTAAGTTTAATCTTATGTATAGAGAGAAAAGGAAAGCTGTTGTTAAAGCTACTTTGCTCAGAAATGTATAGTAAATGGAGAAAGGTTAGGGTTTAACAACCCTTTGAAGAAACCTTCAGAAACGGGAAGGATCTGAAGCGCTGGATGCAGCTGTGAGCTAATCAACCCACAATGGGAACGCACGCTGCCTGGTGGGACGCCAAGGTGTTGGGTTTATCGCTCTCTGGGCTGTGTCCAGCGTTGTTTTCAGATGGCAGTGTGTGGATCGAGTCAGCGAGACCACGATAAGCGGGGGAATCACATCCCTGGGGCTTATCTTCCATTCACATTCCTTAGAGAACGCCCAACACTCTGTGGGAATTAACAGCTACTCTTTAGCTCAGCTCGAGTATGAGTGTGTGCGTGTAGAGGGGGTGCCTCTAACAGAGTAGAATGCAGAAAGGATGATGAGAGGGAGCCCGCTCCAAAACAGCTGCCTTTCAGAGGAGGAATGAGAATTTTCAATAATGGATTTATACCAACAGGAATATAGATCTTACAGTGGGCTAGCATATGGCAGGGACCACATTGCTCAAAATGGTTGCAGTATGTAGAAGATAAGCCTACAAATGTTCCGCAACAGGTGAGTGATAGGGATGTGACAAATGGAAAATGTTGCTTAACGTTTAAACTGCCCTTTTAGAATGATGGAGGCCACTGTGTTCTTGGGTACCTTCAATGCTGCAGAAATGTTTGGGTACCCTTCCACAGATCTGTGCCTGAACACAATCCTGTCTCGGAGCTCTACGGACAATTCCTTCGACCTCATGGCCTGGTTTTTGCTTTGACGTGCACTGTCAACTGTGGGACCTTATATAGACAGGTGTGTGCGCGCCTTTCCAAATCATGTCCAAGAAATTGAATTTACCACAGGTGGACTCCAATCAAGTTGTAGAAACATCAAGGATGATCAATGGAAACAGGATGCACCGGAGCTCAATTTCGTCTCATAGCAAAGGGTCTGAATACTTATGTAAATAAGGTATTTCTGTCTAAAAAACGGTTTTCACTTTGTCATTATGGGGTATTGTGTGTAGATTGATGAGTAACTGTTTTAATTTAATCAATTTAAGAATAAGGCTGTAACATAAAATGTAGAAAAGGTGAAGGGGTCTGAATACTTTCAGAATGCACTGTATCTACCGCAGTCATACCTTTGAAAGCCCCTTAGCTATGCCATGTTTCTTAGTCTGTAAGGGTACACTACGTCTTTTTAAAATGTCGAAACAAAATCTTCACTGGAGATGGTTTCGAAGAGCCACTGAACAGGCATTTTACTTGTCTGTAATGGACTGCCACTTCTGAAGCGGGACTCTAGGCGAGCAGATATCAAATAATCTCAAGCTGCCTGCGCACAGTCCACTTTCTCCTAAAAAAGTACTTTAAAGTTAGTTAAATACCGTGACTTACCAAGACATTTAGTAGAAAGAAAACAAATCTTCCGCTGGAATTGACTCCTTAGATTCCGTTTTGGAACGGAGGAGACTGATTAGTTGCTGTACTTTCGATAACACAAACACTTGCATCTTTCATAGTGAGCTAGGGAGGGACGGAGAGAGGGGAGGGGCACAGTATAAGCAGGTCGGCCACAAGGCAGACGGAGTCAGAACCATGCACTAGGCCCACTTACCATTAGGCAGAAGAGGCAACTGCCTCAGGCCTCACATTATCAAAAGGCCTCGTGAGAAAACGTTTAGCTGGGCATAATTGTAAAAAATAATACTAGTAATCTTTTTTATATATATATATATATATATAATTTTTCCGCTTGAATTTGTTATTTATTATAGTAAGGCAGAGGGGTGCTGCTTCGCTCGCTCGGATGCCTTCTCCAGTGAGATACTGTAGTTTCAGCCACTTGTGAATTGAAGGAAAGTTGGTGGGTGCACAGTGTACTGTTCAGATGCTGGAAGAATTTTTGATGAACATGCGAAGGTAACCTTTTTGAAGTGATTTGTTTGACAATCAGATGAAACATCATGACTGGTTGTGTTCATGGCACATTAAAAGGTAATACATTTTTACAGTTAAATGACATGTAAAACTAGCCACTGCTTGGGGCCTCCAAATCACCCAGTCCGCCCCTGACTAGGCCTATCTATCGGCAATCAAAAGCTGTATCTTGGAATGGAATGCTGTATTTCGCAATTTCTTGGCTTGCAATGTCTCACAACTTCAGTAAAGCAGGGCCTATCATCAATGAATAGGCTAGGATATTCTACACGCAACAGAGCAAAGACTGAACACACAAAAAAAAAAAACTTTTTCTGTTAGGGATTATTCTTAACGTTAAGGATCCCAATTTCATTTAAACGTTCACACCCCTAGTGAGTGAAACGTGTTCCAGGTGATTACTTACAGTATCTAGCGTTCATACAATGGTGTCTGCACAATGTAAAAATACATACAAAAATAAAGTGGTGACAACGTTCTCCATGCTACAGATTTATTGAAGGATCTTGGCCTAAGATGAAAAATAAATAAGCGATGAAAGCATTCACTGCAAGCAGAGGTGGCATAGTTTTATCTGGAATAATGAGAACTAGCACTATTTCATACCTAGTCGCATATTTATGAACACACAAAGGTGAGAAACACTACAAATCTTATCTGAATGGTTTGGGTCGGGGTAGAACTGGGACGATAAACTGACAATTATCGACACCGACCACTTATCGCACGCTTTTTGCTGAGTGTCCTAGAGAAATGTGAAGTTTGAAATGAAATCAGTTTGCTAATATGGGTGATTGTGAATTGGACAATTGCTGGCTACAACAATCAAACTAGTAGTAGTAGTTTAAAGGGTAAAAAAAAAATCACATCAATTCAGGCAATTTATCACAATATGGATTTTTTGTCCATATTGCCCCGGTTCTAGGTCAGGGCATCTTTTAGTAGGCCTACTCCTCTTACCATAAGCAGTGAGGAAATACTGTCACAGTGTAGTTTCACAAAAACGCCTTGATCCTCTTGGCAGCAATTCATCCTCCGAGATCTTTCCTCTGCCCACATTTGACTAACCTTGACCACCCTCCCTCCCTTCTTCCATCCCTTCCTCAATTCTCGTCATCTCTGCCACAGTCCACAGACATGGAATGGTTTCTTTCTTCCTTCCATGGCACATTGTTTCTCTTCCACAATAACAGCGCATTGTCTGATGCTTTCAAGAATGTCTTTCATGTGAGCTTGAATCACAGAGTGTATTCAACTGTTTGTACAGTGGGGAGAACAAGTGTTTGATACACTGCCGATTTTGCAGGTTTTCCTACTTACAAAGCATGTAGAGGTCTGTAATTTTTATCATAGGTACACTTCAACTGTGAGAGACGGAATCTAAAACAAAAATCCAGAAAATTACATTGTATGATTTTTAAATAATTAATTTGCATTTTACTGCATGACATAAGTATTTGATACATCAGAAAAGCAGAACTTAATATTTGGTACAGAAACCTTTGTTTGCAATTACAGAGATCATACGTTTCCTGTAGGTCTTGACCAGGTTTGCACACACTGCAGCAGGGATTTTGGCCCACTCCTCCATACAGACCTTCTCCAGATCCTTCAGGTTTCGGGGCTGTCGCTGGGCAACACGGACTTTCAGCTCCCTCCAAAGATTTTCTATTGGGTTCAGGTCTGGAGACTGGCTAGGCCACTCCAGGACCTTGAGATGCTTCTTACGGAGCCACTCCTTAGTTGCCCTGGCTGTGTGTTTCGGGTTGTTGTCATGCTGGAAGACCCAGCCACGACCAATCTTCAATGCTCTTACTGAGGGAAGGAGGTTGTTGGCCAAGATCTTGCGATACATGGCCCCATCCATCCTCCCCTCAATACGGTGCAGTCGTCCCCTTTGCAGAAAAGCATCCCCAAAGAATGATGTTTCCACCTCCATGCTTCACGGTTGGGATGGTGTTCTTGGGGTTGTACTCATCCTTCTTCTTCCTCTAAACACGGCGAGTGGAGTTTAGACCAAAAAGCTCAATGGTCATTGGCAAACTTCAGACGGGCCTGGACATGCACTGGCTTGAGCAGGGGGACCTTGCGTGCGCTGCAGGATTTTAATCCATGATGGCATAGTGTGTTACTAATGGTTTTCTTTGAGACTGTGGTCCCAGCTCTCTTCAGGTCATTGACCAGGTCCTGCTGTGTAGTTCTGGGCTGATCCCTCACCTTCCTCATGATCATTGATGCCCCACGAGGTGAGATCTTGCATGGAGCCCCAGACCGAGGATGATTGACCGTCATCTTAAACTTCTTCCATTTTCTAATAATTGCGCCAACAGTTGTTGCCTTCTCACCAAGCTGCTTGCCTATTGTCCTGTAGCCCATCCCAGTCTTGTGCAGGTCTACAATTTTATCCCTGATGCCAAGACCAGAGAGCTGTGTAAGGACCATTGTGGAGAGGTTGGAGTCTGTTTGATTGACTGTGTGGACAGGTGTCTTTTATACAGGTAACGAGTTCAAACAGGTGCAGTTAATACAGGTAATGAGTGGGGAACAGGAGGGCTTCTCAAAGAAAAACTAACAGGTCTGTGAGAGCCGGAATTCTTACTGGTTGGTAGGTGATCAAATACTTATGTCATGCAATAAAATGCAAATTAATTACTTAAAAATCATACAATGTGATTTTCTGGATTTTTGTTTAAGATTCCATCTCTCACAGTTGAAGTGTACCTATGATAAAAATTACAGACCTCTACATGCTTTGTAAGTAGGAAAACATGTAAAATCGGCAGTGTATCAAATACTTGTTCTCCCCACTGTAGGTGCTTTAACCCTTTACACTGGTACCCGTATGAAGGTTGAAAATGGCAGATTTGGGCACTGATAAGCAGTGTTTTTCTCAAACTCATGGAGTAGCCAGTCAAATGGAAAAAGTAGCCAGCCATGCTCCCCCGGGTTAAGATATTTTTGCCAAACAAGCTCCATTTTGGTGGCCTCTGGTATATTCTAATTATAGATTGATCAGGAAATAACACTGATTAAAAAAAAATCACACTTTTACAGTGTTAGTTTCATCAGCTGTTGTACAATATGATATAAAACACAGGAAAAAAATTAATTTGACTGCACTGGGCCTTTAAAGAATCCTGTAAGAGTCTGCGGTCTTCCACAGGCTTCAAGTTTCTTTTTAAGAGACATTTTCCCAGGTATCTGCAATACAGGTATTAATGAAGAATGACGTAGGTGTTGAACATGAGCCTTGCTACACAGAAAGCAGCAGTTGACTACTCCATTGTCAACACTTTGATTAAATCAGTAGACCTACAGTACCAGTCAAAAGTTTGGACACACCTACTCATTTAAGGGTTTTTCTTTATCTTTACTATTTTCTACATTGTAGAATAAAAGTGAAGACATCAAAATTATGCAATAACACATATGGAATCATGTAGTAACCAAAAAAGTGTTAAACACATTTCTTCAAATAGCCACCCTTTGCCTTGATGACAGCTTTGCACACTCTTGGCATTCTCTCAACCAGCTTCATGAGGTAGTCACCTGGAATGCATTTCAATTAACAGGTGTGCCTTGTTAAAAGTTCGCTTGTGGAATTTATTTCCTTCTAAATGTGTTTGAGCCAATCATTTCTGTTGTGACATGGTAGGGGTGGTATACAGAAGATAGCCCTATTTGGTAAAAGAGCAAGTCCATATTATGGCAAGAACAGCTCAAATAAGCAAAGAGTCCATCATTACTTTAAGACATGAAGGACAGTCAATCCGGAACATTAAGAACTTTGAACGTTTCTTCAGGTGCAGTCGCAAAAACCATCAAGCACTATGATGAAACTGGCTCTCATGAGGACCGCCACAAGAAAGTAAGACCCAGAGTTACCACTGCTGCAGGGGATAAGTTCAGTAGAGTTAACTGCACCTCAGATTAAAATCAGGCCTTCATGGTCGAATTTCTGCAAAGAAACCACTACTAAAGGACACCAATAAGAAGAAGAGACTTGATTGGGCCATGAAACACGAGCAATGGACATTAGACTGGTGGAAATCTGTGATTTGGTCTGACGAGTCCAAATTTGAGATTTTTGGTTCCAACCGCCGTGTCTTTGTGAGACGCAGAGTAGGTGAACAGATGTTCTCTGCATGTGTGGTTCCCACTGTGAAGCATGGAGGAGGTGGTGTGATGGTGCTTTGCTGGTGACACTGTCTGTGATTTATTTAGAATTCAAGGCACACTTAACCAGCATGGTTACCACAGCATTCTGCAGCGGTACACCATCCCATCTGGTTTGCGCTTAGTTGGACTATAATTTGTTTTTCAACAGGACAAAGACCCAAAAACACACCTCCAGGCTGTGTAAGGGCTATTTGACCAAGAAGGAGCGTGATGGAGTGCTGCATCAGTTGAATACCGCTGTGATGTCAAGCAAGCCAAACATCAGTGAGCCAAATGTGCACTTCACATTTCCATATCATAAAACTGAAGTTATATACAGTGTCAACGTCTCTGATCACAATGTTTGATGTACAGTTCCAAGATGACATGGCGTCACACCCTGGGTTGATTTGAACAGAATGTTTGTCTATTGTGATGAAACTTTGTAGTGGAACACACCCGAATCCACTCATGACTCTTTTCTATGGGCATCAAAATTGTGATCAGTTTCTCGGAATTACCATGTGAAAGCCTTACACTAAGATTGTATTTTATAACTTAGTAATGTTGGCAATAGAATAACAAGCTTTCAAATGATGACCACCTGACCCAGATGGCGATTTATAATGGGCCATATTTGGATTGCGTAAACAACAACAGTAATTGTGTGATGGTGGGGATGCAGGGCTATGTTCCAAACAAAACAACTACAAGGTGCTTGCTCTAGTTCCTCGACGGCACAGCTAGGGGTAAAAAAAAAACAAGCACGTTTTAGTTGAAGACTCTTCTTTGAGTCATAAAAGTGCATTGAAATTACTTAGGAACTGTGCACACTTTGGAGAGGTGTGTGGCCACTTGGAGACACAAGTTAGTCCTCTCATTCAAACGCTTGTCATTTTTTTGTCTTATGTTGCACCTACCCTACATTTTCCATTATGGATTCAGTCTTGTGTCAGGTGAACTGTTGTGTCCCCAACTTTGGTTTAATAATTTTGCCATAATCTCAGAACTGTTCCCTTTCAATTGCTACCATGCTTCTGCATACATTTTCATATTTATTCTGTAATAAACATTTAAATGTAGCCCTATCCATATAGGCCAATTCCCACGAGTGTAAAGGGTTAAGAGTGAGACAACAGCAACACTTTGAAAAGAGATTCCACATCAACACGAACACAGATGGTGCTTGTTACCCCTCATAAAATGATGTGACCGCACCGTCCACCCTGCTGGCTTGGGGCTGTCAGTGCCAACTAATGATGCATCAGCATTTACCTCAGGGGAACAGGGTGATGCTAAAAATGCCAAAACCACAAAGAAAAAAACACAAATCTTCAGTAAATTACTATTTGCTTGGGTGTCTATATTGGCTGATACTGTATACTGTTTAGATGTTGACAACAGCTATCCGTCTTATTTTGGGAAGTAGACATGCTGTGAAAAGACCTCACTGACAGATACTTGGGGATATTTTTTGTGAATAATACAGAACATGGTTGCTTTGAACTCTGAACCATTGTCAATGTTTTACAAATCTACCTTACTTGAAGACCTTTTGTAGCCATACATACTGCCATGGGTGCACAGTGGTTCTGTTTCACACACGTTTTCCTCCTGAGCTCGCAAATAAACAAGCAACATCATGGACACAACAGCCCAGTCTCTTTGGCAACAATACAGAAGGAGTCTTCTTTGGCAACAATCCACCTGTGGGGCCAAATCCCTTGTGGAACACCAATCTCAGGGCATAAAATGCTACATTTTCTTAAAGGTTTTCTTCAATTACTGAAGCATGTACAGTGGGGAAAAAAAGTATTTAGTCAGCCACCAATTGTGCAAGTCCTCCCACTTAAAAAGATGAGAGGCCTGTAATTTTCATCATAGGTACACGTCAACTATGACAGACAAATTGAGAAACAAAAATCCAGAAAATCACATTGTAGGATTTTTAATGAATTTATTTGCAAATTATGGTGGAAAATAAGTATTTGGTCACCTACAAACAAGCAAGATTTCTGGCTCTCACAGACCTGTAACTTCTTCTTTAAGAGGCTCCTCTGTCCTCCACTCGTTACCTGTATTAATGGCACCTGTTTGAACTTGTTATCAGTATAAAAGACACCTGTCCACAACCTCAAACAGTCACACTCCAAACTCCACTATGGCCAAGACCAAAGAGCTGTCAAAGGACACCAGAAACCAAATTGTAGACCTGCACCAGGCTGGGAAGACTGAATCTGCAATAGGTAAGCAGCTTGGTTTGAAGAAATCAACTGTGGGAGCAATTATTAGGAAATGGAAGACATTCAAGACCACTGATAATCTCCCTCGATCTGGGGCTCCACGCAAGATCTCACCCCGTGGGGTCAAAATGATCCCAGAACCACACGGGGGGACCTAGTGAATGACCTGCAGAGAGCTGGAACCAAAGTAACAAAGCCTACCATCAGTAACACACTACGCCGCCAGGGACTCAAATCCTGCAGTGCCAGACGTGTCCCCCTGCTTAAGCCAGTACATGTCCAGGCCCGTCTGAAGTTTGCTAGAGTGCATTTGGATGATCCAGAAGAGGATTAGGAGAATGTCATATGGTCAGATGAAACCAAAATAGAACTTTTTGGTAAAAACTCAACTCGTCGTGTTTGGAGGACAAAGAATGCTGAGTTGCATCCAAAGAACACCATACCTACTGTGAAGCATGGGGGTGGAAACATCATGCTTTGGGGCTGTTTTTCTGCAAAGGGACCAGGACGACTGATCCGTGTAAAGGAAAGAATGAATGGGGCCATGTATCGTGAGATTTTGAGTGAAAACCTCCTTCCATCAGCAAGGGCATTGTAGATGAAACATGGCTGGGTCTTTCAGCATGACAATGATCCCAAACACACCGCCCGGGCAACAAAGGAGTGGCTTCGTAAGAAGCATTTCAAGGTCCTGGAGTGGCCTAGCCAGTCTCCAGATCTCAACCCCATAGAAAATCTTTGGAGGGAGTTGAAAGTCCGTGTTGCCCAGCGACAGCCCCAAAACATCACTGCTCTAGAGGAGATCTGCATGGAGGAATGGGCCAAAATACCAGCAACAGTGTGTGAAAACCTTGAAGACTTACAGAAAACGTTTGACCTGTGTCATTGCCAACAAAGGGTATATAACAAAGTATTGAGAAACTTTTGTTATTGACCAAATACTTATTTTCCACCATAATTTGCAAATAAATTTTTATCCCCAATGTATACTTTAGAGCTGCCACTGCAACTCATTTTGTAATAGCATATCTCTGCCACAGTCCACTGAACAGAAGCACATAAACCTCTCCTCTCTCTGCACAGGGAGGACAGACAGGAGGATTGATCCATTTTACTGTGTGACTCAGCTGCAGGTGAGATTAGGGCTGCATGGTGCCAGCCAGACATGGGCCAGCCATGAATCAAGCAGCAGAAAGCACCAAAAATTATCTCATTCTTTATAGCCTGGCACCCTGTGACAATAAACCACTTTGGAGAGGGAGCAGTAGGCTAGACAAGACCAGGCTGAATGGATAACCAGAAAAACAACAGTCAACAGAACAGAACTTTCTAAATGGTCTGCAGAAGAGCTTCCGTTAGTTTTAGCCTACAGGTAAAACAAATAGGAATATTACAAGCAGTGTTTACATAGCTTCAATGGATCTTTCCCTTTAAAACAAACAAGGAACCAAACTAGCTGACATAGGGGAAAAGGAAACCTGTTATTCAAGCAATGGATCACCTAAAATGGCCCTAGCTGTTTTGGTTCTGCATCTCATTTGTGCATCCTCCAGCCAAGTGCTGGAATGGGACAGTGTGTTCCAAATGTTAAAACTTAATCGGAAACTAGCGAGTAATGTTTTTGTTCCACTCTATTCTATGAGCCACTGAAGACAGGAAACCGGCCTCGTTAGGTCAGCTATCCTCTCATTGCAAAAAAGAAAAAAAGTCTCCATACTTTCCCTTCTACCAAGCATGCCAGTGGACATTCAGGGAAGACCCAGTCAAGATCATCACAACATGTGTAAATAAATAGATAGCCTAATCATCTCCAATAGCCTATATTTTGTGGTGTACTCCAGTAACCTAAATTATACAATAAACTACTTCATGGGAGTGTGGTGGGCATTTTGAGTTAATTGGGTTGGTGAACAGCGATGCTATAAGGAGTAGTATTAAGGAGAGCAAAATCTGAGGTGAATGAGGTTGAGGCAGCAGCCCTGCAAGGCCCCAACCTGTCAGACAGACTCAGCACTAGAGATGGGTGGTAATTGCTCATTGCAGATAAATCCTAAATGCATTTCGTTTTCCAAAGGGCTTTTTCCACCTTTGGCTCTAATACAAACTCCAGCTCAAGGCCTTTGCAGACAGTACGTCGTATTCAGTCTTTTACATGTATCACGTAACACTGTGCGACGTTACCAAATAAAATCTTGATATCAACCTGGCCAGATTGTACGATTTGCTTCAGTTCTGTCACCACATTCTGCGATTGGCTTGTGAGGCTACATAAGCAGATGTAGACTACATCAACTGCAGCGATGTATTTGATCTGTGCATGTGCCAGCACAAGCCTCACTCTATGCTTACGCGCGAGTGACGTGAGTTCGGAAAAACTGAAAGTATACATCTTAGAAATAGTTTTCACATATAAAGTTTGACGTCCGAATTCAGAATCAAATAGGCTTCCCCAAAATAACACGGTCGTTGTGGAAGAACGTTTATTTTCATTGGCGATTTTGTGCATTTATCAAAATCCCATCAGGTAGCCTGATTTCAGATGTGTCAAGTAAACAAGATTATTAGGGAAATTGTTCTTGCAAAGCATGTCAACGTTTAAATCAAACTATTATATTAAAATCTGACTATTCACAATAATCATATTATTGTGTGCATACTCAAGTGAAGGCCGAGTTCCTATTGGTCAGTCACCAGGATCGGCTCGTAACATCAGCCACACTACACGATAAAGGCTAAACATTTCTGACACTACAAGAACTTTGTCGGAGCATAAGACCTCACGTAGCAGAACTTAAAATCGGCAGACCTAGACCCTGTCATAATGAACGAGTCAAGACGTCCGACAATCGTTTAAGACCTATGAATTTTCCCACAACGAAGTACATTGAGACTGCATAATCATGGCATAAGACACATTTTACATTAGGTTTCTCTCATGCCAGTTGAGTAACACTATAGGCTAATTACCCTAGTAACAATGCTAACATCTTTTTTGACTTGTTACATAATTTGGGGCTAGCCTAGTTGCTTGACATACAATGGAGCGGTTTTTTATATTATACAAATCCAATACGCTAGCTTTAAGTAGTGACATTGTAATATTGTGGGTTGGCAAAGATACAGCAACATGCACATCTGCATGAACTAATGACCAGTAAATTGCAACACACTGGTTTTTTTTTTATATGGTTTTGGAGTGGGGCCAACAAGCCCTACGAAATGATAAGGTTTCCACAAGTGCTTAAAAACATGTTTTAGGGTTGGGCGGTATCCAGATTTATATCGTCATACCGTCCTTCTCTCATCACGGGATTTACGATATTACCGGCTAAGTACACAAGGGGGCACAAAAAAAAGAGCAAAACATACCATTGGGCATCTTACCAGAATGCTAACAAAATTACCACAAGAAATAGCGAATTTCCATGGAGGCTGCTTGCAAATATGCTAACAAAATAAACGAATCACAAAGACAGGAAATTCAGCTAAAGTTATACATATATACACTACCAGTCGAAAGTTCGGACACACCTACTCATTCAAGGTTTTTTCTTTATTTTTACTATTTTCAACATTGTAGAATAATAGATAGAAGACTTTGAAATAACACATATGGAATCATGTAGTACCAAAAAAGTGTTACACAAATCAAAATATATTTTATATTTGAGATTCTTCAAATAGCCACCCTTTGCCTTGATGACAGCTTTGCACACATGGCATTCTCTCAACCAGCTTCATGACGTAGTCACCTGGAATGCATTTCAATTAACAGGTGTGCCTTCTTAAAAGTTAATTTATGGAATTTCTTTCCTTCTTAATGCGTTTGAGCCAATCAGTTGTGTTGTAACAAGGTAGGTGGGGTACACAGAAGATAGCCCTATTTGGTAAAAGACCAAGTCCATATTATGGCAAGAACAGCTCAAATAAGCAAAGCGAAACGACAGTGTATCATTACATTAAGACATTAAAGTCAGTCAATATGAAATATTTCAAGAACTTCAAGTGCAGTCGCAAAAACCATCAGGCGCTATGATGAAACTGGCTCTCATGAGGACCGCCACAGGAATGGAAGATCCAGAGTTACCTCTGCTGCAGAGGATACGTTCATTACAGTTACCAGCCTCAGAATTTGCAGCCCAAATAAATGCTTCACAGAGTTCAAGTAACAGACACATCTCAACATCAACTGTTCAGAGGGGACTGTGTGAATCAGGCCTTCATGGTCGAATTGCTGCAAAGAAACCACTACTAAAGGACACCAATAAGAAGAAGAGACCTGCTTGGGCCAAGAAACATAAGCAATGGACATTAGACCGGTGGAAATGTGTCCTTTGGTCTGGAGTCCAAATTGGAGATTTTTGGTTCCAACCGCTGTGTTTTTGTGAGACGCGTTGTGGGTGAACGGATGATCTCCGCATGTGTATTTCCCACCGTAAAGCATGGAGGAGGAGGTGTTATGGTGTGGGGGTGCTTTGCTGGTGACACTGTCTGTGATTTATTTAGAATTCAAGGCACACTTAACCAGCATGGCTTCCACAGCATTCTGCAGCAATAAGCCATCTCATCTGGTTTGGGCTTAGTGGGACACCAGGCTGTGTAAGGGCTATTTTACCAAGAAGGAGAGTGATGGAGTGCTGCATCAGATGACCTGGCCTCCACAATACCCTGACCTCAACCCAAATTGAGATGGTTTGGGATGAGTCGAACGGCAGAGTGACGGAAAAGCAGCCAACAATTGCTCAGCATATGTGGGAACACCTTCAAGACTGTTGGAAAAGCATTCCAGGTGAAGCTGGTTGTGAGAATACCAAGAGTGTGCAAAGCTGTCATCAAGGCAAAGGGTGGCTATTTGAAGAATCTCAAATAGAAAATATATTTTGATTTGGTTAACACTTTTTTGGTTACTACATGATTCCATATGTGTTATTTCATAGTTTTGATATCTTCACTATTATTCTACAAAAAAGAAAAACCCTTGAATGAGTACGTGTGTCCAAACTTTTGACTGGTAATGTAGGTAGCTACTGAATGTAATTTGTTGAGTTTGGACATTTACAAGCGAATGTGAACGAGAGACATTGTGCAAAGGAATAAAGTTTTGATGCATGCTTGTCTGACGGAAGAACAGTACTGGCTCTGAAGCAGCATGTGTACACGCTGTGTCTGTGTGAAGTCTGGAGTCGCTAGGGCAACAGGCCTGCCTGCTCTGCTCAGAGAAGATGGGGGGAAGCAGACAGACGGCGAACAGAGAGCAGAAGAAAAACACAAGGAAATCAAAAGATAGCACTGGCAGCTGTACATATAAGTCATCCAATGGGCTTAGACTTCTCAAACATGCCAGAAAGCTTAAACAATATGGTGCCCCATCACCTTATTCAGTAAATTACTTAGATAACTTAGCAAGTTAAACTTAGGGGTTGCGTTAATGCAGAAATCTTCATTTTTCACACAGGGAAAAAATATAAAAACGCATAAGAAATCTCTTACTGCGTTTTGTAAACGCTGATCTAAATAGCTTCTTACTGTAATTTCTGCTTGGCATCAGAGTACTTTTGTGCTTCAGTTGCACTTCTCCACTCGGATGAGAATTCACAAAAGGGCATTCTATCAGCAGACAGTGCTCTGACTGATGTGGAGCTACTAGGGGTGTAACGATCCATCTACTACATCGATGTATCGATTTATATTCCTATGATCCAACTACATCGATCTGTGCTCGGAGAGTTGGCCTTTTGGACAACATATATCGATCTAACATTGTTTTAAAATGTAATAAATCGATTGTATCGATACTAGGAAATAACCCATTGGATTTAAGCACGTCAGACTTTATATATGTTTTTTCTTAGCACTTTTAATGATAAAGGCTTTAAACATTACTCGATTCAGTCTGCCTATCCGTGACGTCATCGCGCCAACAGCAGCGCAAAGGCGCAAAGACAACAAAACATAGCATGGCGGACGAAAGAGGAGAAGCCGACGAGCGAGAAATTATCAAGCCACCATTGCGGTCCTTACAAGAAACAGGAATCTAGGAAACTTCACCTGCACTGTCCAGTATCCAGGTATTTATTTCAGTCACACTGGTTGAATTTTTGGCTAAAAGGTTACTGAATCGATTTCAAGTCACTGAATCGTATCGTTCTAAATGAACCAATATCGTCCTTGAATCGTATCGACAACCACGAATCGTGATACAAATCGAATCGTTGTTAAAACGAATCGTTACACCCCTAGTAGCTACTTTTCTCTGGTACTTTTCTCAGTGTAGCCAGCCTACATTACGAAATGTAGCTGGCTACATTCTTTCCATGATAAACATTAGAAATATGATGACCATGCATCATTTTTGCAAAAAATAAATACCTTTTTCATTGTAAGCTCATTTACTTGTGTAGCTGCCAGCCAAATAGCGTTGCACTTCTATTGTCATCTGATGAAAATGAAGCTATTTTCTGCCGAGTGTGTTGCACCAATGTATTTTCTGTGAAGGAAAACTATAGTTGCACGTCCCTGATCACTCTATTGAAGCAGGTGAAATGAAGAACGTGATCTGCTTTATCGCCTAACGTATTGCACAAGTTGACTGCAGGTATTTACTTAAAAAGTAGCTACAAATATTAAAAAGTATTGATAAACTTTAAAGAAATAGTTTCAATGGTATTGACGGTTTAAAAAAAACATCCCGTGGCTATTTCCAAATACCCCGGTATACGGTATACCGTCCAAGCCTACTATGTTTTACATTCTCCTTATTGTAATGTTCCATAGGGTCATCCTGTGTGGTACCCAATTGTATTTGAAGTGAAAATGTAGCAAATATCTAGAGAGATGAAGAAGTCAAGGTACAGAAGCACACTGTACTACCCCCCTTTTCAAATCAGCAGTCTGAGAGTTGCATTGTTACTCCTACACAATAGCATCTGGCCATCAGCTCTGTAAATATTATGTTTTTCCTTGTGGAAAAGCAAACCACCTCCCATTACTGCTTTCAACACAAGAGTTTCATATGAACAGGACATCCTGGGTTTTTTTAAACCACAAAGTAAAATACAAGCATACGATGAAGAGTCAAATTACTTTCCCTTTGTTTGGGGGTGGTATCAACCAACTGTCATACACATCAAATCCAACACATATGGCTTTCTCAATAGCCTGACGTTGATATTTGATATCAAGTTCAACCAACAGTTAATGTCTTAATATACAGATGAGCAAATAACAATGAACTTCAGGTTTTTATGAAAATAGTTCTTATAATAAAGCATCTGTATATGAAACTAGCATGATGCACATGCATTACAATTATTTGCGGGTAAACGATCAATAAGGGAAATACTATTTAATGAGATATTGTCCCATTGTACAATACAGGTGCATGCAGCTGCAGAATACCCGCATTATGCAGTATAGCCTAACTGAAATATTTTCCATGCCATTCCATATACACTATGTATACAGTTGAAGTCGGAAGTTTACATACACCTTTGCCAAATACATTTAAACTCAGTTTTTCACAATTCCTGACATTTAATCCTAGTATAGATTCCCTGTCGTAGGTCAGTTAGGATCACCACTTTATTTTAAGAATGTGAAATGTCAGAATAATATTAGAGAGAATGATTTATATCAGCTTTTATTTATTTCATCACATTCCCTGTGGGTCAGAAGTTTATATACACTCAATTAGTATTTGGTAGCATTGCCTTTAAATTGTTTAACTTGGGTGAAAAGTTTAGGGTAGCCTTCCACAAGCTTCCCACAATAAGTTGGGTGAATTTTGGCCCATTCCTCCTGACAGAGCTGGTGTAACTGAGTCAGGTTTGTAGGCCTCCTTGCTCGCACACGCTTTTTCAGTTCTGCCCACACATTTTCTATAGGATTGAGGTCAGGGCTTTGTGATGGCCACTCCAATACCTTCACTTTGTTGTCCTTAAGCCATTTTGCCACAACTTTGGAAGTATGCTTGGGGTCATTGTCCATTTGGAAGACCCATTTGCGACCAAGCTTTAACTTCCTGACTGATGTCTTGAGATGTTGCTTCAATATATCCACATAATTTTCCTTCCTCATGATGCCATCTATTTTGTGAAGTGCACCAGTCCTTCCTGCAGCAAAGCACCCCCACAGCATGATGCTGCCACCCCAGTGCTTCACGGTTGGGATGGTGTTCTTCGGCTTGCAAGCATCCCCTTTATACTCCAAACATAACGATGGTCATTATGGCCAAACTGTTCTATTTTTGTTTCATCAGACCAGAGGACATTTCTCAAAAAAGTACGATCTTTGTCCCCATGTGCAGTTGCAAACCGTAGTCTGGCTTTTTTATGGCGGTTTTGGAGCAGTGGCTTCTTCCTTGCTGAGCGGCCTTTCAGGTTATGTCGATATAGGAGTCGTTTTACTGTGGATATAGATATTTTTGTACCTGTTTCTTCCAGCATCTTCACAAGGTCCTTTGCTGTTGTTCTGGGATTGATTTGCACTTTTTGCACCAAAGTACGTTCATCTCTAGGAGACAGAACGCGTCTCCTTCCTGAGCGGTATGACAGCTGCATGGTCCCATGGTGTTTATACTTGAGTACTATTGTTTTTACAGATGAACGTGGTACCTTCAGGCGTATGGAAATTGCTCCCAAGGATGAACCAGACTTGTGGAGGTCTACAATTTTTTGAAGGTAGGCCTTGAAATACATCCCCAGGTACACCTCCAATTGACTCAAATGATGTCAATTAGCCTATCAGAAGCTTCCAAAGCCATGACATCATTTTCTGGAATTTTCCAAGCTGTTTAAAGGCACAGTCAACTTAGTGTATGCAAACTTCTGACTCACTGGAATTGTGATACAGTGAATTATAAGTGAAATAATCTGTCTGTAAACAATTGTTGGAAAAATGTAGTGTCATGCACAGAGTAGATGTCCTAAACGACTTGCCAAAACTATATTCTGTTAACAAGAAATTTGTGGAGTGGTTGAAAAACTAGTTTTAATGACTCCAACCTAAGTGTATGTAAACTTCCGACTTCAACTGTACACACAAGTATGTGGACACCCCTTCAAATTAGTGGATTCGGCTATTTCAGCCACACCCGTTGCTGACAGGTGTATAAAATCGAGCACACAGCCATGCAATCTACATAGACAAACATTGGCAGTAGAATGGCCCGTACTGAAGAGATAAGTGACCTTCAAAGTGGCACAGTCATAGGATGCCACCTTTCCAACAAGTCAGTTCGTCAAATTTCTGCCCTGCTAGAGCTGCCCTGATTAACTGTAAGTGCTGTTATTGTGGAAGTCTAGGAGCAACAACGGCTCAGCCACAAAGTCGTAGGCCACACAAGCTTACAGAATGGGCACGCTGAGTGCTGAAGCGTGTAAAAATCGTCTGTCATCGGTTGCAACACTCACTACCGAGTTCAAACTACCTCTGGAAGCAAAGTCAGCACAAGAACTGTTCGTCAGGAGCTTCATGAAAAGGGTTTGGTGGAGGAGGAATAATGGTCAGGGGCTGTTTTTCATGATTCGGGTTAGGCCCCTTAGTTCCAGTGAAGGGAAATCTTAACGCTACAGCATACAATGACATTCTAGACAATTCTGTGCTTCCAACTTTGTGGCAACAGTTTGGGGAAGGCCCTTTCCTGTTTCAGCATGTCAATGCCCCCGTGCACAAAGCGTGGTCCATACAGAAATGGTTTGTTGAGGTCGGTGTGGAAGAACATGACTGGCCTGCACAGAGCCCATGTCAACCCCATCAAACAACTTTGGGATGAATTGGAACGCTGACTAGGAGCCAGGCCTAATCACCCAACATCAGTGCCCCACCTCACTAATGCTCCTGGCTGAATTGAAGCAAGTCCCCACAGCAATGTTCCAACATCTAGTGGAAAGCCTTCCCAGAAGAGTTGAGGCTGTTATAGCAGCAAAGGGGGGACCAACTCAATATTAATGCCCATGATTTTGGAATGAGATTTTCGACGAGAAGTTGTCCACATACTTTTGGTCATGTAGTGTAGCTTGTGACAAAAGCCTCCGTTTCAGAAAATGAAATAAGATCGCAGGCTATTTGAAGGTTGAACAATTATGTATTTTAGCTGGTGTTCAAAACACCAGCTCAAGCTTCACCTTCAATTGTGAGCATGGAAAATCTGACTTCAAAATTAGGTATTTCGAAGCCGTATTTTACAAGAGTCTACTGCTGTGTATAATTGGAACAGACTTCACTTTGACAGTGAGACATTCAATGAAATAAAATTAGTCTCAGCCTTCATAAAACCCTAAATACTATTTACTAGAATAAAGAACTATAATACAGCTATTTATTTGGCATAAGATTTTGTCTTCAAATCCTGAATAATCCATTGAATGAATAATTTGACGTGTGCAATAGTTCGTAAACACATTTTTAGCCTTTAACAGTAGCAAGTTATGGGATATATTTTGCTGATTCTTGCAACAGACACCGTGGAGACCGAGCTACACGCGCCGCCTGTAACCTGACTGAAAATGTTGGCGCGAGCGCAGAGGACTCCGAGCTCGAATGTCAACAGTTGGACGAAAGTAAATCTAAAACGTAGATAAATTATCACAGCATTTGAACTTGCTATAATGTGTACGTCAAATTAGTATCCTATGAAAAACCGAGAGTAAATAGAACAGATCAAAGGAATTCGCAAGTAACTCACCACTTCTCGTTTGGCGACTGTTCCACGTGTGGCTCAAGACAAGTGTCAAAGCCTCAGCAAAGGTTATCACCGTGAGTCCATTAACTTTCACTTGCCCAGTCGTTCCTGTTATCTAATCAAATTAAAATGTATCATGTCGTTTTTGACATGGAAGTAGCCTAATTTCGCTCAACAGTCGTATTTCAAAGAAAGACAGAGCGTCTCTATCGCTCGGGGAGCTACTCGCACAACTGCTGTCTCGATACAAAAGCAACAGCAGGTTCTCAGCAAGTCTTCCAAGCCTCCAGTCACGTGGAGTAGGCGCTACATATATGCAATGTTAATTTTATTTGACTCTCCTCCAACATAACATGCAAACAAATGTTTGATGATAGGGATTTAAAGTTGAACTTTGAATGAGATTTCTTGCTATTTTCTTCCATATTTCCTTGCTTTGCTTAATATCAAATCTGATATATTGGCAGTGGCTAGGCCTATGCATCCATTATAATGCTTTAGGTATATTTTTTTGGTAATAAAGTAGTTTTTCAAATGTTGGCTATACACTTTCATGAAGCCAGTATTTGCAACACTTTTCACCTAGATTACTGCTTGGAAACTTGTATTTTTCCTTGAGCAACTGCACAAAGTTCTGCACTAATTCACATTTCCCCTTTTGACTGGTAGCCTAGAAGGCTAGAGAAATGTTGTCAATGTGCACACCACATGCCCTCTTTCCCCAAATGCCAGCTGTTGCCACCCTGCCTGCTGGTGGAGAAGGTGGAAAGCTTCATGTTCCTCGGCATACACATCACTGACAATCTGAAATGGTCCACCCACACAGACAGTGTGGCAAAGAAGGTGCAACAGCGCCTCTTCAACCTCAGGAGGCTGAAGAAATGTGTCTTGGCCCCTAAGACCCTCATACATTTTTACAGATGCACAATTGAGAGCATCCTGTCGGGCTTTATCACTGCCTGGTACGGCAACTGCACCGCCCACAACCGCAGGGCTCTCCAGAGGGTGGTGCGGTCTGCCCAACGCATCACCGGGGGCACACTGCCTGCCCTCCAGGACACCTACAGCACCCGATGTCACAGGAAGGCCAAAAATATCATCAAGGACATCAACCACCCAAGCCACGGCCTGTTCACCCCGCTATCATCCAGAAGGCAAGGCCAGTACAGGTGCATCAAAGCTGGGACCGAGAGACTGAAAAACAGCTTCTATCTCAAGGCCATCAGACTGTTAAATAGCCATCACTAGCCGGCTACCACCCGGTTACTCAATCCTGCAAGTTAGAGGCTGCTGCCCTATATACATAGACATGGAATCAATGGCCACTTTAATAATGGAACACTAGTCACTTTAATAATGTTTACATACTGCTTTACTCATCTCATATGTATATACTGTATTCTATTCTACTGTATTTTAGTCAATGCCACTCTGACATTGCTCGTCCTAATATTTAGATATTTCTTAATTCCATTATTTTACTTTTAGATGTGTATTTTTGTGCATTGTTAGATACTACTGCACTGTTGGATCTAGGAACACAAGCATTTCGCTACACCGCTATAGCATCTGCTAAATATGTGTATGTGACCAATAGAATTTGATTTGATTTGGTGTGTTCATTCCCATAGCCATGCCAACAGCATGCTGTTCTATAGGATTTCCCACACATTGTGCTGTGTGTGTCCAATTTTCTGCTTGGCTGAGTGAGTCACCAGATTCCTTAGAGACCTTTAACTAATTCCTGTCAGTGTCCTGACAGTTTTTCTTTCATACACTGAAGACAGGGAGAACCGGCTTACAGTTTTTTCACACACTGTGGTACATTTTCACAACTCTAAGCACAAAAATCTAAACAGATTATCAAAATGGCTCATGTTTCAAAACTCACATTTTCAATTGACTGAGTACAACAAACAAATTCACAAAGTAATTTGTTCAATGCACCAAATCACTCTTTGAATTTGGATACAGATTCAATCTTAGTATCTGCTTTTCAAATTGCAATATTCACTTTACTTTTGATATGATTTTCTTGTCATTTGTTAACAGTACAATTAATTATCACATAATCAAACTGCTCAAAACGTATAACTACTGAACCAAAATTATGTAGTGCCTAGTTAACGTATATAGTTTGAAAACAGTGTACATTTCTATATTTTTACCTCAAATATATCAATTTGACATCAATTTATGTTGGAAGGTAAAACCAAATCATATATGGATGTGGCTGTAAATAATACATCATCATTCGCCATCAGCCAGTGTGCTTCAATAGGACAAAGTGGAAAGAGTCACTATGTGCTACCTGCTGGTGGGCATACGTGACGTAGGGCGTGACGATAGGAAGGTCGCAGTTAGGGATATGGACCCCCCCTCCCCCCAAAAAAAGATCAAGCTGCAGAAGGCCCGGTCAACAGCAACAGAGGGTGCAGCGTCAGGGCTTGGCATGGGGAGGGCAATGCCTGTGGGGTGGAGATGAGCCCCGGCTGCAGGAGAGAAGGTGAGCAGGGACAGGAGGCCCAGTCCGGGCTCTTCATGGGTGTAGCTCCTGCAGCAAGGTAGGTGGGTGTGAGGTGAAGACCGGTAGCTTGGGCCAGCTGCTAGAGAAAAGGTGCATGCAAGAGCCTCAGTCCTGTCTCAACATAGGTTGGGCCCATCTGCGGAAGGCTGTGGGAGGAGGCTCTGTCCAATCTCAGCATGGAGAAAGCCATGCAATGTCTGTGGGGATGACATGGAAGCAGTGATGTAGTCAAGTCATTAGACCTCGAAGTCCAAGTCAAGTCCTGAGTCCCTTTACATTTAACATTTAAGTAATTTAGCAGACGCTCTTATCCAGAGTGACTTACAGTTAAGTGAGTGCATACATTTTCATACTGGCCCTCGTGGGAATCGAACCCACAACCCTGGCGTTGCAAACACCATGCTCTACCAACTGAGCTACATCCCTGCCGGCCATTCCCTCCCCTACCCTGGACGACGCTGGCTAATTGTGCGCCGCCCCATGGGCGCTAAAGCTGTGGTTTAATAATTTAAGCTACAATTCAAGGCTAGCTCGGTAATGCAATAGCTAGCTAACATTTGCTTTTGTAGCTAGCATGTTGAATTATGCAGGAAACAGCGACTTTCTGACAAGTCGCCACTGGTCCAGGCAAGGTACCAGAGCTCCAGTAGGGTGCCAAGTTGGACTGGCCAAGTTGCACTTCAGTGAATGAGCGGAGTCATCCATGCGACCTGGTTGAAGTTTTGCTTGTAGAAATGCACTAGAGTGGAGCACATCGAATGGCAGGTGGTGCGTTTAGCACTGAGAAGGCGAAACGAGTCGAAGAGAGTGGAAGGGGCGAGAAGGTAGTGTGAGGAGGCCCAGCCCCGAGTCCTGGACCAATGTTGTGCTGAACCCCCACCTTCATGGTAGAGTCAACCCCCAGTTGTTGACTGGGGTTGTGCCGGAATGCCCAGTGCAGGGAAAAGCCCTGATCATGGACCAAGGTTGTGCTGGACTGGCCAGCGCAGGGAAAGGTAGAAGTGGAGAGGGAGGTATGGCAGTTCTTCTCTTATGGTAGTTCTTCCAGGAGCCAGTGAATATCCGCAAAGTCTTTAGCCAAGTTATCCTTTGGAGCTCTGTCGTCGCCATCTTTAGCATCATCTTGCTCTGAGGTTGCCTTCGTAACTGTGGGTTTATTTCCCCAGTTTGGTGCATCTTTCGATGGATTACCATGTTGGTCGAATGAGTGTTAAGACTCACACAAAGGTTTAAAAAGTTAAAGTTGGTTACCCCCAAAATGGTCAAGGCAGACAAAGGGTACAGGTCATGGCTGCCGGAATGGCTCATCTGGAGGAGTCGGGAACTATCAGAAGGCAAGAGGGGCCACAGGGAAGACAGGAGGTGCACCGTGAAGGCAGGGTGTGGTGTGTGGTGGCGCGAGGTGTATCATGGAGGTGCGCCGTGGAGAACACATTTCAAACATTACTTTAATTTTCACTCCGTGACAAGAGTCATTACAGACAAAGACACAAGAGGGTAGAACACATTTCAACATTGCGTGATAGAGGGAGGTAGTTGCAGAAACGATGGAATGGTTTATTCGACTTCCTCAATGGTAGCCATGGGAGCAACGAGGGAGGAGGAGGGAGGGGTGATAGTGACCGAAAAGGAGAGTGGTGCGGCGAGAGGGGTGATGGTGACCAAGAAGGCGAGAGGATCCGCGAGGGAGGAGGGAAGGGGGAAAGTGGCAGAGAAGGCGAGAGGAGTGGCGAAGGGAGGGGTGATAGTGGCCGAGAAAGGGAGAGGCACAGTGAGGGAAGAGGGGTGTTAGTGGCCGAGAGGAGCGGCGAGGGAGGAGGGGTGTTAGTGGCCGAGAGGAGCGACGAGGGAGGAGGGGTGTTAGTGGCCGAGAGGAGCGGCGAGGGAGGAGGGGTGTTAGTGGCCGAGAGGAGCAGCGAGGGAGGAGGGGTGTTAGTGGCCGAGAGGAGCGGCGAGGGAGGAGGGGTGTTAGTGGCCGAGAGGAGCAGCAAGGGAGGAGGGGTGTTAGTGGCCGAGAGGAGCGGCGAGGGAGGAGGAAAATAAGAGTGGCCGAGAAGGCAAGAGGAGCCGCCACGAAGGCGAAGGGAGCCACTGGTAGCTGTGTTTTGCTTTGTCTTCTGTTTCTCCTAAATAAAAGGGAGAGAAGAACAAGTCTGGGTAAGCCGAGGGTGGAACCACAGTAATGGACCCCGGCAGTGAGCAGCATGCTGGGCCAGTCACAGCAGGAGCCATCGAGCGTGGTGAGGTGACGGACATGGAAACCAGATCGAGAACAATTCCACAGGGTCATCATATGCACCTCTGCTTTTCAATGGTTCAGCACGAACTTGCAGTACGGACTGTTTGTTAGGCAGATTTTGCTGGCAGCACCACTTCACCAAGTCAAATTCCGGGTATGTGTAAATGTACTCAGTGAATAAAAGTGATTCAGATATAAAGTGCTGAGCACAAGCACTTATAGTCCTAGATATGTAATAGATTCAGTTTGCAGTCATAGAACTGAAATAAGGCAGGTCAAGATCCATATGATTACTTATTCAGATCTGTAGTAGGATTATGTTAAACTAGAAACCACAGAGAAGAAAAGTGCAAACCGGGTCCAATACACTGACCCAAAAGGAATAACAGACTTGAAATGTAACCTTGCTTGGCATACTACAGTGAAATAATAAAATAAGAATGCTCCATATTTCTCTGGCCTTCAAAGCTTCCTCTGGACCAATTTCCAATAGTTTACATGGTTTTGTGTTGTGTTTTCAGTATCTCGAACCATGCAAGCATCTGGTTGAACATGTGGAAAGTGTTCGTTGAATGAATTCACATTTTGACCCTGTGAATCTACTGAGACTCACTTTATTATTGTTCATGCCTCTGCAATATGATTTACTGTGGCTTTATTATTGCTAGTAAATTTTAACCTTTAGGTTGTATGGTAGAGGTTTGCTGCTCTATCCCTGAGCCAACAGGGACAGGACAAGGTAAAGACAGGGATATAGTAAAGGTACTGTATGTCTCTATGGTACTCCACTCTGACAGACTCAAAGAGAAAGAGAGAGTCTAGGGCAGGGGTATTCAACTCTTACCCTACGAGGTCTGGAGCCTGCTGGTTTTCTGTTATACCTGATAATTAATTGCACCCACCTGGTGTCCCAGGTCTAAATCAGTCTGTGACTAGAAGGGAACAACGAAAAAAAGCAGTGGAATTGGCTTTGAGGTCCCTGAGTTGAGTTTGAGGGGTGTAGGGGGTTAGAGAGGGGCATTAGGTATTTCTTCCGGCAAGTCTGGGAATTTGGGCAGCTGGGTGTCTCTGGGGAGAGACTGGGATCTGGGCAGCTGGGTGTCTCTGGGGAGAGACTGGGATTTGGGAAGCTGGGTGTCTCTGGGGAGAGACTGGGATCTGGGCAGCTGGGTGACTCTGGGGAGAGACTGGGATTTGGGAAGCTGGGTGTCTCTGGGGAGAGACTGGGATTTGGGAAGATGGGTGTCTCTGGGGAGAGACTGGGATTTGGGATGCTGGGTGTCTCTGGGGAGAGACTGGGATCTGGGCAGCTGGGTGTCTCTGGGGAGAGACTGGGATTTGGGCAGCTGGGTGTCTCTGGGGAGAGACTGGGATTTGGGCAGCTGGTTGTCTCTGGGGAGAGACTGGGATTTGGGAAGCTGGGTGTCTCTGGGGAGAGACTGGGATTTGGGAAGCTGGGTGTCTCTGGGGAGAGACTGGGATTTGGGAAGCTGGGTGTCTCTGGGGAGAGACTGGGATCTGGGCAGCGGAGACAATGAAAGAAACAAAACACTCAGCATGAAACTGAGTCAAACTCAACTCACCACTCAAACTGTAAGAGAGGTTTTCTCAATAAGTTGAAAAACAGTGAGTGGTTATTGCTAAATTCTGTAAGATATTGTTAATAGGTGTTTTGGACACCACACCAACACCACAGAGACCAAACTGATGCCACATCTTCAGTTGGGCAGAGGCAATGTGCTGTGGTATCTATGCAGTGTTAGCCAGTGTTGCTAATGCTAAGGCAGTGTGAATGGGCCTCATTGTCCCAACCCTGCCCCTATAGCTACTTGGCCTACCATCCAACACATGCATACAGTGTGGAGAACAAGTATTTGATACACTGCCGATTTTGCAGGTTTTCCTACTTACAAAGCATGTAGAGGTCTGTAATTTTTATCATAGGTACACTTCAACAGTGAGAGACAAAAATCCAGAAAATCACATTGTATGATTTTTAAGTAATTAATTTGCATTTTATTGCATGACATAAGTATTTGATACATCAGAAAAGCAGAACTTAATATTTGGTACAGAAACCTTTGTTTGCAATTACAGAGATCATACGTTTCCTGTAGGTCTTGACCAGGTTTGCACACACTGCAGCAGGGATTTTGGCCCACTCCTCCATACAGACCTTCTCCAGATCCTTCAGGTTTTGGGGTTGTCGCTGGGCAATACAGACTTTCAGCTCCCTCCAAAGATTTTCTATTGGGTTCAGGTCTGGAGACTGGCTAGGCCACTCCAGGACCTTGAGATGCTTCTTATGGAGCCACTCCTTAGTTGCCCTGGCTGTGTGTTTCGGGTCGTTGTCATGCTGGAAGACCCAGCCACGACCCATCTTCAATGCTCTTACTGAGGGAAGGAGGTTGTTGGCCAAGATCTCGCAATACATGGCCCCATCCAGCCTCCCCTCAATATGGTGCAGTCGTCCTGTCCCCTTTGCAGTAAAGCATCCCCAAAGAATGATGTTTCCACCTCCATGCTTCACGGTTGGGATGGTGTTCTTGGGGTTGTACTCATCCTTCTTCTTCCTCCAAACACGGCGAGTGGAGTTTAGACCAAAAAGCTCTATTTTTGTCTCATCAGACCACATGACCTTCTCCCATTCCTCCTCTGGATCATCCAGATGGTCATTGGCAAACTTCAGACGGGCCTGGACATGCACTGGCTTGAGCAGGGGGACCTTGCGTGCGCTGCAGGATTTTAATCCATGACGGCGTAGTATGTTACTAATGGTTTTCTTTGAGACTGTGGTCCCAGCTCTCTTCAGGTCATTGACCAGGTCCTGCCGTGTAGTTCTGGGCTGATCCCTCACCTTCCTCATAATCATTGATGCCCCACGAGGTGAGATCTTGCATGGAGCCCCAGACCGAGGATGATTGACCGTCATCTTGAACTTCTTCCATTTTCTAATAATTGCACCAACAGTTGTTGCCTTCTCACCAAGCTGCTTGCCTATTGTCCTGTAGCCCATCCCAGCCTTGTGCAGGTCTACAATTTTATCCCTGATGTCCTTACACAGCTCTCTGGTCTTGGCAATTGTGGAGAGGTTGGAGTCTGTTTGATTGAGTGTGTTGACAGGTGTCTTTTATACAGGTAACGAGTTCAAACAGGTGCAGTTAATACATGTAATGAGTGGAGAACAGGAGGGCTTCTCAAAGAAAAACTAACAGGTCTGTGAGAGCTGGAATTCTTACTGTTTGGTAGGTGATCAAATACTTATGTCATGCAATAAAATGTAAATTAATTACTTAAAAATCATACAATGTGATTTTCTGGATTTCAGACCTCTACATGCTTTGTAAGTAGGAAAACCTGCAAAATCGGCAGTGAATCAAATACTTGTTCTCCCCACTGTATGTATATATCTATGTATCTATGTATCTATCCACTGCATGCCTGGAATTTCGTGATTTTAGGGGCAAGGCCATATGGCCTTCAAGAAGTGCCCAATATACCAGGGCACCAAGGCCATCTGCTAGGGCAACAAGGCCATTAACCAAAATAGCCAATTAAATTGATTTGAAAACCGAAAAACACTAGCTATTCTGTTAAGAAAAACATGTGTATGTAAATGTACATAAATAATTAGCCTACATGTCAAAGTGTAGGTGATAGCCTATATGTATTGTCATGTCCAGAATGATGCTGACATGAGAATTTTAATTACATTTACAGTACCAGTCAAAAGTTTGGACCCACCTACTCATTCAAGGGTTTTTCTTTATCTTTACTATTTTCTACATTGTAGAATAAAAGTGAAGACATCAAAACTACGAAATAACACATATGGAATCATGTAGTAACCAAAAAAGTGTTAAGCAAATACTAATATATTTTATATTTTAAATTCTTCAAAATAGCCACCCTTTGCCTTGACGACAGCTTTGCACACTCTTGGCATTCTCTCAACCAGCTTCATGAGGAATGCTTTTCCAACAGTCTTGAAGGAGTTCCCACATATGCTGAGCACTTGTTGGCTGCTTTTCCTTCCCCTTGCCGTCCAATTCATCTCAAACCATCTCAATTGGGTTAAGGTCGGGTGATTGTGGAGGCCAGGTCATCTGATGCAGCACTCCATCACTCTCCTTCTTTGGTCAAATAGCCCTCACACAGCCTGGAGGTGTGTTTTGGGTCATTGTCCTGTTGAAAAACAAATGATAGTCCCACTAAGTGCAAACCAGATGGGATGGCATATCGCTGCAGAATGCTGTGGTAGCCATGCTGGTTAAGTGTGCCTTGAATTCTAAATAAATCATAGACAGTGTCACCAGCAAAGAACCCCCACACCATCACACCTCCTCCTCCATGCTTTACGGTGGGAAATACACATGTGGAGATCATCCGTGAGAAGGACCCGATCACGTGACGGACATTGGCTAATAAGAATTGAGATATCTGAGAGAGACCCATGTGAGTGAGAGGTGCTTCGGAGTAGGCTACGGCGATTGGCAGCCGGGAGAAGGGAATTATAATGATTATATACAGCCCATGGGCACAATGGCCTCTTTGGCCGCAAGGCATGAATTTTTTTGAGGGAATTACGGCCACACAAGGGGTCATCGACAGCCATGGCCGCTGATGCCACCAGGAAATTCGAACCCTGATCCACTGTATCCATCTGTCTTATATAACTTTATGAGAGGTTAAGGAGCAGTATTGCAGACCCTAGCACTCCCTCTCTCTGGGTTCCATCACCCTGAGGGCTGCTTTCGCCCCTCCCACCCCCTGCCACACACACACCCCAGCCACACACACACACACCTCACAGTGGAAAACATAAACATCCTTCCTGCCCATGACATCACTGTGTTGAAGCTGGGCTCAAGGAGAGGAGGGAGAGGAGGGAGGGAGAACAAGGCGCCCCAGTCCCTGTGGAGAGCAGGGTAAACAGGGGGGTGGGGGAGCAGAATGGCCGGACTCTCTGCTCTGCTCCTAGCGCGGGCCGCCTCTCATCTCCCCACGCAGCCAGATGGCTGCCCGCACACCCTCTCAATACACACACAGCACTCAGTCCTCTGACTGATCAAACGCTCCATTCAAACAGGGCATTCATGTGGCTTGTTGTTTATTCAATCAGTATGATGATTTGAAATCCTGGTCGTTGCAGTGAAATATGATTACATCAGATGCATGAGAACATAGGTATTTTATGATCTGATGGGTGGGAGAGCAGGACATGAGATCTGGATGTATGATTCACATATGTAGTTTACAGCGGATGACAGCGTTATTTCCACAGTGTGTTTTGATGTGTACCTCCTTGAACCAAACAACAGCATGCTTATTTGATTTCATCAGAGTGCTTTACTGGCTCTTGTTAGATCTGGACTTTGTTCAACAAGTCACTCTGCATTTTCAACAGAACTGAGAGATGTGTGTGCAATGTGCATGCGCAAATCAATTTCTTACGATTCAAGTCGACCTATGTGAAGTGAACAGTAAGCTGGTATGTGTGTCTGTGAAGCCCTTCATCTCCCAACCATTAATTGACTTTAAACAGGAGAGAGCCAGGCTAAATTTCTGTGACACGTCACCCATAGCCAAATCATTTATTTATGTCATCAACTGGGTTGTGACCTGACTTGCATGATGAAAAACCTAAGGTGACAAAAACATTCTGTTTTCAGAGACCTTTTCCGGTATTCTGCATGATGTCTGCCCATTTCCTTGTTTCCCTGCTCGAGTACGTCTCAGTTTAATACCTAATCATAATATTTTAGAACACCACGCTCCACACTACCTGAAGTAATTAAGCTCTGTTGTAGCTTGCAGAATTTGATCATTTTCAGTATGGTAATACAACTGTGCATTCCTAAAAAAACAATGTTTGGAGTGAAAGTGCAGTATGCTTTACAATTACAACCTCTTTGATATTGCTGGGTAAGGCATAACAGTGCGTCTTTAGAATTACTTTCTCTGCTGTTGAACAACGTGTCATGTTTCTGGGATTGTGCAGTGACCTTTCAATCACATGGTGAAAGCAGATCCATTGTTGTATACATTATGAAGAAATAGGGTAGAGTATGTGTACATACAGTTGAAGTCAGAAGTTTACATACACTTAGGCTGGAGTCATTAAAACACGTTTTTCAACCACTCCACACATTTCTTGTTAACAACCTATAGTTTTGGCAAGTCGGTTAGGACATCTACTTTGTGCATGACACAAGTAATTTTTCCAACAATTGTTTACAGACAGATTATTTCACATATACAATTCACTGTATCACAATTCCAGTGGGTCAGAAGTTTACATACACTAAGTTGACTGTGCCTTTAAACAATTTGGAAAATTCCAGAAAATGTCATGGCTTTAGAAGCTTCTGATAGGCTAATTGACATCATTTGAGTCAATTGGAGGTGTACCTGTGAATGTATTTCAAGGCCTACCTTCGAACTCAGTGCCTCTTTGCTTGATATCAAGGGAAAATCAAAAGAAATCAGCCAAGACCTCAGAAAAGAAATTGTAGACCTCCACAAGGCTGGTTCATCCTTGGGAGCAATTTCCAAACACCTGAAGGTACCACGTTCATCTGTACAAACAATAGTACGCAAGTATAAACACCTTGGGACCACGCAGTACTTTGGTGCGAAAAGTGCAAATCAATCCCAGAACAACAGCAAAGGACCTTGTGAAGATGCTGGAGGAAACAGGTACAAAAGTATCTATATCCACAGTAAAACGAGTCCTATATCGACATAATCTGAAAGGCCGCTCAGCAAGGAAGAAGCCACTGCTCCAAAACCGCCATAAAAAAGCTAGACTACGGTTTGCAACTGCACATGGAGACAAAGATCGTACTTTTTGGAAAAATGTCCTCTGGTCTGATGAAACAAAAATAGAACTGTTTGGCCATAATGACCATCATAATGTTTGGAGGAAAAAGGGGGTTGATGCAAGCCGAAGAACACCATCCCAACCGCGAAGCACGGGGGTGGCAGCATCATGCTGTGCAGGAGGGACTGTTGCACTTCACAAAATAGATTGCATCATGAGGAGAGGAAGGACAATTATGTGGATATATTGAAGCAATATCTCAAAACATCAGTCAGGAAGTTAAACCTTGGTCGCAAATGGGTCTTCAAATGGACAATGACCCAAAGCATACTTCCCAAGTTGTGGCAAAATGGCTTAAGGACAACAAAGTCAAGGTATTGGAGTGGCCATCACAAAGCCCTGACCTCAATCGTATAGAAAAAAAGCTGAAATAAATAATTCTCTCTACTATTATTCTGACATTTCAAATTCTTCAAATAAAGTGGTGATCCTAACTGACCTAAGACAGGGCATTTTTACTAGGATTAAATGTCAGGAATTGTGAAAAACTGAGTTTAAATGTATTTGGCTAAGGTGTATGTAAACTTCCGACTTCAACTGTACATACACTGGCTGTATCCCAGTATGTTATATAAATCATGTTTATCAGCAAAGGAGAAGAATTTGCAATTCAACATAAACTCACAAATTAGTTTGAACGTTATCACAAACACATCTGGGAGAATATATATGTATTGCAGAGCAATTTTTTTACATTTTACATTTTAGTCATTTAGCAGACGCTCTTATCCAGAGCGACTTACAGTTAGTGAGTGTATACATTTTTTTTTTTCATACTGGCCCCCCGTGGGAATCGAACCCACAACCCTGGCGTTGCAAACACCATGCTCTACCAACTGAGCTACATACAGTGTAGGCCTACTGAACAGTGGGGCACCACATTGCACTGAATAACTGATGTTAAACTGGAAGAAAGCTTTACATGTTGCCAGTGAGAAACATAATTAAACACTTTTTTGTTAAAGTTAATCATCAGTCCCCATTTGATTAGAAAACCAATAGTTAATTAAAGAAAGAGTGTGGTTGATGGGAGGAGGAAGTGTATTGACCAGCGCTCCAATTTGATTCCATTTTAATGTAGCAAAACCAGAAAGATCAGATTTTCCACATTTTTACCTTCAATACAAGTAGGCCTATTTTGACCCAAGGTCAACAAAACACTTCTACACTTCCTTGAGCTTAAAATATCACATCTGTGTAAAGCAAATGATGAAGGAAAGGATATGAGGAGAGGCCTCTTTAGACTAATGAGACGCACCCTCCCAAAGAGTTTCTGTCTCCTCATATTCCCTCTCACCTGCAGGGCATAGTGCATTGTGCCAACACTGCGAAAACCATTAATCTCTCTTTGCCAGAAGGCAGCAGTTTAACTCAGACGAGAAAGCAGGAATTTCAGAGGAATAGTCCTCCCTGTATCAAAGTTAATACTCAGCCATGTCTTGCAGTAGACGATTACTTCTATAGTGTTAGCTAAATGGGCTGTGATACATCCACCATTAGTTATCACTAGGGCCACAACCATCACTAGGGACGTGACCAAGAAAACCTCTGGACATTAGTTATAGTGGTTATACAGTAGTAGACTGTGTTATAGCCAATGCACTCCTCTAACAATCACAATCAAATGGTCTGGCACGAATGAGATCCTTAGAAGATCGCACCATCTATACAGTGCAGTTCTTATGATGACGTTTCCTCTGCTGTCCCTGTTTCAATGGCAGAGATCTCATTTTCAATATGTCACACCAGTCATTCAGCCGGAGGTATAGGCTTACGTCTCCCTGTCCCCAGCAGGAAGCAACCCACTCAGTTCTGTCCCCTTTATTGTTTTAATGTCAGATAACCGGCCGGCCAGCTAATTTAGCAGACCAATGGCCAGACAGCCCCTGGGTATAACAAGGAGCTGAGGATCCAATTCTATTTTCCAATATGGTCTTTATTGCAGGCAGAGTGAGTGTCAAATCGAGACAATCTCATATCCACACTGCAGGGGGCTAATGTAGAGACAGACGCAGGGTGCCGGAACCCGGGATGAATGGTGGAGACGGAGCTTATTGCATATTATGTTTCTATGGTGAGGGTGTTAGAGATGCGTCAGTGGATCTGAAGGGGCAGATAATTAATCATAGATAATTGGAAATGGATGATCTGACATAGGGGAGAGTATGGACCCAGAGGGTGGTCGGCTTTGACACTTGAATAAATGTTTCCGACTCCTAGATGCCACATAGGCAGTTTTCAAAATGAGAAGTTGCTTTTTAGGGGCAGTCGCTCTTTAATGACAATGCAATCACTGTATTTACAAAGGCAGCATATTAACAAAAATAAAAACATGTTTCCCCAATATGGGAAGTAAGGTGAAATAACCAGTTCCAGCGAATTACTGTTTTTAATTGCCCACTGGGTTATTGCCTATAATGGTCTGGTGGGGACTAGAGTTGCCTGCATAAAACAGTTGGCCTGTTGATGCAGTAATGAGGGAATGTAAGCAGTACACACATTGGAAACACATCAATCGCAATGAGTGGGAGTGTGTGTGTGTGTAGAAAGCTGAATATCTCCAGACAGCTAATAACAGAAGATGTTAAGAATGTTTGACTTATCTAAAGTCATAGGTCTGTGACTTCTTGAAAAAACAAAACCCTGATACATAGAATAACCTACAAGGAAAACTATGATCTACCTGTAGATGTTTCATAAACTACCTCATCAGTACAATCTGCTTTCTAGACTAACAAACATCATTCAACCATTGATTGGCAATCAAGTTCCAATGAATCAACCGTCATGTCCATTACCTTAACCAGGTATGAGGAAGACAGCTGAGGAGATATACTTCTTAGAAAATAAAGAACTGTGGAAGACAGCTGGCACATCAGTGGTTGCAGGTGGTGTCAGATATGTGTCTGTCATTGAATTCAATCAGTTCAAATCATTTAAATCACTTCAAACTCAATTTAATTATATTCAATTAAACTCAACTGAGTGCATTTTCTTTAAACCTTGAGCGTCCTACTCCTTCTGCTCTCATCATGGTGGACATCACCCCGTTGTCCCATGAGGTCACAGGAGTTCCATGACACTAGGTGGAGTGGTGACTGGTTGAGGACAGCCACTTCCCAACTTCCCATTCAGCGTCACACACAATGGGAATACTCCCTCTGGAGAAGACCCAGGGAATGTCGGGATAGGAGTCAGGATAGGTGTGAGATGAGGTGAGGACAGAGGCATGCAGAGGATTCAACACACATGCATATACAAACATAGTAAGCGCACACTCTCTCATACATGCACGCACGCACTAACAACTTCTGCTTTAGTTAAGTGCTCCAAACAAATTCAGACATCTTAAAGAAGCGATGAAAATGTGTTTTGAATAGTTCTTGAAATGCTACTGCAGAAGAATGCACCGTTTTCTCCCCTAATGCTCAGAGGTCTGATTATGTCAATCTGACACGTCAATTACAAGGACAGGGCAGGATGTTCCTGTAGAGTTCATTGTTCCCAGAGCTACACCAGTAACACCACACACCTCATCTGACCTCAGCACTGGATTGGAGGGTGGATACCATACCAGTCGACAAGCAGAGGGATACTGAATCAAATTTGATTTGATTTTAATGTATTGCCCAAGAAGGCTATCTCAAATGTCACCATAAAGGATACGACACGCTCAGATGTTACTGTGATACCATGAACATGCTAGACTACGTAACGCTATACATTTTGTTTTTCTAACTTTACCGCATGGTGTGATGTGCATGTTGACAATTTTCTTTCAAAACATTTACAATCACATAATGTATAATCAAGAGACATAGCCTGACACACCAACCCTCTCACCATGTGTCCCCCCATAATCACCACCAATGTCACCTGTCTGAGTCACAGCCCACTACCCCTCTCTACAAGATGCCAAGACACCATGGGCACCAGGTGGCTGTGCGCCATCTCCATGGCAACCCTGCCTCCACACCCCAGATGCTCTGCAGGTGACAGACGGACAGTTGCCTTGGCGCGGCGGGGATCGGGCGCCAAAAGCCTGGGTACGGAGACGGACGGTAACACTCTAAACTCATTTAATCTCCCCATCAATCTGCCGCTATGTTTCTGATGGATGCCAAGTAATGATGGAAGCTGCTTTAAGAACAGTGAGTGACCTGTAGAGAAGTTTGGATCCAGTCCTGGATGTGATCGCTGCAGAGGGTGGAATAAGAGATGGTTACATACTGCCCTCTGGTGGAGACAGAAAATACCATACCGTAGCTTTATAGCGGGTATTCTGGATGGTTTCTGGTCTGTAATTTGTGATCATCACTTACTCAATGTTTGAATAAGTAGGAAGGAGAGGGTTTCTACTTTCTGTCAGAAGCATATCAATTAAATCACACTGTCCATGCTATTCTGTATCTATCAACATAATGGTCTATGAACACATAACATTGAAGTACAATATTATAATTCAAACTTACTTAAATAAAAATTACTTTTATTTTTTTTAAATAAATGCATTTTTTACAGTCTGAAAACAGCCGGCCATGCACTGCTGCTCTGGACATTGGAGGAAAACAAAAAACAACTGTTATAGGAAAGAACTAGGCTAAGTTTGCTTATTTTACTTCAGTTCATATACGGCCGTTTGTCTCAAACTCCAAGGTCTACTTCAACTAAAAGGGTCTCCTTCATACCAAAAACATTATTCAGTTAAAAGCTACAATAGTGATCAAATCTGAAAATGAAGTGATATATTTTTGAAAAGGCACTGAACAGCAGAGTAAGGGTTTGGCAGCCTAGGGATGTGTCATTGGTGGTAGTTTACAGAGCTAGAGAGAAAGATCAGTGCCAAATAAATGCAATAAAATATCCATGTAATTCAGCTTATAGGAGAGGCAACAAGAAAAAAGTACATTGAAAAGCACTTTTATCAATATTTCTGAGTAATAATAATAATATGTAGTGTGAGAAAAATCATTGTTAAATCCCAACCAACCTGGAGTTTGAGACTAGCGTTTTCTTCATATATATATATATATATATATATATATATATATATATATATATATATATATATATATATATATATATATATTTCATTCATGTTAAAAACTCTATAAGACTAATAACATTGGCAGGCACATATTTTCATACTACACAACGTTGACAAATGGCTTTCCCCCCCTTTTCTGGAAAGAAAAATACACAACAAGAAAAAAAGCAGCAACAAAAGAACTGTACAATTCTATAAAACCTGTGTTTTTACATTAGTTACAAAAAACTAATACTTCATTTAATGTTCATTCATACTGAGGACAAAGAAAAAAGACTTTGCATAATTCATTCTTCAAACTTGGTGACCTATTGCTGGAGCGTAATAGTGAAAAGGGTACTGAACAATAACACTATACGGTGTACGATAAAGAATGGCAACGTAAAAGAGGCGGCAGCACTTGGGAACGCTGTTATTATTGGTAGTATCCCTCCAGCTGTACTACACATGCACAATGCAATTGCAAGGGTCTGAGTCTCAAGGCAGAGCCGAGGTCTTTCCGACATGCTGTGGACACCGGACAACCCTATGTGGCTGGCAGCATGTATCTGAGCCAAATCATTTGGGCAACAATCTTTCATGGCACCACATATTCCATGACAATAACATTCTTATTTGCATTTTCAGTAATTGCCTCAGAACTTGCCCATGAAACCCATTAAAATTCCTTCTCAAACAGAGTATCCTTGAGTGACCCCTTCTAGATGATCACTGACACCTTCAACCTTGAGTGTAGCTATGAGAACAAGGCATGGTTATTCAGCAGTTTACAGATAAGAAACTACAGGACATTCACCCTGCTTGAGCTCCTGTTGTGCTGACATGTTAACTAATGCAGACAGAGAAGCGCTACTGTAGGTGTGTACCAAGGCTGTTTAAACTCTCCAAGCGCACTTATTAGCTGTTGTATGTAGTGTTTCACACAGATTACTATAGAGCTACTGAACACAGAGGATAGGAGACAGTCACTGGAGGTATGTTCAGACACAAAAACACAATGAAAAAAAACAACAATGAATTGAACTACTACAGCTTATTCATTAAGGGATCAGGTTACACTTTACTTGAAGTCCATCTATAGATGCTCTACAGACTATCAGTAACATTTCAACTAACTATCTACTAACCCTAACCTTAATCCTTATCCTAAACGTAACCATTACCCTAACTGTAACCTTAGCAAGCAGTTGCTTATCAATATAGCTTGTTGATAGCGTGACCAGCTGTAGAGCATCTACAGATGGAAAATCCGGACTATCCAAATAAAGTGTGACCAGGGATCACACATATACTGGAGAAGTGCTTACTGCCGAAGTGTGACTTCATATGGACTAGTTAGATCAAAGTGAAAATCCTTCATCGATGGAGAGGACACGGTGCCCAAGTCTCTCCATGACCTCTGGGTTCCTCAGCATTTCCTTAATGACGGAAGAAAATGACCTCATATCACTTCAGGTCTCTGCTGAGAAAGTAAAAGTGTGTCGCTGTTTTGCCGATACTCTTACTTTGATGATTGCTACTGCCTGTAGTTACACCAAATGGAGTAAATATGTGGATGTACAACACGTGAGAGTGAGGTGTCACTCTGCAGCATAAATTAGACAGAGTATCATATCACAGGATGTCAGGCAGTACACAAACAACAACAGGCCACTTCAAAGACTCCGAACACCACCACACCTCACCAAAATGACAACTTTAAAACCAGAAAACAAAACAGGGATAAATAAATAATGTGATTCTTCATAAGCACTGATACATGGTTTTGTTGTCTGGTCGGAATATGATGACGCCGTAGCTGAGAGGCTGACGGGTCAATTTGATCAGTTCCTTCAGGGGAGTCAGAGTAGAAGGGGGGGGGGGGGAATTAAGAAATAGTCTTTGGAATGGAGTTGATGTCTCCTGATGACATGTGATAGGTTCTCATGGACGTAGCTTTGTGATAGCTGCTTGAGGAAAAGGCTGATGTCCCCAGTGCATTGGTGGGATGGGGGAGTGGAGAGCGGTCATGAAAAAATAAAAACTTTCTGTCAAATAATGTGGGCGATGGGGGGGCCACAGGCAGGGTTTGGAGTTAGTCTGGGCTGCAGCGTTGCGCAGAATATTAGTGTTTACAAAAACCTTTGTTAGCATTAATGCAACAACAAATAAAGGGTATCAGCTTCTTAACAACAATGGCGATAGTGGGCGGCCGCATGGGGCTCTAAAGCACGGTTCCAAAATAAAACCACCAAAAATATATAAGAAATAAAATAAACCTATATGATCTAGCCACCACCCTCCCTCCCCTCTTGACCCCAACCTCTGGCCTCTGGCCCAGGGGGTCAGGTAGTCAGACTCAGACCCAGCCGCTGGTCAGCTTGTAGAACATCTCCTCGTCCAGAGACTCGTTCTGGTCTTTGGCGCGCGTGGACAGGAAGATGTAGCCTCCGATGAACTCATGTACCACCTTACAGTCCACCTCCGCACAGATGAAGGCCAGGCTAGGCTCGTCTGCAAACTCCACCGTCACCTAGGGGCACAGGATGATCAGTCAAAACCATAGGATTCTACAATATTAATTTAGTAGAACAGAGATTATCCTTTTAAAATGTATTTACCATGTGAAATGCCAAGCTAAGATGATAAAGCTAAAACAAATGGATGGTAACTGTGTTCAGAGTATTGAATGCCTTGTCTTTAAAACTGTTTATTTTCTGGTCTATAAGCTGAAATCCATACCATCTTGATCTCCCAGTTGACATTCCACTGCTTCATGTTGGCGAACCTCCAGGTCTTGATGGCGTCTCCGGTGTTGGCGTCCATTCGGATGAGACGGTTGTAGGTGATGCCGATCAGCTCGTCCCTCTTCCCACCCTGGAATCTGAGAATGACAGAGAATTCGAAATGAGCTCACAGCTTGGGATGTGCTTATTGGAAGTAATAAGCTTATTGGATTTCAACCACGCATCTTTGAAATCTGACAATAAAATCTCTGTTAGCTGTAAAAGAACAAGCCCAAACACAGACAGAGAGGCAGATGGGCAGACAAAGAGACTTGGGGGAAGAGATCTGTTATTTCGATAAAGGAGTGTATGAAGAGACTCTGGAGAAGAGAGGGGGACTCACTTGGCCAGGAAGTGAGTGATGCCAAACTCAGGCAGGGACTGCCACGCTTGGATGAAGCGCATCTTGGCCTCGATCAGACTCATCTGGGCCACGTTCTGGTGGGCCTCTAGGATCCGGGCCGAAATCTGATGAACACACAACGAAAGACTGTTGAACACACACATCACAGACACAAACCACCACCACTCTGAAACCAAGCCCTAGACACACACCTGCACAGACATAGGTCTACTGTGCACACATGGCCCTGTCCTATAACCACCCTATAAACCCCCAAACCCAAAGACACACCTCCCCATAAATATAGGAAGGCACACAAGGTAACCAAACTAAAGTATCAACAAACATTTGAGATACGTGACCCTCCCCAGAGGCCAGTCTACTGGCCAATGAAGTGCCTCCCCACCCCGGTGTATGAGTCAGTGGGATGAGCAGACAGACAGATGAGCAGACAGACAGATGCTGACCTGGGTCTTCAGGACACAGACTCACCACTTTACTATTTTAGCTTCACATTTAGAGTGTGTTAGTAGTTGAAGGAGAAATTAGAGGAAATGAGGATCGGACAAAACCAAAACACTAGCTAGCAATCACCCTTGACCAGGCAGTTTATGTTTTTCTAATGTTAAAGGTGAAACTAACTAACTATTGAGACTATGTTACAGATCTACTGATATGGTAAATCAAACATGGCCCGAAGACAAACCCATCTCCACTTACCAGGTCCCTGATATAGCCTGGCTGAAGAGGGAGGGAGGCAGGCAGGGATGGGAGGACAGTGCAAAAGGAGGGAAGAGAGAAAACAGAAAGAAAGAACAAAGAAAAACAAGCAAGTGAGAACAAGGCCTTTGAGCAAAGAAAACAGCTTCAAAACAAAGTAGCATAATCAGAACAGGCTAAATTAACAGGAGCATTTTGATCTCTTCAGGATCATGCAGCAGTCTCCATGGGGAGAGAAAGCAGCAGCAGGCTCCATGGGGAGAGAAAGCAGCAGCAGTCTCCATAGGGAGAGAAAGCAGCAGCAGTCACAGTCAGTATATGTCAGGGCAAACAGAGGGTTTACGACACAAATTATTACAAACTGATTTCATTGATTTACAAGTTTGAAACATTTCATTGGAGCTATTATGACAGTTAATGTTTGTTCTATTTTAGATTTAAGTAGCTACTGTACTGTACGGCAGGCCATTCATCTTGTGTATGCAATTCCCTTCATGTACACCAGGTGGGGACACATACCAAGGCATCACACAGCTCACCTAAACACCGCTACAGCCCTCTGCATTAGGTCATCTAGCAATATCCTGTTGTTTGTTATTGTGCCTGCCCAGTTTGCTTTCTCTTATGTAAAACTGTATGTTTGGCTAGGAAGTTAGGAATCCATCTAGCCTAACTCACAGTGATCTATAAATTCCTGTGCATATCCGCTGGGAATTGCAGCATGGAAGTCACATCGGGGGAGTCAGAGGACAGGAAGTCAAGTATAAAACTTTTTTTTTTTAAAGGAAAGAGCAGAGGCAGCACCTTGCAAGCCTCTTTCCCACAGCACAGCTGACTGACTGACGTAGTGGAAGGTTGACATTTATTGTCATGAGTCTTGTCATTGAGGCAGAACTGAGAAATGTCCACTTAGATAGGCCAGCTGCAAAGAAAAAAGTTGCTATATTGTAGAAATTCATGACATTCATTGTTCTGAATTTAAGGTTAGGGTTAGGCATTAGGGTTAGCAGTGTGGTTAAAGTTAGGTTTAAAATCAGATTTTATGACTGTGCCTGCTAGTGACCAATCTGCAAAGCTTCCTCCAGAACAAGATTCACGACGAAAAACATTGACCTGCGACTGAGTGGCTGACAGAGTGGCTTTTCCCAGCCTGGCTTCCCGCTCTGCATTCCCAGACAGGACTCATTTCCTGAAGCTCCCAAACAAACTCACACACACATACTGTATATCCACAAGCATACAGTACACACACACTCTCACATACACAGTTGCATGAAGAACACACACACACACTACACACAAACTTCCCTCTATGAACACACCGCCAGTTGCCCTCTCCAGGCAGAGATGAGATGAGTGTTTCATGTGGTGCCTTAGGGACATCCCCTGCCTGCCTAGCTGGGCTGGGTTGGAGCTCAGAGCCCCGAACTGAGACGGAGACTGGAGCTGGGCCAGAACCACAGCCCCATACAGACAGACCCGCAGGCCTGGGGAGAGAAGCTAGGAGGGGTGCTACTATGAGATCAAAGGGGAGGCCCATTTTCTCTCACACACGCACACTACACAGACTATACACACACCTATCCTGTTTTGGGCAGCAATGCAGAATAAACCAGTATGTCTCCTTTTCTCCTTTTTTGGGACAGAAACACCATTCCAGTGTGATCCAGCAGACACGGTAATGACTGTTTTTAGGATGTCGACCCTGGATAGACATTTCCTGTTTGATGAGTTTCCTCTCCTCCCTTCGCACTCACACACTATGAGTGGTCTTTCCCTATGCTCTTTTTCTAGACGACCCAGATTCACATCAGGCTGAAGTTATGGTTACAGTCCAAACCCAGACTAGTATAGAGTCATCACTTAACCACCACACACCAAAGGAACTTCCCGCTTTTCCTATTCAGCTTAATCAGAACCACATTGAGTGAGTAAGCACAGGAAGACCACTCCCCCTCTCATTTGTACCGGTATACACGTCAGCCTGTTATTTACATGGGAATTTGCTAAGTACAGAGCACAATTTTCCTGTAACTTAAATGTAAATGAATCTCTGCCTATGAGGGCCTAATGCGTAAATGTGACTTCTCGTCATTGGTTGGCTTTTGGTGGTTTGTTTCGGAGTTCTCATTGTGACAACTCCTTTAGGTTGCGTCTCTATTTCTCTGGCTGTGTCTCTCAATAACCTTTAGTAATATATTAGTTTCCTCTTTTTCCTTCGAGTGTAAACGGTGTGAAATGGCTAGCTAGTTAGCGGGGCGCGCTAGTAGCGTTTCAATCGGTGACGTCACTCGCTCTGAGACCTTTAAGTAGTTTTTTCTCTTGCTCTGCAAGGCTCGCGGCTTTGGTGGAGCAATAGGTAACGATGCTTTGAGGGTGACCGTTGTTGATGTGTGCAGAGGGTCCCTGGTTCAAGCCCCGGTTGGGCCGAAGAGAGGGAGGGAAGCAATACTGTTACATGAGCACAGATATGGCAGGACATGGATGGGTGAAAATAACATGGTGGACCTCTATCCAGTCAACTAGCTTCCTTTCAGAGGTAATGACGGAAGGGAGATGAGGGAAGGAAGCTGATTAGAGTAAGGAGATATCATTTGAGCTTGACTTGTGGCAATCCTTCCCTTTAGACTGCCGAGTGCTTGGTCTGCTGTCCTGGGTTCCCCTTGGAGAGGGAAGGAGGGAGGGATAGAGGGAGGAGGAGGGAGACTGCATTCCTGTGCAGGACAACCCAGATGCCAGGAGGCACCCCAGGCCAGCTGGGAAGTATCAGGGGGGTAAACAACAACCTCCCCCTTGAACACTGCTCTGCCCCCCTCTTCCCCCTCCATCTCTCTCCATCCGGCCTCCATGGAGGACCAAAGGCTATCCTTAAACCTTCACCTGACTAACATCAACTCATCTGAACATGATTAAGGGTTGCTTTTTGTTGCCATAGCTTTTGTCAGTTCACTGGTAGTGTAGCAATATGCATCAGTCTGCATGTGTATTTGAATCCAGGGAGTGATGGTCCAAACATCTATTGTCTACACTGATGGGGTCTCCTCTCCACACAGCCCCTGGCTAGTTACCTGCTTGTTCTTGTACTTCTTCAGGTAGCGCGGCGACACCAGGCACTCAGAGTTGATGTCGTTGGTGACGGCTGGCTCGGCGATGAACTGGGGGTCAGGGTTCATGTGCTGCATCTTGAGGAAGGACAGAATGTTCTGGACCTCCAGGTTATAGGAGCTGTCTGCCATTGTCTTCCCCTTAGAGGCCAGGCGGCACGCTGCCATCCAGTGGGCATACGGCTTCTCCTGCATGGGGAAGGAGGTGGTGGTGGTTATGCTGAGGCCAATGATATGCAAGGCTTTTCATTAGGTCCTAGAGTACTTTCCGTTGTATGTGGTAACTGCAATATTCTGCTCATTTTCACCTACACTCCAACTATTGACACAAATCTGATCATTCTTAATATGTTTCTAAGCCGCTTTTAAATGTAAAACCATGAGTAAATGTATTGCATTCTTGACATTGTGACAGATGGTCCTCCATGCAGCTAGAGGAAGCCAGAGAGCCACACTCACAGCGTCACACCGCAGCCAGATCTCATTCATGCCATCAGCCACCGGGATTAGCAACTTGATGTTGAATTTCTGACTGGAGATGTTCACATCTGGTGTCACCTCACAACCTACAAAGACAAGGAAAAGTTCACAGAGGAAGGGGACGCGAGGGGGTCAAAACCATCCATCACACACCACTGGGGATCACACACACTTAGGTCATAAAGGAACCGTTGCCTTCTTCAGTGTGTGTGTGTGTGTGTGTGTGTGTGTGTGTGTGTGTGTGTGTGTGTGTGTTGGTCCTGGTACCTCTTAGATTCATTTGGAGGGAGGGCGTCCCATGAGCCTCCTCTTTGCTCTTGTAGCAGGAAATTGTGATGTCCTTGAACGTGCACCAGTACTGCTTGTAGCCTTTCAGTGTCAGTTTTTTTGGCCTGGAAAATACATAGAAGAGAGAAGAAGAGAGGGAGAGGTAGAGAGAGAGAGAGAAGAAGAGACAAGGGTGGTTGTCAGTTCCTGCTTGAATCACAAAACACATAGCTTAGCAACACTAACCCACCCCCAGACACCAAGAGGAGAGAACCATCAAGCCTCAAGTGGAAAAAAGTACCCCCCTTTTTTCTATGAGAGAGAGCGAGAGGGCGCTTTCTCAGCCTCCTTCAGTGGTCCATAACTGAGTCAGCAGCATGAATAGGAGGAGCCAACTCTGGGCATGAGATTTAATGGAAGACTATTACTGTGGAAATGCCATGTGTCTACAGCTTATATTTTTACAACATTATTAAAGCTGTGAGAGCTAGCTGCTTGTCAGCATTGGCCTGTGGCCAAAAGGCTATTATGACTAGGGCCCAGAGTTTTTACTGACCAGCTGACCTGACCAAGAACAACTCTGGGCGCCTATGTATAAGCTATTACTCTGTGCCCTAGTTGGAGTCTATGACTAGGGCCAGGAGTTTTTTTTTTACTCGTCCTCTTAACCCCTGACATATTTCTGTGTTTTGTATCCTTAGTACCACAGTAACCAGGTTTCCATCCAACCTTTTTATGCCAGTAAAGTATATGTCAAAAAAAAAAAAAAAAAAAAAGTAATGACAGGCCTGATGGAATAAGAAAACTATTCTGTAAACTTTCCAAATGTCGGAGAAAAAAAAAATATGCTAGACAAGGTGGGATCTTTTTGTGTCTGTAAAATAAATTATGCAAGAAATGTCGCTGGAAACCCTTTTATGCGCAAATATTAATATAATAACCATCATATCAAAGTAAACTTGGAGTCACGCAATGACATGTGTGGTCCTCCAACTACGACTATTAGACTGAAATAAGTTATGATAAACTTCACAGGGTGGTGAAAGTGCAAGGTGATGAGCTTGATGCTCCTTTCCAATAAATATTGAGGGTCTTATTCTGGTGACATGATGGTCAAAGCTTGGCTGCCGTTTGTCCATAATAATCTCATCATGTAGGCTATACGTGCACTCTAGCCAACAGCGTGCAGATAGCCTACAGTATCTGCACGCTGTTGGCTAGAGCGCACATGCCAAGACCAGAGTGGGCACACTCGCTATATAACACACAATAATTTTTTGGCACATGGGAATTGAACCGCAAAAGGTATTTTTATGTGCACTATGTCATCAAGCACAGCCTTTTATCCGCAACGGGTCAATTTGATGGAAACACATCTCTGGTGGGAAAATGTTTTCATGCAGATTTTAGAATATTCGCATGAAAATCTGTCGCCAGTTGGATGGAAACCTAGCTAGTTATCAGTGTTTTTGTTACATTTGTAAATAGTGTTGCTGGTCCAAAATGTAATAGAATTCCAAAATTATGTAGCTAGTACGCACTCAAAAAGGAGATTCAAGGTTTCTTTTAGTATTTATTTCATTCAGTGGTAGGTAGATAGACAACAAACCTTAGGTCGAAACATCCATCTACCTACCCCTGAATGAAATAAATACTAAAAGAAACCTTGAATCTCCTTTTTGAGTGCGTACTAGCTACATCATTTGGAATTCTATTACATTTTGGTTGACACACCTGTTCTGAGCGCAGTGGTCACACAAACTTTGTTACATCTTCAGCCTCACCAATCAGCTGGCCCTGTGAACAATCCTGTCCACAAACACAATCCACACAGCCTAGCTTGATACTGAACAGACAACAGCCCTCCAATATGGGTCCAAACCTTGTTTCCTGCTCCTCCAGTATTATATTTAACATCCCAGGGACAATGCATTCTTTAAAGGCGCATGGCCTGTCATTAGAAGACATCAAGGAAAGACAAATTGGAATTAACAGAGGCAGTCTGGAGAGTTAGGAGGAACTCGCTAGTTGGCCCTTAGCCACTGATCTAAGGTCAGCTTTGAATTTCCCCCTAATGGTGTAGATTTGCAAAATTCCGGGAACTTTCAATAAATTCCCTGGTTTTCAAGAACTCCTGGTTGGAGGATTCCGGATTTCCTGCTTATTCCCTCAGATTCTGTGAATCCTCCAACCGGGATTTGGGAAAATCTGGACATTTTATTGTAAATTCATGGAATTTTGCAACCCTAGTTAAGATTTCAGGATGATACGCTGATCCTAGATCTGTGATTAAAGACACCTTCTACAGCAGGAGCAGTAATTGAACTTACTTGAAGACTTTGACGTAGTCGGCCAGTTCAGGAATGGACGTGATATCACCCTGAGAGGAAGAGAAGAGAAGAACAAATGTTTATTGATAAAAGGAGAAGGGCAGGATTCTGCACAACTCTAACAATGACCTCAAGTTTGACTCTCAGCGTTGCATATAAAATAAACAGTTGTGTAATCAAGCTTCAACTTCCTCAGATAAGCTGTATAAACTTCAGTCTGTTGGGGAGGGGTACATTTAACAATGGCCACATCATGTGATACCAACTATAGTATTTAGCCTTCTGAACAAACCTCTTGCCTTGCAGTAAAGTAATGTTCAGTGAACTATTTTTTATTTATTTTTTTATTTCACCTTTATTTAACCAGGGAGCCAGTTGAGAACAAGTTCTCATTTACAACTGCGACCTGGCCAAGATAAAGCATAGTAGTGCGATAAAAACAACAACACAGAGTTACATATGGGGTAAAAAAATATAAAGTCAAAAAAATACAACAGAAAATATATATACAGTGTGTGCAAATGTAGCAAGTTATGGAGGTAAGGCAATAAATAGGCTATAGTGCAAAATAATTACAATTAGTATTAACACTGGAATGCTAGATGTGCAAGAGATTATGTGCAAATAGAGATACTGGGGTGCAAAAGAGCAAAATAAATAACAATATAGGGATGAGGTAGTTGGGTGGGCTAATTTCAGATGGGCTGTGTACAGGTGCAATGATCGGTAAGGTGCTCTGACAACTGATGCTTAAAGTTAGTGAGGGAGATAAGAGTCTCCAGCTTCAGAGATTTTTGCAATTCGTTCCAGTCATTGGCAGCAGAGAACTGGAAGGAATGGTGGCCAAAGGAGGTGTTGGCTTTGGGAATGACCAGTGAGATATACCTGCTGGAGCGCAGACTACGGGTGGGTGCTGCTATGGTGACCAATGAGCTAAGATAAGGCGGGGATTTGCCTAGCAGTGATTTATAGATGGCCTGGAGCCAGTGGGTTTGGAATCCACACACTAAAGTAGTACCAGGGTGTTGTAGGACTTTCCTCCCTCCAGGGTGATCTCCAGGTCTGACAGGGTTAGGGTTGGGGTTAGTATAGGACAGTAAGGTGTAGTACCAGGGTGATCTCCAGGTCTGACAGGGTTAGGGTTGGGGTTAGTATAGGACAGTAAGGTGTTGTACCAGGGTGATCTCCAGGTCTGACAGGGTTAGGGTTGGGGTTAGTATAGGACAGTAAGGTGTTGTACCAGGGTGATCTCCAGGTCTGACAGGGTTAGGGTTGGGGTTAGTATAGGACAGTAAGGTGTTGTACCAGGGTGATCTCCAGGTCTGACAGGGTTAGGGTTGGGGTTAGTATAGGACAGTAAGGTGTAGTACCAGGGTGATCTCCAGGTCTGACAGGGTTAGGGTTGGGGTTAGTATAGGACAGTAAGGTGTTGTACCAGGGTGATCTCCAGGTCTGACAGGGTTAGGGTTGGGGTTAGTATAGGACAGTAAGGTGTAGTACCAGGGTGTTGGAGGTCTTGCCTCCCTCCAGGGTGATCTCCAGGTCTGACAGGGCAGCATCCACCTCGTCCACCTCCTTCTCACTGTTGTTCATGTGGTTTCCTGACGACATGATGGACAGCTTGTTGATGTGGTACTGGGGGACAGAGAGAGAAGGGTTTAGCTTACAGTCCTTTACCCTATATGCCATGAAGGTGACATATGTCGTTTCAACACCACATGATCAATGGAGTCTCCTGTTTGATATTGAAAGAAAAATGACTTCATTTCACTTTTCTGTTTTGCTCCACTGGGTTTCGTTTCTATGTAGGTTGGTAGTGATTGCCCAGTCCCTTTCATAGCATATGAGGTGGTAAAGTGGTAATAACATGATCATTGTCCAATAAATACTTTGGGTTTCATTGAAGCACGCACCATGAAGCACTAACTGTTGGTTAACAATGTTGAATTCTTTGAAGTGAGTACCAGAAAATACCCATATTATCACACAATTTTTCAGTAAATACCAGGTCTACGCCATAAAAATATGACTGTAAAACAAAGCATGTGTACAGTGTGTAGCAACCATGTCGAGACAGAGTGGCTTTGAGGGGGAAGGGTATGATTTAGTAGAGAAAGTGGGTGGGAGGGTCTAGATGCTGCAATCTCAGCACTGACTGTAAATGTGTCTTTACTAGAAGCACATGTGAGTAGTGTAGACTTGGGACATCGCGTGCAACATTTCTACATTGATTCACAATGGAAATACCATCTAGTCTGTTCAGAATTGTGTTTGTAATATTGGGAAGAGTCCCTGACCTTGCCTGGCCATTCATTCATTATCATGTGGACCAACAGAGAGTCAGTCTCAGCATGGTCTGGTCTGGTCTACCCCACAGTGGCACTAAGCCTAGGACTCACCAACACTCAATACAACTTGTTGACAAACGGTATTTATACTGTCAAGCCACCCCACCTCCCACTAGTCCCCTTCGACATATGAATGAACAGCTGCCGAGAGAGAGAGAGAGAGAGAGAGAGAGAGAGAGAGAGAGAGAGAGAGAGAGAGAGAGAGAGAGAGAGAGAGGAGAGAGAGAGAGAGAGAGAGAGAGAGGAGAGAGAGAGAGAGAGAGAGAGAGAGAGAGAGAGAGAGAGAGAGAGAGAGGTGGTGTGGGGGTGAGAAAGAGGTAGAGGGGGCGGGAAAGGAAGAGAGGCATATTTCAGGACGCTGTGGCGGAAGCGGCCATAGCCAGCTAGGGTTTCAGAATGTAGGACAAAAGCTTCCCCCTCTATGTTACCATGGCCTTTTCTCAATTAGATTTGCTCACCTCCTGCGTCCTCTCTCGCCTCCTTTTGAAAAAGGCCAAAGTTAATCGAGGAGAGTCGGCGAGGAGAGTGAACGTGTTTGGAAATGTGCTTGAAATGAGACGGTCCTTCTCCACTCGCGCATCATTAGGCTAATTATGTTTACAGTGGTGAATCCCAAAAAATTTGTAGAGTGATCCCAAAACAAATGAGTTAGTTGTGCAATACATTTTATAGATACAATAATAAGTAGCATATTGTTTTTAAATGTGTGCATATTTTTCCCCCCTAACAAAACAAATGCTGATTTAAAGGGGGTGTGGTACATTTCAAAACTCTTCTGCCAGTAGGATACACATAAGTATCCTCAATGAAAGGTGGCTATCGAGGAGGGGAGGACACTCTTTTGTTTGCCTACTATCAAATTGACACAATACTCGACCACTTATTGGTTTCCAGGTCACCGAGGAGAGAGGACAGAATTTTGCCCAAACGAGAATCTCCCCATGTCTCTACCTCCGACGCCCACTGACACTGCCTTTACCATGGGGGATGGGGGAATGTGTGTATGTGTTTCTGGTGCACACGTGTTTCTGGGACATGTTCTACTGGTGTGTGCGTTGTGTGTATAGGGTTGGAGTTGGGGGCTGTTTACTGAGCTAGACATGGCGGGCTAATCGCTATACTTAGACACGCCGACATATCCAGGTGATAGCCTGCTAACGCCAGCCAGCTCCCTGGACACAGAGACCACTCAACTCTTACTGCAATAAACCCACCCCTTCTCTTCCTGCCTGACTTCATCAGTGAAACCTTAGCCATGACTCCAACAGCTACCTTTAACTTAGCAAGAGAGAGTGATAGATAGCTGTGCTAACAGACAGGTAGCGACAGGCTAGCTGTTAATCCAAACAAACTGCAGATCAGCATCTCCTCGGGGGGGACGAAAGACTAAAACCTCAACCAATGGTGTATTAATAAACGGCTCGGCCTCTGTTGGAAAACGTAACATGGTAGTTAACAGCTTATAGAGGAATGTGTAGGAGGCTACAGGTCAGGTTGGAGTGGGTGGTCCATCCGGTGGTGGTGGGGTGAGTCCAGTAGCCGTTAGTGCTGAGCAATTAAATCAACATTTCTGTAATTTTTTGTTTTTTAAACAACTAATTCACAGATATTGGTTCAATTATTTGAATTCCATTTCCTTCAGTTTTTTTCTGTGAGCTCAATGCGCAGTTTCTCTCAAGATAAATCAGATCAAGCCCGAACTGTGTAATGTTGTTGGGAGTTGTAGTTTCCAACAGGCCAATATTCTACATAGTTTAGCGCAGAAACGTAGTTAACTACAATGACCATAATCCATTGTGCACCTACTTGTCCAGTCTGTGCGTTTTTTTTTAACGCCTGCTACGTTAGGTTAGTGTGGGGCAGACACGAAGAGGTTGAGAAGAGACAGAAAAATGCGCGATTGAGAAGTATAGAGAGCAGTTGCTTCGCAAGGTATCTCTACCTGAAAATACATGATCTAAGTGATTGATAGTTGGTATTCAGCAGTCATAAAAGTATGCCTTATTTACTTTGAATAACTACTAAAATAGTGATTTTGTCAGACAGCATAGTCAGCAGCTCTATAGAGATGATATTACTTGGAATGAAATACAACAAATATAATATACACAACTGAAATATTTATTTTGTATTTATTGTACTTTTTTTATCCCTTTTTCTCCCCAATTTCGTGATATCCAATTGGTAGTTACAGTCTTGTCCCATCGCTGCAACTCCCCTACGGACTCGGGAGAGGCGAAGGTCGAGAGCCATGCGTCCTCCGAAACACGACCCTGCCAAGCCGCACTGCTTCTTGATACACTGCTCGCTTATCACGGAAGCCAACCGCACCAAAGTGTCCGGAGGAAACACCGTCCAGCTGGCGACCGAAGTCAGCTTGCAGGCGCCCGGCCACCACAAGGAGTCGCTAGAGCGCGATGGGACAAGGAAATCCTGGCCGGCCAAACCCTCCCCTAACCCGGACGACGCTGGGCCAACTGTGTGCCGACTCATGGGTCTCCCAGTCAAGGCTGGCTGTGACACAGCCTGGGATCAAACCCAGGTCTGTAGTGACGCCTCAAGCACTGCGATGCAGTGCCTTAGACTGCTGCACCACTTGGGAGGCCCCACAACTGAAATATTTTATTAAAATAATGTGAATAAATGGTTAATAAGTGATAAGCAGTAATGGGCAGTCACTACCATCATGGGACTTGTATTAATTGTTTTATTCTGTGTTACAGCATTCAACCCACAATGCATTTAATAAAAAAAAACTAAAATAAATAATCAAAACCCCAAAAAACGTGTTTATTGTTTAATAATCGAACCAAAACCGAACAGACCTCAACAAGCACTAATCGCTCAGCACTAGTAGATGTGGTTACTCTATAATTACCCATTGGGGTGAGGACACACTGGCGCCCCCCAGGTCCTGTCACTCAGGCTTTACGAGGTTTGGAAATAGCCAGGCCGCCCCCGGGCTAAGGCTAAGGTGTCACAGACAGGATCATTTGATTCATTGCAGCCCGGGGCGGCCCTGCATATAGTTAAAGGACAATTGTGCCACTTTTCAACCTCATATTCATTATCGGCAGCACCAAACCAGTGTCTACATATGTGAACATGGCGTGTTTCTTTGATCAGTGGTTAAAACGATAAGAAAGGTCCTAAAAAATGATTCTCTGTGACATCACAGGGAAGGATTAAAACTAAGAAAAACAGTGATTTTCAAAACCTGCAACGAGTTTCTAGCCAGAGGGAGGATATTTTATTGCTCATCACGTCACTGTGAATCTCATAGTGTTTTAAAATCACTGTTTTTCTAATGTTTTTACAAAAGGTAGAAATGCGCAGTTTTCACATATGTAGACACTGGTATTGTGACGGAGATAATGAAAATGGAGGTCGAAAAGTACTGGATTTGCCCTTTAATAGGGGAACCATGTTTCTGAGTACTGCAGCAGACCAGACCAGACACCCACCCCATCCAAGTCTGACCCCTGGTCAACACGCCCATTCAATTCATTAGCTGTTCCGCAGTGTTCTGTTCAACAGGCAGTGAGCCCATAGAGAAGATAACTACTTGAGGGCTTAGTAATCAGTCTTCAACCAGGCCAATTAACATGACACCTACACACACACACGCGTGGAACTGCACATTATAGTACACATCCATCCACACACACACACACACACACACACACGTCTCACCTGCAGGGCGGCGAACATCATCATCTCCTCCTCAGTGCACTCTATTTCCTCCAGCAGGATGGCCCACTTGGCCTGCTCATATAGCTGGTTCACCCTGATGGCATCGTACTGCAAGGGGGAGAACACATAGCGTTAGCCCTGGCACTAAGCCTGCCTCTTCACAAGTACATAGCATAGACCCACACACAGCACTCAGAGACAGTCCAGCTGAGAAAACAGGACAGCCCAGAGGGGTACTTCCTCTACACGCCCCCCAAAATCTGCTAGCTGCAGATGTAGGCTGGTGGGGAGTGTGTGTGTGCATGTTTTGCATGTGGTGTGATGTGTAAGCTGTTACACAATTCAGAGAAACGCAATAAAAGTTTCAAGAGAAACCCTAAAGTCTCATCTGATGGAAAAACGGCTCCACATACTGTACCTTGGGGTTGAGGTCGAAGAAGCTGTGGTACTTAAACCGCAGGAGGAGCACCTCATTCTCCTTGACATCCTGCTCCATCAGAGACCTGGATGAGTCCAGCCACCTTCACACACACACACAGGAGAAATAAAAGACATCATCATTGACAGAACAGTGACTGTCACACTTCTGAGAGAAGGTTCCACAATCAAAATGACCTCAGAGTTGTAACAGAGTTGTGAAACAGGGGCCAGTTGCAGTACAGTAGGCAACACTGGTGCTAGATGGGTATTATTAGGGCGACTCACCCCTGGTTGATCTTTGCCTTGTCCAGGAGGGACTGGGGCTTGTAGAGTTTGGCCAGGATATCGGGCGAGGAGATTGGCTGGCTGACAGCAAGGATGCTGGGATTGCCCTCGGACAGGGGGCTGTCTCCGAACCAGGCGGTGGTGGGGGACAGGGGGCTGCCGTCTCTGGAGTCATAGGTGGGGGTCATGGTCTTACTGTACAGACCTGGACTGGAGTAGATGCTCCCTGCAAACCAGACAACACATGTTTAGTACCCTGGGGTAGACTAAGGAATGTTGGGCTCAATTCCATTTCAGTTTGAGAGATTAATTGAAATTCCAATTCAAGTTTTTTTTTTTATATCATTACATTGGAATTTCAATTAACTTCCTGAATTGAAATGATCCCAATTGTGTGAGTGACATCCACCAAGACAAAGAAAGACACACATCACAAGTACCATACCAGCAAAACACTGAATATGATAAAAACACGGTCACAATACAGTCCCCTGCAAAATAATGCACTACACTCACACATTCAGTACCAAGCACAAGTGCCTCCAAAAATAAAGTGAACATTGTTCCACAACACACACTTGCAGCCTGCGGTTGGTAGCACCACCGATCTGACAGGTGGTCTTGATGCCCTGCCGACGCTGTTGGGGAATTATGATGCGCTTTAGCATGCACATGGTGCACACGATCATGGTCACATGGTCCACAACCTGGAAGGTGCACAGAGCAAACTATACAGCACAACCAGCAACATATAGGGAGGGAGGGGGGGATAGGGAGGGGGAGGGGCTTACACGAAAGTGAGACAGCAAGGTTCTAAAAGCTAGCATCTCTCTGCTTTGTTTGTGTTCCATTTAGGAGAAAAAGGTGGATGTGTGTTTGGAGGGAGAGATTGATCTTCCTTGGGTGGAGGAGAAGTATGCGTGTATAGAGAGAGGTTTGTGTGTATGATTTTTTTGAGTTGTATTCGGATTTAAGCCATTGACAATTGAACTAAGACATAAATAACCAATGTGAAACCATGACATTTCCTGCTGGCTGGCCTGTCCAGTATGTTTGGCCGTAGAAACAGCCCACACACTGACCAGGCCCCATTGGCCTGAAAAAGCAGGCAGGCAGGCCAAACCACTAACCTCAATCTCAACAAGAAATGGCCTGTGTGTGTGTGTGTGTGTGTGTGTGTGTGTGTGTGTGTGTGTGTGTGTGTGTGTGTATATATATATATATATATATATATATATATATATATATATATATATACATATACACACACAGTGGGGGAAAAAAGTATTTAGTCAGCCACCAATTGTGCATGTTCTCCCACTTAAAAAGATGAGAGAGGCCTGTAATTTTCATCATAGGTACACGTCAACTATGACAGACAAATTGAGGAAAAAAAATCCAGAAAATCACATTGTAGGATTTTTTATGAATTTATTTGCAAATTATGGTGGAAAATAAGTATTTGGTCACCTACAAACAAGCAAGATTTCTGGCTCTCACAGACCTGTAACTTCTTCTTTAAGAGGCTCCTCTGTCCTCCACTCGTTACCTGTATTAATGGCACCTGTTTGAACTTGTTATCAGTATAAAAGACACCTGTCCACAACCTCAAACAGTCACACTCCAAACTCCACTATGGCCAAGACCAAAGAGCTGTCAAAAGACACCAGAAACAAAATTGTAGACCTGCACCAGGCTGGGAAGACTGAATCTGCAATAGGTAAGCAGCTTGGTTTGAAGAAATCAACTGTGGGAGCAATTATTAGGAAATGGAAGACATACAAGACCACTGATAATCTCCCTCGATCTGGGGCTCCATGCAAGATCTCACCCCGTGGGGTCAAAATGATCACAAGAATGGTGAGCAAAAATCCCAGAACCACACGGGGGGACCTAGTGAATGACCTGCAGAGAGCTGGGACCAAAGTAACAAAGCCTACCATCAGTAACACACTACGCCGCCAGGGACTCAAATCCTGCAGTGCCAGACGTGTCCCCCTGCTTAAGCCAGTACATGTCCAGGCCCATCTGAAGTTTGCTAGAGTGCATTTGGATGATCCAGAAGAGGATTGGGAGAATGTAATATGGTCAGATGAAACCAAAATAGAACTTTTTGGTAAAAACTCAACTCGTCGTGTTTGGAGGACAAAGAATGCTGAGTTGCATCCAAAGAACACCATACCTACTGTGAAGCATGGGGGTGGAAAAATCATGCTTTGGGGCTGTTTTTCTGCAAAGGGACCAGGAAGACTGATCCGTGTAAAGGAAAGAATGAATGGGGCCATGTATCGTGAGATTTTGAGTGAAAACCTCCTTCCATCAGCAAGGGCATTGAAGATGAAACGTGGCTGGGTCTTTCAGCATGACAATGATCCCAAACACACCGCCCGGGCAACGAAGGAGTGGCTTCGTAAGAAGCATTTCAAGGTCCTGGAGTGGCCTAGCCAGTCTCCAGATCTCAACCCCATAGAACATCTTTGGAGGGAGTTGAAAGTCTGTGTTGCCCAGCGACAGCCCCAAAACATCACTGCTCTAGAGGAGATCTGCATGGAGGAATGGGCCAAAATACCAGCAACAGTGTGTGAAAACCTTGTGAAGACTTACAGAAAACGTTTGACCTGTGTCATTGCCAACAAAGGGTATATAACAAAGTATTGAGAAACTTTTGTTATTGACCAAATACTTATTTTCCACCATAATTTGCAAATAAATTCATTAAAAATCCTACAATGTGATTTTCTGGATTTTTTTCCCTCATTTTGTCTGTCATAGTTGACGTGTACCTATAATGAAAATTACAGGCCTCTCTCATCTTTTTAAGTGGGAGAACTTGCACAATTGGTGGCTGACTAAATACTTTTTTCCCCCCACTGTATGTGTGTGTCTAATACAGTCGAAGTCATGAGAAGAGCGAGGGTTTCTAGAAGGCTCTATAAAGGTTGACTCATAAATGCAGGGAGGGAGGCAATGCAGGTCAGCTAGAGTGCTGCTCTCCCATATGGTCACAGGAGGAATCCCAAACATCTAGGGAAAGCTGATAACAGTATATACCCCCTCATCTAGAGAAAACAGTCAGGCCAATGTGTTTACTCCCAGCCGTTGACTTTCAGTAGGATAGTGAAAATGGTCTGAAGGGCACCGACTATGTTAACACCTCCTAATCCTTCATCCCCTTTCACTGGGGACTGCTAGGGTCTGGAGGGGTAGACCACCCAGCGCTTTGTCGCCTAGATGTAAACTAGGAGGTGTCGTCACCATATAAAAGTGTCTCTGTTTCTACACATGGCTTCTGTATGGATATGGGTTGGGGGTGGTCCATTTGAAATTGGGTGAATGTATTGTTGTGGACATACCATCCTTCTTCTAACCACTTATTTATTTTAAATTGGCTCTTCCTGGTACCTGCTGAGCAAAACGTGAACAGATTTCTAGCAAAACAAACACAAAGTGAGCAAAGCTGTTTTTAGTGAGCTTGGTTCTGTTGGAGTGAGGCAAAGCCTATCATGTAACCAGAGTCAGCTGATTTCCTCAGTCAGGTGACAAGGGCAGCAGCTGGCTTCCTATGGATACAGCCTTGTCAGGTGACCAGACCATCACTCCAGCTGAGGGGTGAGGAGGGTAAGGGAAACAGGAGGAGGGGAGAAAGCAGACAGAAGACCAGGAGAAACCTTACCTTTGACCGGCCCGATGTAAATTATCTCAGAGGCTAGAGGGAAAAGACAGAAAACGAGAAAAGGAGGAAGGGAAGGAAAGCAGAGGAAAAGGAACAAAAACAAGAGGACAGATTAAAGAGATATTAAAACCAGAGATATTAAAAAGACAAGATGAAAAAGGAAGAAAAAGGAGGGAGTAGACATGGATGAGAATGACAACCAGGGGAGGGCACTGCCAGTATGCCAATCTAACCAACCCCAGATTAGAGGAGGTCCTTTTGCCCTCCTAGCAGAGGAGAAAGGAACATGGCATGACAAACCATGGACAGTTCCCATCCATCTCTAATTGAAAAGCCAGGCAGGGCAGGGCGTTGGTTAAATTGACCCAGCACTACATAACACACCTACTGAAATTAAAGTCCTGTTCATATCAACTTTACATGATGAGAATATCGTAGAGATGATTATCTGAGAGGAACTGCAGAGTAGCAGACCCCATGGCAAAGAAGGAGCAAGCATGGTCTTAGTCCTAGTTCTGAGTCATAGGAAACTGTTAGTAATATGGATAGTAACAACATTCATGTTTCTATTAATGGAATGTGAGTTGGAGGTCTGGGATTTTCCAGTGACACCGTAGACATGTGGGTGGAGATGGGTTGTGGTCTTAGACTCAGAATTGACTAATTCTAAACACTAACTGGATCAACCCCATACATCCACTTGGTCTAGGGTGAACTTCTGAACTCAAATCTTGCCAACTCATCTTCACCTCAGTATTGCCCCCTCACCCAGTTTCCTCTGTGGTCCAGTGAGTGTGTTAGGAAGGAGATAAGGAGTTATCAGGTCAAGGTCAAAGAGGCCACAGAGGGCCTCATTCAGTATGAGTGGAATGGGCAGAACTGTTGGGAGAGGCTGGGGCTGAGCTCCATACAGATTGCATCAAGTGTAAGGAAGAGGCTGTGTGTGCATCCGTGTGGGTGTGTGTTTGTGCGTCGTAGATTGCATCGTGGCCTGGACCTTGTGATTCCCATCAGGCGGCCACAGCCCCTCCCAGAGGGGAGGCAACACAACAGTCAGGAATAACTCCCAGCAGCTTGGCAATGAAACACTGCACATTAAACATTTACTCACTCCTACCATCTGAGCTGGGGGAGAAGGTGTGTGTGCGCGCGCACACACACACGTTTTCCTTCAAGTATTTTTGTTCCTAAAGCGGCTTTGACTATTTGTACAGAGGTAAGGCTTGGCCTAATTCATTTTAGAAACCCCTGGCCAACAATTAACACAGCTCAATAGGATATCAGTGTGGAGATAATTGGGGCAATACCAGTCATATATAAGGGTGTAATAATAATCAGAAAAAGTCTGAGACTATTTCCCAGGGTCACCCATGGAGTCAAATGGCAATGGGAACCAACAAGCATATAATTGACATAACATTGGAGAGGGAGCCAAGTGTCAGAGGTTGTAGGCTTACTGTCCCTTCACTTTTCTTCTCACATGCTCCCCTTTTTCCCCTCTCCTGCCTCTCCCTCTCTCTCCTTCTGTCCCCTTTTCTCACATTCTCACCCCCCACCCCCCCTTGAGCCTACAGGCTGACTACAGTGGGGAGAACAAGTATTTGATACACTGCCGATTTTGCAGGTTGTCCTACTTACAAAGCATGTAGAAGTCTGTAATTTTTATCATAGGTACACTTCAACTGTGAGAGACAGAATCTAAAACAAAAATCCAGAAAATCACATTGTATGATTTTTAAGTAATAATTTGCATTTTATTGCATGACATAAGTATTTGATACATCAGAAAAGCAGAACTTAATATTTGGTACAGAAACCTTTGTTTGCAATTACAGAGATCATACGTTTCCTGTAGGTCTTGACCAGGTTTGCACACACTGCAACAGGGATTTTGGCCCACTCCTCCATACAGACCTTCTCCAGATCCTTCAGGTTTCGGGGGCTGTCGCTGGGCAATACAGACTTTCAGCTCCCCTCCAAAGATTTTCTATTGGGTTCAGGTCTGGAGACTGGCTAGGCCACTCCAGGACCTTGAGATGCTTCTTACGGAGCCACTCCTTAGTTGCCCTGGCTGTGTGTTTCGGGTCGTTGTCATGCTGTAAGACCCAGCCACAACCCATCTTCAATGCTCTTACTGAGGGAAGGAGGTTGTTGGCCAAGATCTCGCGATACATGGCCCCATCCATCCTCCCCTCAATACGGTGCAGTCGTCCTGTCCCCTTTGCAGAAAAGCATCCTCAAATAATGATGTTTCCACCTCCATGCTTCACGGTTGGGATGGTGTTCTTGGGGTTGTACTCATCCTTCTTCTTCCTCCAAACACGGCGAGTGGAGTTTAGACCAAAAAGCTATATTTTTGTCTCATCAGACCACATTACCTTCTCCCATTCCTCCTCTGGATCATCCAGATGGTCATTGGCAAACTTCAGACGGGCCTGGACATGCGCTGGCTTGAGCAGGGGGACCTTGCGTGCGCTGCAGGATTTTAATCCATGATGGTGTAGTGTGTTACTAATGGTTTTCTTTGAGACTGTGGTCCCAGCTCTCTTCATTGACCAGGTCCTGCCGTGTAGTTCTGGGCTGATCCCTCACCTTGCTCATGATCATTGATGCCCCACGAGGTGAGATCTTGCATGGAGCCCCAGACCGAGGGTGATTGACCGTCATCTTGAACTTCCATTTTCTAATAATTGCGTCAACAGTTGTTGCCTTCTCACCAAGCTGCTTGCCTATTGTCCTGTAGCCCGTCGCAGCCTTGTGCAGGTCTACAATTGTATCCCTGATGTCCTTACACAGCTCTCTGGTATTGGCCATTGTGGAGAGGTTGGAGTCTGTTTGATTGAGTGTGTGGACAGGTGTCTTTTATACAGGTAACGAGTTCAAACAGGTGCAGTTAATACAGGTAATGAGTGGGGAACAGGAGGGCTTCTTAAAGAAAAACTAACAGGTCTGTGAGAGCCGGAATTCTTACTGGTTGGTAGGTGATCAAATACTTATGTCATGCAATAAAATGCAAATGAATTACTTAAAAATCATACAATGTGATTTTCTGGATTTTTGTTTTAGATTCCGTCTCTCACAGTTGAAGTGTACCTATGATAAAAATTACAGACCTCTACATGCTTTGTAAGTAGGAAAACCTGCAAAATCGGCAGTGTATCAAATACTTGTTTTCCCCACTGTATGCATGTGTTGGATGGTAGGCCAAGTAGCTATAGGGGCAGGGTTGGGACAATGAGGCCCATTCACACTGCCTTAGCATTAGCAACGCTGGCTAACACTGCATAGATACCACAGCACGGCCCCATGTTCCTCCTCCTTCCTCATATCACTGTAGCTAATTCACTGACAGGGCTAGTAGGGGGGAGGAGGAGGGGCCGGGTGTAGCTATTGCTCTGCAGCCTGGTTTGGGTTTAAAATGGCAGGGTGACCAACTATGTGAGGAATCCCAACCATTCGCTCCCTCCCTGCCAAGGAGTAAGGAGCCCAGAGTCTGCAAATCATACCGTTAACTCCTCAAACTCACACATTCTTATTTAGGCAGATAATACCAAAACTCTCATATTTTGTTGCCTCTACTATTTTTAAACAGATGCTCCTGCTATTCAACCTGTTATTGGACTGTGAAGACGTGATTCCATCGTGGACATTCCAGGAGTGGAAGTGTAACCAGAATTCTCCAACACTTTCTCTAAATAGAATGTCATGGTGATGTAATGAAAGGATTTTCCTCCAATCAAGATAAGATCCCTGGTACAGTAGCATCCCTTATTATATTATGACTGCGTCTTTCATCAGAGCAGCATGTGAGAGCCACAGAGCCAGGTCTGTGTTTAAGACATAGCTTAGCTCAGCTGGACAGCATATGCTAACTGGGTTAGCATCCATAGGCCCAGCCAGTAGGACATTATGGAGTAGAAGTCTGTTGGAAATGGGGTTTAGGGTAGGCTTTGGGTGTTTGAGGTAAATTAGTGAAACTTACTACCTGATCCAGGGGTGAGCAGTGGCCCCTCCAGCTCCAGAGCCTCCTCCTCAGCCTCCTCCAGCTTTTTCTTCTTCTTCTTGGGGTCACGGGGCTTACGCAGTAGAGACGCCTCCTCTGGATGACGGATGTCTAGAGAGAGAGACAGAGAGAGACAGAGAGAGACCGACAGAGAGAGAAAAACACAGAGAGACAGTCACAAGAAGTTGTCACAAAATCCCCAAAACACTGTGTACCGGTGAATCAAGTTTGACACCAACAGGCTCCTGAACAGCTTCTTATCCCCATGCCATAAGACTGTTAAATAACTAACTAAATAGCTAACAAAATGACAACACGGACTACCTGAGTTGACCCCTGTATTTTAATTCTTGTCTCTATGCACACTCACAGGGCCCTACACACTTACGCACACTGACATCTACACACATACAAACACTCACTCCATTTGCGCTCACACACATAATATGCAGATACATTTATACTGACTCTATACACACGCACTGACATACAATCTTAATATATACGCTGCTGCTACTCTGTTTATCATATATCCTGATGCCTAGTCACCTTACCCCGACACATACAGTGCATTTGGAAAGTATTCAGACCCCTTAACTTTTTCCACATTGTTACGTTACAGCCTTCTTCTAAAATGGATTAAATAAAAACATTTCTTAATCAATCTACACACAATACCCCATAATGAAAAAACAGAAATACCTTATTAACATAGTATTCAGACTCTTTGCTATGAGACTTGAAATTGAGCTCAGGTGCATCCTGTTTCCATTGATCATCCTTGAGATGTTTCTATAACTTGATTGGACATGATTTGGAAAGGCACACACCTGTCTATATAAGGTCCCACAGTTGACAGTGCATGTCAGAGCAACAACCAAGCCATGAGGTCGAAGGACTTGTCAGTAGAGCTCAGAGACAGGATTGTGTCGAGGCAAAGATCTGGGGAAGGTACCAAAAAATGTCTGCAGCATTGAAGGTCCCCAAGAACACAGTGGCCTCAATCATTCTTAAATGGAAGAAGTTTGGAACCACCAAGACTCTTCTTAGAGCTTGCCGCCGGGCCGAACTGAGCAATCGGGGGAGAAGGGCCTTGGTCAGGGAGGTGACCAAGAACCCGATGGTCACTCTGACAGAGCTCCAGTGTTCCTCTGTGAAGATGGGAGAGCCTTCCAGAAGGACAACCATCTCTGCAGCACTCTACCAATCAGGCCTTTACGGTACAGTGGCCAGACGGAAGCCATTCCTCAGTAAATGGCACATGACAGCCCGCTTGGAGTTTGCCAAAAGGCATCGAAAGGACTCTCAGACCATGAGAAACAAGATTCTCTGGTCTGAGGAATCCAAGATTGAACTCTTTGGCCTGAATGCCAAGCGTAACATCTGGAGGAAACCTGGCACCATCCCTACGGTGAAGCATGGTGGTGGCAGCATCATGCTGTGGGGATGTTTTTCAGCGGCAGGGACTGGGAGACTAGTCAGGATCGAGGGAAAGATGAACAGAGCAAAGTACAGAGATATCCTTGATGAAAACCTGCACCAGAGCACTCAGGACCTCAGACTGTGGCGTTGGTTCACCTTCCAACAGGACAATGACCCTAAGCACACAGCCAAGACAACATAGGAGTGGCTTCGGGACAAGTCTCTGAATGTCCTTGAGTGGCCTAACCAGAGGCCAGACTTGAACCCGATCGAACATCTCTGGAGAGACCTGAAAATAGCTGTGCAGCGACGCTCCCCATCCAACCTGACAGAGCTTGAGAGGATCTGCAGAGAAGAATGGGAGAAACTCCCCAAATACAGGTTTTCCTAGCTTGTAGCGTCATACCCAAGAATACTTGAGGCTGTAATCGCTGACAAAGGTGCTTCAACAAAGTACTGAGTAAAGGGTCTGAATACTTTTCTAAATATGATCAGTTTTTTATTATTTATAAATTTGCAAAGATTTCTAAAAACCTGTTTTTGCTTTGTCATTATAGGGTAGTGTGTGTAGATTGATGAGGGAAAAAAACATTTTAGAATAAGGCTGTAACGTTACAAAATGTGGAAAAAGTCAAGGGGTCTGAATACTTTCCGAATGCAGTGTCTACCTCTATCACTCCAGTATCCCTGCACATTGTAAATATGATACTGGAACTGACCCTGTATATAGTATGCGTGCTTACTTTGTGTTCTTATTTCTATTTTGTTTTAGTATTACATTGTTATTGATTACTGCATTGTTGGGGTTAGAGCTTGCAAGAAAGGCATTTGACTGTACTTGTGCATGTGACATTAAAACATATCCTTGCAACAACGCTAATCTAATCCAGAGACCCTGTGGAGAGCGAACAGTGAGAGAGAGAAATAAATGAAAGATGGGGGATAGCCAGAAATATAGTGAGATAAAGAGGGGGATAGAGACAGAGAAGTGGGAGAGCCCAAGAATCAAGGGGGTTGTCAGAGTTCAGCTTAAATCACAAAAACAAAACATAGCCTAGTAACAAGGCTAACCCAATGCAGACCCCAAGAGATGTGAGATGTGTCATTGTCCTGGTTCACAGATAGCAGTTAGGAGTCTTTCAACTACAGGCCTCACATAAACCACACAGCTGACTTAAATAATTAGAATAGGGGGTAGGCAAACCCAGCCCAAAGACAATGTGAGAAAGAAGGAGAGAGAGCGAGATGGAGAGAGGGGGGAAGAATCATAAACAGCCGTGCACAAGGGGTGAAAAAATGCTAATCCCATTTCTCAGGACTCCAACACACCCCTAACCTTCTCCAAACGAGAGGAGGGGTGTGTGGTCGACTCAGTGCACACGTACACAGGGCTGGCACAATTAACTACTAATTGTGTACCCAACGATTATGGATGAAGACCATCATGAAAATAAAATAATCGTTAACAAATTAATAATAATACTTTTTTGTTTTGATAGCTGTTCGTTCCACAAAAAGCTGACTAAAGACAGGACAGCCGGGGATTCGTGCGGTTGAGTCAGTTTCCGCGGTAACATGGACTCTTTACAAGGTTACTCCTTGCTGAAAGGTTAGTGCTATCTGGTATCCTTAGGACATCTCTAAACCCTAACCCTTACCAATAACCGTCATCCAAAATTCCATGAATGTCACAGCCCTACACGTACACACTAAATATGTTGCAGGGTGAATTGCAAAAGCTCCTCTGATACCACACAATGTCAGTGTTTAGCAGCAGTCAATACATAATGAGCTGGTTGTAATAACAAGCACTGTATGTCATTACACCCTACTCTAGCTTAGCACTTCTTCACAACATACTGAATGAGAGACTAGCTGAGAGGCAACAGATGGCATAAACAACTACATATCAGATCTTGTCTATCTGTACATGCATGTGTATATCAAAGATTAGCTGAGATGCAACAGATGAAGTAAACAGTCACATTGCAGTTCACAGTTTGAGGGGGTGTGTGTTTGTGAGAGAGAGTGTGTGTAGGACTGTATCTGTGAGTGTGTGTGTATGTGCAGATGGAATTAAACTATGCTGGGAGCTCTGTTTAAAGTCTCCTCTGACAGACACAGATACTGCAGACCTGATATAATGACTAAAACATCCGTCTGCATCCCTCTCTCCCGCTCTCCTCCCCTCTCCACCTTCTCTGTGTTGGCTGAGGAGGCCAGGGAATCATCACTCAACATTCATCTCCAGTGTTCAGGACATTTTTGGGATGGCTCTGAGGAGCTGGCTGAATCTGCCAGAATGCGTCTGGGAAAGATAGATGTGCACTGTCTAGATTCTAAAAGCACAGCTGTGGTAAATGGCTGTGCTGTCTTTTTTCTATGATTCTACTCTCATTTAAGCGATGGGTGGTTGTGACTTTGGAATTTAAATGTCATATTTTGTCCTATATTCGCCAGTTTTAAATCTATACAAATCCCTTATGCCCTACAACTCTCACTCCCTATTTTCCATTGCTGGGGAGGAACATGTGTGTGTAGGATAGAGGGAGGGAGAGGGAGGGAGGGAGAGTTTGTTTAGTTTGTGTTACTACAGCAAAAAGCATTCCAAGGGTTTTAAGAACTACCAGATGGTAGCTCGCTCTCCCCCACTCTCTCTATCCCTTCCTCTCCTCCTCCTCTCGCTCTCTCTCTCTCTCTCCATCTCTCCTTCTTCCTCTCTCTTGCGTTGCAGCATAAGCCCTGTGCCCTTATACAGCCATTTGAGTGCAGGCGTGCTGCCTAGCCTGTGCTGAGCACAGAGGAGTGAGTCAACGAGTGTGTCAACGGGAGTTCCACCAAAGCTTCAAGTTCTGTTGTTACCCACATAGCCATTTCCAATACCAAACAGTTATGATTGCTACCTTTTCGACCCCAGCACCTGCAAGAGATGGGCTGAACAAAGAATGGACAGAGACCTTATTTGAATCAGTCACATGAAAGGAGAAGAGGAATGCAGGCCCCTGATGCAGCCTGCCAATACTGAGGAGGAGGAGAGGAGAGAGGGAGAGGCAGAAAGAGGACAGGGTGCAGGACGGAGTGATAATGCCATACAAACCAGAGCTCTGCAGGTGGTGCTGCAGTTGACGTAAGACACTGATCTAATGTCAGTTTGGTATTCTATCCACTAATATGACTTGGGGTAGTTGAGCTGATCCTAGATATGTGGCTAAGGGCAACTTCTACCCAGAGCCAAGCAGAATGGGGTACCAGAGCATGGCTGCAAAGCTCGACAAGTGGTTCGAAAACATGACACCCACAAAATAAGAAACATCTTAAATCAAATCCTTTTGACAATATCCAGGCACAAAGCCAGGTGGAGGAGGACTGACTGAGTGCCAGCTCAGCAGTAGAGTAGTAAGAAGACATGATTCATTGCTATGGGAGTGAGACCCACCACACCACCATACAAAACCCTTTACATTTTAGCAGACACTCTTATCCAGAGTGACGTAGGCCCTTTCTGCATTATGACTAGGGACAGGAGTTTTCGTGGATGGACAAACTAACAATACAATGTTAATAGATTATTATTCAAGATAGTTTTATTTCTACCCCACAATTAACATGCTGTGGTCAAACCACATTTATATTTGATCAACAGGCCTTGACATTTTGGACAGTGAACCAGACCACATTGTGATGGTCCACAAATCAAATGGACCGCAGTTAACTGTTGATAGAACACTGTTCAACCACACCATGGAGGACAGAGCCTGGGAACTGACCTTACACCTCTCCCTCTTCTATCCCTTCATTTATCTTTCTACATCTCCATCCATCTCTCTCAGTTCCTCCCTCCCTCTCTCTATACACATTTCGTCCTCTATGCAGCTTCCCCATAGGCCCACTTCAGGGTAGGGCTGACCTACAACACAGTGACAGGACAGTGACAGACTCTCAGCAGCAGTCTCTATAGAACCAGGCCAGCCAGCGCTGAGCAGAGTGGAGCAGCTAAGTGAACTAGGCCAGCCAGTGCTGAGCAGAGTGGAGTGGCTAAGTGAACCAGGCCAGCCAGTGCTGAGCAGAGTGGAGCAGCTAAGTGAACCAGGCCAGCCAGCGCTGAGCAGAGTGGAGCGGCTAAGTGAAGCAGGCCAGCCAGCGCTGAGCAGAGAGGAGCGGCTAAGTGAAGCAGGCCAGCCAGCGCTGAGCAGAGTGGAGCAGCTAGGTGAACTAGGCCAGCCAGCGCTGAGCAGAGTGGAGCAGCTAGGTGAACTAGGCCAGCCAGTGCTGAGCAGAGTGGAGCAGCTAGGTGAAGCAGGCCAGCCAGTGCTGAGCAGAGAGGAGCAGCTAGGTGAAGCAGGCCAGCCAGTGCTGAGCAGAGTGGAGCAGCTAAGTGAACTAGGCCAGCCAGTGCTGAGCAGAGTGGAGCAGCTAGGTGAAGCAGGCCAGCCAGTGCGGAGCAGAGAGGAGCAGCTAAGTGAAGCAGGCCAGCCAGTGCTGAGCAGAAAGGAGCAGCTAAGTGAAGCAGCATGACTGACATAAGCACTAACTGCTCCTCCAGACAGTCCCATTGGTCAGAGCAGACTGCTCCTCTAGACCTTCCCATTGGTCAGAATCTGGTAGAAAGTAAGGCCTTCCTCTGTAACACCTCAGGCTGCCAGGTCAGGTCAGCTCCCACAGTCAGTCATGCACAAGTCAGACGTGATGGCCAACATTTCCTGGCGGTCTCCCTTGGTGGAATGGAAGAGGCTTCAGCCTGCTGTGCGAGTGCTTGAGGGCCCTATAACCGTCACACCCTCGGTGTGCAACACCTCCGCTGTTTCATCATAAGGGAAAGAAATACCTTATTGAAGAGGACAGACTGCAACCATACTTTTAAAGCCAGGACCAGGGAGTGTCTTTACTCTTATATCAAGAGGTCACTAGCTATAATAGCCTCTGCATCAATCCCAGTCATTAGATTACATCTAACAACCAACCAGCCCATACTGGGCTTCCCTCTGCAGACAGACAGGGTGGCAGAGATGTGCCCCAACATTTTTTTTGTGCTGACTGGGATCTCGCAGTCTCTCCTGTGAGGCAGACGAGCCGCACAACCGTGTAATGGTTGACACCTAGTCCGTCGCCCACTATAGATCCGTTTTACACACCTGACCCAGGTCTGTCCTCTTGGGCTGTATGGGGTAGTAGTACTACGGTCACACAATACCAGCTTTAAAAGAATCAGGAAAAAAACATTTACTAGATTGGCTCCAAGTATGAAGGATAAACATGGTATTTCATCATCAAAGCTATGAAAACGAAGGAAACGTCGCTCCTTCACTGACTGAGACAAGCCAAATAAACAACATTGTGCAGGATCACAGAGCTGCCAGTGACTCATTGATAGAACTAAGACAGTTCAAAGCTGGAGCAGAGTGAAGGGGAATTCAGTCGTTTTACTACGGTGTTCTGATGAGTCCCACTGCCTGCACCATCTACATGGACTGTGTCTGTGGGCTTGGCTGACTGGCCTCTAGCCAGCTGCTGTGGACATGGGAGAAACACAACATTGCAGTAATAATTGGATTGATCCTCCACTCCAAATATGTGTGTGATTCACATGGCTAGAGAGACTCCAGCTCTGTTACGCATCTGGTAAAAGGGAGAAAGAGAGAGGAAGGGGAGAAGAGAGAAATAATGTGTTTTAATGTTAGCAATGTGTGTTCAGATAGTGTATTTTGTTTGTGAAGGGAAAAAGAGAAAGAGGGAAAGAAAGAGTAGGAAGAGAGAAGAAGAGAGACAGAACTCCCCTGTAGTGGAGGAGTGAACTTGGAGCTTGGTCTGCACCAGGAAACAGCTACTGCGTGACCAAAGAAAAAAAATCCCCTGCCTCCAAATCAATCATTATGAGGAAAGTGAGAGAAAGGGAGAGATAGAGAGGGAAACAGACGAGAGTGGGAGTCAATCTGAATGGTCACTTTCTTGCACAGCTGCAAAGAGAATCCATCTCTCTCCCTCCCTCTCTCTCTACCCGCTCCTTCTCCCTGTCTATCTGCAGTCTCGGCCAGTTGGAAAGGCCTCCAGTCTTCCCTTCCTGGCCCTGCGTATTCCTCATTTCATTCCCCATGCTGTGCAGCTCTCTGTCAGTCACACACACTCACAGGAAATTGTTAAATTGAAAGTCGCCCAGATAATGAAAAATAAAATAGTTCCAGAAGAGGTCACCCTAAGTCAACTGTCCGCATGTATGAAATATGATTGAAAACTTCCCAGAGAGAGAGAGACGCACTGCGTGTACCTTCCCAGCCACTGTAAAAGTCATCGTATGACACACGCCAAGTCAGCCAAGAGTAATTTGTCCCGAATTTCTCCAAAACTAAAATAGATTTATTGCGGCAGAGGTAGACGCATTCCTAATGAGGACTGGGCAGCAGAGGTGAGAGGGGCCTGCTACTAGCCCTGTTCATTTAGTTATTCACCAATCTCTGAATAACACAGTCATCCAGCTTATTTATACTCCATCAAAATGTTATTTGTCCTTTCTCATTTCAAAGAAAAGGAATTCATAGAAGTTCATAGTGGGCCTCTTTTTACCTTTATAAATAAAAGCTCCCGTTTAAAAAAACAAGGTTCCAGTGCTACTTAGAACAGCCAACCATAACAGTACAGCAGCCATAACTCCTGAGCTGTGCCTTCTGAACATGGGCCAGAAAGTGCCTGATGGAGGTTTCATATAGAAAGCCTGCTGCTGTCTTCATTGGAGACAGAGGGCTCTGGTTGGAGCCAACATGGAGGAGTGACAGAGATCTGTGTTACAAGGTCAGGAGGGCATTATGCTCTGGTGTTTGACCTCTAACACTAGCTGACAGGGCCGTAGGTCAGAGATATGGATAGAGGAAGGCTGTCTGCTGACCTCACAGTGCTCGTCAGGGGGCAGGGTCTTGAGGGCTAAATCTAGACAGTAATGTGTGTGTGTGTGTGTGTGTGTGTGTGTGTGTGTGTGTGTGTGTGTGTGTGTGTGTGTATATATATATATATATATATATATATATATATATATATATATATATATATATGGGAGAGAATATCCATCTCTCTGAATGTTTGAGTCATTCAGGTGCATTAGATTGATCAACTCTGTTGACTAAACAGGATTCAGACAGTTATTCACAGCACTAGTCCAAGGACAGGTCTAGCAGAGTCAAGGTACCTGAACAGTCCCCTGTCAGGAGAGGAGGTGAAGCGAGCGCTGATTGTGATTGCTGATAGCTCAGGCTCTGTTTGATAAACACAACAAAAGGCTAAAGGAAAAAACAGAGGAGGAGCAGCAGACATGCCTGGCTCAATGGGAGGTGAAAACACATCCAGTAGTTTACCTAAAAATATAAACAGTATTATGGCAAGGTTAGAAAGAGTACATACTGTATACTGTACAGCAGGGATCATCAACTAGATTCAGCCACAGCCGATTTTTTCTTGAGCGGATGGTCGGAACATAATTAAGCAATAAGGCCCGGGGGGGTGTGGTATATGGCCAATATACCACGGCTAAGGGCTGTTCTTATGCACAACGCAATGCGGAGTGCCTGGATACAGCCCTTAGCCGTGTTATATTGGACATATACCACAAACCCCCCAGGTGCCTTATTGCTATTATAAACTGGTTACCAACTTAATTAATTGTCATACCCATGGTATACGGTCTGATATACCACGGCTGTCAGCCAATCAGCATTCAGGGCTCAAACCACCCATCTTATAATTACAAATAATTTGTAGACTGCAAATTGCCTGCAATAAGCCCAAACAGATACAGTGAGGGAAAAAAGTATTTGATCCCCTGGTGATTTTCTACATTTGCCCACTGACAAAGACATGATCAGTCTATAATTGTAATGGTAGGTTTATTTGAACAGTGAGAGACAGAATAACAACCAAAAAATACAGAAAAACGCATGTCATGTTTGACTAAAACAATCATTTCAAACCTTGCTTACATTTGTATACGATCATGTGTCTCTCTATTATGCGTGGGAATACTTGGGAACAGATTTCTTAAAATTAAAATCACTTGGAGCTCATTTCCTGGTATTTTTACAGTCTTTTATGTCCAACAATGAAAATATATTTTTATTTGGCTCAGAAAACTGAGGGGGCCAAATAAAACCACCCGCAGGCCAAAATCAGTTGGGGAGCCCTGCTGTACAGAACCTTTGGTAGGATAGGTGCATTATTGAGAGTTGACAAAACGTCTGGTGACTTACTGAAAGTCTTGCAGATGTCAGAGACCGCCTTGAAGACGCGGTCAGAGAAGTTGACCTTGACCTTCATGTGCTTCATGTTGGGCAGCTGAAGGCGCAGCAGCTTGTGCTGGGGGGTGAAGAGGAGCCGGGCGTCTGCCTGGATACCATACTTGTCCAGGGTCCAGTGGGTCTTCAGCAGCCATGTCTTCTTCTTCTCCCACCACAGGGCGTGGTCCGACCAGTCCTTCTTCACATCTGATGGAGGAGAGGAGAGGGTATTAGTTTGTCAGTCATTGACCAGCACAACATTTATTCATTTGTTGCAGTGACTAGAACAAAATCCTGAGTCAAAACACTTCAAGGCAGCTGATAAACAAACTGGATGACAGTTTTGTGGTCTGTTTCATAACTATCAAAAGAGTTGAGGAAGAGTTGAATAACACAAAACTGTACTGTGTATGGAATTCACTCACTATAGGACTGTTTTACGTCCTGCCTATGGCCAAACTACTAGATTCATTCTAAACGTATGACACTAATGCCAACAGGTTCCATTATGATCAAACTAATCGAGACAATGCAAATGAAAGGAGAGCCTTGTATACGTGTCACTCTGACAGGGTGATGTGACATCACCAAATGTGTCCCTCCCGGGCAGAGGGTCATGTTTAGGACCAGGGGGGTGAGGTTGAGAGAGGGCTCCTGAGGTATTTAGAGACAGAGGGGGTGGGGAACTCAAAGTGAGTAGGAGGGGAAGTATTTGAGGAGAAGAGTAAGAGTGTGAAAGAGGACTGCTGTTTGCGTGAGGGCATTTCCATCGAAAAGGACCAATGAGCACCATCATGTGAAGTTTATAGGAGCATATCAAATTGGGTGTCAAAATGAAAGCTAAGAGTCTATATTTTGGGGAAATGAAGGCATAGATAAAAAAATATTACCATTTCCTATCTTAAAAATTAGGCATAAGTAAAGGCTTTGATTTCTGGATAAACAGATGGAAAAGGTGTCATTACCAGAAAAAGTCTTAAAAAAGGTATCAGAAATACATCAAAACAAAATAATGTTTACGTAAAGACCCCTTTTTCAACACACACACATATTTAGTTTCAGAAATTGTTTACCTTCTGTTAGTTTAAGAAACATTGCCTTGTGCCTTGTAATTCCCTTACCAAACATATATTAGAAAATATATTTTCTAATTTCTCTCCCTCCCTGACGAGGGAAGATATTGAAAGTTCACAGAAGTAACAAGTAATGGTAGACCTACCAATTATTCAGTGATTTTACTGATATCAAATCGTTTATGAATTATTAAGTGATTAAATCTCGGAATTCCGTTACCAAATTGGTAACGGAATTACCAAAAAACCTGTAGCGGAATTACTGCAACTGAATTGGCTACAATGGGAAATCATAAAAGTCACAAACCACAGATGGGCCACCTGCTACTGTCCTCCCTTCCGCGGGCATACTGTTATGTTCAGCTGATAAGTTATCTTTCGCTTTCGGTTGTCTGGTGGTCAAACCAAGTGTTAAAACAGTCTGAGTTTGGACAACCGCTCCCTCTCTCCCTTTCTCACTCTCCAGTTAATATAATATCACCTCTCCCAGCTCTTACTAACACCTACCCATGAGCCCCGTCTCTTTCCATTTACTGTAACCAGCATCCTCACCCACAGACGTCCATGGACATTGAAAAGTAATTGAAATTTGGTTATTCCACCCTGGCCTTGATGTTAACGTCCACAGACGGACCGGAATGGACCAAATCTGAACCGATCATAGACGTATGTTTCACAAGTCTGGATAGCACAGTACAATACAGCGAGTAGAGCACAGTAAAGTACAGTACTGGGTACAGTACAGTGAGAAGTACAGTACAGTAGAGTACAGTCCAAGACAATACGGTAGTACAGTATAATACAATAGTATCGTATAGTAGAGTACAGTATATTTTACTGAACTATACAGTACTGTACTCTGATGTCCAAACTTGTGAAACATGAGGAGAATGACATTCATTTCCATAATTCTGCATTTCTGTGTAGTATAGATCAGGGACCCATGATGTAATTATGCTACCGTAATTCCGTTACCGGGTGTAAATCCACTTCACTTACAGTAACCAAAATAGATTTTTTTCAAACTCAAGGGGACCATGTCATAGCTGGACACCCCATTCTTTCTGCAGACATAATTCAGATCAGATATTTAACAGAGTTTTTGGAAAATGTGGTCACATAAAAACCTGAGGGAGATTTTACCGTAATTCCGTTACCAAAGTTTGCATCTGCACAGAAATTGTTAAAAGTAGTCCTTGTGCATAGAGTTGTTGAAAAAACTGAGTCAAAGCATAATTTGTTTACATTTACATTTTAGTCATTTAGCAGACGCTCTTATCCAGAGCGACTTACAGTTAGTGAGTGCATTCATTATTTTTTTTCATTTTTTCATACTGGCCCCCCGTGGGAATCGAACCCACAACCCTGGCGTTGCAAACGGCATGCTCTACCAACTGAGCTACATCCCTGCCGGCCATTCCCTCCCCTACCCTGGACGACGCTGGGCCAATTGTGCGCCGCCCCATGGGTCTCCGGTCGCGGCCGGCTACGACAGAGCCTGGATTCGAACCAGGATCTCTAGTGGCACAGCTAGCACTGCGATGCAGTGCCTTAGACCACTGCGCCACTCGGTGTTTACTGTGGAATTGCCCGTGACACCGTGGGGATATCAGATTCAATCCTCCCTCTTTGTTGCAGAGTCACACAGTGATCCCAGTAATGCCAGAGACATGTCACCCAAAACCCCTCTCTTCTCAGTACACTGTCTGGCGGGGGTTCACAACAATGAGGTAGGACCTGGGGGTCTGTGTGTGTGTGTGTGTGTGTGTGTGTGTGTGTGTGTGTGTCCTTTGAGCGCTGTTTTCAGAAAGAAGGTGAAAACCCCAGGGATTTGAGGCAACTGACAGCAGCTGGTTATGAGATAATTACTTTTCTTTCTATTCCAAACGCAGTATTGTGGTGACCCGTGTTCCCTCTGAACCTCTAATACCTCAGAAGCAGAGCAGAGAAGTTTTCCTGCTACTACTCACAGATGAAAGATGGATAGCTTGCACTATTAACTGTACACACACAGTGTTTGTTTGTGTGTTTGTAGGTGTGTGTAAGACAAGTCTGTAGTCATGACGTAAACGTTGTGAGAATCTCCAGGAAAAAAACGATTGTACACAGACGACCAATTTGCAGGAATATCAGATGTTCCCCACAGCAATGACATCATCACTCCGGCATGCAACCAGAAAGCCACTTCCCGTCGCCCCTCATCCCATTCCCTCCCCCTCTCTCCTGGACGCATTGAGTGAAGCACTGAGTCACTGTTTCTAGTGGACTATGAGGTTGATCCAGTCAGTCTTTCTGCGGGCCAACCTCTCCACATTCTTTCTACATTCTTTTCCATTTAGAATACCAAATCAGTCATTGTCATCACAGTGATTTAAGATTACTCAATTCTGGTGTTTTAGAGCATTATTACCCTATATTAGTAGGTTGGGACCCACGGGTGTGTTGTGACAGTCTATCATAATGAAAGCAGGTTGTGGTTAGAAACATGGTTTTGCCCGTTTGGTGGGAAAACAGTTTTAGAGCCCACCTCTGTGTAGGAAAGCAGCCATTATAATTATGACTCCACAATCTGAAGGAACTCATTTGGTTTATGCTAATTTAGAGTACTTTATCTACTTCATATTCAGGAATTGTAAACTAGCCCATTAGCTAATATCCTATCCACTACACATTGAAAGAGCAAACTACCAAGGGGGAGTCTGGAAAGAGTTCATCATGTTATCATCAAAATCATAATGTACTATCATTACTCTGTCCGACACTGGCTAAGCAGAGTCATACAGTGCATTCTGAAAATATTCAGACCCCATCACTTTTTACACATTTTGTTACATTACAGCCTTATTCTAAAATGGATTAAACTGTTTTTTCCCCCTCAATCTACACACAGTATCCAATAAAAAACAGAAATATCACATTAACAGTACCAGTCAAAAGTTTGGACACACCTACTCATTCAAGGGTTTTTCTTAATTTTTACATTGTAGAATAATAGTGAAGACATCAAAACTATGAAATAACACATTTGGAATCATGTAGTAAGCAACAAAAAAAAAGTGTTAAACATATGAAAAATATATTTTATATTTGAGATTCTTCAAATAGCCACTCTTTGCCTTGATGACAGCTTTGCACACTCTTGGCATTCTCTCAACCAGCTTCACCTGGAAAGCTATTCCAACAGTCTTGAAGGAGTTCCCACATATGCTGAGCACTTGTTGGCTGCTTTTCCTTCATTTTGCCGTCCGACTCATCCCAAACGATCTCAATTGGGTTGAGGTCGGGGGATTGTGGAGGCCAGGTCATCTGATGCAGCACTCAATCACTCTCCTTCTTGGTAAAATAGCCCTTACACAGCCTGGAGGTGTGGTGGGTCATTGTCCTGTTGAAAAACAAATGATAGTCCCAATAAGCCCAAACCAGATGGGATGGGGTATCGCTGCAGAATGCAGTGGTAGCCATGCTGGTGAAGTGTGCCTTGAATTCTAAATAAATCACAGACAGTGTCACCAGCAACGCACCCCCACACCATAACACCTCCTCCATGCTTTACGGTGGGAACTACACATGCAGAGATCCTCTGTTCACCCACACCGCGGTTGGAACCAAAAATCTCAAATTTGGACTCCAGACCAAAGGACAAATTTCCACCGGTCTAATGTTCATTGCTCGTGTTTCTTGGCCCAAGCAGGTCTCTTCTTCTTATTGGTGTCCTTTAGTAGTGGTTTCTTTGCAGCAATTCGACCACGAAGGCCTGATTCACACAGTCCCCTCTGAACAGTTGATGTTGAGATGTGTCTGTTACTTGAACTCTGAAGCATTTATTTGGGCTGCAATTTCTGAGGCTGGTAACTCTAATGAACTTATCCTCTGCAGCAGAGGTAACTCTGGATCTTCCATTCCTGTGGCGGTCCTCATGAGAGCCAGTTTTATCATGGCGCTTGATGGTTTTTGCGACTGCACTTAAAGAAAGTTCTTGACATTTTCCACAATGACTGACCTTCATGTCTCAAAGTAATGATGGACTGTCGTTGTCTTTGTTTATTTGAGCTGTTCTTGCCATAATATGGACTTGGTCTTTTACCAAATAGGGCTATCTTCTGTATACCCCCCCTACCTTGTCACAACACAACTGATTGGCTCAAACGCATTAAGACCGAAATAAATTCCACAAATTAACTTTTAAGAAGGCACACCTGTTAATTTAAATGCATTCCAGGAGACTACCTCATGAAGCTGGTTGAGATAATGACAGGAGTGTGCAAAGCTGTCATCAAGGCAAAGGTTGGCTATTTGAAGAATCTCAAATATATTTTGATTTGTTTGACACTTTTTTGGTTACTACATGATTCCATCTGTGTTATTTCATAGTTTTGATGTTGTCACTATTATTCTACTATGTAGAAAATAGTAAAAATAAAGAAAAACACTTGAATGAGTAGGTGTGTCCCAACTTTTGACTGGTAGTGTACATAAGTATTCAGACCCTTTACTCAGTACTTTGTTGAAGTACCTTTGGCATCGATTACAGCCTCAAGTCTTCTTGGGTATGACACTACAAGCTTGGCACACATGTATTTGGGGAGTTTCTCCCATTATTCTCTGCAGATCCTCTCAAGCTCTGTCAGGTTGGATGGGGAGCGTCGCTGCATAGCTATTTTCAGGTCTCTCCAGAGATGTTCGATCGGGTTCTGGCTGGGCCACTCAAGGACATTCAGAGACTTGTCCCGAAGCCACTCCTGCATTGTCTTGGCTGTGTGCGTAGGATCGTTGTCCTGTTGGAAGGTGAACCTTAGCCCCAGTCTGAGGTCCTGAACAGGTTTTCATCAAGGATCTCTCTGTACTTTGCTCCATTCATCTTTCCCTCAATCCTGACTAGTCTCCCAGTCCCTGCCGCTGAAAAACATCCCCACAGCCACCAATATGCTTCACCGTAGGGATGGTATTGGCCAGGTGATGAGCGTGACGCTTGGCTATCAAGCCTTTTGGCAAACTCCAAGCGGACTGTCATGTGCCTTTTACTGAGGAGTGGCTTCCGTCTGGCCACTCTACCATAAAGGCCTGATTGGTGGAGTGCTGCAGAGATGGGAGAACCTTCCAGAAGGACAACCATCTCCACAGAGGAACTCTGGAGCTCTGTCAGAGTCACCTCCCTGACCAAGGCCCTTCTCCCCCGATTACTCAGTTTGGCCGGGCGGCCAGCTCTAGGAAGTCTTGGTGGTTCCAAACTTCTTCCATTCAATGCTGCAGAAATGTTTTGGTACCCTTCCCCAGATCTGTGCCTCGATACAATCCTGTCTCGAAGCGCTACGGACAATTCCTTCAACGTCACGGCTTGGTTTTTGCTCTGACATACACTGTCAACTGTGGGACCTTATATAGATGCGTGTGTGCCTTTCCAAATCATGTCCAATCAATTTAATTTACCACAGGGGGACTCCAATCAAGTTGTAGAAACATCTCAAGGACGATCAATGGAAACAGGATGCACCTGAGCTCAATTTCAAGTCTCATAGCAAAGGGTCTGAATACTTATGTAAATAAGGTAATCTGGGTTTTTTAAATTTGCTACTATTTCTAAAAACCTGTTTTCGCTTTGTCAATGTGGGGTATTGTGTGTAGATTGATGAGGAAAACAATAAATGTATGAATACTTCCTGAATGCACTGTAGTTATACAACAGCACATTCAGCAAGAACCCACTTCAGCCCTCTCCTCAATGCTGCCCTGCTCTGACCTCTTCTGACTGTCAATCAATGGCCAGCTGCCATGGCAACCCCAGACCAGGTAGTGCACTGCTTAGTCATACAGTGGCATACTGTGGTGTGTTGACACAACCTTAATCCCTCTCAAGGTGAGTGACGTGGGTGAATTTACAATGTGCACTGAACCCAACTACTGGCTGAGGAAAGGGATGTTAGCAGACCAAACCAATCCAGTCTGGGGAGGCAGATTAGGAGATAAACTGGTGAATTTACAGGACGATAAGGGAAAGTTAAAAAGAGAATGCAGAATCTCAGCGTAAACCTGGTTCAGATACTATTGTGCATGCTACTGTTGTACGGTGTAGGATACTCTTATGGGGTAGTAAGATACTATTGTTAAGGATTGTTTGTCAAGCTGTTTCTTTGGAGTGTTTACCTATAAGTGTGTGGGGGGGACGACGACTCTCTTGTCACTTGACTGAAAACATTCCAAGCTTTCTATTCCATTAAAAAAAGGTCCAATGCAGCTGTTTTTATATCAATATTAAATAATGTCTGGGTAACAATTAAGTACCTTACTGTGATTGTTTTCAATTAAAATGGTCCAAAAAATACTAAAAAAACTGAAAAATAGCTGTATTGGCAGAGAGTTTTCAAACTCTTTCTTATTGGTTTATTAACTAATTTACAAAATGTTCACCAGACAGGCCAAAACTCCATCCCCCTCAAACCAGGCTGAAATTTCAGGTGGTCTTTTCAAACAGCTCTTACACTAAAAAGGGCATTATCATAATTTTTACAATTCCACAGTATTATTCCAACCTCATAGTGTGGAGATATAACTCAGGGAAAGCACGTTTTTGACTGCACTGGGCCTTTTAAACAGCATGGGGTGCTAGCTGTCATCAGTATGTTCTCTGATGCCTCAGCTGTGTGGCATACAGCTTCATTGCCCCAATCCCTAAACCTGTTCCTCTAGTGTATTTCTTACGTCTGACTATGCCACTGAGGAAAGAGAAAGGAGAGGGAAAAATTTACTTTGTGTGTATTTTTATAGCCATCCTCACAAATGTTCCCTCATGCAACCTAGCAATTTCTGGTGTCTGTGCACCGTGCGGACTATGCATTTGGCAACTCCGGTCTTGACCCCGGTCCAACTTGTAACTATAGCAGTTCCTTTTGGCTCAATGTACATGCAACAACACATAGCAGTATCTCTCGCTCTCCGGATGGCGTCAGTTTCTCTCCACTTCCCAGAGGGCTGTGCTGCTACTATGGTTCTATACCAACCTTCCTGCCCATCGCCAAACCCCATTGGTCGGAGTTTACATCATTCTTTTTTGACATCACTGCGCTGAGCTTGGGAGAGGGATGGTCCTATGAGCATCCATCAAGCAGCCTCAATAAAAGCTTGCTAATTCAATCTGTAAAGAGGAGAGAGCGGGAGGAGAGGGGGCCAATGGCATCTCCCAGCTAAAAATACTGCCTGCCTCCCAGGTCTGACGCAACCCAGATGAACCAGGGGGGTTAAGTAATTGGGTGCATTAAATGCAGACCCAGAGTCCTTGGGAAGAGGGTGGGAGAGGGGGATGGATGGAGGGAAGGAGTGAGGGAGGTTGAAGACAAGGAAATCATGTATTATGACCTTGGCGGGCACGTGTTCTAAAAAGGAGGTGTGTGTGTTAGTTTGCGTGCATGAGCATATCAATTTATCAGCTTTCTGTACTGTGCGTAATAATGGGAGTAATAATAATAATAATAGTACACAGCGTTGTACGAGATCTTCAGTTTCTTGGCAATTTCTCGCCTGGAATAGCCTTCATTTCTCAGAACAAGAACAGACTGACGAGTTTCAGAAGAAAGTTATTTGTTTCTGGCCATTTTAAACCTGTAATCGAACCCACAATTGCTGATGCTCCAGATACTCAACTAGTCTCAAGAAGGCCAGTTTTATTGCTTCTTTAAAATCAGCACAACAGTTTTCAGCTGTGCTAACATAATTGCAAAAGGTTTTTCTAATGATCAATTAGCCTTTTAAAATGATAAACTTGGATTAGCAAACACAACGTGCCATTCAATGAACCATAAACAATTAATGAACATGCACCTGTGGAATGGTCGTTAAGACACTAACAGCTTACAGATGGTAGGCAATTAAGGTCACAGTTATGAATACTTAGGACACTAAAGAGGCCTTTCTACTGACTCTGAAAACACCAAAAGAAAGATGCCCAGGGTGATGGGTCAGGATATTATTATTATTTTATTTATTTTTACAGACATTACTCTAAACAGCCCCCAACCAGGAGGACCGGTTGTTGATTTCATTTGTTACGATAGCCCTCCCTTTCTCCTCCCTCACTTCCAGGCTGAGTATCTGTAGTGTTTACACTAGGAGAGACAGAGGCTCATGTTTACGAAGGCCTGTCCATGGGGGAGTGGAGTGGATGACAGGAGAGGAGAGGAGGAGGACAGGACACAGAGACAGTGGAAGGGGGTGGGGGGGTGATACGAGGGGAAGATGGGAGGAGAATACTGAGGAAGGGCTTTGGAGAGGAGAGAAGGATAGAGAGAACTGTATTATCCTGTCAAGTGTTGGTATCAGCTGTCAAGCTAAGTCACACTGTTTGTGTTACTGACAGTTTACAATGCCCATAAAAGTAAACGTAGACATAAGCAAATGCATTTCTGACAGGCCAGACATTTCAATTTAAAAAACATACACATTGAGCACTTCAGCCTGTCACCCCACAAGGGTCGAAGCCAAGCAGCAAAAACTTTCACATGAACATCGTCATTGAACAAGCTCAAGTACCTCCTCCTCCCTTTCTGTGCCTTTTGAGTGATGCAACCCTAACTGACCCTCACTACATTATATTATAACTTAGTGGTTTAAGAATAGCAACAGTCATGTCTGTAGAAAGAAGAAGCCCGAGACGGAGGCCCAGAGTGAGGCCTATTGAACCCTATGGCCTAGAAGGAACTGAATCGTCCCACAGTCCAACTAGAGTTAAATTATATTATTCTGCCTCTAGAGAAACATGACTGCTCTGCTCTATTCCTGATGGCTCTCTAATGGATTAAGCCTGACAAAAACAAACCTTGTCTTTCACGTATACACACACACACGATGTGGATATTCATAGCAAAAAACATATTCATGCACACCATCTTCTCACAAACACAGGTTTGTAGTTGGCTGTTAACATTATTATAACCTATGTGAGGTTGGTCACGTTGTACAGCGTGCGTTTCCCTGGCGACTGTCTTCTCAGAGGCTGCGGTGCCGCAGGGTTAGTGGTGCAAGGCGAGCAGTTTGTTATCACACACAACAACATGCCTGTCCTCCCCTCATAGCCTATCGACACAGACCAAACGGACTACTTATCGTGGCCATTTTGCTGATATCGTTCATTACGATAAATAATCTATAGTGCCCTACTAGAGAAATGTGAAGTTTGATATGAAATATGTTTACTAATATGGGTGAGTGTTAATGGGTCAATTGATAGCTACAACATTCAAAGTAGTACTAGTAGTTTTAAGGGTAATATACAGTGAGGGAAAAAAGTATTTGTTCCCCTGCTGATTTTGTACGTTTGCCCACTGACAAAGAAATGATCAGTCTATAATTTTAATGATAGGTTTATTTGAACAGTGAGAGACAGAATAACAACAACAAAATCCAGAAAAAAAACGCATGTCAAAAATGTTATAAATTGATTTGCATTTTAATGAGGGAAATAAGTATTTGACCCCCTCTCAAATCAGAAAGATTTCTAGCTCCCAGGTGTCTTTTATACAGGTAATGAGCTGAGATTAGGAGCACACTCTTAAAGGGAGTGCTCCTAATCTCAGCTTCTTACCTGTATAAAAGACACCTGTCCACAGAAGCAATCAATCAATCAGATTCCAAACTCTCCACCATGGCCAAGACCAAAGAGCTCTCCAAGGATGTCAAGGACAAGATTGTAGACCTACACAAGGCTGGAATGGGCTACAAGACCATCGCCAAGTAGCTTGGTGAGAAGGTGACAACAGCTGGTGCGATTATTCGCAAATGGAAGAAACACAAAAGAACTGTCAATCTCCCTTGGCCTGGGGCTCCATGTAAGATCTCACCTCATGGAGTTGCAATGATCATGAGAACGGTGAGGAATCAGCCCAGAACTACACGGGAGGATCTTGTCAATGATCTCAAGGCAACTGGGACCATAGTCACCAAGAAAACAATTGGTAACACACTACTCCGTGAAGGACTGAAATCCTGTAGCGCCCGCAAGGTCCCCCTGCTCAAGAAAGCACATATACAGGCCCGTCTGAAGTTTGCCAATGAACATCTGAACGATTCAGAGGAGAACTGGGTGAAAGTGTTGTGGTCAGATGAGACCAAAAACACACGGCCAAGGCAACAAAGGAGTGGTTCAAGAAGAAGGACATTAAGGTCCTGGAGTGGCCTAGCCAGTCTCCAGACCTTAATCCCATAAAAAATCTGTGGAGGAAGCTGAAGGTTCGAGTTGCCAAACGTCAGCCTCGAAACCTTAATGACTTGGAGAAGATCTGCAAAGAGGAGAGGGACAAAATCCCTCCTGAGATGTGTGCAAACCTGGTGGCCAACTACAAGAAACGTCTGACCTCTGTGATTGCCAACAAGGGTTTTGCCACCAAGTACTAAGTCATGTTTTGCAGAGGGGTCAAATACTTATTTCTGTCATTAAAATGCAAATCAATGGATAATATTTTTGACATGCGTTTTTCTGGATTTTTTTGTTGTTATTCTGTCTCTCACTGTTCAAATAAACCTACCATTAAAATTATAGACTGATCATGTCTTTGTCAGTGGGCAAACGTACAAAGTCAGCAGGGGATCAAATACTTTTTTCCCTCACTGTATGCCAGTTAGGCTCTACACCCATTGTAAAGCAGATTAATGTGCTTCATTTTAAGAAGTTATTTGGCCACTTTAGTTGTGATACAAACCTTATCAAAACATATAGGCCTATGGGCTAGGCTACATGAGTTGTGAAACTATCGATTTGAAAAAGTCACACAAAAAAATAATGCGCTGTTTGCCTTAAGCTGGGCATCATTCACAAGTGATAATATATCATTCACAAGTGATAGGCTAATATTGTCACCCATCACACTATTCTTGATTTAACAATGGTTTTACATACAGTGGGAGGAAAAAAGTATTTAGTCAGCCACCAATTGTGCAAGTTCTCCCACTTAAAAAGATGAGAGAGGCCTGTAATTTTCATCATAGGTACACGTCAAGTATGACAGACAAATTGAGAAAAAAAAATCCAGAAAATCACATTGTAGGATTTTTTATGAATTTATTTGCAAATTATGGTGGAAAATAAGTATTTGGTCACCTACAAACAAGCAAGATTTCTGGCTCTCACAGACCTGTAACTTCTTCTTTAAGAGGCTCCTCTGTCCTCCACTCGTTACCTGTATTAATGGCACCTGATTGAACTTGTTATCAGTATAAAGACACCTGTCCACAACCTCAAACAGTCACACTCCAAACTCCACTATGGCCAAGACCAAAGAGCTGTCAAAGGACACCAGAAACAAAATTGTAGACCTGCACCAGGCTGGGAAGACTGAATCTGCAATAGGTAAGCAGCTTGGTTTGAAGAAATCAACTGTGGGAGCAATTATTAGGAAATGGAAGACATATAAGACCACTGATAATCTCCCTCGATCTGGGGCTCCACGGAAGATCTCACCCCGTGGGGTCAAAATGATCACAAGAACGGTGAGCAAAAATCCCAGAACCACACGGGGGACCTAGTGAATGACCTGCAGAGAGCTGGGACCAAAGTAACAAAGCCTACCATCAGTAACACACTACGCCGCCAGGGACTCAAATCCTGCAGTGCCAGACGTGTCCCCCTGCTTAAGCCAGTACATGTCCAGGCCTGTCTGAAGTTTGCTAGAGTGCATTTGGATGATCCAGAAGAGGATTGGGAGAATGTCATATGGTCAGATGAAACCAAAATAGAACTTTTTGGTAAAAACTCAACTCGTCATGTTTGGAGGACAAAGAAAGCTGAGTTGCATCCAAAGAACACCATAACTACTGTGAAGCATGGGGGTGGAAACATCATGCTTTGGGGCTGTTTTTCTGCAAAGGGACCAGGACGACTGATCCGTGTAAAGGAAAGAATGAATGGGGCCATGTATCGTGAGATTTTGAGTGAAAACCTCCTTCCATCAGCAAGGGCATTGAAGATGAAACGTGGCTGGGTCTTTCAGCATGACAATGATCCCAAACACACCGCCCGGGCAACGAAGGAATGGCTTCGTAAGAAGCATTTCAAGGTCCTGGAGTGGCCTAGCCAGTCTCCAGATCTCAACCCCATAGAACATCTTTGGAGGGAGTTGAAAGTCCGTGTTGCCCAGCGACAGCCCCAAAACATCACTGCTCTAGAGGAGATCTGCATGGAGGAATGGGCCAAAATACCAGCAACAGTGTGTGAAAACCTTGTGAAGACTTACAGAAAACGTTTGACCTGTGTCATTGCCAACAAAGGGTATATAACAAAGTATTGAGAAACGTTTGTTATTGACCAAATACTTATTTTCCACCATAAATTTGCAAATAAATTCATAAAAAATCCTACAATGTGATTTTCTGGATTTTTTTTTCTCAATTTGTCTGTCATACTTGACGTGTACCTATGATGAAAATTACAGGCCTCTCTCATCTTTTTAAGTGGGAGACCTTGCACAATTGGTGGCTGACTAAATACTTTTTTTCCCCATATGTGTGAAAATTGTTTTGATTTAGAATGGACCATTATCATGCACCGGTCTCGAAACAGTGGCAGCGGAAAAAAATACGTCATCTATGCACTTAAATAGTGAATGGAGGACGCTTTTCACGTGGTTCATTTTCATGCTAGCCTGGTAGGCTATACTCCTGTTGTAAACAGACGCAATTTGCTTAATATTAGGAAAGTTGAGAAATAAATATAGTAGGCCTAGCCTATAGAAAGCTGATGGGATCCTCCTCTTTTTAATAGAGGCCATCACTCTGTTTTCTCACACAATTGCATAGCCTATAGAAATGTTGCGCAACATGAGCTCATGGGAACTCATTAAGTATTTGATTAGATTTTCGATTAGATTTGCATTGATGTCAGAGTGATTAGAGGGACAATAGAGTGCGGAGTACCAGGCAGTTAGCAAGTTTGGTAGGCTACTAATGACCATCAGCAGCATCAGAGATTGGAGAAGCCTAATTACTGTGACTAAACGGTCACGTGGAATTTAACTGCCGTCATGACTCCGGTCACCGTAACAGCCTTAGTCATGGAAATAAAGGTGCTGAAAACAAATTGGCTCCAAATTTAAAAATAAGATGGAGAACAAGCTATGAAGGAAAAATACTGGACTTTTGGTGCAGATACAGCCAACAAGCGCAAAAGTAATATTGCGATAGTCAAAATGATACGATATATCGTCAAAAATAATATCCCGATATGTAACTGTAGCGATTCCCCCCCCAGTTCCAAGTTGCTTATATCAGTTTCATTTGCTCTGAAATCTCTCCCCTCTTATTTGGGGAGAACCCTATCATAGTGACCATATCTTGGTTTTAAACGCTTAAATGGGCATCTGATTTTTGCAGTCTTTCACAGGACTCTTGGGATAAATATGAATTATTCCCGATATTGAAACTTGGTAGATCTTCAGGAAAATATTAATCCCTAGTGCACATTCATGTTATAAAAACGTATTGTTCAATTTATCATTATAATTCAGTCAATTTATCATATGGATTTTTGTCCATATCGCTCAACTCTAATACTGATAACACTTTACATACAGCCAACAGGTAGAATGCATTATATATATTAATTTTATCAGCCATTATTTGAGTCACGTAGAACTGGCCAAATAGTACCATAATGTACCAGTGTGGCCATGTGTGACATAACATTATGAAAACTGCATTATCGATTCAAGTAAAGTGATAGAGCAACATTCAATACCATTGCCTGTTTTACCATGAGCCCACTTTGTTTAAATATACCCTGACTATGTCTTTGGAGCAGGGGGAGGGAAGGTCATACTGACCAGCTGAGAGACAGACAGCAGACAACTGTCTTGCATTGTTGTTCCATTAACTTAACTGTACACATGGTATGTAGACAGTCTTTACTGTAGCCTACTACTGATAGTATCTACAGTAAATAGTTAGAGGAGTTCCATGTCACGCAAGTTACGCAACACTAGAATGATGATAGGGAGATGTGGTGACAACATTTGTATTGCATGTAGGTAAAATGTCACGTCATGGTGTCGCAGTGCGAGATGATACTCTGATACATTGTGTTCAATAGCCTGGGGGTGCAGAATAATGTATTCAGAGCTATGGTGCAAGTATGTCAGAAAAAGCGTTTGTTTTGGTAAAAAACTACGAGTGATCTGTAGATAGTGACTGAAGAGTTACAGTGGGGAGAACAAGTATTTGATACACTGCCGATTTTGCAGGTTTTCCTACTTACAAAGCATGTAGAGGTCTGTAATTTTTATCATAGGTACACTTCAACTGTGAGAGACGGAATCTAAAACAAAAATCCAGAAAATCACATTGTATGATTTTTAAGTAATTAATTTGCATTTTATTGCATGACATAAGTATTTGATACATCAGAAAAGCAGAACTTAATACAGTGGGGGAAAAAAGTATTTAGTCAGCCACCAATTGTGCACGTTCTCCCACTTAAAAAGATGAGAGAGGCCTGTAATTTTCATCATAGGTACACGTCAACTATGACAGACAAAATGAGAAAAAAAATTCCAGAAAATCACATTGTATGATTTTTAAGTAATTAATTTGCATTTTATTGCATGACATAAGTATTTGATACATCAGAAAAGCAGAACTTAATACAGTGGTGAAAAAAAGTATTTAGTCAGCCACCAATTGTGCAAGTTCTCCCACTTAAAAAGATGAGAGAGGCCTGTAATTTTCATCATAGGTACACGTCAACTATGACAGACAGAATGAGAAAAAAAATCCAGAAAATCACATTGTAGGATTTTTAATGAATTTATTTGCAAATTATGGTGGAAAATAAGTATTTGGTCAATAACAAAAGTTTCTCAATACTTTGTTATATACCCTTTGTTGGCAATGACACAGGTCAAACGTTTTCTGTAAGTCTTCACAAGGTTTTCACACACTGTTGCTGGTATTTTGGCCCATTCCTCCATGCAGATCTCCTCTAGAGCAGTGATGTTTTGGGGCTGTCGCTGGGCAATACGGACTTTCAACTCCCTCCAAAGATTTTCTATGGGGTTGAGATCTGGAGACTGGCTAGGCCACTCCAGGACCTTGAAATGCTTCTTACGAAGCCACTCCTTCGTTGCCCGGGCGGTGTGTTTCGGGTCTTTGTCATGCTGGAAGACCCAGCCACAACCCATCTTCAATGCTCTTACTGAGGGAAGGAGGTTGTTGGCCAAGATCTTGCGATACATGGCCCCATCCATCCTTCCCTCAATACGGTGCAGTCGTCCTGTCCCCTTTGCAGAAAAGCATCCCCAAAGAATGATGTTTCCACCTCCATGCTTCACGGTTGGGATGGTGTTCTTGGGGTTGTACTCATCCTTCTTCTTCCTCCAAACACGGCGAGTGGAGTTTAGACTAAAAAGCTCTATTTTTGTCTCATCAGACCACATGACCTTCTCCCATTCCTCCTCTGGATCATCCAGATGGTCATTAGCAAACTTCAGACGGGCCTAGACATGCGCTGGCTTGAGCAGGGGGACCTTGCGTGCGCTGCAGGATTTTAATCCGTGACGGCGTAGTGTGTTACTAATGGTTTTCTTTGAGACTGTGGTCCCAGCTCTCTTCAGGTCATTGACCAGGTCCTGCCGTGTAGTTCTGGGCTGATCCCTCACCTTCCTCATGATCATTGATGCCCCACAAGGTGAGATCTTGCATGGAGCTCCAGACCGAGGGTGATTGACCGTCATTCTTGAACTTCTTCCATTTTCGAATAATTGCGCCAACAGTTGTTGCCTTCTCACCAAGCTGCTTGCCTATTGTCCTGTAGCCCATCCCAGCCTTGTGCAGGTCTACAATTTTATCCCTGATGTCCTTACACAGCTTCCTGGTCTTGGCCACAGTGGAGAGGTTGGAGTCTGTTTGATTGAGTGTGTGGACAGGTGTCTTTTATACAGGTAACGAGTTCAAACAGGTGCAGTTAATACAGGTAATGAGTGGAGAACAGGAGGGCTTCTTAAAGAAAAACTAACAGGTCTGTGAGAGCCGGAATTCTTACTGGTTGGTAGGTGATCAAATACTTATGTCATGCAATAAAATGCAAAATAATTACTTAAAAATCATACAATGTGATTTTCTGGATTCCGTCTCTCACAGTTGAAGTGTACCTATGATAAAAATTACAGACCTCTACGTGCTATGTAAGTAGGAAAACCTGCAAAATCGTCAGTGTATCAAATACTTGTTCTCCCCACTGTATCTGATAAAACTGAGCAACACTTTGTTCACATTCATCACCACACAAGATTGCATACAGTCTAAGATGTAGCAGACTGGAATATTTTTAGTATAGGGTAAATCCACTTTTTGACAGTATGCCTTTTGATTTGAACGAAACATCCCATACATATTTGCCCATAGTAGAAGTGCACATATGATTTTTTGGACCCGAATAACAAAACATTCAAGAGATAAAAGTACACAGTTGACTCCTTTTGCACACCCCACCATACCATGAGACATTCATGTCTTTATCACTGGAAAAGATAAACGGTTGAGATTGATCTAATTTAAAAGCTTACAAACATGGTTGGCATACTATTTTATAATTTATTGAGAACATTTTTTCAATACAAATTACTGAATTTAATCTTTAACATCAATTATCTAAAACGTGTAAACTCCAATTCTTTTCATATTCACATATGTTGTAGCTTAGGCCCTATTTACGCGTTTTTGGTTAATTGACATTAAAGGTTAAATTATAATTTATTTCAAGAGCTTATTTCTGTCTTGCATTATAATTCTGAAGAGCAGCCTAACAATAGCCAATTGAAGAGTGTACTGTAATGGTGTATCATGCACTAACACATTCAATATAGATACTGTATAACCTTCGTATTAATTTTCTCAGAAGCAGATGTTGCTAATGCCCTGGAGTGTTTAAAGGGGTCTAATTTTAGCTGACCCTGCATGTAGGCTACACAAAGTAACACAGGGACCTTCAGGGCAGGCTGCTTTTGTCTATGGACATGAGATATACACTGTTGCGCTGTCAATGGCTATGAACTGACACACACACACACACACATACTTTTCCTCAGGAAAGACACAGAGGGATATATGTCTTGTAGAAGTCATGTGCTTCCAGAGGGAACAGAGGCCATAGGCTAGATATTGATCCTGGTGATCCTATTGTCTGACACTAATCCTCCTCTGGAACAGGTCTGATATAAGACCCGGCTCAGCAGGATCACACACACACACGCACTCTCCAGGTAAAGGCCCTGGCTACTGTAAATGGTTGAGCATGCTCCTGATACCATTAGCTGCAAGCAGAGAGCCCTTGCTCAGCCTTTGGCCCAGCTGCAGCTCGTGGATTAGAGGTGTAGCCGGGAGTATCCAGGAGGATTTTCCTTGCAGGCTCGCCCAGGCTTTCCCCAAAGATGCACTGTGTGTTATGGTCTGGGAGAATCAGTGTAGAAGACCCATGAGCTACCTGAGCCCTTAGAGCCCAGGAGGATACACTCAGAGCTAGAGTGAGACAGAGAGGAGGAAAGGAGAGTGGTGTGTCCAACTTCTAAAGCCCTGGAGGTCCATAAGGGGAGTGGAATGGCCTTACCTACGGACCATCACCGCCAGGATTCACAGAGAGTCAGGCCTATTTCAGAGAGAGAGGAGAGGAGAGACGGAGAGCTCTGCCATGGGGGTTATTAGATAACAAACGAGAGGCTCGCCCAGTCCTCCTCGGAGACTGATAGTTTGTATCCATTTATGTCATAATCCAAACACAGCAAAACAATGGGGTTGCTCCGCCCTGACGCAGCTTTATACAATTACTCTGCTGGGTTCAGAGTCAGGCCCCACAGACCTGTAATCACGTTACAGCCAGTCTCCTGGCCCAGGATCAATGGAGCACAGAGAGAGGCCATCCAACCCCCAAGGCACCGAAGATGGAAGAGATCTGCCACACTCACTGACAACCCATCATCCTAATGTAATGTCCCCCCCTCCATATACTACCACTATGATTTTCAAAAACATACACTTGCTGTGCTCACACCCGCCTTTGCAAAAGTATCAGTGAAACCAAAGCCTTGACCGCCATCTCAAAAATAGGCCTTAGGTATCCTGGTGTTAACAGGCTAAGGAGTTGCTAGCGCAACAGGTTTCTCTGACAGAAGGGAACAGCCGAGCAGGATGGCTAGTTTGGCTACCCAGGTAAACAGACTATTTTTTCCAGTGATTGCTCCATACCACACCTCACCCAAATAAGAGGGACAGTGAATAGGCAGACAGTACATACAGCTCATAGTGAGTGGCTAACCAACACTGGGGACCAGAGAGAGGTTGGAGTTTAGAAGCCATCTATGGTATGAAAGGGAGGGAAAACAGACCAGGGCTGCACATCCCAAAGAGTTGTTCCCTCTCTTCTACCCTCGCTCACGCCCAGTCACAGCTCTGATAGTAGGTGAAAGCAATAGAATCGTTTTCTCAGATGAATAGAAGGGAGTAAATGAGGATAGAGTTAAAGGTGACAGGGTTTTGGAATGTAACATAGCTTAGGGACCAAAACGATAAAAGCCATATTGGTTTACTTCATTGACCCGCAGGTGCTTGGTGTTTCTCCGACAATGTGGCCTGCAGACAGTTCCTTGCCTGGGTGGGAGGACAGAGGACAGCCTAGCCCTCAGGCAGTAGGGCTGGGAATTGCCAGGGACCTCGATATGATATACATTGCGCTTTGATACTGTGATTTTATTGCAATTCAATGTTTCAAACATATTGCTCACCATATGTCTGCTGCAGAGGGACAAGAGAGAGCCAGGAGACTTTTGATCAGTCATGGAAATAAAAGTGCTGAAAACAAGCTATGAAGGAAAAATACTGGACTTTTGGTGCAGGTACAGCCAACTAGCGCTAAAATAATATTGTGATATTGTCAAACCGACATATTGTCAAAAATAATATCCCAAAATGTACCTGTAGCAATTTTTCCCCCATCACTAACAGGCAGCACTAGGAGAAGACAGAGGGGGACAACGAAAACAACAGAATCTGATTCCCAGAGGTGGAGCCATGAAAGGCCTTTCTGCTGCATGTTTGAGATGCCAAACATTATTAATTAAAAAATAAAAGCAAGGACGCAAGCAGACACAGAACGGTCCAAGAACTGACAATTTGCTAGCATGAGGGAGGGAGAGCGAGAATATAATTGCGAGTTCTAGATATCACGGACATCTTAGGGAATTTTTGGAACCGCATTGCATTGTGATTTACGCTCAATTTAGGGTAGTAATTGCAATTTGTAGTGTAGTGCTCTGATTTTGACAAGGGGGGGGGCTAAATCCCAGCAGGATCTTGCTACGTAACAGGAAGCTCTGGGCAGGGCAGGGCTGCTACTTAGCCTAACTACTTCCTGTATGATAGATTAGAGCAGAGCAGAGTGGGGCTATCGCCTGTTCCAGTGAGGCCCTCTCTCACTCTCTGCAGGGAGCTGTGGTTGTGGAGGGTTCTGACGAATGGACAAGACTGCTTCACAGTCACGACTCAATCTCTACGTGTTACCTCTGATTTGTGAGTCATGGCAACACGATACGTGAGATGACAAAGCGTGTATAGCAAACAATGAGAGAGATTTGCAATACTTCGTGATTCTATATAAGGGAGATTATTTCTCTTTGTAGGTAGTAAAGACCCTCAATCCAAGCAAGAGAAAATTCTGGGAAGTATCCGTCCAGAAAGCCCCTAAACATGGAGAGCAGAGGGGATGTTAAGAAACAAAATTACACAGGAAGTCGCACATCCTGCGTTAAATCGCGTCCGTTTCCTCACAAACCCCCTAATACATTGTCTAACACTGACCATCTTCATCTGGTCACTACCACCTCCAACGGACAGGCCGGTCAGTGGGGACACCGCCCAAAACACCACCATGACACAAACTGACCAATCAAACCTGCCATTCTGATTGAAGTACTAGGAAAACCTCTCAAAATGAAATGTCAGTTGGTTAGCGCCAATTGGTCTCAATCGCTTACTAACGCCCTATACTACAAACATACCCAGGCAGACCTTTGCTTCCACATTAAAAGCTGAAGTAAATACATACATTTCTATAAAAACGGTAGTGTTCATTCATACGTAAAGATGTATGCACACATGACTGTAAGTCGCTTTGGATAAAAGCGTCTGCTAAATGGCATATTATTATTATTATTATTATAAAAATTTGAAGGGCAGAGGGCAACTACTAAAACAATACCGCACTTCTAAATATACACCCCAAAAATGATTCCAGGGACATGGATTCTCAATTAATAAAACCTCTGTAGAAAAAGTTGTCAGGGCACAGGCTCTTCATACGCAATACATTTTCTAAAAAAGGGGGTAGGTCCAAAGAGAAAGAAACAGAGTGAACAAAAGAGAGACAGATGTGTAAGAAAGAGAGAGGGGGAAAGAGCTGAAGCACGCAGCAGAAGGTATTGGGATTACGGCATTGCAGCTTCCAGAGAACATGCCAAACCCTGGAAGTAATTTCCTGCGCCACAGAAGACTATGGAATTCTAGCGCCGTGTCTCACGTCACAAAGACCCCCTCCCCTCTATCCCCCTCCTCCCCAAGCCCCACCAGCCCACCGCCACTTCTCCATCCCTTACAACACAGATCTAGGATCAGCTTACCCTCCTCGAATCCTAACCATAACCATTAGGACGGGAAAACAACCTTAGATCAGTGTTTAAGGGCAGGTGAAGATTACTCCCCTCTACACAGCTGTCAGGATGACGCTAAACAGGGGCAACAACACTGTGGGTGAATAGTAGAGCCAGAGTCAAAGCCCCTTTGACTCCCAGTAGGAAAGTTCTATACCCACCCAGGTTGGAGGGGCAACATTACTTTACTCAAACACGCCTTTTACATAATAAGAGTTGTGACTTTCCTCCATACTCTCCCCCTCCCTCAGAGATCACTCAGGGTAGAGGTACTGTATACTAACAAAGTAACTTCCTCTACTCCCTAAAGTCGGATATTTGGCTTTTCTAATAAACCCTTTTCTTGGAGCCCTGATACAGAAAACAGGGACTTTTTCCAGGATGGTGCAGCATTACACAACGCATTCTTTAAAAAAAAAGATTGTGCAGAACAACATTTTGCTGGAGTGTTTGCATCCCCACGCTCACAGGAAGGGGCAGGCCGTACCGGTCTGATGGACACGTGGCGAGACGGCCCACGACACCAGAGCCAGACATACATTACGAATGCTGGCTGTGTCTGTATAAAATGTGCCTCGCTCCCATTTAATGATGTCTGTGTTAGCGCATCAGGATTCCAGGGATTGCATTAGCATTGAGTGCTAGTAAAAGTGGGGCCAACTGCCAGCCAGACAGGCCTCCATTATATAGGCTAACAATAAGAGCACAAGGCCAGTGGCTGTCCCTTCCTGGACACTGTGTAAAGGCCAGAACAGATCTTGCACTGTAAATACACAAACACACTCAAAAGTTTGGGGTCACTTAGAAATTTCATTTATTTTCCGAAAGAAAATAAAAAAAAATGTTGATTAATATAACATCAAATTGAAGAAACTGAAGATCTCATACAACGCTGTGTACTACTCCCTTCACAGAACAGCGCAAACTGGCTCTAACCAGAATAGAAAGAGGAGTGGGAGGCCCCGGTGCACAACTGAGCAAGAGGACAAATACATTAGAGTGTCTAGTTTGAGAAACAGGCGCCTCACAGGTCCTCAACTGGCAGCTTCATTAAATAGTACCCACAAAACACCAGTTGAGGACCTACGAGGCGCCTGTTTCTCAAACTAGACACTAATGTATTTGTCCTCTTGCTCAGTTGTGCACCGGGGCCTCCCACTCCTCTTTCTATTCTGGTTAGAGCCAGTTTGCTTCTGAGAAGGGAGTAGTACACAGCGTTGTACGAGATCTTCAATTTCTTGGCAATTTCTCACATGGAATAGCCTTCATTTCTCAGAACAAGAATAGACTGACGGGTTTCAGAAGAAAGTTATTTGTTTCTGGCCATTTTGAGCCTGTAATCGAACCCACAATTGCTGATGCTCCAGATACTCAACTAGTCTCAAGAAGGCCAGTTTTATTGCTTCTTTAAAATCAGCACAACAGTTTTCAGCTGTGCTAACATAATTGCAAAAGGGTTTTCTAATGATCAATTAGCCTTTTAAAATGATAAACTTGGATCAGCAAACACAACGTGACATTGGAACACAGGACTGATGGTTGCTGATAATGGGCCTCTGTACGCCTATGTAGATATTCTATTACAAATCAGCCGTTTACAGCTACAATAGCCATTTACAACATTAACAATGTCTACACTGTATTTCTGATCAATTTGATCAAAAAAAATTGCTTTTCTTTCGAAAACAAGGACATTTCTAGTGACGCCAACCTTTTGAACGGTAGTGTATATATATATATATATATATATATATTTTTTTTATCTAGGCACTGTTAATACTTCACTAGGATTTGTTAGGATGACAAAGGCTACTGAAATGCCTTGGATTAGATGGAGGTGATGCCCGGCAATGAAAACTGCTGTGGTGGGCAAATGATCATGGTTTACTGTGTGGAAATTGAGTAAGATGAAGATGATGGCAATGGGAACTGTCAATGCAGCAGAAAAAAGCTCATGGTTGAGTGTGAAATCAAGTTGGACCATTTTAACCATATTTGATTATGAACCCGAAGTTGATAGTGAGCCAAAGTCTAATAGAAATTCTACAGATAAACTAGACTTCCTACAATGGTTGATACAGTACAGTATGACAATTGTTCGATCTTCATCAAATAAAGTCCACAGCTAATGTTGTTTAGTCAGATGTTTGTTTCCCCTTCTTCGATTCCAACAGAAAGCTTTCAAAGGAAGCACTTTGGAAAAGAACAAAGTAATAATGTAAAAATTTTGCAGACACAAACAAACAATTAAGTAATGAGTGAGGGGGCGAGCAGAGGGGGGTTCTTAATCATGCAGCCTGAAATACCACTCTCCTCAGACCAGGGGGGAATGAAGACTGTAATCAATGGCAAAGTGCTTTCCTGGCATTTCACAGTTGAATCCATTATGCTGTAGCTACTAGCTCCCCATCTGAGCCTCTGATGTAAAGGGGATAGTCACTGCTTTGTAGGGAATGGAGAGGACTGACGGATGGAAGACAGAACACACACATATTATGCACACATTCAAGCATGCATGTTAACACATGCCCCCACCCACTATACACAATAAATGAGAGAACTGTGCTGGTAAAGGGTTGTGCTTTGAATGTGGGCTGTAAACAGTAGCTGTAAAACCACCATGAGAGGTCCTGGAATCTTAGTTCAGTATGTGTGTGTGACAATGCAGCGCAACACATGCCACGGACTGTACCCTTAGACATTAACAGAATCACAAGGGAGTGTGTGTGTGTGTGTAAGAGACTGGGACAGAACACCCTTTGTGTCTGTGTGCCAGAAGTGCGTGGCATCTGTGTGTGTGCTGATAGACTACCTTCACAAGGCCGCCCTCTAAAAGAACCTGCCTACACCAAGACAACCATCTGACTCTCATTCAACCAATCACAGAGTCCATATGCCAACAGTGGCTTGCGAAAGTATTCACCCCCCTTGGTATTTTTCCTATTTTGTTACCTTACAACCTGGAATTAAAATTGATTTTTGGGGGATTTGTATCATTTGATTTACACAAGATGCCTACCACTTTGAAAATGCAAAATATTTTTTTTGTGTGAAAAACAAGAAATAAGACTGAAAACTTGAGCGTGCATAACTATTCACCCCCCCAAAGTCAATGCTTTGTAGAGCCACCTTTTGCAGCAATTACAGCTGCAAGTCTGTTGGGGTATGTCTCTATAAGCTTGCCACATCTAGCCACTGGGATCTTTGCCCATTCTTCAAGGCAAAACTGCTCCAGCTCCTTCAAGTTGGATGGATTCTGCTGGTGTACATCAATCTTTAAGTCATACCACAGATTCTCAATTGGATTGAGGTCTGGGCTTTGACTAGGCCATTCCAAGACATTTAAATGTTTCCCCTTAAACCACTCGAGTGTTGCTTTAGCAGTATGCTTAGGGTAATTGTCCTGCTGGAAGGTGAACCTCTGTCCCAGTCTCAAATCTATGGAAGACTGAAACAGGTTTTCCTCAATAATTTTTTGAAACAAGTTATTTTTTTAATTTCACTTCACCAATTTGGACTACTTTGTGTATGTCCATTACATGAAATCCAAATAAAAATCAATTTAAATTACAGATTGTAATGCAACAAAATAGGAAAAACGCCAAGGGGGATGAATACTTTTGCAAGGCACTGTACATGTGACCAAAGCACTTGAGTGCAGTTCAGAGGAGTCTGTACTCAACTATTCAACAATGTCACCAGTGAGAGGTGGGTGGACTGGGAGGCATGAAACGAGGTCACGTACAGCTGGGAGAAAGCACACACACACAGAGGTGCCGCTTTTTCCCACAATACACCAGTGTCACATGAAAGGGATTTGCCCACAACAGTTAGTTTCATCATGTGAGGCTCCCATGATCCCACTCTATCTAGTGTAAGTTGTTGATTTCCACTCTAAATGTGGATCATACTTGATCATTACTTACTGGTTTCCCTGCTGGTCATATGTACAATATTTGAACAAGGCCAACATACTGTACTCATAACAGGAGGAGAGTAGCCATGTGTGAAGTCTGTAGGGAGACTGGGTTAATGATTACAATGGAAAACAACCTGACTAGACCTATTTGAATGTCCCCATGTTATCTAAGGTGCACCCAAACACCAACCTGTCATATATGGGGGCTGTTTGAGGATAACCATAGCATCTACTTGAACTTTTTAACTTGCCAATCATTCCTCACAGAGGGGTAATTAAAACAAACACTACACAAATAGATGGCTTAAGAAGTAAATATGACTGAAGGGATGAGTTAGTTAGCTCAGCTGCAGTGCTTCTATAGGTCAGGTTGTATTTTACTGCTATCAAGGAGATATTGAAGCCACTGGTGATTAACAATTATTTGGACAATGGGGAGTCTTCGGGGCAATCAGCAAATGTGGCTTTTGCTCCTCTCAGATGTGTCTCCTCACATGCAGACAAAAACACAAAACCCCTGTGCTACGCCACCCAGTGTTGCTTTTACTGCTTTCACATAGGATTTACGGTATTATGCCTGTACATTTTTGTTGTTGCAATGTTTATATGTCCCCCTTTACAACCTGGCCATTTTGACCACATTCTTGCCTGCATATGCCTTTTATACCTTCTGTGCGCATGCCAGTGTCGAGTGGTAGTAGTGGTGTGCAGATGTGGGTGGGTGTATATTTTAATAAATCTATCGAATATACACCATCAAAAATACATCCATTATTAATGCATTTAGGCAGGTCCTAAGAAACATTAAGACTAATAAAATGTATTTTCAAAACAATAGAATACCATATTTTTGGTTTAATTATGTTTCGTCCAAATGAATGAAATCAATAGTTCATTATTTTGTTCATTAAAACAGACAAACACACCTACCCCAATCACAGTCAACACATATTTTGTAGTAAGAATTTAATGGAATATAACAAAATAAAATACAAATAATATTTTTCCACACAACTTGTGTCACGGGAACGTGTGGAACCGCTGTCATTTCAAAAATATATAGATTTTGAAAAATAGCCCAAGCCCATGCTTTTTTGATCCACGTTTCATCCCCTTCCTACCCTCACTCCACTTTGTTAGGGAGCAGGCGTAATGTCTTACATTGAGAGTATCTTCATACTGATAGAAAATAATAGCAATCCTATTTTCAAAATCATGCGACTCATGTTCATATTTCACAACCTCCGCTGAGTTTTGGAGTTGCCTATACGCGATTGAGCAAAAATAAATAGGCCTACACTTGATTTGGGCTACATTATTGCAAGCTAAATGTTTCTGATCAGTGATAGATAAGCAAACGAATAGATGAGCTATGCCACCTCCACTTATTTGCCCAGCCTGAAACCAATTAACCAAATAGCCTATACAGATGGAGATTCAGTTAAACAAAATCACATTGATTGAGACAAGTGAAGTCATAGGCTTTTGGTCGGGAGCAGGCCTAGGCTACTTAGCGACTGAAGAGCAAAATAATCCACTTGTTAAACCACAAAACATGCTGGCAAAATGTTCTAATAAATGAGCCAACAAGACAAGATGATCTTGAGCACTCACCTCAACTTAGATAACATTTCCACAGCCTAATTGTAGCTTAACCAATATCCAAATGGAGATTCCGTGAAAACAAAAAACGTACATTGATTGATTTATCAAGACGAGTCCCCACGCTTGTCTCAAAGCAGCGCGATAGTGCTGTCCCAATCAAAGTGCTGCTGAAATGATCATCATATTGCTTCAAATGTATTACAACGATTGGATGACTTTGGGAGTTTAATACAATTTGATTTTTAAAAAAAATGCACTAACTGTAAGTCGCTCTGGATAAGAGCGTCTGCTAAATGACTAAAATGTAAATGTAAAAATGATAGATGCCTTCAACTGGCAATACCGTTCAGATACAAAGAAAAGGAAGACAAATGTTTGTGGTATGGTAAAGTTGGCGGAAAAACTACTCTTTCCATGACATAGACTGACCAGGTGAAAGCTATGATCCCTTATTGATGTCACTTGTTAGATCAACTTCAATCAGTGTAGATGAAGGGGAGGAGATAGGTTAAAGAATAATTTTAAAGCCTTGAGACAATTGAAACATGGACTGTGTATGTGTGCCATTCAGAGGGAGAATGGGCACGACAAAAGATTTGTGCCTTTGAACGGGATATGGTAGTAGGTTCCAGGCGCACCGGTTTGTGCCAAGAACTGCAACGCTGCTGGATTTTTCCACGCTCAACAGTTTCCTATGTGTATCAAGAATGGTCCACCACCCCAAAGGACATCCAGCCAACTTGACACAACTGTGCATTGGAAGCATTGGAGTCACCATGGGCCAGCATCCCTGTGGACCGCTTTCAACACCTTGTAGAGTCCAAGGGGGGGGGGGGGTTGCAACTCAATATTAGGAAGGTGTTCCTGATGTTTGGTATAATCAGTGTACGTTTCAGTGTGACAAGAACAATTACCAGTCATGGTCAGCTGAACCAAACTATTCTAAACAACCATGGACATCAAACCACACACACACACACACACACACACACACACACAAACCACTGGAATCCACTGGAGATAACACACAAGACCAAAGGTAGCCAGGACCAAGCACAACATAATTTGTGGACTCAGAAAAGTACCATAAACACACACAACAACAACCTATTGACCAATAACAAGAGCAGTAAATTAATTAAATATTACAACAAGCTGGACAACCCCCTTTAAAGCACACACACACCCTTGTACTGTAACAAAATGCAAGCCTTCACAAGGGGAAGGGCTGAGCTTTCAGCTTCATACAACCACACAAGTCTTCGCAGGAAAATATAAGAAAAATACATATTTAGAACTGACAATTGATCGCATGGAGCAAGAACGAATGCAATGATTTGATTATTGAATGTAATGATGGACACAGCTTTGTAGAACCAAAACATACACACAGCCTTTGCTCAACAAACTAAAACACAAACGATATGTGCTTATCACCCTCACGGCAGTCAAGCAATGCATTCCGCCAAGAGTCGTTCACAATATAGTGCGGTTGCGGCCACAAATAGACCATGTTTCATCAAGAAATAATCTTATTTGTATGCCTAGCAATCAACAACAGTACACTGTTTAAAGCACACTTTTACAAGTCTCAGTCACAAATGACCGCTCCAATAAGCCCCTTATGGTGAACGACGTGAACGAGAGACTTGTAGAATCATGACTCTTTCGAGTTTTCATTCATTGCCTGCCGGTAGGGAGTCCTGCGTACTCTGGGCAAAACTGACTCCAATGAATGAAATGAGTCGAAAGATTTGTTATTTTGACTGAACGAGTCGAAAAGCTCTGAGTAAGTAAAAAGAGCCGAACTTCCCATCACTACTGTTTTCCCACATTGTGCAGCAGCAGTGCTGCATATGAGCCTGGTTTAAATGCAGCACAGACGACCACAGAGAACAAAGGCCCCAATTATACTGAGCTTTAACAGGAGGGCTAAAACACGGAAATGAGCAGGTCAGGGAATAAAATCTTGTGCAATGGAGGAATGTTGGGTATTCAGGCGCTTTAGACACACTGTCAAGTCCCAAAATGCACTGCCATCGTGATGTTTTTCACCATGAAACAACCCAGTGTTCCACATGCTGAAACAGAGAGATTTTATGCCCACTCTGTCCAATCTCTCACTCAGAAACTTGTGAAATGGCAGCATAATTCCATTGGAAGTGGTTGACCTGATGGTGCTTCTCATGTGATAGAATATGTGAGAAGTTACAGTATATCCATATCATAAAACATTACAAGCTAGATAGATTCTGAATTCCCACTTAAGCCAACAGGGTAGCCTGTATGTTTAGTACACGTCGTTCACTGGTTACGAGTTGCTATTATCTGTTAATGGTGTTTAGATGAAGTGGCATTCCAGTTGTCAGTTGAGTAACAATGTTGCAAAGAAAATAATTTACTGCCTCACAAATATGACTACATAACTGACAGACATAACCCAGCTGCAGATGGGAGGAAGAGAGGACAGGGGCCAAGGAACATTGCCTCGTGACCGACTATGGCCTTCCTCCCCCTTAGTCAACCACATAAAGAAAACAAATGTTGTAGAAATTGCCCATCTGAATAGAAGCATAAATCAACAGAAAATACCAAATAAACATTGACATAAATCAATCAATATCCAAATTGTTCTATTCCAATAGTTTGAATAAGATGGGGAATAAAAACAGGACATAAGCACATTTCTTCAAGAAGAAGCTGGACATAAAGAGTGCATTGAACATCTCTTACCGAGTTTCTCCACGAGTTTGAGCATGACCCCACCGATGTGGATCTCGCCGGTGACCCTCAAAGACACGTCCCTATGGAGGTCTGTCACGTGCATTTTCAGTTCCCACGTCCCGTCAGCATAGCAGCCATCGGGCATCCGTATACCGTCCAGCGCCATCCTGCCACAAATCACAACAATTAGGAAAAACTGCCCAAGAATAAACACTGTTCCATTCAACTGGTTTAAAAAAATAACAATAAACAGATGTATCAAAATGGTGCTTGCCATACATTCGTTAGGTTTGACATATGCAGGTTGAAAGTGACTTTAGGAAGCACAGGACCCACACCACCATAGCCGATCAAAGTGTTAGTGTTTTGATTTGGTAAAAATGTTGTGCTTGTCCATTACTTCCAACAGTGTCTGTTTCTTGAATCATAACTCAAATATGTGAGTTTTCTTATAGGCCATTTGAAGCATGCTTTGGATATGGCTATAGCCAAGGCTACATTAGCTCTTGAGAACCCAAGGGGCACAAGGTGGCTCACAGCCGGTCCTTGTCTTGGGTTCTCAGCTGTTGGTAGGGAGGATAACTGGCTCCATGTGTACTACAATCCCGACGTTGATTTAACGTTTAGAAACGTTATTAATCCGCGCTAGCAATATGGTTTTGGAAACCTTTGGAACTTAACTTTCAATTAAGTAACAAAGAATCTTACAAATAAAAAATATACACTTATTGTGAGCAGTTTAGCAGTTCACCTTGCTGTTCTCACACACCGCATCAGCTATGACATCCTCTACCTTGCGCTCGCATTTACATTGGACCGCTCCATTCCACATTTCCGGCTGGATGGCATGTTTCTCAAAATACTGGTGGGTGTAACTTTCCTGAACTGTGACAATAAGAGTATCTGTTGTATATGAAAAATTATATGAAAGTTAAGTTCCAAATGTTTCCAAAACTGTATTGCATGCGAGGCATATTTGCGCTTAGACAGAGCATTTGGGCAGGCATCGGGGCATTTGCCTCACGGTAGACCCTTCCATTCTTGTGGGCCGGCTAAGGAGTATTGGTGTCTCTGAGGGGTCTTTGGCCTGGTTTGCTAACTACCTCTCTCAAAGAGTGCAGTGTATAAAGTCAGAGCATCTGCTATCTCAGCCACTGCCTGTAACCAAGGGAGTACCCCAGGGCTCGATCCTAGGCCCCACGCTCTTCTCAATTTACATCAACAACATAGCTCAGGCTGTAGGAAGCTCTCGCATTCATTTATATGCAGATGATACAGTCTTATACTCAGCTGGCCCCTCCCCAGATGTTGTGATAAACGCTCTACAACAAAGCTTTCTTAATGTCCAACAAGCTTTCTCTGTCCTTAACCTTGTTCTGAACATCTCCAAAACAAAGGTAATGTGGTTTGGTAAGAAGAATGCCCCTCTCCCCACCGGTGTGATTGCTACCTCTGAGGGTTTAGAGCTTGAGGTAGTCACCTCATACAAGTACTTGGGAGTATGGCTAGACAGTACACGGTCCTTCTCTCAGCACATATCAACACTACAGGCTAAGGTTAAATCTAGACTTGGTTTCCTCTATCGTAATCACTCCTCTTTCACCCCAGCTGCCAAACTAACCCTGATTCAGATGACCATCTACCCATGCTAGATTACGGAGACGTAATTTATAGATTGGCAGGTAAGGGTGCTCTCAAGCGGCTAGATGTTCTTTACCATTCGGGCATCAGATTTGCCACCAATGCTCCTTATAGGACACATCACTGCACTCTATACTCCTCTGTAAACTGGTTATCTCTGTATACCCGTCGCAAGACCCACTGGTTGATGCTTATTTATAAAACCCTCTTAGGCCTCACTCCCCCCTATCTGAGATACCTACTGCAGCCCTCATCCTCCACATACAACACCCGTTCTGCCAGTCACATTCTGTTAAAGGTCCCCAAAGCACACACATCCCTGGGTTGCTCCTCTTTTCAGTTCGCTGTAGCTAGCGACTGGAAACAGCTGCAAAAAACACTCAAACTGGACAGTTTTATCTCCATCTCTTCATTCAAAGACTCAATCATGGACACTCTTACTGACAGTTGTGGCTGCTTCGCGTGATGTATTGTTGTCTCTACCTTCTTGCATTTGTGCTGTTGTCTGTGCCCAATAATGTTTGTACCATGTTTTGTGCTGCTACCATGTTGTGTTGCTACCATGTTGTGTTGCCATGTGTTGTCTTAGGTCTCTCTTCATGTAGTGTTGTGGTGTCTCTTGTCATGATGTGTGTTTTGTCCTATATTTTTAATCCAAGCTCCATCCCAGCAGGAGGCCTCTTGGTAGGCCTTCATAGTAAATAAGAATTTGTTCTTAACTGACTTGCCTAGTTAAATAAAGGTTAAATAATTAAATAATTAAAAATAAAGGGATGTCCAATGGCTCAATGTAATTGGAGTCATGAATACGTTTTAAAGCCAGTCAGCGATTGAAACAACAACGCAACCTCCTCGCCCGTTTCGGTAAAAAGTTGAGGGATGGGGCTGGAGAAATGTAACCACTCCAATTCATAGACATAACTATGGATGCAAGGACTGACCATCAATGATATCAACATTATAGTTTGAACAATGTTTTGAGGCTATACAGTGTTTGTTTACATCGACTATTCACAAACATTGGAGTAAAACAAACATATTTTGGGTTCTGATTGGGTACGACAGTTGAACTAAGCTCATGAGGCATTAATAAGTTATATTCTGCAAGAATCCATGGGTACATATAATTAATTTATATATCCAAAAATGCATGTAACAACCACAAATTGCCCCTTTAAGGCTACATGTGAAGGACGCAATTAATCGATAACCAATAAAGAACAAAGGTTATGGCAATCTGAACTTCAATACAAATACTTTCCCGTCTTTCTTTGTGTTCACCTGCTTTTTCTAACGGTAAAGACACCCTGACATATATGAAGTTGATTACGTAAGCAGCCCCATACAAGAACTCCTGAGAGCACACGGAATCTGGTCAACCAGTGTAACTCACTTAAATATGTCCATAAATGAGCAAAATAATACGTTTAAACGAGTAAAAGGGAGTTAGAATCATACATTATTTACCAGATATAACAGTCCTTTTAAATCTGCAGTTGGCGTACAAAAGTCAATATTTTCATATTCCCGAGCGGGCAGTGAGCAAAAAGAAGAACTACATTTATTGAGCTTTGAGGACGAAAATGTTGTGTCCACTCACCTTCTCAAATACACCAACCCAAATCCAAAAAGCCACTTAAACTCCCGAGGTTTCGATAGTCAACCTGTTATTTTCTAAATCATGTAGGCTATCTGGGTATATTCAAAGAGAAAATCCCAAAGAACTCGTCCAATTGAAGTAACCTAAGGTGCCTCCTGGCTTCAGCTAATGGAGTCCAGCAGTCTCTCTTTCTCCCTCCCTCTTTCCAAAAGATAACGTCACTCACTGCTCCAGCTTCAATCGACTTTTCCTTTCAAACGGTTCAGCAGTGCCCCTCTCCCAACATTACCCGCACGGTCATTTCCCCTGCTCCTTCCATACTTTTTTTTAATCTTTAATTGAAAGGGGTCTTGTGTGACGCGGGAATTTACGTACAATGTCATTTTTATCATCTCGCTGGTCTTTTCTAACCACCAGGCTTGGAGTTTAAATTATGTCCCCAACCACGCACTCTTATTTAGAAATACATTGGGAAAGTTAAAACTACGCTCTTGTCTGTCGTGTTTTATTCCATGCTTTCATTCATAACTGACCCATTGTGGAAAATTCAACAGTTTGGTTGGGAATAACAAGCGCACAGAACCGCTGCTGCATGCCTTTTATGGAAATAGTATGGCGCTTGCGGTGGTACATCCGGGGACCGCTAAGGGGTCTTCGCCTAGGGAATTACACACAATTACTCATTTAGAACAGACTTTCTAAAGCCCCCCCTCTACAGTGTATCAAATCCAGAGACTGAGCCCACTAGTCTAAAATACGTCGCACTATGGCGCTCTCACTGGTAAAGATGTTAGAAAATGTCCAGTGTGCAGCCTGAAATATGATTTGGAAATAGCTTCTGATCACTCCTTGTTGATGAAACGCATGTAAAAGGTTTAACATAACAGGCATTGCACTTGTTTTCCTTAAATGGTTTCCTACCCTCTCCTCTTATCAGACCCACACATTCTATCTGTTCATTATTTTTCTTGAGCTAAATAAAACAAGATAAACTCTCTCCCTGTATTTTCATTTCTGGTACATCATTCAAATATCAACATTAGGAGTGGATTGTAGGTCTACACTTTGATATATCAACAGGCATGAGTTATAAAGAATCAAACCCTATTGACGGATCCACAGCCACAGCCTTGAAAGAATACCCTGTTGAGTGTGCATGGATAGTAGTTATTAGTCATTGTAAACTAAATAAAATACATATCAATGTGTGGAATTGTACAGATTTTTCTATCCACACACTGTTTCCACCACTCTAGAGAATAATTATATATTTAGCCAAACTACTCATTTGTTTGGCTTTGTTGATGTGCATTCAAAGCCATAGCAACACAAATGGCTAGTTTGGCAAAGATTGAGCTGCTGTCAATTTTTTTTCCATTGCATCTGCTGTTCTGTACAGCAGCATGCTCTCCTGCTCCAAGTGGTCGGTGGTAAGGCATGAATCATCAGGGTTTCTGTCTCTCCTCCAGTGTTCTGCTCTCACTAGTGTCAGCTCTCCAGCTCCAGCTAAGGAGTTTGGGCCTCACACTATGGTCTGCAATGAAACAATGTATAACCTTTCTCTCCTGCTGCTCTGACCCTCTCGTCAGAGTCTGGCAGCCGACCCATTGCCTTATATAGGCTGTTTTAATTGCCGGGTAAACATTTGAGTCAGATGCAGGGAGCGCAGGAGAGTGGAGTGGGAACTGGTGCTGCAGAGGAGAGGAGAGGAGAGAGACGGTACACTTAGGTGGAGTGGAGCTTGCTGTGCCCTATAAGAAAGTACTGAGTCTGGCTTTCACACATCACCGGGGGTGTCACTAAAATAGTCTCAATCAATTCCAGACAGTTAATTACTGATGTGGAACTTGTACTGTGTCTTCTAACGAAGTTCACAACAACGTCTGTAATCAAGTGGATATGGCACTGTCCAATGGAAATGTGTTACTTTGTACAAATCAAATGACATATAGCCTACAATCACTATTACGGCAAACCCTCCTAGACATGGACATATAAACATAGTTAGAAAGTAGTTTAAAATTCACTGCCAGGGTATTTGCGTGTGATTTAACTAGGAGTTAGTACTGCACAAACTAAGAGAAGGGCAGTTGAAGTACAGCACCCTATAAACCCTTGCTAATAGCTAAGACATAAGGACCACTGCAGGGCTGCTGATCAGTAATAACTAGTAACTGAGTAACTGTGTCATGCTAATTGCCTCATTGTTAATCGAGAGAGGAAATCGACTTGGAGAGGTCTGTGATGACCAGATGGTCAATGGGGGCCATTGTTTTACTACATGGGGAGGTCTGCCATCTTGTGGCCAAACCTAGAACAATGGGTATTGTCGTTTTTTGTTGATGTTGCATTCACTTAACTTTTAACTAATCCCATCTCTGCTTTACAGATATTGCTTAACTGCATTTGGATTCTACTACTGTACCACATTAGATACATAAAAAGTGTTAGGCCCATATCTTCAATCACACAAAGCTCCATTCATTAACTATCAATCAGCTATTGTGGTGTGGGGTGGAAAGTCTGTGGGGCCGAGGAAAGAATTTGATGTATGGTTCAAACGAAACAAATAGCAGTATTGTGCTCCATCAAAACCTGGAGTTGGAAACTAGTGAATCTTTCCCATTAAATATTTGGAGAATATCTTCCTCCCTCAGCCTACTCCCAGACCTCCCTCCCACACATTTAAGCAGTTCTCATTCAGACAGACCAGACCAGACCAGACTTCAGTACAGGCCTTCCTCTCAGATATCCTCCTTGGGACATGACAGAACACATTTAGAAGCAGCAGATGGGAGAAGAATACAGAATAAAAGAAGCCATTGTATATATATAAAAAAAATATGTTTTAATAAAAAGGAAATAGTGTTTCGGATGGCAGTTTGAATCCATTTCAGGCATGGTGGGTAATTGCACAGCTCTAGGGACAGTCACTTTTCCAGCAGAAATCCTTTCAAAGTCAAACTAACAACATTTTAAACAGTCTTATTGAAAAAGGTTTTGTTTATACAGTCGACCAAGACATTCCTAGATGATGGTACCTCTCATTCTGTGGACATAATCTGAAAGGCGAAAGCCGTGGATCATGTTCAGTTGGTGGAAAATGTTTTGTAACAGAGTGAAACAGGGAGGTACTACCTGAACTTGTCCAATAAGAACACAGATGTCTATATTCCGTTGCAAAACATTTTGCTACGGTGTGCCCTACAGAACACAACTTGTTTTACAGACAACCCCTTAGGGTTCAAAGGTCATCCAAAGCTCTCATTAAACTAGGGGTGACTCTTGGATAGACCAGCTAGCTACTGTACTTTGACTTCACTAGATGCTTGGCGCTGAGATGAATGGTGAGAGAACATAACAAACATATCCCTAAGGTTTGTGAAACCTCTGACGAGTCCCAAGACCATTATCAAAACAGAACAAAAAACAGAATGCGCACAGCACACCATTTAAACAAACCTAGCTCTTTAGCCAATGTATTTCTGAACCTAGTTATCATTCTGTGCTTGTTTATTTGAGTGAGGTTCACCTTGTGATAGCTGGCCTGATGTATCGAAACTTTAATAGACCACAACTATGACAGCCCACGAACAAAACATCCTACAACCATCATTCTAAATTGCCCCCATACCCAGCCAGTATCATTTAGCATGCAGAGCCATCAGTTGAACTGTCCTTGATCAGTACACTCAAAACAACATGGTGGGGAGTGTTCAAACCCTTTATAAGAGAGAATAGTTGCATGACTGCCCGATGTGGAAACAACTTGATTTATATGGCAGAGAAGAGGCACCGTTTTTCACCTGTTTGTCATTGACATTTAACACAAACACACAAAATGCAATAAGGGCCATGTCTAAAAGGGGTCCTGTTCAATTTCAAGCCATTGAGAATGTGTAAGGTCCACCATCATCATTCATTCTGAACATCTCCAAGTAATTTTACCTTATTGTCCATGACTTCAAGAGCTGTTCTCTGGTCCTCTACAAGGAAGTCTGGTCCAAGTCCGCTTCACAAAATAGGCCCCACTCTCACATACACATCATGCATCTACATTATAAACTACTCAAATAAATCCAGTCTGTGGACTACAAGACCACTGGGACAGTTAGCAAGAGCTTGTGCCATACAGATTATTAGACAATTCAGTTGAGACTTATTTTGATGACAAAGCATAGGACATATAGGGAACTCTACAATGACAATGTTCAGTCAGCAGCACACACATTAATTTGAGGTTAGTTCCATTTCATCATCCTGCATCTATCATCTTATAAAACTGTTCATATAAAAAACAAATGCCGTGTGGGATGTGTTTTTAGATAGTGAGCAGCTAGCGCCAGACCATCTGAATGCAGCTTCAGGATTTCAGAGCTGTTGGGAACACTCTGCAATAATCCTGATGAGACACATTTACATTTAAAAGGACCACATGGGATGCAAAGTGATTCAGGCATCATGTTTCTCATTGCGAGCCATAAAAAATAAATCTATTGAGCTTGTTTAGTTTTGCATATTGTTCTTGGGAAAAGCAACTAAAGCTGAATAACTCTGACCTGAAGCCCTTTACTAAAGAGAAAATGCCCTTGGATTTCAACATGCTCTGTTCATTCTCGCTTAGCCACTAAGAGTGAAGCAGACAGAATAACTTAATGACATTAAGAGATATTTGGCCACCTGCTGGATTCCGGGATCTACATTAACACTACTACAGATTCAAAAATGGTCTTGAAAAATTAATTGGATTAATATATATATATACTTTCTTTTATCTGGGTATCAATGCAAATAGTAGGCATCTGAAGGTCCCTTTCTGTTTATAACCTTCAAGGTTTCTGAGGAGAGTTTCTACTGGCTCGACCCTCTGAGTTACAGCTCCTCTGTCCAACCACAGAATGAAGCACTGACATGATCTCTCTTTTGATTGGACACTTGCATTGCATACAAAAGGAACTTATCAGACTTCAGACTATCCATCTGAACTGATTTCACCTGTGTTTTGGTTAGATTGAAAAGTTGCCCTGTAACATAAAATGGAGGGTACATTTCAAATCTCCGTATAAGGACCTACATGGTTCCTGGGTGACTAAAAGAGAAACTTAATGACATTTAATGACAATAAGGTAAGTTACTGGTCATGGCTGGCTACAGGGTAAATTACACTTATCAAGCTTGACTTTCACATGGATGTACGTCTGTCACTTGAATGTTCTGCTGACATTGTGTGAACGTCATCTGAACGTCAAGTGAGAGTCAAGCCGTTGTCACACACTCGCTGGACGCAAAGATGTACCTCATAACCAAAACAAACAGTTTGCCACACAGCACCATTAAGTTATTAAACCAAAGACATAAGGTAATGCTGTTATACAGAGTCTTCTTGTCACTTTGTAGTGTAAAAAGAAACAAAAATTGCTTTTTGTAGATCTCTGTTGATCGATACTTCTATGAAAAAGTCACTTGATAGTCAAATGGTAATAAACAATAAGTAACTCGTACAGCGTCCTTGTGGAATATCAAAATAAAAACTAGAGACAAGTTCATAGTCGCCCCCTTTTTCTTTACATATCCAAAACAAAGAAAAATAATATTAACTATGCCGTATTATTTTCTTAGGGAAATATATTAACATTCTAATATATAAATAAAGTTTAGACCCCTTTGAAAGTTGCATTGAGTTTGCTCAGACAGTGACATACTGAAGGTTTTGAGACTAAGGGTCCCAGTATTCAGCCCAGGTCCTTGTAGATGGAAGCATAGGGTAAGACGAGACAGACCAGTGAGGATGAGGGAGTTTACTGAGGGGGCCAGGCTGACTTGTACATCCTCTCCTCCAGGGTCTGTGGAGGAGAGATTTGGGCTGGGCTGAACCATGGCTGCTACATATGGGGGAGATGGGTACATCCGGGAGGGCAGCAGTTTCAGACAGTGATCTTAGAGGAAGAGGACACCCCTTCGGTAGCGTGTAATGGAATCTCTGACATACTCGTTGGCGGCTGGACTGGCTGGGAGGATACATAGAGGATCCTACTATGCCCCCATGCTTCATAGAGCATGCATTACATTTTTTTACATTTTAGTCATTTAGCAGACGCTCTTATCCGGAGCGATTTACAGTTTTAGTGAGTGCATACATTTTCATACTGGCCCCCTGTGGGAAACGAACCCACAACCCTGGCGTTGCAAGTGCCATGCTCTACCAACTGAGCTACACTGGTCATAACGGTGACAGGAAGGCTGCACCCCCTTAGGGGGGCATAATCCAATGTGTGTGTATCCATCCTAAACTGTACGGTCTGTGTAGTAGAGGTGTGTCAGTATACAGAGAGAGAGAGAGAATGGAGTAACAGAGGGTGATAGAGATGTTATGTTGTGCGCGTGTTGACATGGGGTCTCTCTCTGTATGTTAACTCTGGGTCAGGACTGTCTTCTGTGGGTGGCGGCACGTTGGCCTGCTTGTATATGAACGTCAGTAGGAAGAGCGCAATATCGTGTGAGACCCAATAGGCTGTATGTGAGGTCACAGCTGACCAATAGCGGCTCTCCACAAGGCCCTCACGGAGTTCAAAGTCAATGCGGCGTTCCATTTCAACTGTAGAACAGAGATAGATTCACTGTGAGAATACATCAAGGGTGGCAAATATTATGAAAAGGCACTTGTTATTACATGGACTACAATACAATTATTCTTGAAAGTGTAATTGGGGTTGAAATGTAGCTGAACTAACCTGAGGGGTCTATGAGGGTGGAGGGGGAATGGGACAAGGTGGACGACAGGCCGTAAGCCGATTGGCTGTCGACTGTCCTCTTCGGGTCCTCCTCCTCTGGGGTCCCACCCTCGATGCCAAAGGACACTCCGGAGGGCGCGGAGCGGGAGAACCGAGAGAACAGGATCCCTCCTATCCCCTTCCCTATACTGTTACCTATACTGGCCGCTCCTAGACAGAGAGCGAAAGACCGACACACAGAGAGAGCGAGAGACCGATACACAGAGAGAGCGAGCGAGACACAGAGCGAGCGAGAGAGAGCGAGACACAGAGCGAGCGAGAGAGAGCGAGACACAGAGCGAGCGAGAGAGAGCGAGACACAGAGCGAGCGAGAGAGAGCGAGACACAGAGCGAGCGAGAGAGAGCGAGACACACAGAGAGAGAGAGAGCGAGAGACCGACACACAGAGAGAGAGAGAGAGAGAGCAAGAGAGACACACACAGAGAGAGAGCGAGAGACAGACACACAGAGAGAGAGCGAGAGAGAGAGAGCGAGAGACACAGAGAGAGAGAGACACAGAGAGAGAGAGAGACACAGAGAGAGAGAGAGAGACACAGAGAGAGAGAGAGACACAGAGAGAGAGAGAGAGACACAGAGAGAGAGAGAGACACAGAGAGAGAGAGAGAGACAGACACAGAGAGAGAGACAGACACAGAGAGAGAGACAGACACAGAGAGAGAGAGACAGACACAGAGAGAGAGACAGACACAGAGAGAGAGACAGACACAGAGAGAGAGCGAGAGAGACAGACACAGAGAGAGAGAGAGAGCGAGAGATACATTTTAGACAGGGTGCGACAAAGGTGAGTGAAGTAGACCCTAGACATACGGGTTGCCTCCCAGAATTTTCAAATGCTCAGGCTTAACAGCTTCTGTTTGTAATAGAACATCAGTTTGGCATAGAGGACCTACGTCACTACCTTATCCGCTTGAATAAAATACAAAATGGTATCTAGCAAGATGGAGATAAGAGGTTCTTTTTAATGAGTGCAACTACCTTCACTAAAACCACTGCAAAGCTTTTCCCTGCAAATTTGGTTTCGAATCATGACGTTCTGGCATGTCTGCCTCGTGATTTGTTGGGAGAGTTGTCTGTCGGAAGAGGACCCACCCCAGAACAATTTTTTCCCGCTTATCAAAGTTGCCAAAAGAGGCCATCATTGAAACCAGACCCTAGTCACTGTTGCCTAGGGTGGAGTTTTGGAGACTAGCCCAGTAGTATGGCTCTGGTCTTTACATGCTCTCTCCACAAGATGGCAGAGGTGCCTATGTCATAAATGATCAGACAGGTGGGTCTGTGATGGAAATACTGTATGGAGTGTGTCCATTAATAGATGTCAACTCCATCACAAGATGCTGGGTACATGCTGACGTACTTGTGAATGGAACCACCTGCTTTGTCTACTCAGGACATGTTGTGCTGTCTACGAATATCTGCTGTACAAATGACTGGATGTAAAATCTATGGGAACCTGCTGAGTGAGGTAATCTTACAATTAAGTAGAACACCCAGAGTTTGAATCTGCATCATGTGCACAGGTAACGAAGGCACTCATATTCAAATATTTAAGGTAATAATAATGTGCAAGGTGATTTGAGGCAAAAAGGCTCTAGACAGAGAATCAACCAGAAGACTGACAGACGTACCTAGTATGCTGGCCTTGCCCATGCTGGCGATGGACTCTCCGTAGTATTTCCTGGCCAGGACAGGGGAAGTGGAGGGGCTGGGGATGCTCTCCGTGTCTGACGTCGGGTCCTTCTGTGGGTTGATGAACGTCGGCCGGATCTCATCGTATGGTGTGGGGTCTACAGCACTACACCTGGGAGAAGAAAAACACCACTGTCCATACAGAAAGTCGTAGTTTCAGCAGTTTATATGTAACATACAGATTCACCTTGGGAGAATGAATGACCTCTTACCAGTGTATCTGTGCAGGTGCAATGTTGCTGTAATGTTTAAGGATGAGGGGCTCCAGTCTGTAGGCCTGCAGCAAGGACAAACCAATCATAGTCAGTCTATCACCCTGTCTTTCCTCTGGGTCTAATCATCCATAAGATAATGAAGGCTCTAAGAAGTGCTGTGAGGTAAGGGGTAGGGCAGGGCTTTTCAAATTTGGTCCTGAATGGATGATGTTCATTCTTCCACTCTAATCAGGGACTGATTTAGAACGAGAGAGAGAGAAACAAAAAACAGAAGTGTTTCAGCCCTCCAGGACTGTAATAGAATAGCCCTCGTGTAGCCCTGTTGTAGGGTATCTGTGTGTGTGTCTCACCACAGGGTCTGTGGGGTGGAAGACGTTGAAGAGTCTCTGGCAGATGGAGCGAGGCAGGATGTGGTCCTGTTCTCCACTGTTCCCTGGTCTAATCCCTCTCAGGGCCAGGAACACCGCCAGGGGAGAGCCCATACAGAAGAAATTCTCCACCTGGGGAAGAGGAGGAAACAGACATCATCTTTCCTTCAGTTCTTTGCTTAGTCATCTTGTTACTTTCTGCTATTATCACCCTGGATCCTGTGTCCCAGTTGAAGGGATTGTTTTTGCGCAGTTAGTACAGTGTACCTTAAATTTAAGAGCAGGGGGTGCTAGCGGTTTGGAGGCCTCCAGGCCTTGAAGCTGATCCTCTAGCTCTCGTAACCTGAGGAGAGAGTTTCAGTAATACTGTTAATATTCAGACCATTAACAAAATACCTACACCACTCACACCCCACTCCTTCCTACACACACCCCCACTAGTGTCTGTAGACACAGTTTAGGTAGCCATCTCAACTGTGACAGAGAGAGACAAACACACACACATATCCCATCCCATTCACCCCACTACTCACCACCCTGCCTACCTGTTCCTGGTTAGCTGCAGCTGCTCCAGCAGTCTTCTCTCCTCGTAGGAGACCCATCTCAGGTCCAGCGCCTCCTCCAGCTCCTGGTGCTCCTGCAGACAGAACCTCACCGGGTCCCAGCCTGTCATGATGTCAAAGGTGATCACGCAGCCCAGGGAGTGAGACACGATGGACACCTTGCCCCCCTTCTCCTCAAACTCAGGGTTCCTCGAGCAGAACAAGGTGTAGAGGCGGTTCAGCTCCGACGTCAGGCCCTTGGTGATCTGGAGATGAAGAGAGAGTGGTATCAATTAGCCAGGGCCAATATGGATGTCAAGTGAGATTTGAGAGCTTAAACGCATTGTGTGTGTTTCAGTCTCACCTCGTCCCTGTACAAGGGACTGGTGTAGTACATGATGTCCATGGCACTGCTGTTGAGCAGGTCTCTCAGTCCTCGCACCTTGTCTGGGGTGATGGAGTCCACCGTATCTACAGGAAGACACACACAATTCAACCATCAATAACATATACAAATATATGTCTGACAGTGGATACTTTCTATGAGTAAGCCTTCGTCTATCCTCTATACTTCTATAGATCTATTTGTATTCAGATCAACCTTCCATTCACTTGGCTAAAACAGTTAAGGCCTAAGACCTGTATAGATATAGAATACTCAGTACTGTATGTGCATCATAGACAGAATAGGAAATTAGAGGGCGTAGGAGACAGGACAGGAGTAGTAGGGCAGAGGACAGCACATGGAACTCCATGTGAGAGATGTAACCTAGCTGCCTGGCTTGTGGTTCCACAAGTGTGACCTAAATTCACCACGCCATCACAAGGTGGGTGTCACCTCCTGGATGCTAGTGGAGGACAGCAGCTGCTCTCTCAACTCAGCTCAATTGGGATTGAGGACACACTCTGCACAAGCAAACACACGCCTTACCCCCATCCAGTGCCAGTTTGGAGCGCCACTCCACAGGCAGGAACTCCACATACTCCTCTGTGTACTCCGAAAAGTGCTTCTCCTCCATCTTCCTTACTGCCTCCCTTAGCCTGGACACACAGACACAGATGACACAGACAGTTTATAATTGCTATATGCATAATGCATATGAATAGTTTCTTGCTGTTCGGTCTTGAAAAGTGTCTTATTTTTTAACTAGCCTTTAATCTATGTGTCCTAGATCAACTAAAAAAAAAAAAAAAACACTAACAGACAGACAAACAGTGCATCAACCGAACATCATCACACTTCATTGCGAGCAATCATCCTCGCAGCAGAAGGCTACCAGACGGTACCTCATTGCTGCTGGGTGAATGAATGAATAGCTTTACAATATGGTCAATACACTGTCTACTAGTCTACCCCTCTCCAAGTCAACCAGGAAATCCTTTGTGCCTTGTGTTTGCTCTCCCCTTCACTTAATGACTATGTGTTTGAGAGGGATGACGTGTGTCCATTTCACCGCTCACTGACGCAGTCCAGTCACTCACAATGGCTGCTAGCAGGTTACGTTAGTGTACTATGTTAGATACACAAACAATGGGAGAGTGGCTGCTGTTGACATAAAAGGGATGACCTGGGAGTGACATCGGCCTTAGGTGAACTGGTCTGTGACACTGCCTGGCGCTAATGCAGTCTTTCATGCAGTCTGTCTGGTGGGCTTTTATGCACCTGTATAGTAGGCTTCTATGCTAAAGAGGCTAGCAGGATAAACTGTGCAAGCCAACGCTAGGTTATCTCAAGTGGCTAACTGGTGAACGGGGTCGCAGTACTGGCTTTAACGGTCTTAACAAAAAAATAAAATAATTTTTTTTTAAAAAAACACTGACACCTGAGGAGGATCATACAGAGAGAGGCTGCCGTTACTGCCCTGCCACTCAGAACAAGCAGCCATTATTCTTAGTGGAGAGGTATGGAAGGAGAGGTGAGAGGAGAGGTATGGAAGGAGAGGTGAGAGGAGAGGTATGGAAGGAGAGGTGAGAGGAGAGGTATGGAAGGAGAGGTGAGAGGAGAGGTATGGAAGGAGAGGTGAGAGGAGAGGTATGGAAGGAGAGGTGAGAGGAGAGGTATGGAAGGAGAGGTGAGAGGAGAGGTATGGAAGGAGAGGTGAGAGGAAGTGAGAAGATGGTGGTAGGTTGAGAGAGAGAGATAGAAAAGAAGAGTGTTGTCAATTGAAAGTGTTTGAGTGGTGAGTGAGATACTAAAGAGAGAGCCTCTAGAGATAGAGGGGGTAGAGGAGAGGGAGAGGGGAGAGAGCGCGAGAGGGAGAGGAGAAAGGAGAGAGAGCAGAAAGGAGAGGAGAGCGAGAGAAGAGGGAGAAGAGAGAGGGGAGGAGAGAGAGAGAGAGAGAGAGAGAGAGAGAGAGAGAGAGAGAGAGAGAGAGAGAGAGAGAGAGAGAGAGAGAGAGAGAGAGAGAGAGAGAGGAGTGTGAAGGCTGATCTTTCCTCGAGGCTTGATGGAAGGCCAATAGCCTAATCCCAGCAGTGTAGGGAATGAGGCTTAGAGTCTGGGCTGGCCTGACTTGGTCTACTTTAGCTACCTGCTTAACGGCCCTAAGCCCCCGACAGAGAGAAGGAGAGAGAGACACAGCACGCTCTGTGTTACTGCATAGGGCCAACCTCAGGCCGTTCTGTTATTCCAGAACCTTCTAGGCTATATATACAGCACTAGAGAGCTATAAGTAGGTATGTCATCTGTCTGGGTACCTAGAATAGGCCTTACACAGTAGTAATAACACAGGAATACTCCGAATACTGCAAGTACAGTTTAATACACTGCATGACCAAAAGTATGTGGACAACTGCTCGTCGAACATCTCATTCCAAAATCATGGGCATTAATATGGAGTTGGTCCCCCCTTTGCAGCTTTAACAGCCTCCACTCTTCTGGGAAGGCTTTCCACTAGATGTTGGAACATTGCTGCGGGGACTTGCTTCCATTCAGCCACAAGAGCATTAGTGAGATCGGGCACTGATGTTGGGCGATTAGGCCTGGCTCGCAGTCGGCGTTCCAATTCATCCCAAAGGTGTTTGATGGGGTTGAGGTCAGGGCTCTGTGCAGGCCTGTCAAGTTCTTCCACACCGATCTCGACAAACCATTTCTGCTGAAAAATGAAATGGCCTTCCCCAAACTGAAGCACAGAATCGTCTTGAATGTCATTGTATGCCGTAGCGTTAAGATTTCCCTTCACTGGATCTAAAAAGGGGCCTAGCCCGAACCATGAAAAACAGCCCCAGACCATTATTCCTCCTCCACCAAACTTCACAGTTGGCACTATGCATTCGGACAGGTAGCGTTCTCCTGGCATCCGCCAAACCCAGATTCGTCCATCGGACTGCCAGATGGTGAAGCGTGATTCATCACTCCAGAGAACACCTTTCCACTGCTCCAGAGTCCAATGGTGGCGAGCTTTGCTCATGGTGATCTTAGGCGTGTGTGCAGCTGCTCGGCCATGGAAACTCATTTTATGAAGTTCCAGACTAACAGTTCTTCTGCTGACGTTGCTTCCAGAGGCAGTTTGGAACTCAGTTTGGAACCGAGGACAGATGATTTTTACACTCTTCAGCACTCAGCGGTCCCGTTCTGTGAGCTTGTGTGGCCTACCACTTCGCGGCTGAGCCGTTGTTGCTTCTAGACGTTTCCACTTCGCAATAACAGCACCTACAGTTGACCGGGGCAGCTCTAGCAGGGCACAAATTTGACGAACTGGCTTGTTGGAAATGTGGCGACGGTGCCACGTTGAAAGTCACTGAGCTCTTCAGTACGGGCCATTCTACTGCCAATGTTTCCTATGGAGATTGCATGGCTGTGTGCTCGATTTTATACACCTGTCAGCAACGGGTATGGCTGAAATAGCCAAATCCACTAACTTGAAGGGGTGTCCACATACGTTTGGCCATGTAGTATATCTGTTAGGGATGTAACGGTTCACCAATCCCACGGTTCGGTACGTATTGTGGTTTTGGGGTCACGGTTCAGTTTCAGGACAGCAGGAAAATTAAATGCCATTCACAATGTTCCTTGCATTGTCTGTTGTGACTGGATTGTTATGTTGGGCTTCTCAAGTTTCCACTCTGATGCTGTGTTATAATAATAATAATAATAATAATAATAATAATATGCCATTTAGCAGACGCTTTTATCCAAAGCGACTTACAGTCATGCGTGCATAAATTATTTTTGTGTATGGGTGGTCCCGGGGATCGAACCCACTACCTTGGCGTTACAAGCCAAGGTATTTGTAACTATGTGGGAGGTCGTAAATACCACTTGGATGCATTCATGTGATTTGAACTTGTTGAGAAACGCTGATTGGCTAATGGCCAACAAGCTGTGTCAACCATAAACTAAAAGTTCAGATATCATGCTTGTAAACAAATTAGAGTTTAAAAAAAACACATTCATAGATTGCTTTTTATAAATAATGTTTTGTTATTACATTTAACTGTCGAAATTGCTGTTAGAGGCCATTTCCTTAGTAGGTGATGTCAGAGGTCAGCATGTGGGAGAAGTGGGTACTCGGGATGATAGACGAGTTTCCCCACTAGTATTAACCAGTTTGAGGGCCCTTCAAGTGGATTTTTCCCAGTCGTATGTGGTAAATTCCCACTTGGTTACGAACGCACCATGACACTGCCTCCTTCAGTGCCAGATGCGGATTCTCATAATGGGGGTGTGTCTGTGGCACATCTCCCACTCCATGGAAAAGTGATGGGCTGTCATTGTTAAGGTGGCCAATTAATTGAAAACTTCGACTTTGGTTTGCTTATAATAAAACGGGTACTACCTGTTTGCTGAAATGGGTGAAAGAGGGAAGTTCATAACGTGGCTCAAGCACTTTCACAAGGTGCTAAAACCACCTATTCTCAACCACCGAGAATGGGCACATATCCGCGGCTATAAAACAAAGACTGTCAAAAATATAAACATAGCCTACCTATCGCTCGTGTAATTTCTTTGGCCTGGTCAGAATCAGCTGCCAAGGGCTGCTTGAATGCAGAGGGGAGACAATGTGTTGTTGTTTCTTTGCGTTTCAGTCTTGCTCTGATGGCAGGAATACTGGGGTGATGTCGACGTAAATGGGTCAACATGTTTGAGGTGTTGGCAGCTAGATAGGCTATTCTCGTTGAGCATGGCGACATACTATTAAAAAGTAAAAATCCACCCAAAAACTATTAGTCCATTGTTTTCAAGATATGTAACTTTCAAAATACAGAAATCACCCCTGTATGACGTTTTACATCATATACGCAGCATCATATAATGCAAAATGCATCATACAGGAATGATTTCTGTAGTTCGAAAGTTACATACAGTATCCTGAAAACTTGATTGCTGACAAGCAAAACATTTTGAAACCATGTCAACAATGGACTAATGAAACAAATACCAAAATATATTTTTTGGGGTGGAATTTTCCATTCAATTAATGTTTTATCCACAACTCTGTCCATCGCCATTGTAATCTACTGGGAAGCCAAAATGTTCCCAAACGGGAGATTAAACGATGGAGGATCCTCCAATTCTGGTTTATCAAATCGACCCCACCACTCGCCATTGTACAGAACTAGCTAACTGCTGCATCTCACAAAAGGACAGCTTGAAATGCGGCAATTATGATTATAATTTTGATTACAACGTGCGCGTAGGCTCCAGTTGTTTTAATGGAATAGCCTGAAAAGTTGTTTTCAGCTCAGATTTCCTCAAGAGGCATAGGCCTACAACGCAGCGTAGGCATGGCCTATAGGCCTGGTGTTTTTATTTTGTAAATATATATATTTCACAGTGCGAACCGAACCGAGGTCTCCATACCGAATGGTTCGGTACGAATATGTGTGCCGTTAACACCCCTGATATCTACGGACATGCAAGAAAATACGTAAATGCCAGCAGCATCTTATTTTGTATTGTTTGAAAAGGTCAACTCAAATGCAGCATCACCTCGATGACTCATAGAAAATACATTTATAAGAGTGTGAAATGCACTCCACTAAAAAAAATTATTACCAGGTATTTAACTGTTGTGCAAGTTGGGTCTTGTTCCCAGAGGGGTGGGTGTGTGTGTGTGTGTGTGTGTGTGTGTGTGTGTGTTTCGTGCCCTGTCATTATCAGTCCCGAACAGAGAGATCTTCTGGTCTCCTCACAGTAAACAAGTCAATTATCTCCCTATGAAAGGGTCCGTTCCAAAGGTCAGCCTTTTGAGAAAGTGGTGAGCGAACGAGGGAGAACACAAAATAATAGAGGGGGAGAGAGAGAGGATGTGGAGAGAGAGAGAGAGCGAGGACGTAGAGAGAGAGACGACGTGGAGAGGGAGGACGTGGAGAGAGAGGGAGAGGACGTGGAGAGAGAGAGAGGGGACGTGGAGAGAGAGAGAGAGAGAGGACGTAGAGAGAGGGAGAGAGGGGACGTGGAGAGAGAGGGGACGTGGAGAGAGAGAGGACGTGGAGAGAGAGAGGACGTGGAGAGCGAGAGGACGTGGAGAGAGAGAGAGAGAACGTGGAGAGAGAGAGAGAGAACGTGAGAGAGAGAGAGAACGTGGAGAGAGAGAGAGAACGTGGAGAGAGAGAGAGAACGTGGAGAGAGAGAGAGAACGTGGAGAGAGAGAGAGAACGTGGAGAGAGAACGTGGAGAGAGAGAGAGATAACGTGGAGAGAGAGAGAACGTGGAGAGAGAGAACGTGTAGAGAGAGAGAGAGAACCTGGAGAGAGAGAGAACGTGGAGAGAGAGAGAGAGAACGTGGAGAGAGAGAACGTGGAGAGAGAGAGAGAACGTGGAGAGAGAGAGAGAACGTGGAGAGAGAGAGAACGTGTAGAGAGAGAGAGAGAACCTGGAGAGAGAGAGAACGTGGAGAGAGAGAGAGAACGTGGAGAGAGAGAGAGAGAACGTGGAGAGAGAGAACGTGGAGAGAGAACGTGGAGAGAGAGAGAGAGAACGTGGAGAGAGAGAGAGAACGTGGAGAGAGAACGTGTAGAGAGAGAGAGATAACGTGGAGAGAGAGAGAGAACGTGGAGAGAGAGAACGTGTAGAGAGAGAGAGAGAACCTGGAGAGAGAACGGAGAGAGAGAGAACGTGGAGAGAGAGAGAGAGAACGTGAGAGAGAGAGAAACGTGAGAGAGAGAGAGAACGTGGAGAGAGAGAGCGTGAGAGAGAGAACGTGGAGAGAGAACGTGGAGAGAGAGAGAGAGAACGTGGAGAGAGAGAGAGAGAACGTGGAGAGAGAGAGAGAGAACGTGGAGAGAGAGAGAGAGAACGTGGAGAGAGAGAGAGAGAACGTGGAGAGAGAGAGAACGTGGAGAGAGAGAGAACGTGGAGAGAGAGAGAACGTGGAGAGAGAGAGAACGTGGAGAGAGAGAACGTGGAGAGAGAGAGAACGTGGAGAGAGAGAGAACGTGGAGAGAGAGCGAGCGAGAGAAAGTGGAGAGAGAGCGAGCGAGATAACGTGGAGAGAGAGCGAGCGAGATAACGTGGAGAGAGAGCGAGAGAACGTGGAGAGAGAGCGAGAGAACATGGAGAGAGAGCGAGAGAACGTGGAGAGAGAGCGAGAGAACGTGGAGAGAGAACGTGGAGAGAGAGAGAGAACGTGGAGAGAGAGAGAGAACGTGGAGAGAGAGAGAGAAAGTGGAGAGAGAACGTGGAGAGAGAGAGAACGTGGAGAGAGAGAGAACGTGGAGAGAGAGAGAACGTGGAGAGAGAGCGAGAGAGAGAACGTGGAGAGAGAGCGAGCGAGAGAAAGTGGAGAGAGAGCGAGCGAGATAACGTGGAGAGAGAGCGAGATAACGTGGAGAGAGAGCGAGAGAACGTGGAGAGAGAGCGAGAGAACGTGGAGAGAGAGCGAGAGAACGTGGAGAGAGAACGTGGAGAGAGCGAGAGAACGTGGAGAGAGAGATAGAGAACATGGAGAGAGGAGAGAACGTGGAGAGAGAGAGAGAACGTGGAGAGAGAACGTGGAGAGAGAAAGAGAACGTGGAGAGAGAGAGAGAAAGTGGAGAGAGAGAGAGAGAGAACGTGGAGAGAGAGAGAGAGAGAACGTGGAGAGAGGGAGAGAGAACGTGGAGAGAGAGAGAACGTGGAGAGAGGAGAGAACATGGAGAGAGAGAGAGAACGTGGAGAGAGAGAGAGAACGTGGAGAGAGAGAGAAACGTGGAGAGAGAGAGAGAACGTGGAGAGAGAGAGAGAACGTGGAGAGAGAGAGAGAACGTGGAGAGAGAGAGAGAGAGAGAGAACGTGGAGAGAGAGAGAGAACGTGGAGAGAGAGAGAACGTGGAGAGAGAGAGAGAACGTGGAGAGAGAGAGAACGTGGAGAGAGAGAGAGAACGTGGAGAGAGAGAGAACGTGAGAGAGAGAGAGAACGTGAGAGAGAGAGAGAACGTGGAGAGAGAGAGAACGTAAGAGAGAAGTGGAGAGAGAGAGAGAACGTGGAGAGAGAGAGAACGTGAGAGAGAGAGAGAACGTGGAGAGAGAGCGAGAGAACGTGGAGAGAGAACGTAGAGAGAGCGAGAGAGAGAGCGAGAGAACGTGGAGAGAGAGATAGAGAACATGAGAGAGAGAGACGAGGAAGAGAGAGAAACGTGGAGAGAGAACGTGGAGAGAAAGAGAACGTGAGAGAGAGAGAACGTGAGAGAGAGAGAGAGAGAACGTGGAGAGAGAGAGAAAGTGGAGAGAGAGAGAGAGAGAGAGAGAGAGAGAGAGAGAACGTGGAGAGAGGGAGAGAGAACGTGGAGAGAGAGAGAACATGGAGAGAGAGAGAGAACGTGGAGAGAGAGAGAGAACGTGGAGAGAGAGAGAGAACGTGGAGAGAGAGAGAGAGAGAGAGAGAGAGAGAACGTGGAGAGAGAGAGAGAACGTGAGAGAGAGAGAGAACGTGAGAGAGAGAGAACGTGAGAGAGAGAGAGAACGTGGAGAGAGAGAGAGAACGTGAGAGAGAGAGAGAGAACGTGAGAGAGAGAGAGAGAGAACGTGAGAGAGAGAGAGAGAACGTGGAGAGAGAGAGAGAAACGTGGAGAGAGAGAGAGAACGTGAGAGAGAGAGAGAACGTGAGAGAGAGAGAGAGAACGTGGAGAGAGAGAGAGAACGTGGAGAGAGAGAGAGAGAAAATGGAGAGAGAGAGAACGTGGAGAGAGAGAGAGAACGTGGAGAGAGAGAGAACGTGGAGAGAACGTGGAGAGAGAACGTGGAGAGAGAGAGAACATGGAGAGAACGTGGAGAGAGAACGTGGAGAGAGAAAGAGAACGTGGAGAGAGAGAGAGAACGTGGAGAGAGAGAGAGAGAAAGTGGAGAGAGAGAGAGAAAGTGGAGAGAGAGAGAACGTGGAGAGAGAGAGAACGTGGAGAGAGAGAGAACGTGGAGAGAGGAGAGAACGTGGAGAGAGAGAGAGAGAACGTGGCGAGAGAGAGAGAACGTGGAGAGAGAGAGAGAGAGAGAGAACGTGGAGAGAGAGAGAACGTGGAGAGAGAGAGAGAACGTGGAGAGAGAGAGAACGTGGAGAGAGAGAGAGAGAACGTGGAGAGAGAGAGAGAGAACGTGAGAGAGAGAGAGAGAACGTGGAGAGAGAGAGAGAGAACGTGGAGAGAGAGAGAGAACGTGGAGAGAGAGAGAGAACGTGGAGAGAGAGAGAGAGAACGTGGAGAGAGAACGTGAGAGAAACGTGAGAGAGAGAGAGAACGTGGAGAGAGCGAGCGAGATAACGTGGAGAGAGAGCGAGATAACGTGGAGAGAGAGCGAGCGAGATAACGTGGAGAGAGAGCGAGCGAGATAACATGGAGAGAGAGCGAGAGAACGTGGAGAGAGAGCGAGAGAACGTGGAGAGAGAGCGAGAGAACGTGGAGAGAGCGAGAGAACGTGGAGAGAGAGCGAGAGAACGTGGAGAGAGAGCGAGAATGTGGAGAGAGAGCGAGAGAGAGAACGTGGAGAGAGAGCGAGAGAACGTGGAGAGAGAGAACGTAGAGAGAGAGCGAGAGAATGTGGAGAGAGAGCGAGATAACGTGGAGAGAGAGCGAGAGAACGTGGAGAGAGAGCGAGAGAACGTGGAGAGAGAGAGAGAACGTGGAGAGAGAGAGAGAGGAGAGAGAGAGAGGAGAACGTGGAGAGAGAGAGAACGTGGAGAGAGAGAGAGAACGTGGAGAGAGCGAGAGAACGTGGAGAGAGAACGTGGAGAGAGAGAGAAACGTGGAGAGAGAGAGAGGAACGTGGGAGAAGAGAGAACGGGGAGAGAGAGAGAAAACGTGGAGAGAAGAGAGAGAGAACGTGGAAGAGAGAACGTGGAGAGAGAGAGAGAACGTGGAGAGAGAGAGAGAGAGAACGTGGAGAGAGAGAGAGAGAGAACGTGGAGAGAGAGAGAGAACGGGAGAGAGAGAGAGAACGTGGAGAGAGAGAGAGAGAACGTGGAGAGAGAGAGAGAACGTGGAGAGAGAGAGAAAATGGAGAGAGAGAGAGAGAACGTGGAGAGAGAGAGAGAACGTGGAGAGAACGTGGAGAGAGAACATGGAGAGAACGTGGAGAGAGAACGTGGAGAGAGAAAGAGAACGTGGAGAGAGAGAGAGAACGTGGAGAGAGAGAGAGAGAACGTGGAGAGAGAGAGAAAGTGGAGAGAGAGAGAGAGTGAGAGAGAGAGAGAGAGAACGTGAGAGAGAGAGAGAGAGAACGTGAGAGAGAGAAACGTGAAGAGAGAGAACGTGGAGAGAGAGAGAACGTGAGAGAGAGAGAGAAAACGGTAGAGAGAGAGAGAGCGTGAGAGAGAGAGAACGTGGAGAGAGAGAGAGAACGTGGAGAGAGAGGAGAACGTGGAGAGAGAAAGCGTGAGAGAGAGAGAGAACGTGAGAGAGAGAAAACGTGAGAGAGAGAACGTGGAGAGAGAGAGAACGTGGAGAGAGAGAGAGAACGTGGAGAGAGAGAGAGAGAGAACGTGGAGAGAGAGAGAGAGAACGTGGAGAGAGAGAGAGAGAACGTGGAGAGAACGTGGAGAGAGAACGTGGAGAGAACGTGGAGAGAGAACGTGGAGAGAACGTGGAGAGAGAGAGAGAGAGAACGTGGAGAGAGAGCGAGCGAGATAACGTGGAGAGAGCGAGCGAGATAACGTGGAGAGAGAGCGAGCGAGATAACGTGGAGAGAGAGAGAGCGAACGTGGAGAGAGAGCGAGAGAACGTGGAGAGAGCGAGAGAACGTGAGAGAGGAGCGAGAGAACGTGGAGAGAGAGCGAGAATGTGGAGAGAGAGCGAGAGAGAGCGAGAGAACGTGGAGAGAGAACGAAGAGAGAGAGCGAGAGAATGTGGAGAGAGAGCGAGAGAACGTGGAGAGAGAGCGAGAGAACGTGGAGAGAGAGCGAGAGAACGTGGAGAGAGAGAGAGAGAACGTGGAGAGAGAGAGAGAACGTGGAGAGAGAGAGAGAGAACGTGGAGAGAGAGAGAGAGGAGAGAGAGAGAGGAGAGAACGTGGAGAGAGAGAGAGAACGTGGAGAGAGAGAGAGAACGTGGAGAGAGCGAGAGAACGTGGAGAGAGAACGTGGAGAGAGAGAGAGAGAACGTGGAGAGAGAGAGAGAGAGAACATGGAGAGAGAGAGAACGTGGAGAGAGAGAGAGAACGTGGAGAGAGAGAGAACGTGGAGAGAGAGAGAGAGAACGTGGAGAGAGAGAGAGAGAGAGAAAGAGAACGTGGAGAGAGAGAGAACGTGGAGAGAACGTGGAGAGAGAACGTGGAGAGAGAGAGAACGTGGAGAGAACGTGGAGAGAGAACGTGGAGAGAGAGAGAACGTGGAGAGAACGTGGAGAGAGAACGTGGAGAGAGAGAGAACGTGGAGAGAACGTGGAGAAAGAGAGAACGTGGAGAGAGCGAGAGAGAGAACGTGGAGAGAGCGAGAGAGAGAACGTGGAGAGAGAGAGAAAGTGGAGAGAGAGCGAGCGAGATAAGGTGGAGAGAGAGCGAGCGAGATAACATGGAGAGAGAGCGAGCGAGATAACATGGAGAGAGAGCGAGCGAGATAACGTGGAGAGAGCGAGAGAACGTGGAGAGAGCGAGAGAACGTGGAGAGAGAGCGAGAACGTGGAGAGAGAGCGAGAGAGAGAACGTGGAGAGAGAGCGAAGAACGTGGAGAGAGAGAACGTGGAGAGAGAGCGAGAGAACGTGGAGAGAGAGCGAGAGAACGTGGAGAGAGAGCGAGAGAACGTGGAGAGAGAGCGAGAGAACGTGGAGAGAGAGCGAGAGAACGTGGAGAGAGAGCGAGAGAACGTGGAGAGAGAGCGAGAGAATGTGGAGAGAGAGAGAGAGAGAGAACGTGGAGAGAGAGAGAGAGAACGTGAGAGAGAGAGAGAGAGGAGAGAGAGAGAGGAGAGAACGTGGAGAGGAGAGAGAGAGAACGTGGAGAGAGCGAGAGAACGTGGAGAGAGCAGAGAGAGAGAGAGAGAACGTGGAGAGAGAGAGAACGTGGAGAGAGAGAACGAAGAGAGAGAGAGAACGTCGAGAGAGAGAGAACGTGGAGAGAGAGAGAGAACGTGGAGAGAGAGAGAAACGTGGAGAGAGCGAGAGAACGTGGAGCGAGAGCGAGAGAACGTGAGAGAGAGAGCGAGAGAGAAGACGTGGAAGAGAGAGCGAGAGAGAGACGTGGAGAGAGAGAGAACGAAGAGAGAGAGAGAGAACGTGAGAGAGAGAGAGAGAGAGCGTGGAGAGAGAGAGAGAGAGAGAGAGAGAGAGAGAGAGAGAGAGAGAGAGAGAGAGAGAGAGAAGGAGAGAGAGAGAGAGAGAGAACGTGGAGAGAGAGAGAGAGAGAGAACGTAGAGAGAGAGAGAGAGAGAGAGAGAGAGAGAAACGTAGAGAGAGAGAGAGAGAGAAGAGAGAGAGAGAGAGAGAGAGAGAGAGAGAGAGAGAGAGAGAGAGAGAGAGAGAGAGAGAGAGAGAGAGAGAGAGAGAGAGAGAGAGAGAGAGAGAGGAGAGAATGTGGAGAGAGAGAGAGAGAGAACGTGGAGAGAGAGGGAGAGAACGTGGAGAGAGAGGTGGTAGATAAGAGAAATGGAGGAGGGGGACAATAAAAGATGGTAAGACAGATGGCAAGATATGGACAGCAAAGAAAAGGTGCACACCTCCTCAGAAGAGAAATGTGTGGTGTGATTCATGTAACTGTGTGCCCAGGTGGAGGAACCAATAGTGGATCAAGACCTAACAGCCTTATAATGACTGATAAAAGGCACTAATGAAACATTAATAAGGTCTATGATGACGTCTGGTTTTGGTGGCATTATTGGACTACTTGGAGCAGGCAGTCACAATACAAAACTCCTTAGCATGTCTTAATGATACACTTTGAATGGCCAGAGTGGAGGTAAGGACACCCATGGGTGTATATCCACTTACCTGTTCGGTTCAATTAGCAAAAGTTTCACACAATGCAGCTTTATTGTAACAGACTGATAAGAACTGATCCTGCATTCCTAAGATAGTATCTGGTGAACAAACATTATGATGGTGCAATCACGTCACAGATGAGCCCGACCAGTCCATGACATGTGAAAGAATGACACGAAATATGAGGGCCATCGATCAAATGACAAACCAATAAAGTCCGGGACATAGCCACATTAGACATAATTTGTGCACACACACGTGTGAACATGTTCTCGCACAGACTTACACATGCACACTTTCTGGTACATTCCATACCGAGTCTTCATGGGAAACCATTAACGCAGAACTGGCCAGTAAACTCTGTGTGTGTGTGTGTGTGTGTGTGTGTGTGTGTGTGTGTGTGTGTGTGTGTGTGTGTGTCTCTCTCAGTAGGCTGATACCCGGAGCTGTACGCTGAGTAAGACCATGATGTCCCCTGTGACATTCACACAGTTCCACTACAAAGCTCCAGTTATGTGTTTGTCATGGGTCCCTGCATGGCGCTCATCAGCAGACAGCAGTAGTTACATAATCACACAGTGTATCAAGCTGGCCCACACTATCTCCACAGTGGAAAGAATCAATATGTTATCAGAGCCATAGACATACAGATTTTAACACATGATCCTCCAAGATGTTTCCAGCACCATGTTGCCCAGTATGTATGTATGTATGCATGCATGTATACACACAGTGCATTCGCAAAGTATTCAGACCCCTTCTCAACATTTTGTACGTTACAGCCTTATTCTAAAATGGATTTTAAAAAATAAATAAAAACTCAAATCTACACACAATACCCCATAATGTACCTCATAATGACAAGGCGAAAACAGGTTTTTAGAAATGTTTGCTAATTAAAAACAAAAAAACAGAAATAGGTTATTTACGTAAGTATTCAGACACTTTGCTATGAGACTTGAAATTGAGCTCAGGTGCATCCTGTTTCCATTGATCATCCTTGAGATGTTTCTACAACTTGGAGTCCACCTGTGGTAAATTCAATTGATTGGACATGATTTGGAAAGGCACACACCTGTCTATATAAAGGTCCCACAGTTGACAGTGCATGTCAGAGCAAAAATCAAGCCATGAGGTCGAAGGAATTGTCCATACAGTTCCGAGACAGGATTGAATCGAGGCACAGATCTGGGGAAGGCTACAGAAAAATGTCTGCAGCATTGAAGGTCCCAAGAACACAGTGGCCTCCATCATTCTTAAATGGAAGAAGTTTGGAACCACCAAGACTCTTCCTAGAGCTGGCCGCAAGGCCAAACTCTGCAATCGAGAAGGGCCTTGGTCAGGGAGGTGACCAAGAACCCAATGGTCACTGACAGAGCTTCAGAGTTCCTCTGTGGAGATGGGGAAACCTTCCAGAAGGACAACCATCTCTGCAGCACTCCACCAATCAGGTCTTTATGGTAGAGTAGCCAGACGGAAGCCACTCCTCAGTAAAAAGGCACATGACAGCCCGCTTGGAGTTTGCCAAAAGGCACCTAAAGGACTCTCAGACCATGAGAAACAAGATTCTCTGGTCTGACGAAACCAAGATTGAACTCTTTGGCCTGAATGCCAAGCGTCACATCTGGAGGAAACCTGACACAATCCCTACGGTGAAGTATGGTGGTGGCAGCATCATGCTGTGTGGATGTTTTCAGCGACAGGGACTGGGAGACTAGGCAGGATCGAGGGAAAGATGAACGGAGCAGAGAGATCCTTGATGAAAACCTGCTCCAGAGCTCTCAGGACCTGAGACAGGGCGAAGGTTCACCTTCCAACAGGACAACGACCCTAAGCACACAGCCAAGACAACGCAGGAGTGGCTTTGGGACAAGTCTCTGAATGTTCTTGAGGTCCAGCCAGAGCCCGGACTTGAACCCGATCGAACATCTCTGGAGAACCTGAAAATAGCTGTGCAGCGACGCTCCCCATCCAACCTGACAGAGCTTGAGAGGATCTGCAGAGAAGAATGGGAGAAACTCCCCAAATACAGGTGTGCCAAGCTTGTAGCTTCATACCCAAGAAGACTCGAGGCTGTAATTGCTGCCAAAGGTCCTTCAACAAAGTACTGAGTTAAGGGTCTGAATACTTATGTAAATGTGATATTATTTTTTATTTACATTTGAAAACATTTTTAATATCCAGTTTTTGCTTTGTCATTATGGGGTGTTCTGTGTAGATTGATGAGGAAAAATAACAATTTAATACATTTTAGAATAAGGCTGTAATGTAACAAAATGTGGAAAAAGTCAAGGGGTCTGAATAGTTTCTGAATGTACAGTGCATTCGGAAAGTATTCAGACCCCTTGACTTTTTCCGGACGGACACACACACTAGAGAGTGCACTCACATGCCAGTGTTCTTGATGATGCGTCCCGTGTCCATCTTCTGTCCAATGCCGTGGACCACGAAGACAATGTGTGTGGTCTGGGGGGGCTTGTCCTCCAGTGAGGCCTCCTCCACGTAGCCCCGGTGGAGCCGCGTACCACTGCTGGAGGCTGGGTGTGGCGTGGAAGGGGAAATGGTCAGAAAAATCAGAAGCTCTCAACAGTAGGCGATTGCACATTGCCCAGATTTTGCCTAACAAACGCTTGTGTTTGTTGATTAATGTTGAATCATAATCACCTTGATTTAAGGAAAGCCTCAATCATGAGAAACATTCAATTTCACCCCCGCCACAATGAAATGACAGATCATATACTAGGCATAGATGGTGATGAACATCGTAGATCATCCTATATTTGAAAGGAGCATTGGGGTGACTGAGTTTACATGGGGCAGTAGGTGACTCTAGGCCTGCCGCTGTGTCGGTGGCTCAGGCTGCATGTGTGGCCCTGTTCAGAGCTTTCCTTGCCAACACTGCTCTACACACTAAGCCAATGGGATTTTCTGCTTGCTATCTGGCCAGCACAGCACTAAGGGGATTTCCAGCGGCCATGGGTTTGTGTGTCATTCAGAGATTGAGGTAACTCCGGCCAGATCCACCACTTAATCTTCACCAACTGGGGATGAAAATATGGAGCTTCTCCAATCCGGTCTCATCTCCACAAGTGGCCGAGGAGGTTGTGGCTAGCTAGGGGTTGACTTGGTATTGGGGTGGGGAAGGGGGGTGCAACAGAAGAGTGGTCAGTTAGCCAGTGACCTCTAACCTTTGGAGAAGCCCAGTTTCTGGGTAACAGTGCGGGCGATCTTGGAGGTGGTGGCATCGCTGTAGAGGTAGACCTCGTCCACACTGTGCCAGTCCACGTGGGTACGACTCAACTTCAGACTATGGACAGCTGCAGAGGAGGGAGGGAGGGCAGAATGGGGGAAGGAAAGAGGGAGGGAGGGATGGGGAAAGGAGGGAATGAGAGAGGGAAGTATGAAGGGAGAGATTAAGGAAGGGATGGAGAAAGAGGGAAGCATGTGAGGAAGAGGGAATGAGAAGTGAGAGCAAGCAGAAAAAGGAGGTGAGGAAAGATGAAGATGAACAAATGAAGGGGGAGAGAGAAAACACACTAATCAAAATTATGATTACAAACTCCTCATTTTGCATTCAACAAGGAGAAGGTTTGGTCTAGTCTAGCGCTCGATCAAATACAGACTAGCGCATTGATCTACAGAGAGTCACTAGAGAACCCGAAAATAACATATTGAAGAAGCACAGGTTCACAAAGTCTGCATATTTAAACTCTTACCCGCCCATTAATTCCTTGAGTGTCATTGACTACGTGTACAGTAGATAATGTGAGATACTACAGTACCACACAAGTCCCCAGTGGGTCTCTATGGTAAGCCCAATCTCCGATGTGGATGGGCTACACTCAGGCTGTGCAGATCATATCCTCGACAGATGACTATATTAGATTTCCGCCTTGTTATCTTAGTGGGCACACAGCAACAGGGCAAGTAAAACTGGAAATACGGCATGTATAGTCTAAACAGGGGGAGCGGAATTGGAAACGGTTAGCTGAAAACAAGAACGATAAATGAAACCAGTTGACTGGGGTGAGCCGGTCACATTGAGGTTTGAATGCCACTTCAGACAATGTACAGTACGTGAAGAGGTGACAGGTTACTTTGATATGGGTCCAACACACCAGTCACCAGACTGAACCCTGCAGTGCTTACAGCCAATCAGGAGGGATTAGAAGGGCAGTGTTTAAGAGTCCAGGGCAAAGGGATTCAAAGCAGAGATGGACATTAGTGGGACTTTCCCAAATACCTGTACTTGAGTTTGTGTAGGCCTAATCCTGGATGTGTCTTCTCAGGGAAGAGAAAGATGGAGACAGAGAGAGAGGATAGAAAGAGCAAGAGAGATGTGAGACATCAGAGCTTCCTCTGTTTGAATGTATTCTGTGACTGCCACCTTTACATTGTGTCAGGCTGGGAAGGAGAGACAGAGAAAGAAAGAGAAAGAGCGAAAGACAGACAAACAGACACAGAGACAGAGACAGAGACAGAAAGAGAGTAAGACAGAGAGAGTAAGACTGAGAGAAAGACAGAGAGCGAGAGCGAGAGCGAGAGAAAGACAGAGACTGACCAGGGGGCCACTTAGCATGAGTGTCAAGCTGGTATCACTGCCTTTCCAGAGTGCTCGCTTCCTCAGATCGTGTCCAGATCACTGCTGGTGCGGTAGCTTGTTAGTGCTCAGTAAACACTTAGCAGGTGTTCAGCAAACTCAACTAATGCACAGTCAGCTCAGTCCGATCTACAGAGCAGGGGCGATCGAAGCCTGAAATCACCTCTTCTTCCTCTTTCTCTCCATCCTACCACCTCCTAATAGGAGGCATCTGAGGATAGAGTTCCAGAATCAACAGGGGGAATAGAATAATATGCCATTTAGCAGACGCTTTTATCCAAAGCCACTTACAGTCATGTGTGCATACATTTTTACGTATGGGTGGTCCAGGGGATGGAACCCACTACCCTGGCGTTACAAGCGCCATGCTCTACCAATTGAGCTACAGAGGAAGTGTTTCTGTGAGAGTCACATGGTGGAGGAGTAAAGCAGGGCCTTCCAGTTCTAATTTCATCCACGTGGTGAGGACTGAGGAACAGTCATGGGTGCTCAGGTTGATCGGTCTCCATTCAGGGCCCCTCAGAGACCTAATGAGGGGAAAGTGATTCAGATCCAAAATGACAATGGAATGACAAGAAGAGGCTCAGGAGTCAACCAATGAAGAAGAAGCTGTGTTATAGTTGGTGAAACCAACTATATCCCTGATGGGTTTTAGGCGGTAACCCATCAGGGATAAGAGAGGAGGGATGTGTAGAAGGGATGGAACTGAATCCCAACCAAGCAGCTTGACAAAAGTAAAAAGAAAAATCAATCCAGTCGATGGTCACGAGAATTGGAAAACCTGAGGGTAAAGATTTTAACATTGCAAAACTTTCCACCGGGTTAGAGTAGCACATTTTCATTTATCATTGGAAATCACTTGGGATAACAAGCATGCTTCACAACAAGTATCACACCAAGGTTGGGATCAATTCCACTTTCGATTCAGGAGGTGAATTTATATGGAATTGACAACAAAACACAGAGGCCGGGGGAGTACAGTAGGGAAAGACAGAACCTTACCACTTAGCCTACACCTACTATGTGTCCACTGTAAAACAGGATGTCTTTAGGAGGCAGGAGGTACTCAGTATTACCCATTAGCCAGCCATCATATAAATAAACAAGTCATGGCTGACTGGGTGGAGAATGAGGAAGGTGCTCATGTTGCCAAATGAGATGGGAACTGAGAATGATTGAGCCTCCTCGAGACAGCATCCTGTTTTACAGTGCAGCCCAGGCCAGGCCAGGCCAAGGCAGAGCAGCGATAAGAAGGGAGGAGAGCCGGGATCAAAGCACACCAGAGGATCTAGCAGTCAACCACCGAGAGGTTAAGAAGTTTACATGGGAGGCTTCCCAACTATGCCCCGGAGAGCCAGGGAGGAAGAGGGAAAAGGAGAAAGAGTTGTAGATTGTCTCTAAATCTGTGCGAGAGACCAACAGCTAGAAATAGAGTGAGAGAGAAAGACATTAAAAAAGACAGAGAGAGAGCGAGAAAGACAGCCTCTTGTAGCTTTGTTCCCGAGGTAGGGAATTATACCACTAAACCTGGGCGAAGCTCCTTTCCTCAAATTAATTACTGAGTTGTGTTAAAACTGTGCTATTGTTAGGATGCTACGCTACTCTGCTGTTGGCTCAGCACTGTACTCTACTGTCTACTTTAATTGGCATGGGAGAGTTCCAGTTTGACATTTATGCGCAAGGCCTAACTACAGCCTGCCAAACATCTTAGCTGTGTTCCTAGTCTTTGAAAGTTTCCACACCACGTAGAGAGCCTCATAGAGAGTACACTACTCTGTGTTAGTTCACTAGGGTTGCGTTCATTAGGAACAAAAACAGCAGAGAACATTTTGTGCCTACTGAATGCAACCCAGGTCTTTCCAGGTTACCAGACTGTAACTTACTGCATGTGGATACTGGGGTTAGTTTAACTGAACTCTGCAGATAGTGCAGAAACTCCTATTGCTAGCGATAGAGGAGCAGTTATTCCATCCATAGAGGCAATGCTGGACCTTAGAGTGCAGACTGCAGTCTATGGGGACCCGAATGGCGACTCTGTTGCCTCTAAACAAGAGCTTTGTTCATTGTCTGATCACGCTGCTAGACGGAAGGAGAGGCGGAGAAGGGGATGATTTTTGGAGAACCAGCTTATTGACCTCAGATCCATCGTTTTCCTATTTGGATTTAGAGAGCCTGGAAGGATGTTACTAGCTAACTGACGCTCCACCTACTTAGCGCTACCTCCAATAACAGACAGACAGGAGCAAGATATGCAGGTATCCTCCAAAAGTCCAGAAAGTAGCTGCAGTAGTAATAGTAACAAACTCTGCATCACAGAAAGGGGGAAATTCTAGCGACTAGGCCCAGTTTAAACTAAAGGAGTGAGGAGGAGTCTAATCTAGATCCAGTTCTTCAAGAGCGGGTTGGGTTGTCTAACTGGGCTTAGGTCTAGGGAGCGATGTGCTCAAAGGGGTGAGCGAAGATCTAGTTCAATTGAAACCTAAGATCTAGAGGGAGGATGGAGGATAGCAGATATGTAGGAGATAATGTAGGAGATAAAAAAGGCTGGCGTTACAGTACCTGAGCAGCGCTTGCGCTTGCGACATTTAGTTGTAGCAGTCGGCTGATATCCACTCCATTTGAACAGAAAGGGGAGGTAGAAAGGGGGCAGGTGGGAGAGAACTAACAACCAAGAGACAGTGAGTGATGGACATGACGATGGTGTTTTGTCAAAAAGGGCTACCCACTGCCATCACTGTGACACTGGGGCGTTTGTCAAGCAGCGCTGCTATCAGGTAATCACTCTGGGTCTTGTGTGTGTACAGTACATTAGCTGTTGGGTTAGCAGCTGAAACTTTCACAAAAATGTGCATTAGTAATAGATCAAAATAAAATAAATGCATTAGGAAACAGTTTAGAACCATATAGCCTAACCATTAATACATTTTTGAATTTCATTTGCTTGGTTCAAGTGATAGGCAAAGTCCTTCATTTGAATAAAACCGTTCCCTACTGTATGTCTATACACATGGTTCTCCATTGTTGTGGCATAATTAACGTGTCAATATTTTCTGTTACACACAATCTTGAGCTGAAAGTGACCGTTGAAACCCAACTGCAGCACTGTTTGACATATGCCCAAGATGACAGAGGTAGCACCTGAATCATACTCAAGAAGCTATTATTGTTTTACTGCTTTTAGGCTACTCAGTGTGGACTACATTACAATGTGCTGTAATGAACAGATAGTTTTGCATAAAAGATTTAAAAACATTAGAATTACTGTTTGCCTCATACCAAATGGCTGGTCAATCAATGGAGGCTACATGACGGTCACATACAACATAACATATTAAGAGTGATACAGGGAGATATTGTCATACAGTTCTTTCAGCTAGCTCTCTAACACTCATCTTTGTATTTATTAGGGATCCCCATTAGTCTCTTCCTGGGGTCCAAACACATTAAGGCACTTACATCACACATAAAACTAAAGATAAAACAGTACATCATATAACATTATTACACCACTATATATCTACAATACAAAATGTATAATACCACCATACAACAATATTACAATGTACGTGTGTGTAGAGTGCGTGTGCTAGTGTGTGTGTGCGTATGCATGTCTGTACGTGTGTGTGTGTGTGTGTGTGTGTGTGTCTCTTCACAGTCCCCGCTGTTCCATAAGATGTTTTTTAATGTGTTTAAAAAAACAATAATCTGATTCTACTGCTTGCATCAGTTACCTGATACGGAATAGAGTCCAATGTAGTCAAGGCTCTATGTAGTACTGTGCGCCTCCCATAGTCTGTTCTGGACTTGGGGATTGTGAAGAGACCTCTGGTGGCATGTCTTGTGGGATATCTTGTCAAACAGGTTGGGTACAAATTGCAAAACGACTTTCTTACATCAACTTTAAAGTATGCACCTGATTTCTTTTGAGAGTTAAGGAAAAAGCCAGACTTAACAGCTTAATATTTCAAGAGAATTTCATAACAATCCAAAAGTGAGTGGGCCTCCTACAGAGAGCAGTTTCTTAGGACTAGCCTGTCTGACAGCTTTCTTTTTCCTTTGCTCATGTTTTCACCCCAAAAAACAGATTCTCTTCCAGGTGGACTGAGGAGCTAAATTATTTAAGTGAGTTAGAAAGACTTCAGGGAAGGATATCCATTACTGAGAAAATAGGAGAGAACCATTTCTGAGAACCGTAGAGGAAGATGCCCTCTAATATTTCCTAAAGGCAAGCAACTGCTCTCTCCCTCTCCCACACACACTGGCCATAAAGTAACTCCTCCTATCTCTCTCATGCTCTCACACAACACTCAGTAAACCAACTCTGCTCCCCCTCTCACACACACACCTTTCCCTAACATTACATGACATACGTTGATTGCCCACACAATGACAACCCGACGACAGCTATCAAGAAACCAGGGTTTAATTCAGAGACATGTCCTTCTGTTAGACCGGTGTGTCAGACTTGCTGCCATCATATAGCCTGTCTGTAGTCAGTGGATAGCCCGAGAGTCAGTCTTGACCAATGCAGTGACAAGGACATTGGGACTCAGTCTGAAACCCGTTCTAAAAGCGCCAGTCACCCCTGTCACGCTGACTCATATCACATGACCTAGGCCTCAGCCTCACCCTGCAGCAGAGTTCTGTTTGTGGACCATACTGTTGGAAGAGAGTAATGGCTTGACTGAGCTGGAGGCTGGGTTTGTGTTTAAGGAGAGTTAGTCAACACAAGGGTGTTCATATTAAACCATAAGAAACTTGAGCTGGGAGCTCAGCTGGCCATAAAGGTATGATGCTGTGCTGTGACGGCTTTCATATTTCACATTTACTCACAACTTTAAATAGGCTGTGATGGGTCAATCAAGACTACCCAGACTCAAGCAAGTTGTCAAGGGGGAGTTGTGTTTGAGTAATAGAAAGACTTCAGAATGTCAGTGTATTGGAATGTAAAATAGTCTCAATCAGTAAAGCAGAATACCTATGTATGCGGATATGGTATTGAGAATATATGGCTATAATTATACAATTTGAGCTAAAGTTAGGACAGAGAGATCAGACTTGCAAATTACAGCAGTGCTTTCCTCAGCTGGGCTGGGGTGGGGGGTGAAACCTGCTGACTGTACCATTGTCAGGACAGGCAGGGAGAGATGAATAGAGAGAGAGAGCACTGTACTACCATACGGTCGTCCTCTGAGGGTCTGGAGACAGACACATGAATCATCTGCTCCATCTGGGACCACATCAATACAACAGTTACACAACAGTGGCTAGAATCAAATAGGCATTATATCCTGCTTAACTTAATGCCTGGGATACCCTGCTTGCTGAAGTATATTTAAGCAATAAGGCACGAGGGGGTGTGGTATATGGACAATATACCACGGCTAAGGGCTGTTCTTAAGCTCGAAGCAAAGTGGAATGCCTGGATACAGCCCTTAGCCGTGGTATATTGGCTATATACCACAAACCTACAAGGTGCCTTATTACTATTATAAACTGGTTACCAACATAATTAGAGCAGTAAAAATACCTGTGGTATACGGTCTGATATACCACGGCTGTCAGCCAATGAACATTCAGGGCTCGAACCACCCAGTTTATAATACTGTATCATTTAGATTAGTACTAATACAGCATTAATACATCTGACTTATTTTCTGAACTGAAGATGGCTTGTATGCCCATGATTATAGGCTATGCTTCTACATCTGCATTGCTTGCTGTTTGGGGTTTTAGGCTGGGTTTCTGTACAGCACTTTGTGACATCCGCTGATGTAAAAAGGGCTTTATAAATAAATGTGATTGATTGATGGTTTAGGGATTCAATGCTGTCCATTTCTGGATGTTGACAATTGGAGATGATATGGCAGTGTTATGGAGTACAAGAGATTGCATTTCGACAAGGCCTGCTCAGAGCTTGGTCTGGCCTAAATCTTGAATGAAGGTCCATTGGTGGAGTGGATTTCTCTGTTTCAGCCAGAGCACAATAAACATAAAATGGAATGGCGTTCCAAATGACACATTGGATTAGAGCTGGTCTGCTCCGCTGGGAGCTTTGGATTTAATCGTCCAGGGGAAAGAGCAGCACTGCAGATGCAAAACTACAAATGCATTGCATTTTAATTTAACTATGTTTGACAAATTGAGTCTGAAAACCTTACGATTAAAAATGTATTTTGAATGATAGCCCTTCTAGCTATTGAATGCGTAGCAAATATGTATGGTCAATGTAAAGGTCATAGTGTGCCATGATGATTGTCCTGTGGTGTAGACTAGAGCTGTGACATGACGTGATGTTATGACCTGTGTGTGTTGTTGACACACGACCCTTTGTGCCTGTGCTTTGCCATGGTGCTCCATGAGCCTGACAGACTGGAATACTCCCCACCGTCATGAGCCCTGGCCCAGCCCCTAGCCAGCACACAGGCAAATATCTCTCCTGCCTCAAACACACCCTCATGATACTCTCACATAGGCTTTACACACAGTCCCTTTACACTCACATTTCTCTGTTGCTATCATCACCAACCACTCCAACACACATGCAGGCAGATACCCACAGTACACACACATCCACACTATATTCTTCCATACACAGCACAGTGAGCACAGTCTCCCTAAGTGACACACAGCCAGTGCATGTTTAAATAGGTCTTCCAAAGCCTGAGAAGGGAGCCATCAGGGGCTGTCTTGCTATTAACACCCTGCTCCATAGTTGGTGTAATCACAATGAGAGGGTCCACCTCAATGGGACTTTTCTCTGGAGGTGCCATCTCAGTCACTCTGCATGGTGCAACTCTCTTCCCGAGTTTCCACTTCTGTGTGCGTGTGTGCAACTGTGTGTGTGCAGGCCTAGCAAATATTTGGTGCCAAATGACGGTTTCTGTACAACATGCACAACAAATATTGTCAGTGATACTTTGTACATTATTTTTTCCTCATTCCTCAAGCCAGACTAGCAAGTACTGACTCTGTATCATGTGAACCAGCCTATTGCCAGCTTCAGTAGCTTCTGAAATGATCATCTTTAAACCCTCCATAGTACAGCTGCCATGCAGGTCACCATCTGTGGCCACTGTTAATTGACCATGGCTAGGAGGTTATCCAGCTTTTGTCAAATTAACATCAGATTTGACTTTTCATAGCAGGTTAAGAGAATTTACGCAGCAGGTTAGGATAATTACCGTAACAGGTTAGGAGAATTAGATTAAGGTTAGGAAAAGGGTTAGGGTTAGCTAAAATACAAAAATCAAACTTTTGACATTCATTTGACAACAGCTGGATCCCTTCTAGCCATGACCCTGTCAATTTCCCTCCTCAAATTAGGCAGCGATGGCAGCCATTAACTGCAAAGAAAGTGGCAAACTGTCACTCTTGGCCAAAGAAGCCTGATCATCATATAATTGGCATATACATTACTCTTACTGAATTTCCACGTGGGCGAGGATATTAGAAATGTAATCAAAGCCTATTGGATGATAACTTGTTTTTAACTAGGACAGAGGAATTTATAACTGATTTTTTCCGACATAACATAGGTAAAGCAAATCCCCTTATTGTATGGGACACTTTTAAAATGTGCCTTTAGAGGCCATGCAATTCAGTACTCATCTTGAAAACAAAAGCAATTTAGGTCAAAAGAGTCCACACTAACAAAGGAAATAGAAGGTCTAACAGAACAGATAGATAGCAATAAAAACTGTAACATAGAGGCTCAGAATCAATTAGAGTAAAAAGAAATAGAGAAACTTATTCAAGAAAGATCAAGTGTAATATATCACAAAAATAAAGCAAACTGGATGGAATATGGGGAAAAATGCACCAAATTCTTTTTTAATCTTCAACATAGGATTGCTACCAAAAATAATTTATTGAAACTGGTTACAAATGACGGAGTCACCCATGATTCACCAAATGATATTTTGAAGGAGGAAACAAAGTACTTTAAGCATATGTTTTCGTTTCAGTCGCCTCCATCTCCTCTAACTGAAGCAAATTGTAGAGATTTGTTTTATACTCAGAGGACCGTTATTAGCATGTTTTAACCACTCCTATGTAAATGGTAGATTATCAGACACTCAAGAAGGTGGTCTGATTTCATTATTACTGAAACAGGATACAAGTGGAAAATATAAAGATCCAGTCCATTTAAAACATGGGAGGCCCCTTACACTTCAGTGTTGTGATGCAAAAATTCTAGCAAAATGTATAGCGCATAGAATTCAAAAGGTATTGTCGGACATTATTCATTCTAATCAGACAGATTTTTTACATGGGCGATACATTGGAGATAATATAAGGCTAGAAACAATAGAACACTATGAAAAATCTGGGAAACCAGGCCTACTATTCATAGCAGACTTCGAAAAGGCATTTGATAAAGTACGACTGGGGTTTATATATAAATGCCTGGAGCGTTTCAATTTTGGACAATCTCTTATAAATTGGGTTAAAATCATGTATAGTAACCCTAGGAGTAAAATGGTAAATAATGGCTATTTCTCAGAAAGTTTTAAACTGTCAAGAGGAGTGAAACAAGGTTGTCCACTATCGGCATATCTATTTATTATTGCCATCGAGATGTTAGCTATTAAAAATCAGATCCAACAATAATATCAAGGGATTAGAAATCCAAGGCTTAAAAACAAAGGTGTCATTGTACGCTGATAATTCCTGTTTTCTTTTAAATCCACAACTTGAATCCCTCCACAGCCTCATAGAGGATCTAGATAAATGTTCTAACCACTCTGGATTACAACCAAATTATGATAAATGTACTATATTACGTATTGGATCACAAAAAAATACAATTTTTACATTACCATGTAGTTTACCAATAAAATGGTCTGATGGTGATGTGGATATACCGGTACTCGGAATACATATCCCAAATGAAATAAATGATCTCACTCCAATACATTTTAATAGAAAGTTAGCAAAAATAGATAAGATCTTGCCACCATGGAAAGGTAAATACCTGTCAATTTGTGGAAAAATCACCCTGATTAACTCTTTAGTATTATCCCAGTTTACCTATTTGCTTATGGTCTTGCCTACGCATAGCGAACAGTTTTTTGAAATTATATGAGAAAAAAATATTCAATTTTATTCGGAACGGCAAGCCAGACAAAATTAAACAGGCCTATTTTTATAATGAATATGAATTCGGAGGACAGAAATTATTAAATATTAAAGCATTAGACCTATCACTAAAAGCTTCAGTCATACAAAAGTTATACATAAAATCCGAACTGGTTCTCTAGCAAATTAGTAAGATTGGGTGAGACAATGTTCAAGAATGGCCTTTTTCCCTTTATTCAGATTACAACCACTCACTTTCAGTTATTTGAAAAGGAAATAATCTCCCAAATGTCACTATTTCTAAAACAAGCCATAGAAAGTTGGTTGCAATTTCAATTTATTCCTCCAGAAACGAAAGAACAAATAATGCAACAAATATTGTGGTTAAACTCAAATATACTAATTGATAAAAATAAAATAAAAAAACTGACAAAATGTTTTAAAAAAGGTATAATCTCCGTAAATGATATTATCGGTAGGACTGGTGGAGTTATGTAGCACATGCAGCTAACAAAAACATATGGAAATGTCTGCTCTACCCAAAATTACAACCAAATAATTGCAGCATTACCGCAAAAATGGACAAGGAAAGTGGAAGGGGGAAAAAGTAAAGAACTTGTCTGTCGGCCTTGCATTAAAGAATATAATTGGTTAAAGAAAATTGTGATAAATAAAAAATTATACCAGTTTCATTTAAGGACCAAAGGATTGACAGCCGTCCCATATAGATTGCAAAATAGTTGGGAAGAGATTTCTGACATACCGATTCCATGGCATAGTGTTTATGAATTGATACGCAAAACGACGCCGGATTCAATTTAAATTATTATATACAATTCTTGCTAACAATAGAATGTTATTTATATGGGGGATACAATCTTCCCAGCTCTGCAGATTTTGCTGCGAAGAGACAGAATCATTAGATCATTTGTTTTGGTACTGTCCATTTGTAGCTTGTTTTTGGACACAGGTCCAGGAATGGCTAAAGGATTGCATTATTTACCTGGAGCTAACCCTGCAAATAGAAATACTGGGTGATCTGAAAAGTTGTGGTCAATCGATCAATAATATAATTATACTTTTCAATTTAGAAACAATGAGAATAGAAAGGTTCAGAACTTCTGTAAAACATCACAGTACAGTTGAAAAATATATGGCAAATATAAATCCAATATGGATGGTGTTACGAGATAGATGGGAGGTGTTGAATGAAGCTGAAGGATGGGACTAATAACAACAACTAATAACAACAAGATAACTAATGTAAAGCATAATGTGTCCATAATAAGTATATAGGTTATAGATTGAGAGCTTTTGTGAAAAAAATAAGGCAAATAGAAGCAAACCAGATGGACATCATGAAAATGATTGGAGGAAGTTCAGGAGTAAAAACAAACAAAATATAATTATTGTAGAATTTGACTGTGTCCATAAAATGTATATAATATGCCATTTTGCAGACGCTTTTATCCAACGCGACTTACAGTCATGTGCGCATAAATTTTTACGTATGGGTGGTCCCGGGGATCGAACCCACTACCCTGGCGTTATAAGCGCCATGCTCTACCAATTGAGCTACAGAGGACCACATACAGTGGGGAGAACAAGTATTTCATACACTGCCGATTTTGCAGGTTTTCCTACTTACAAAGCATGTAGAGGTCTGTAGTTTTTATCATAGGTACACTTCAACTGTGAGAAACGGAATCTAAAACAAAAATCCAGAAAATCACATTGTATGATTTTTAAGTAATTCATTTGCATTTTATTGCATGACATAAGTATTTGATCACCTACCAACCAGTAAGAATTCCGGCTCTCACAGACATGTTAGTTTTTCTTTAAGAAGCCCTCCTGTTCTCCACTCATTACCTGTATAAAAGACACCTGTCCACACACTCAATCAAACAGACTCCAACCTCTCCACAATGGCCAAGACCAGAGAGCTGTGTAAGGACATCAGGGATAAAATTGTAGACCTGCACAAGGCTGGGATGGGCTACAGGACAATAGGCAAGCAGCTTGGTGAGAAGGCAACAACTGTTGGCGCAATTATTAGAAAATGGAAGAAGTTCAAGATGACGGTCAATCACCCTCGGTCTGGGGCTCCATGCAAGATCTCACCCTGTGGGGCATCAATGATCATGAGGAAGGTGAGGGATCAGCCCAGAACTACACGGCAGGACCTGGGTAATGACCTGAAGAGAGCTGGGACCACAGTCTCAAAGAAAACCATTAGTACCACACTACGCCATCATGGATTAAAATCCTGCAGCGCACGCAAGGTCCCCCTGCTCAAGCCAGCGCATGTCCAGGCCCGTCTGAAGTTTGCCAATGACCATCTGGATGATCCAGAGGAGGAATGGGAGAAGGTCATGTGGTCTGATGAGACAGAAATAGAGCTTTTTGGTCTAAACTCCACTCACCGTGTTTGGAGGAAGAAGGATGAGTACAACCCCAAGAACACCATCCCAACCGTGAAGCATGGAGGTGGAAACATCATTCTTTGGGGATGCTTTTCTGCAAAGGGGACAGGACAACTGCACCGTATTGAGGGGAGGATGGATGGGGCCATGTATCGCGAGATCTTGGCCAACAACCTCCTTCCCTCAGTAAGAGCATTGAAGATGGGTCGTGGCTGGGTCTTCCAGCATGACAACGACCCGAAACACACAGCCAGGGCAACTAAGGAGTGTGTGTGTGTGTGTGTGTGTGTGTATGTATATGTGTATGTGTACAGTGAGGGAAACAAGTATTTGATCCCCTGCTGATTTTGTACATTTCCCACTGACAAAGAAATGATCAGTCTATAATTTTAATGGTAGGTTTATTTGAACAGTGAGAGACAGAATAACAACAAAAATATCCAGAAAAACGCATGTCAAAAATGTTATAAATTGATTTGCATTTGAATGAGGGAAATAAGTATTTGACCCCCTCTCAATCAGAAAGATTTCTGGCTCCCAGGTGTCTTTTATACAGGTAACGAGCTGAGATTAGGAGCACACTCTTAAAGGGAGTGCTTCTAATCTCAGTTTGTTACCTGTATTAAAGACACCTGTCCACAGAAGCAATCAATCAATCAATCAGATTCCAAACTCTCCACCATGGCCAAGACCAAAGAGCTCTCCAAGGATGTCAGGGACAAGATTGTAGACCTACACAAGGCTGGAATGGGCTACAAGACCATCGCCAAGCAGCTTGGTGAGAAGGTGACAACAGTTGGTGCGATTATTCGCAAATGGAAGAAACACAAAATAACTGTCAATCTCCCTCGGCCTGGGGCTCCATGCAAGATCTCACCTCGTGGAGTTGCAATGATCATGAGAACGGTGAGGAATCAGCCCAGAACTACACGGGAAGATCTTGTCAATGATCTCAAGGCAGCTGGGACCATAGTCACCAAGAAAACAATTGGTAACACACTACGCCGTGAAGGACTGAAATCCTGCAGCGCCCGCAAGGTCCCCCTGCTCAAGAAAGCACATATACAGGCCCGTCTGAAGTTTGCCAATGAACATCTGAATGATTCAGAGGAGAACTGGGTGAAAGTGTTGTGGTCAGATGAGACCAAAATGGAGCTCTTTGGTATCAAGTCAACTCGCCGTGTTTGGAGGAGGAGGAATGCTGCCTATGACCCCAAGAACACCATCCCCACCGTCAAACATGGAGGTGGAAACATTATGCTTTGGGAGTGTTTTTCTGCTAAGGGGACAGGACAACTTCACCGCATCAAAGGACGGGGCCATGTACCGTCAAATCTTGGGTGAGAATCTCCTTCCCTCAGCCAGGGCATTGAAAATGGGTCGTGGATGGGTATTCCTGCATGACAATGACCCAAAACACACGGGCAAGGCAACAAAGGAGTGGCTCAAGAAGAAGCACATTAAGGTCCTGGAGTGGCCTAGCCAGTCTCCAGACCTTAATCCCATAGGAAATCTGTGGAGGGAGCTGAAGGTTCGAGTTGCCAAACGTCAGCCTCGAAACCTTAATGATTTGGAGAAGATCTGCAAAGAGGAGTGGGACAAAATCCCTTCTGAGATGTGTGCAAACCTGGTGGCCAACTACAAGAAACGTCGGACCTCTGTGATTGCCAACAAGGGTTTTGTCACCAAGTACTAAGTCATGTTTTGCAGAGGGGTCAAATACTTATTTCCCTCATTCAAATGCAAATAAATTAATAACATTTTTGACATGCGTTTTCTGGATTGTTTTGTTGTTATTCTGTCTCTCACTGTTCAAATAAACCTACCATTAAAAGTATAGACTGATCATTTCTTTGTCAGTGAGCAAACGTACAGAATCAGCAGGGGATCAAATACTTTTTTCCCCTCACTATATATATATATGCGAGAGAAAAAAACAAAATGGGGGATTGGAAGTGATGCAGACAATTACATTGATGGAAGTTACAATCTGTATGAAATATTAAAGCTGATCTACCCTCAAAAAATAATAAAAAGAAGCCTGATGAGGAATGAGGAATCCTTTCAATGCATTTTTCCCCCTCCATTTTTAATAACAATGAACAGAGGCTGAATATCTCTCCTTTGAAATGACATGCCATTCCACATCCTCTCCCCTTGTTTGACTGAGACAGTAGCAGCAGCAGTAACCTAGGGCAGGAGAGGACTCCACTCACGCAGGTCATCCTGCCTGCATTATGATTAACTCATGCCTACATAACATGCCTGAAATGCATGCCCCACCATATGCTTTCTGCTCCATTAGTCTAAACTGGCTGCTGGGGCTTCAGGGCCAGAGAGGCAGGGAGGGAAACAGGAGAGGAGAGGGGAGAGGAAGGTTGAGAGAAAGAGGGAGAAGAGGGAGAGAGAAAGAGGGAGAAGAGAGAGAGGGAGGAGGAAGGGTGAGAGAAAGACAGTTGAGGGAGAACGATGGGAGGAGGCGAGTGAAGGAGAGAGAAAGAGGGGGAGAGCGAGAGAGTACTGCAGTATTGTCAAAGCACAGCTTGCTCTGTGTTGTGTACGGTGCTAAAGTGGCTCAAGGTGCTTTACAACACAGTATGAAGCCCGGAGTGCTCACATTAAAAGGAAGCACACTACAATGTTGCCCAAACGGATGATAATGAATATTAAGATGTAAGGCTTTTAAGATGCAAGAATTATTTAGTAAATAGCAGCATGGACAGTAATAACAAGATAGTAATTCTTCAACAATCTTCAGTGCAGCATAGCAAAGGCTGAGAGAAGTTCAGTAAGCAATATGTGACAGACTGTTCACTGTACAGGGGTATTAATTGGCTTTTGCAGAATGTGTTAACAGAAAGTTTGAAGTGTCAATCTTGAGAAAAGTGAATCCTCAATTGAATGAATCCATTAAATGATGTGGTGAAGTGATAGAACAGAGTAGTGTCGTATTCTCTCTGAAGAGGTGACTCAGAATGGAAAGGATGTGCTTCCAAAGGGGGATTTGGAAAGGGCTGGGTTGTGGGTAGCTACGTGAAGATGACAGAACCCTTGGCATAACCCTGGATCCCATTTCAAACACTCAGTCTGTGATTTGATTAGGATGTGTGTCCTCTGTGTGTGTTTAGATTGGTGTAAGGCGACCTCCAGTAGCCAGCCAGTCTATAGATGACACTTTTTACAGTCCCCTTTAGCTCCTGAAGGGTGAGACGAGACTGTCCTTGAATGAATGAACAGAGTGTACTGTTGGAGGAATTCAGAACACAGAACAGACGTTAGAGCTGGGACCCATTCAAGGACTAAACTTATTTTGATTAACAGTGAGTCAAAACAAGTCATGACCATTTGCAATGAGAGGTTAATGTGTGCAAACACTGTGTTATGGTCCAATTCAGAGTGCCATTGTGACTGAGGAGATGGCGCTGGCCTTCATTGGAAGGAAAGCAGCACTTGTTCTCAGTTCGAGATAGAAGTTTTGTCTTCAGACTTAGCTTGATGTGTCAGATGATTTCTCATACACGTACTTACACAGCACACACCAACACTGGTGGCATTTGCCCTTTCTCTCGCACACAAACACAAACGTACAAACAGTCTCTCTTGCTTTACCTCCTTCACTTACAGTCACACAAAATCTTCCCACACTACGATTTAATGGTGGTCCTCTGTAGCTCAGCTGGTAGAGCACGGCGCTTGTAACGCCAAGGTAGTGGGTTCGATCCCCGGAACCACCCATAAACAAAAAAAATGTATGCACGCATGACTGTAAGTCGCTTTGGATAAAAGCGTCTGCTAAATGGCATATTATTATTATTATTATTAATACTGATGGTATCGCACTCATTCACACAACCTCACATTCATCACAGAAGAAGCAGCCCTGAAGACTCGCTGCATTCAGAAGGGGATTGCTGACTGAAAGATTGCATTTCTCATTCCTTTTCAGAGTGCTCCAACTAGCTATTCCTGAAACTAAGTCGCATAACTGTGCTGTCTGAGCCTTGCATGAGAAATACACTTTTACCTATAATACACTCTGGGCTAACACAATACAACCAACTGCCTCGTAAAGGTCAAACTTGTATTTTTCCCCTTTCTGGTCTACAGGGAGATCATGATAGCTAATAAGTTCAGTAATAATATGAGTCCCAACCGCACTTTTCAGTTCTGCTAAGGTGGGCTAAGGTAAATTACTTGAATGGGAGTGGATGCTTTTTTAATGGAGTCCATAACTAACCCAGACACCACTACAGAGAACCCCATTCCCACAGCTGCTATCACACTGCATTATGTATAAGTTCCTTACAGATAAGTACCTGGCTGGAAATACACTGCTCAAAAAAATAAAGGGAACACTTAAACAACACAATGTAACTCCAAGTCAATCACACATCTGTGAAATCAAACTGTCCACTTAGGAAGCAACACTGATTGACAAATTGCACATGCTGTTGTGCAAATGGAATAGACAACAGGTGGAAATTATAGGCAATTAGCAAGACACCCCTAATAAAAGGACTGGTTTTGCAGGTGGTGACCACAGACCACTTCTCAGTTCCTATGCTTCCTGGCTGATGTTTTGGTCACTTTTGAATGCTGGCGGTGCTTTCACTCTAGTGGTAGCATGAGATGGAGTCTACAACCCACACAAGTGGCTCAGGTAGTGCAGCTCATCCAGGATGGCACATCAATGCGAGCTGTGGCAAGAAGGTTTGCGGTGTCTGTCAGCGTAGTGTCCAGAGCATGGAGGCGCTACCAGGAGACAGGCCAGTACATCAGGAGACGTGGAGGAGGCCAACAACCCAGCAGCAGGACTGCTACCTCCGCCTTTGTGCAAGGAGGAGCACTGCCAGAGCCCTGCAAAATGACCTCCAGCAGGCCACAAATGTGCATGTGTCTGCTCAAACGGTCAGAAACAGACTCCATGAGGGTGGTATGAGGGCCCGACGTCCACAGGTGGGGGTTGTGCTTACAGCCCAACACCGTGCAGGACGTTTGGCATTTGCCAGAGAACACCAAGATTGGCAAATTCGCCACTGGCGTCCTGTGCTCTTCACAGATGAAAGCAGGTTCACACTGAGCACATGTGACAGAGTCTGGAGACGCCGTGGAGAACGTTCTGCTGCTTGCAACATCCTCCAGCATGACCGGTTTGGCGGTGGGTCAGTCATGGTGTGGGGTGGCATTTCTTTGGGGGGCCGCACAGCCCTCCATGTGCTCGCCAGAGGTAGCCTGACTGCCATTAGGTACCGAGATGAGATCCTCAGACCCCTTGTGAGACCATATGCTGGTGCAGTTGGCCCTGGGTTCCTCCTAATGCAAGACAATGCTAGACCTCATGTGGCTGGAGTGTGTCAGCAGTTCCTGCAAGAGGAAGGCATTGATGCTATGGACTGGCCCGCCCGTTCCCCAGACCTGAATCCAATTGAGTACATCTGGGACATACATTTACATTTTAGTCATTTAGCAGACGCTCTTATCCAGAGCGACTTACAGTTAGTGAATACACATTATTATTATTTTTTATACTGGCCCCCCGTGGGAAACGAACCCACAACCCTGGCGTTGCAAACGCCATGCTCTATCAACTGAGCTACACCCCTGCCGGCCATTCCCTCCCCTACCCTGGACGACGCTGGGCCAATTGTGCGCCGCCCATGAGTCTCCCGGTCGCGGCCGGCTGCGACAGAGCCTGGATGAGGTGGCGGACATCATGTCTCGCTCCATCCACCAACGCCACGTTGCACCACAGACTGTCCAGGAGTTGGCGGATGCTTTAGTCCAGGTCTGGGAGGAGATCCCTCAGGAGTCCATCCGCCACCTCATCAGGAGCATGCCCAGGCGTTGTAGGGAGGTCATACAGGCACGTGGAGGCCACACACACTACTGAGCCTCATTTTGACTTGTTTTAAGGACATTACATCAAAGTTGGATCAGCCTGTAGTGTGGTTTTCCACTTTAATTTTGAGGGTGACTCCAAATCCAGACCTCCATGGGTTGATAAATTTGATATCCATTGATAATTTTAGTGTGATTCTGTTGTCAGCACATTCAACTATGTAAAGAAAAAAAGTATTTAATAAGATTATTTCATTCATTCAGATCTAGGATGTGTTATTTTAGTGTTCCCTTTCTTTTTTTGAGCAGTGTATAATCAGGTTAGTAGTGATTGCGCTGGCAGAGTTTTGCAGATGAAGATTGTGAGAGAGCATTTCTACAGCACTGGTATCCAAACCTGGTCCTGGAGAACTAGCTGATTCAGTTAATCAACAAATCATCAAGACATGGTTAGTGGAATCAGCAGTTTCGGTGCTGAGGCAAAGCTTGCCCAGACTGTAGCTCTCCAGGACTAGGGTTGGATACAACTGGTATTCAGTCTTTAGAATAATGCATGATATAGGCCTACACTTAAAAAATATTAAATTAGGCCTAAAGCACATCTCCCACAAGCCACTGTGTTCTCTCACCATCTTTGCTGTCGACTGTCTTGGCCACCACAGAGTTGGAGTCGAAGCTGTCCTGCATCTGTTGCCCACGGAAATGGGTCAGGTGCTCCACCTCGATGAGGTCACTCTCGTCCTCCTCCAACGGGAGCCAGGTGCCATCTATGAACCACTGGCTCCTCATGACAGGGATGCTCTCCTGTTCTGAGGGTGGGAGAGAGAAAGGAGCAGGGGGAAGTTCAAGAGACATTTACACAAGCATTCAATTTGTTTTTATTTTCAATGTTTCCCTTTGATTGTTTCCTAGACAGGGAACGAAATGCTAAGGTTATCAAAGACAAAAATGTGTAATGTATCCTGAGCCAGTTGGTAACAACAATCTGTGTGGGGATGACACAGCATGCAAATAAGACTAGGTAGGTACTTTTGTGACGGCTGCAATACGACAGGTAACCCGGCACTCCATAAAGCTAGGCATTGGCAATCTCAGTTGCGTGTGGAAGGAGGCCAAAGTAGATTACAGAACTGATTAGTTTAGAATTAGTCATTGGTGAGAGCATGACAACACTACATTGTGTATTCTAGCTAACAGCACATAGTTTGGGTGTGACTTGTTCCTACAAACAGGGAGTAAGCAACACACGGTTAAGCACTATCTATAGAGCAGCAAATAAATAAAAACTCTTATGGAATCACTTTTACAGTAGGCTACATTTGTATTCAGGCTACATTTATCATTGGATGTGGTGCAGAGTACAGATGTAGGATAGTGAAAATGCCAATGTCTCCGAAAAGTCTTATTAAATCAAACAGACTCTAGTGAGAGAAGATATAGGGCTAACTCATTAGTATGTCAAACAGTGATATTACAGGCCCAAACATAGTAACAGAGTCTCAAACTGATTACAACATCTAGCTGCAAGATCCTAGGAAACAAAAACTCTCAAACTGTCACTTTGTTTTACATTTACATTACATTTTACCTCAGGCGAATTCAGACAATTAGCCTTGCATCCCTTCAGGGAAAATGAAATACCCCGCTGGCCTGATCAAGTAATCCAGGGCTCTATAGCAACCGGCCCTATAACCATGGGTCCATTCATTTTCACCATGACTGGCTTTCTTGGAAATCTCCATGAATTAGTTAGCACGTCCAGATACATTCAATGGAGGCAGTGCCCAGGATGATGGATAAACTAATAAAAACGGGCCACTGTTGTGGATTTGTGAGAGGTGGCAAAGATAAACTACAGGTTCATTAGGTTGCTCAAATATGATGGCCTGACTCTAGTCCAGATTGTGCATTCAGAAAGACCCCTTCCCCTTTTCCACATTTAGTTACATTACAGCCTGTGAGACTCGAAATTGAGTTCAGGTGCATCCTGTTTCCATTGATCATCCTTGAGCTGTTTCTACAACTTGATTGGAGTCCACCTGTGGTAAATTCAATTGATTGTACATGATTTGGAAAAGCACACACCTGTCTATATTAGGTCCCACAGTTGACAGTGCATGTCAGAGAAAAAACCAAGCCATGGGGTCGAAGGAATTGTCTGTAGAGCTCAGAGACAGGATTGTGTCGCGGCACAGATCTGGGGAAGGGTACCAAAACATTTATGAAGCATTGAAGGTCCAAGAACAGTGTCCTCCATCATTCAGGCCTTTATGGTAGAGTGGCCAGAAGCCACTCCTCAGTAAAAGGCATATGACATCCTGCTTGGAGTTTGCCAAAAGTTACCTAAAGGACTCTCAGACCATGAGAAACAAGATTCTCTGGTCTGATGAAACCAAGATTGAACACTTTGGCCTGAATGCCAAGCGTCACGCCTGGAGGAAACCTGGTACCATCCCTACGGCGAAGCATGGTGGTGGCAGCTTCATGCTGTTTTTAGCGGCAGAGACTGGGAGACTAGTCAGGATCGAGGGAAAGATGAACTGAGCAAAGTACAGCGAGATCCTTGATAAAAACCTGCTCCAGAGCACTCAGGGCCTCAGACTGGGGCAAAGGTTCACCTTCCAACAGGACAACGACCCTAAGCACACAGCCAAGACAATGCAGGAGTGGCTTTGGGATAAGTCTCAATGTCCTTGAGTGGCCCAGCCAGAGCCCAGACTTGAACCCGATCGAACATCTCTGGAGAAAATAGCTGTGCAGCGACGCTCCCAATCCAACCTGACAGAATTTGAGAGGATCTGCAGAGAAGAATGGGAGAAACTCCTCAAATATTTTTTTTTACATTTTACGTCATTTAGCAGACGCTCTTATCCAGAGCGACTTACAGGAGCAATTAGGGTTAAGTGCCTTGCTTAAGGGCACATCGACAGATTTTTCACCTAGTCGGCTCGGGGATTAGAACCAGCGACCTTTCGGTTACTGGCACAACGCTCTTACCCACTAAGCTACCTGCCGCCCCAAGCTTGTAGTGTCATACCCAAGAAGACTCAAGGATGTAATCGCTGCCAAAGGTGCTTCAACAAAGTACTGAGTAAAGGGTCTGAATACTTATGGAAATGTGATTAATGTTTAAAAATTATATATTTGCAAAGATCTCTAAACCAGTTTTTGCTTTGTCATTTTGGGGTATGGTGTGTAGATTGATGGAAAAAAGCGATTTAATCCATTTTAGAATTTTCCGAATGCACTGTATGTGGCCCATATTTGTGCATTAAGGCCTATTATAGACAGACAGATTGCCTAGGAGAAGTCAATGAATGATGGTGACATCATACCATGCGACCTCTGATCTCATGTGAGTGCTGTACAAGGTAATCTCTGTAGTGACCTGTCCACACAATCTGCAGCCTCTCATTGGAGAGATATGCAACAGGAATTAAAACCAGAGATTATGGACACCACTCAACATCTGGCACCGAGGCGTTTGCTTACCATTGGGAGATTAATAGCACTTGGCAAGATGGGTTGTTGACTAAAATACTTTAAAGGGGCGCAAACCCTCTTACACACATTGGTTTGCAAGCAACAACAAAAAACATGAATGGTGGGTATACAAGTAGGAAAGAGGAAACGTCCTATTGATACTTACGATTCCAATACACAGGATAGCATTCTCTGTCTTTGAGATCCACCTCATACAGCCCACCCCTGACACATACAGCCTCTACACTGATGTTTATTGAATCAAGGTCTCTTTCGTCTGTGGAGTGCGTTTTCTCCATCGAACCCCTGTCCCTATGTACCCTAGTTCTCGGCTCCAGCACTGGTCCAGCTCGCTCAACTCCGTTCGACCCCCCAGTTGTCGCTTCCACACCGCTTGTATTCTCTTCCTCATACCCTTCATTCATGCCCAAAAAGCCCTGGCGCTTGGTCGTGCCAGGGTTCAGTTCGCAGAATTTACGGAACATGACCTCAATTTTCAGGGAGTCGTGTCCAACGAAAGGCTTCCAGGTTTTTTTGTCCTCTTTGTAAAACCACCGCACCTCTTCGGGTCCCAATTCTGTGACAACCTCGTTATACCGATGCCTTGAACTACTGGATCGAGTCCTCTTTATCCTTTCCAACACCGGGGCGACGTTCCGGTCATTTTCACTGAAGTCCTGAGCACCGGTGTCTATGTAGGCTACGGGAGGGCTCCGGTTGTGACACCCGGGGTAAGCCTCCTCTAGGCCCAGTATCATACTGCCCGGAGGAACCCTGTGGCGGCCTCGCAGCAGCGGCAGGTGCCTATCCAGACCTGGCTGAGAGTGCATCCCCGCCTGCATCATTTCGCCCATAGGCTCTTCATAGCAACACACAAATATATCGTTTCCAAGTCCCAGTGTGTTGTTGTTGCCAACAGATGAAAAAAAAAACTATTCATAGGGCTCTGTGGAGAACTGCTTAGCAAAAACGTCTTATTTGTAAAACTGCTCGACATAACTATTGAGCAAGCTATCTTGTCATTAGCTAGTTAGCTGACCTGAACTATATTTGTCTATGCAGTAACCAGCACGCCGTCTTGGTGCTAGCATCTGCTGTAGCTGAGCTTCTAGCTAAATCCAACTCTTTGTTTCGAATTCTCTTCACTATATTCCTGTTGAATGTCACCATGTAGCTAAACAAATGATCCGTCTTCGAATTCGTTTTGATGAGAGCAATCACTTGAAGCCATTGTGGTTGGGTTGTCAGTTATTTCAGTTTTGCCCAAAGGATTGTGTTACTGTCTGCCTCTCTTTCAAAAAAGCCTGCCTTGGGGGAGGGACCGGGTCAGAGCACGAAGCACCGCCCCACACGAGTTGTAGTCTTTCAGAGACTGGAAGAAATGTGTCAGCTTGTATATTTACTGTAGCAATGAATCCGCTGATAAAAACATCCAGTGTGGGCTCTGAACGCCCCGAGGGCTAAACTGAAACGCTCTGAATTTACGAATACTTGTCGCTGAGCGCATTCTGGCACTCCAGATTGAATTTACGAATACACACATAGAAATCAGCGTAATTTCACATATTTTACACACCGGTATTTTATTAGCCCAAACACATAAATCGATTATTGTATGTGCAACAAACATGCCGAGCGATTACTTTGCAACGCTGCCCTACACCTTTTGGCTTTCCATAGCGGGCCGACACAAGCACAACATTGCTGACCATACACTGGCCGCACTAACAATAAATACGTTTCTTTAAAAATGGAAGGCAGTCAGAATGAGGCAAGATCAGGTGGGACCATTCTAGCCAATGAGAGGGCAGATACACGCGTATGAACAACAGGCACAACGGTTTCCACTAGTTACGACAGCCACAAGGTCATATCGTAAAAATGTATGAAAACAAAAATCTGAATTTTTGGTCTTAATTTAAGGTTAGGGTTAGGCATAACAAGTTTAGCAGTATGGTTAATGTTAGGGTTAGGTTTAAAATAACATTTAAAGAAGATGAATTGTATAAATAGACGGGTTTATGACTTTATAGCTGTGGTAGTGACGACCAGGCAAAACTCCGATATAAAGTGTTTTTTCTCAAAGTTGCCGGGATGTCTCGTGTCCTACTTATATCAGTACATTCGTAACAACCTAATAATTACGAAACTTATATTCTATCAAATAAGCAACACGTAGCAAATAAGCCATTACATTTTTTGTTAACCAAATTCGACACTCATTGACCTCCATACAAAAACGTATCGTTCGGTGAGCGAAAAAATAATTCGCCACCTGCTGGAGAAGAGAGATTTTGGGTCCAGTTATCACCCTGGCTTCGCCTCTCTGCTATAAATACATGATTTCAAAATGCCAAAGATTAGACTACCATATCTCACATTCTACCACATTTCTGGTTGGCAACACAGGGAACCCAGACATGAGCAAAAAACAGTACTATCAATACATAAAGTACTACCCCTTTTTCACAGCAACTATTTCCCTTTTTCTTTGATGTTAGAGACAAACTAAGACCAACAATAGTAGGCTAATGCCTCTGACTTTATCAGAAACTTGCCCATAATGGTACATAAATGCATGAATATAATACCAACCAACCTCTTGACCTTGGTTTATTTAATACATCATACTGCCATTGTACCATTGTAACGCACAATTAATAAAGATGGTACCATATGATAATATTTGGTACCATTTAACATTGTGCGTTACCATGGTAGAATGTATAATGCAGGTTAAAACCATGCTATTTCCACATCTATACCATGATTTAAAAAAAGATGCAATACCATGGTATTATTTAGGTGTATGGTAGTACCATCATACTTCAAAGCTAAAACCAGGATGTGACTATAAGGAGTACAGCGACAACTGGAAGTGACTTTTCGTAGCAGGTTAGGAGAGCATTTTAGCTAACCCTTTTCCTAACCTTAACCTAAGTCTCCTAACGCACCACGTTAACTATCCTAACCTGCTACTTCCACTTTTAGCTGTACTCCCTCTAGTCTGAACCCTAAAACCATGGTAAGTTTCCATGATTTAGATCTATAGCATGGTATAAATGATGCAATACCATGGTAATATTTAGTTACAATGGCAGTACCATGGTAAACAGAAAGGAAAACGCTGCACACTGCTGCTCATGCTCCCAGGTGATTTTATTTATAACAACATTTCGACCGTTAGGTCTTCATCAGGCATCCATCATAATTCAAGGCTAAAACCATGGTACAGTTCCATAATTCAGACTATACCATAGTTTAAATGAAAGTACCATAGTAGTACCATGGTATAATAAATGAAAGTACCATGGTACATTTTTAAGGGTTATCATGCCATTACTGTTATTCCTTGCATCCAGAGCTCTGTCTATGAACTTGAGAGTGATCACATTTTCTCAGCCATAGTTTTCAACCACATACCAAAACAAGCCATAGCTTACAGTGGGGAAAAAAAGTATTTAGTCAGCCACCAATTGTGCAAGTTCTCCCACTTAAAAAGATGAGAGAGGCCTGTAATTTTCATCATAGGTACACGTCAACTATGACAGACAAAATTAGAAAAAAAAATCCAGAAAATCACATTGTAGGATTTTTAATGAATTTATTTGCAAATTATGGTGGAAAATAAGTATTTGGTCAATAACAAAAGTTTCTCAATACTTTGTTATATACCCTTTGTTGGCAATGACACAGGTCAAATATTTTCTGTAAGTCTTCACAAGGTTTTCACACACTGTTGCTGGTATTTTGGCCCATTCCTCCATGCAGATCTCCTCTAGAGCAGTGATGTTTTGGGGCTGTCGCTGGGCAACACAGACTTTCAACTCCCTCCAAAGATTTTCTATGGGGTTAAGATCTGGAGACTGGCTAGGCCACTCCAGGACCTTGAAATGCTTCTTACGAAGCCACTCCTTCGTTGCCCGGGCGGTGTGTTTGGGATCATTGTCATGCTGAAAGACCCAGCCACGTATCATCTTCAATGCCCTTGCTGAGGGAAGGAGGTTTTCACTCAAAATCTCACGATACATGGCCCCATTCATTCTTTCCTTTACACGGATCAGTCGTCCTGGTCCCTTTACAGAAAAACAGCCCCAAAGCATGATGTTTCCACCCCCATGCTTCACAGTAGGTATGGTGTTCTTTGGATGCAACTCAGCATTCTTTGTCCTCCAAACACGACGAGTTGAGTTTTTACCAAAAAGTTCTATTTTGGTTTCATCTGACCATATGACATTCTCCCAATCCTCTTCTGGATCATCCAAATGCACTCTAGCAAACTTCAGATGGGCCTGGACATGTACTGGCTTAAGCAGGGGGACACGTCTGGCACTGCAGGATTTGAGCCCCTGGCGGCGTAGTGTGTTACTGATGGTAGGCTTTGTTACTTTGGTCCCAGCTCTCTGCAGGTCATTCACTAGGTCCCCCGTGTGGTTCTGGGATTTTTGCTCACCGTTCTTGTGATCATTTTGACCCCACGGGGTGAGATCTTGCGTGGAGCCCCAGATCGAGGGAGATTATCAGTGGTCTTGTATGTCTTCCATTTCCTAATAATTGCTCCCACAGTTGATTTCTTCAAACCAAGCTGCTTACCTATTGCAGATTCAGTCTTCCCAGCCTGGTGCAGGTCTACAATTTTGTTTCTGGTGTCCTTTGACAGCTCTTTGGTCTTGGCCATAGTGGAGTTTGGAGTGTGACTGTTTGAGGTTGTGGACAGGTGTCTTTTATACTGATAACAATTTCAAACAGGTGCCATTAATACAGGTAACGAGTGGAGGACAGAGGAGCCTCTTAAAGAAGAAGTTACAGGTCTGTGAGAGCCAGAAATCTTGCTTGTTTGTAGGTGACCAAATACTTATTTTCCACCATAATTTGCAAATAAATTCATTAAAAATCCTACAATGTGATTTTCTGGATTTTTCTTCCTCAATTTGTTTGTCATAATTGATGTGTACCTATGATGAAAATTACAGGCCTCTCTCATCTTTTTAAGTGGGAGAACTTGCACAATTGGTGGCTGACTAAATACTTTTTTTCCCCACTGTATATGGCTGAAAAACAAATTAAGGATTGCATATATGATATGCACAAACTCATATTAGATAGAAAGAAGAGCCATCACATTGAGGTCCCTGAATAACCTCAGCCTATACATGCTAAACCATATAGAATATCTAAATTGTGAAATAGGCTACCAAGGTCCATGATGTGCAAAGACTTGAATATAGCACAGCTAATTTACCTAGCTCATAGCTATGCATAACAGTTAAGTTAGCTAGTTAGCTAGCTAGATAGCCACAAGTGAAGGTAGTTGCATCCGCAAACTAAATTATACTGTTAGCTAGACGACTCATCAATGGTTAAAAAAAAAAAAAAAAAAAAGAAGCTATTAAATGTCGCATACCGATGAATTCACATAGTCCTGGAGAATGTAAAACATTTTTATACTCCTGCAGGATCTGCCTCTGCAAGCCTCCCACACGAATTTGCCTATTACTGCTTAATTTGACCTATTTCTGCAGGAATTTGCTTTGTCCTGCAGGAATAAATTAATCCTGCAGGATCTGCCTCTGCAGGGTTTACTGCAGGAACTTGCCTTGACCTGCAGGAATATAAAAATCCTTGCAGGACCTGCATGATAAAAATCCTATAGGATCTGCAGGATTAAAAAAATTCCTACAGGATTTTTGAAACTCATGCAGGACAATACAAATTCCTGCACGAGTCCTGCAGAAGCATAAGCAAAACTTCTGACAGTTATCAAATGTTGTCCTGCAGGATAGCATTAGTCCTGCAGGATTCCTGCATGTCATCTGCACAATTCCTTCACATAGGCTCAAATCCCTGCAGGATTCCAGTGGGACTTTTTTGTAAGGGATGAAATTATGAAATGTGACCTGTGAATTTACGCTAGAATATTTTTTAAAAATCTCCTGTAACCTTTGAACGGTTTGGCCTTGAAACAAGCAGTTTTCTGCGTTGTAAAAGTGCATCATGGCGGTTACGACAGACTTGCCGCTGAGAAGCAAACTGAAGTGAAGAGAACGATCTAGGTAAATCCGGCTTCAGTTTCAGTGCCCCCCATTTTTGGAATAGTCTACAAAACTCCCTACATCTTGACTCTCTCATGCCTCTAGGGCAGTTTAGGACTTCAACGTTGAATTAATTTAATGAGAATTGCAACTGTTTGGATTGAATGTAAATAACTGTATTTGTGGTGTTTGAAGCTGTAGCTTTGATTCTGTAATTTGTAGTTTATTTTATTTGTATTGATCATTTTGAATGTGTTCTTTTGTTGTCCTCAGGGCACCATTGTAAATGAGACCCTGGTCTCAATGGGTTCCCCTGAATTAATTAAAGAAAAATAATAATTTTGTGTTTGTTCTTTAAAAATGCCTTTCGGCCCTTATCAGGGGTTTACAGATTTAAAAAAAGTTTTCAAAGCCTAAGCCCCAATAGTCAGTCATTTATTAAATGTATTCAAATTCAAAGCAATCAGATTCAAAACATGAACAAACAGGTGTGGGTTGTCTACAGGTGCTTTGAGCCTTCATTGGAGATCTACAGATATACTTCTTCTTCTTCTTTGCTATTATGGCAGTGTGTTGTAAGTGCATGCCGCCACCTAATGTATTGGCTGTGCATCAGCCTACTATTCTGTAGTATGAATTCATTACACTTTGTGAAACAATTGTCCTACCAACTAACCCTGCACCCATTAAAACCTCATCACTATTCCACTACTTTGGCCCTATCTGAGCCTGCACCAGGCCAGCAGCCTGGGAGGATTGGACACTATCGTTCAAAACACCTTGTAACTCTTCTGCAGTAAAATCTCGTACACCCAAGTACTTCTCTGCAGCTGTCATCACAACATCTATCCTCTGTGATTGATGTTCCATTCATGTGGTACAGTTGACAACCATGGCCATGAATGCCAAAAACCAACCTTACTGAAGCACATGTTATTCCTATCACTCTCTATTAACCTCAGCCTACTCACAGGGATCCTCTTAGGATCCCTCACCCTGGACCCATCTTCCACTACTGCTCTCTTCACTGCCTCAGCATATGACACCTTCTGCACAACTCTGATCCTGGCAACCTCAACCTGCCTTTCTCTCACCGGACACCTCTGATCTCCATGCGTACCCCTACAGTTTACACTCACAACTTTTTCCACCGATACTACACATTCCTTTGTCTCATGTCCTTCTGCACACTTCTCACATCTAGGAATCTCCTTCCTAAACACTGCTGCCACATGACCATAAGCTTGACACCTAAAACACCGTAATGGGTTCGGGACAAAAGCTCTCACAGCATAACTGACTCATCCTAACTGGACTTTATCTGGTCAAAACTCAGTGTCTTCTCTGTTTCCCTATGCTCTCCACCCAGTCTGCGTCGCACAAAGAGGCAGACATCACAGACACCGGGAATCTTCAACTTCAGTTGGCCCTCCTCAACACTTAACGCCACTCCAGTTATTATTACTTTCAACAGCGCCCTGCTCCGGAGAAGAAAGAAAGTCACAGTTCTTGTCCCCAGTCACACAATGAGGAGCGCACGCTCCGTCTGGATGGCAGAAACTCAAAAAATCAACACGATTCCACCTTCGAGTCACTTTCACCGACCCAACATTGCCCAACCTCTTCTCCACCCAACCTGACAACAAATATGGATCAGCCAGAAGGCAATGATCCATTCTCTGCTAAATTCTCACTCCCACTGGGCCAAAAACATCTTTATCACCATCGGGACAAGGCTCAAACTCGGCGGTCTTCATCGCACCTGCCACCGCAGTTAATTCATCCTCACACTCATCATATTAAATATCCTTCTGCAGCACTCCATATTTACTCTTATGTTCCACTTCCTTCTTTTTGTTCCTGCCCGCCTTCTTACCGACCTCAATGGGTTCCCCTGACTCCATCTCCAAGTCCGACAAACATTCGTGTGTAACCGCCATCTTGTCCCTTTGCTGTTATTCTTCAGAGCCTAGCATTTACAGATTTAAACAATGAAGGAGGGTTTTCAGACCCCTTGACTTTTTCCACATTTTGTTACGTTACAACCTTATTCTAAAATTGATTTAAAAAACAATAAACCTCAGCAATCTACACACAATACCCCATAATGACAAAGTAAAAACAGGTTTTTAGAATCTTTTGCAAATGTATTAAAAATTAAAAAACAGAAATACCTTATTTATATAAGTATTCAGACCCTTTGCTATGAGACTCCAAATTTCCATTGATCATCCATGAGATGTTTCTACAACTTGATTGGAGTCCACCTGTGGTAAATTCAATTGATTGGACATGATTTGGAAAGGCACACACCTGTCTATATAAGGTCCCACAGTTGACAGTGCATGTCAGAGCAAAAACCAAGCCATGATGTAGAAGGAATTGTCCGTAGAGCTCGGAGACAGGATTGTGTCGAGGCACAGATCTGGGGAAGGATACCAAAAAAATTCTGCAGCCTTGAAGGTCGCCAAGAACACAGTGGCCTCAATCAGTTTGGAACCACCAATACTCTTCCTAGAGCTGGCTGCCCGGCCAAACTGAGCAATTGGGGGAGAAGGGCCTTGGTTAGGGAGGTGACCAAGAACCCGATGGTAACTCTGACAGAGCTCTAGAGTTCCTCTGTGGAGATGGGAGAAACGGACAGAAAGACAACCATCTCTGGAGCGCTCCACCAATCAGGCCTTTATGGTAGAGTGGCCAGACGGAAGCCACTCCTCAGTAAAAGGCACATGACAGCCCGCTTGGATTTTGCCAAAAGGCACCTAAAGACACTCAGACCATGATAAATAAGATTCCCTGGTCTGATGAAACCAAGATTGAACTCTTTGGCCTGAATGCCAAGCGTCACGTCAGGAGGAAACCTGGCACCATCCCTACGGTGAAGCATGGTGGTGGCAGCATCATGCTGTGGGGATGTTTTTCAGCGGCAGGGACTGGGAGACTAGTCAGGATCGAGGGAAAGATTAATGGAGCAAAGTACAGAGAGATCCTTAATGAAAACCGGCTACAGAGCGCTCAGGTCCTCAGACTGGGGCGAAGGTTCACCTTCCAACAGGACAATGACCCTAAGTACACAGCCAAGACAACGCAGCAGTGGCTTCGGGACAAGTCTCTGAATGTCCTTGAGTGGCCCAGCTTGAACCCGATTGAACATCTCTGGAGAGAACTGAAAATAGCTGTGCAGCAACGCTCTCCATCCAACCTGACAGAGGTTGAGAGCATCTGCAGAGAAGAATGGGAGAAAGTCCCCAAATACAGGTGTGCCAAGCTTGTAGCATCATACCCAAGAAGACTCAAGGCTGTAATTGCTGGCAAATTTCTAAAAACCTTTTTTTGCTTTGTCATTATGGGGTATTGTGTGTAGACATTCCCGTCTTGCAGGAAATCACACACAGAACGAGCAGTATGGCTGGTGGCATTGTCATGCTGGAGGGTCATGTCAGGATGAGCCTGCAGGAACGGTATCACATGAGGGAGGAGGATGTCTTCCCTGTAACGCACAGCGTTGAGATTGCCTGCAATGACAACAAGCTCAGTCTGATGATGCTGTGACACACCGCCCCAGACCATGACGGACCCTCCACCTCCAAATCAATCCCGCTCCAGAGTACAGGCCTCGGTGTAACGCTCATTCCTTCGACGATAAACACGACTCCGACCATCACCCCTGGTGAGACAAAACCGCGACTCGTCAGTGAAGAGCACTTTTTGCCAGTTCTGTCTGGTCCACCGACGGTGGGTTTGTGCCCATAGGCGACGTTGTTGCCGGTGATGTCTGGTGAGGACAGGCCTACAAGCCCTATTGCGGACAGTCTGAGCACTGATGGAGGGATTGTGCGTTCCTGGTGTAACTCGGGCAGTTGTTCTTGCCATCCTGTACCTGTCCCCCAGGTGTGTTCAGATGTACCGATCCTGTGCAGGTGTTGTTACACGTGGTCTGCCACTGCGAGGATGATCAGCTGTCCGTCCTGTCTCCCTGTAGCGCTGTCTTAGGCATCTCACAGTACGGACATTGCAATTTATTGCCCTGGCCACAGCTGCAGTCCTCATGCCTCCCTGCAGCATGCCTAAGGCACGTTCACGCAGATGAGCAGGGACCCTGGGCATCTTTCTTTTGGTGTTTTTCAGAGTCAGTAGAATGGCCTCTTTAGTGTCCTAAGTTTTCATAACTGTGACCTTAAATTGCCTACCGTCTGTAAGCTGTTAGTGTCTAAACGACCGTTCCACAGGTGCATGTTCATTAATTGTTTATGGTTCATTGAACAAGCATGGGATACAGTGTTTAAACCCTTTACAATGAAGATCTGTGAAGTTATTTGGATTTTTATGAATTATCTTTGAAAGACAGGGTCCTGAAAAAGGGAGTACCAGTCAAGGGTTTGGCGCTTGCAATGCCAGGGTTGTGGGTTTGTTTCCCACGGGGGGCCAGTATGAAAATGTATGCACTCACTAACTGTAAGTCGCTCTGGATAAGAGCGTCTGCTAAATGACTAAAATGTAAATGTTATAAAACCCTCATTCATTCTTCAACCTGTAAATCTTGAAGCAGAGTGAAGATAATAATAATAATAATAATAATATGCCATTTAGCAGACGCTTTTATCCAAAGCGACTTACAGTCATGCGTGCATACATTTTTGTGTATGGGTGGTCCCGGGGATCGAACCCACTACCTTGGCGTTACAAGCGCCGTGCTCTACCAGTTGAGCTACAGAGGACCATGTGGTATATGAATTACCGTGTAAGAGTGGTGTGATCGCTGTAGTGCCTTTGGACATGTGGAAAATGTCTGTAGAAGAAAGAAGCCAAGGTGTGAAAGTCATATTGAGTTTGAATTTTGATTGTGTGAAATGTTGCAATTGTGGTGGGAACCATGTTGATTCATCTTTGGAATGCCCGACGAGGGTGAAGGAAAATGAGGTGGCTAAAGTCAGGGCCAACCAGAACATTTCATATGCAGCGGCTGTCAAGAGGGTTGAGGGAGCAAATGTTCCTGAAGAGCCCATGGTGGTGGATAGGCATTCACTGTAGGCGGCAGGGGTTGCCTCTCATCAGCAGGACCCAGATATTTTACAGGTTTAGAAGGTGGACTTTGTACTCTTTATGGCTATGTGATCAACGGCACTGCCAAAGTGGAGAAACAGTCTAGAAAGGTTGACATCATTGTGGATGCGGCAGAGAGGTTTCTGGGATTGGAGGACTTCTCGGTGAAGAAGTTACATGAAAGGCTGTCACGAGCCGTACTACCCTCTCAGGCCCCAGAGCCTGAGTGGGGAGATATGGAACTTGGAAAGATTGAGGAAGTGGGAGTCTGTTTTGATTCGTTGTTTTGTTTTTGTCAACTATTTTAGTTGTGTGGAGTAAGTTAGTTTTCCCCATCAAGTATGGTTTAATTTTTTACTTTACATCCAGTAGCGGGCGGCAATCCAACTTTTAGTCGCCCTAAAACTCCACCAAATAAGAAAAACTTGTAAATCCCCAATGAAGGCTCACACACCTTTACCTGTTGGTTCATGGTAAAATTGCAATGAATTTGGATGAATTGAAATGACTACTATTTTCGGTGTAGGCCTATGTTTTGCAAACGTATTTAATTTTTCAATTTTATTTACAAATATAGGCAAATGTTTCTTTGTTTTTTGCAGGAGAGTGCTTTAACTTTTTGTTGCAACAAGGGACCGTGCAAAAATGATCTTGCTTGACACACACTGATGGACAGCTAATCGCGGCTAGCCTGGCTGACGCATATGTCAGCTAGCCCAGTGGTACTAGACGAAGATTGCATCTCTGTCTAGCAGTATAACATACACCCACCTTGCAAGTTATTTGCCGACTTGTGCCTATGCTGGTTGTCGTGCCCAAGACATGAGTCCAATTGTTAGATGCTACCACCCCCCCTCCAAATCAAAACCAAACATGGATGTCAATGTTTGCACGTACACATTCTACTTCTTGTCTGCTTCCTGTCTGCGAGGCTATTAGCTAGGACAAACAGGTGTGAAACACAGACAAATGCACAAAGTGATAACACAACATGGAATACATGTTTGGTTTTGATTTGGAGGGGGGTGGTAGAATCTAACAATTTGATTTAATTATTTATTGGGCACTGCTCAGCAATGGAAACGACAACTTCCTAATCAGAACTGTACCGATTACTGATTTTTTTTGCCAAACAAGCATAGGTACAGGTCGGCAAATAACTGTGGTTGTATGTTATATATGCTAGACCCGAGTTCCACTGGGGTCTAAACTGGGCTAAGTGTCAGCCAGACTAAATCGTGGCGCGATCACACTGAAGAACATTTCAACAGAGATGCTGGGTGGACAGCTGATTGATCACACAGATTGATCACACACCGAATAACTCAACAGAGAAAGGTGGGCTAGTACTTTGAATTGGTGAATCGTCTTTGGCGCTTGTTTACCAATGTAGCACATTGTAACCATTTAGGTGATTTTATGTTCAGATATCAGAAATCAGAATTGAGGTAAGGACAGGAAGCCTACTGTCAACAAACCAACCTAATACTATGCATCCAGTGGAGGCTGGTGGGAGGAGCTATAGGAGGACAGTCTCATCATAATGGCTGGAATGGAATTAATGGAATGGTATCAAACAATTAAAACATATGGAAAATACGTTTGACTCCGTTCCATTAATTCCATTCCAGCCATTGCAATGAGCCCGTCCTCCTTTAGCTCCTCCCACCAGCCTCCACTGTATGCAATGGATTGAAGCTATCAACATGTTAGAGCTGAACAAAAAATGCACACAGGCTATTGCCACTAGATGGAGACAAAATCTTTCTAATATGAGTAGGAATTAGGAATTAACTGAGAAACAGTTTCTCCACTAGAACACAACATTTGTCTGAAGAATTGTCCCTTCAAAAATGTTACTTGCTCTTTTAGTTGGATGTGTTTAGTGAGATTCATAGTCAATTGTAATTACAGTCACTAATATTTGAGACACTTCATTAAATTGTATATGTCGTTTTCTGTTTGCATAATGTCATACTCATTTAAAATATAGGACACTCACTGCATAGGTAAGGGCCTTTGTTTATTCAATACTCTGTTCAGCTGTAATAACTTTCCACTTTTAAATTAATTGTACACACAACCTATTTGTCCTTGCTTATTTGTTTGTGTGTGTACTCATAGTAGTCTACAGGTGAACCCCAGACTGGGGTCTGGTCTGTGGGGAGAGCTACGGTAGGACACAGAGAGAGCGAGGCCGCTGCAGCTGTATTTTGAATAAACATAGATTACCCCGCTGTGTTCTAATTTACTGCAGAGTGGGAATCAAACTCTAAACACGTTCCACCCCTCTCCAGTCAAACACGCCAATGTCTGGCCACCAGCATCCCGTTGCACAACCAAAGCGGGACAACCCCAGTCACCTCCTAACATACTCTCAACACTCATAAACGTACATTCAAGCTTTTGCTCTCTTACACCAACTTAATTTGAATAGTGTTGTTTTAGTTTTAGGATGCTTAAAGGTTCAGCTCATTGAGCTGTTTATTTATGAGGCCATATGTCTTGTCCTACAAAGTCTTTCTATTTCTTTGGATAGTGTTGTTTTCTTTTAGGAGATTATTAGTCTATCAGATCCCTTTGTTTTGAGGCCATATGTATTTCACCAATGTTATTATGTTGAAACGTCCCATGCCAGAAATATTCTTTTTAGTAAGTGTGTGGTGAGTACACAGGAACCCGAGCCAACTCATGAATAGTATTCATATCCTCTCTTGAGGATAGCAACACAAGATTGTAGTGGAATGTTCTGAGTGGAGGCCTAATCCACAAGAACATCTCTGTCTGCATGGTCTGAGCAGTAACAGGGTAAACAGCTATAGAGATGGCCTCCAGATCTCTCCTTCCCTCTCTCTCCCTCCCTCCTCTCTTCTCTCTCACTCTCTACTTGAGGGCTTCCATTTGGGGATGACATATGGCTTTTATATAAGAATTAGTAAAATTCCTCATTCCTGGCAAACTCAATCTCAAACAGGTTGGCTTGTTTTTTCCTCCCTCTTGTCTCTTTCTCTCTCTCTCTCCCTCCCTCTCAATTCAATTCAATTTAAGGGCTTTATTGGCATGGGAAACATATGTTAACATTGCCAAAGCAAGTGAAGTAGATAATAAACAAAAGTGAAATAAACAATAAAAATTAACAGTAAACATTACACTCCAAAAGAATAAAGACATTTCAAATGTCATATTATGTGCAAATAGTTAAAGTACAAAAGGGAAAATAAATAAAAATAAATATGGGTTGTATTTACAATGGTGCTTGTTCTTCACTGGTTGCCCTTTTCTTGTGGCAACAGGTCACAAATCTTGCTGCTGTGATGGCACACTGTGGTATTTCACCCAATAGATATGGGAGTTTATCAAAATTGGGTTTGTTTTCGAATTCTTTGTGGATCTGTGTAATCTGAGGGAAATATGTGTCTCTAGTATGGTCATACATTTGGCAGGAGGTTAGGAGGTGCAGCTCAGTTTCCACCTCATTTTGTGGGCAGTGTGCACATAGCATGTCTTCTCTTGAGAGCCAGGTCTGCCTATGGTGGCCTTTCTCAATAGCAAGGGTATGCTCACTGAGTATGTACTCTCTCACTCCCTCTCAGCCCCCTCCTCTCTCTCTCTCAATTCAATTCAATTCAAGTTAAGGGCTTTATTGGCATGGGAAACATATGTTAACATTGCCAAAGCAAGTGAAGTAGATAGTAAACAAAAGTGAAATAAACAATAAATATCAACAGAAAACATTACACTCAGAAGTTCCAAAAGAATAAAGACATTTCAAATGTCATATTATGTATATATACAGTGTTGTAACAATGTGCAAATAGTTAAAGTACAAATGGGAAAATAAATAAACATAAATATGGGTTCTATTTACAATGGTGTTTGTTCTTCACTGGTTGCCCTTTTCTTGTGCCAACAGGTCACAACTCTTGCTGCTGTGATGGCACACTGTGGCATTTCACCCAGTAGATTGGGTTTGTTTTCGAATTCTTTGTGGATCTGTGTAATTTGAGGTAAATATGTGTCTCTAATATGGTCATACATTTGGCAGGAGTTTAGGAAGTGCAGCTCAGTTTCCACCTCATTTTGTGGGCAGTGTGCACATAGCAAGGCTATGCTCACTGAGTCTGTACATTGTCAAAGCTTTCCTTAAATTTGGGGCAGTCACAGTGGTCAGGTATTCTGCCACTGTGTACTCTCTGTTTAGGGCCAAATAGCATTCTAGTTTGCTCTGTTTTTTTGTTAATTCTTTCCAATGTGTCAAGTAATTATCTCTCTATTTCTCTCTCTCCCTCTCTTTCAGAGTTACCACAGGCCTACCACCTGGATGAGTGGATGACAAACAAACTGCAAATTTTCCTTCCAGTAACTGACCAAATATATATTTATAACCAGCTGGTCACCTCCCCCATCCACTGAGACCCCCCCTCCACCACCTTGGCTGCAAGAGCTCAATTTAAAGATCAGTTGTATCACTCCTGGCTTTGTTCTTAAACAAAGAGAACTGCCCCTCATCTGCCCGTAATTGGGCCGACCCTTGGAATGTGCTTGATGTCTCTGCGTGTGCCATTGCCTCTCCATCAGACAGGCAAGGGCCGCTCGGGACAGAGAGATGGAGGAATGGAAATCCCTCTCTCTCTCCCTATCCTTCTCTCTCTGTCTTTCTCTTTCTCACTCTCTCATCCATTTTGACATAACTGGGAGACCTCTCTGCAGAAAGAGGACCCTGTGCTAAGTGATAAATAGAACAACCTGCAGCCTCTCCTTGTTGGGGCTGTTAGGCCTTGCTGGGCTGCACCATTATGCTGAAGTGTAGGGTGGTTGTGTGTCACTAGTAATTACCAGCTACAGGTGGTTAAAAGGGGATTGAATGATGTTTTCTAGGCCCGCCTTTTTGAAGATTGCAGATGTAATTGTTTATGATTTGGTCCAAAACATGGAAATGCTGAATATTACAGGCGGGTTGCTAAAAAGGTAAATTGCTCCTAGTTGCTTTCATAACACAGCCTGGTTTAGAAATAAGTGAACATTTTTCACTTTGTATTGACGCCTAAAATCCCTCAATGTCATTAGTGTCTAGATTGGGCAGCAGGTAGCTTAGTGGTTAAGAGTGTAGTGCCAGTAACCGAAAGGTCGCTGGTTCTAATCCCAGAGCCGACTAGGTGAAAAATCTGTTGATGTGCCCTTGAGCAAGGCACTTAACCCTAATTGCTCCTGTAAGTCACTCTGGATAAGAGTGTCTGCTAAATGACTAAATTGTAAAAATGTAGATACCTTGCTTGTAACAATGCTATAGGGAGTGGTGTGAGTCCCTTGGGTTTTTGAACATCCCCCTATCCCAGTTTCCAACCCCCCACTTTGGTCATGACTGATTTACTCTCGTATCCTTTACCTTTCATCTCAAACTCAACTTTGCCATGACACGCGCAACACTAGCTAGCTACCCAGGATAAGTAAATAAATGATATAATGTGTGATTTTCTTTTCTCCCCCCCGCCTCTCCTTACCCCACCCACATTAGAGTTGATTACACCAGAGTTAGGCAGTTGAGAGTTGTGGAGGTGAGGAGTTGCTGGTGTGAGAATGGGGCAGAAGGGGGGGGTTATAGGTGGGAGGATATAGACAAGGGTAGTGGTGAGCAGCCACAGAGACGTGTGTGGGGGTGGGTGGAGGTGCAGGGGCACCGGGCCACAGGAGCAGCCCTTTGGGTTGTCTAGCGTTCCTCCATCCCCACGGCTCCACTCCCCCCCAGGCCCCCTCTCAATCCCGGGCCGTCTGGGCTCCAGGTGCCAGGTGGGTGATTGGGGGGCTGTTGACTGCAGCGTGCCGTAGCCGCAGCCTGGCCCCAACCCTAATGACCTCCTCCAGGGCTGCCAGTCCTATTGTGATTCAGCTACCCCCTCCAATTCACAGGTCTGATATCCCTCCGCGCCGGAGCCTGGGCCCAGGCTACTGCCGCTAGTTGTGTGTGTGTGTGTGTATGTGTGTGTGTCAAGAGAAAAATATGGTGTGTATGTGTGAAAAAGAGTGTGAATGTATTTTTTAGTGTGTTTTTTCTTTTGTACTTTTTTTTTAGTGTGTGTTCTTTTAGGGAGGGGGAGGGGCTTCCTTTTGGTTGCTTGGAGAAGACAGACACTGAGCCTAATTAAGGGAACAGCACTATCTGTTGTTACCCCATTGGACACAATTAAAGATGCACTGGCAGATATACACACTGTTAGCCAGGCTCTGTCTAATTTGTACTGCTTCTCTGGAACGCTCCCTGCATGCAGAACAAAAAACACACCAACCACACCTTTATGTAAGCAGGACAAGTCAGTCTGTCACCTGGTTTACGTCCTAGCAGAGCCTTCTCTCTCTAGAATCAAAATAACATGGTGTGAGTGAGGCTAAGCATAGCAAGAGGGGCCATCATCACAGGATGAAACTTAAACTTAAAGAGAGAACCTGGTCAGTAACTGTACATGTATGTTTTGATGTGGGCTCAAACTGCATGTCAAAATAGTGGGTACTCCTTAAAATGTCAGCTGTGGAAGAAGAAGTATCCCACTGGGCACAGATGTCAATTCAATGTCTATTCCACGTTGGTTCCACGTGACGGGGAAACAACGTTGATTCAACCAGTGTGTGCCCAGTGGGATGGGTCTTAACGTATTGCAAATTAAATGTTAAGAGACAAGAAACGAGGCGTAGTGCTCAGGAAAGGTCAGAAGAAAATAGGACAGCACGGAAATTACAAACGGTGTAAATTATGACTTGTGGGTGACGTTGAACATTTTGGATTTCGAGGCGGTGGGGTTTGGGTATTAGTCACTTTCACCTCACCTAAAAGTAAACGGGGCTGCTAAAACAGACAGCGCTGGAGTGGAAAAGTGTCAAAGTGATTAATGAAGTGTGCCTCTTCTCTCCTTCACACCATCCCGCTCTTTTTTCCTGTGTGTGTGTGTGTGTGTGTGTGTGTGTGTGTGTGTGGGCGGCCTGTGTGGTGTAGTTAGTTAGTTAGCTGAGGTAAATATCTGGAAGAGACAGACGGGTGATGTTAGCATCACCTAGCTTCATACACATCAAACCAGGCTTGGTGTAATCCTGTTTGGACAAACACTCTCTAAAAGCTATTTTCTCTCCATGTTAGTCTCCTCAATCTGGCCTTGCTGTGACATGTCTGTCCTCTCCTCTCCATAATTCACAATGGATCCTCCTCAGTCCTCTATAGAAGTGTGTTTGTGTAACTGCTGTGGGTTTGCCTCACAGAGTGAACTACGGATGGATGCAATGTGTTACTTTTTCTTTAATCTTTCATTAACCAGTGAACTTTTAATATTTGTTTAACAAAGGTTGAGTAAGAAACTGACCTGAAAGCAGAGTGGAATTGTGGGTATCAGTGCAGTATAATTGGTGGGTCCACCAGCATTGGGAAGACCAGGCTCTGTGTTCTTTGCCTCAATAGCCCCCACAGCCCCACGTTTTCCTATATGTCCAACAAGGGGCCCAGTCCAGGTGTGGATGGTGTGTAATAGATTCTCCATGAGTAACCTCTTTAGATCTGCCTGTCATTTACAGGTTGAATGTTCTGCCCTCCCAACCTCTGTGGCCTTGCGTGGAGACCTACATGTGTCATTCGAGTCCGCAGTGTTTTTAGAGCTGTTTCACACTGTCAAGGTTGACTTATCTGAGTGGGGAAAGTTTCTGAGGGAATAGAGAGACATATCCAGAGTCGGCCTTGGAATGTTGTTTCAAAATGGAACTTCATCTATGGCACCCCCCACCACCCATCTATCCCCCTCTCACCTCCCCCTTCCTTCTTTGCCCCTCTCCTCTCCCTCCTCCCTCCTATTCCCTCCATGAGGACAGTGAGAGATGGGACCACATGTCCCCTTAGACTCTCTCTCTCTCTCTCTCTCTCTCTCTCTCTCTCTCTCTCTCTCTCTCTCTCTCTCTCTCTCTCTCTCTCTCTCTCTCTCTCTCTCTCTCTCTCTCTCTCTCTCTCTCTCTCTCTCTCTCTCTCTCTCTCTCTCTCTCTCTCTCTCTCTCTCTCTCTCTCTCTCTCTCTCTCTCTCTCTCTCTCTCTCTCTCTCTCTCTCTCTCTCTCTCTCTCTCTCTCTCTCTCTCTCTCTCTCTCTCTCTCTCTCTCTCTCTCTCTCTCTCTCTCTCTCTCTCTCTCTCTCTCTCTAATGGCTGACAGATGTGTATAGCGTGAGTTTGTTTCATGTTAGCTCACAGCGTGATGAGCAGAGAAGCAGCTGGAGATTAACAGAACCCCCCGTCCCCCCCGTCCCCCTCACAATGCCTCCATTTTTTTTATCCGCGCTCCTCTGTCTCGAGCTTGTAATGCACTCCGGCCTTTTTCCACCATAATATATTGGTATTAATAAAGGCAAAGGCTGACATTCTGTAATGGGAGTAGGGAGGGTAGTGGAAGGAAGGTATTTGGGCTGCTTCTCAGAGAAACAGCAGCCTCTTTAGTTCTTCTCACAATAAATCTCATGGCAGTTTGAATGGTTGGATGGGCCTGCTCTGCGGTAAAGTTTCCTCCAGTTGATTACAAAGGAGTTCAAGGAGTGCTCCTCGTCTTTTATTGCTTACAGCCATGGTACCTTATGGGTATATGCTACAGTGGACGACTTCAATCGCACGACTTGTCATACAATATCATTTTATTTAGTTTCTTTCCACTGAAGCAATAGGAGGGCAGACAGGGTTCTCTAAGTAGCTCATGAACGCAACTCAGTTCCCTATTGCTCATGAATGCAACTCTGTTTCCTATTGCTCATGAACAGCAACTCATTTCCTTATAGAGCTCCACAGTGGAGGTGTCATAATACCCATAAAGCCTAGCGGTTAAACAAGGAAATTGTTCCAATCGTTTTTCTACCATTCATTTTTCCCAAAGGGGATTTTAGAAACACTTAAAATAAGGGCTGTGTTTCGTGTAGGCTTTGATAACCATGTAAATCTCTCTCTGACAATGTGACATACCCACAATTATCAATATATTCAGCTTTATTTACTCTCAGATTCGAAAATCCTAATTAGCACCAAAGTAGACATCATGCAAAACTACAAATCCCTGCAAGCACCTACCCGTCATCTCTAGCTGACACCTTTGCTAACAGGTTCACAGAATTGTCAATTTTACTACATTTAGGTAACATTAGATAGTTAATCCAGAGATTCTTACCTTTGCCTCGATTTGGCCGTCTCATCATGGCATTTGTAGTTCTTTATTATAGCCACATTAGCAGCTAATTAGCATTTCATTTTTGGGGGGTAAATACAGGTAAATATATTGATAAAGGTCACCTTGTCCTAGAGAGATTTACACGGTTATCAAAATGTCATGCCAGGGTAAGCTTTCATGAAACACAGCCTTTATTTTAAGTGTTTCTAAAATCCTGTCTGGGAAAAATGAATGGTGGAAAAACAAATTGGAAAAACGATTGGAATCCAAATTATTAGGGTGAGGCACATGGGCTACTAACAGCTTACTACACAACATACACTTAGTATTACTTTCTTAGCTACAGTATTCATATCTGTTAGATTAATTTGGATTTTAAGAATAATGATTAAAGGATTTCACCCCAAACACAGTATAAATGTTAGAATTATCATGTAGTGTCAACCCACTAACAGAGGGGGCGGTACTAACCATTCAAGGGGGAAGGCGGGAACTGTTTAAGAAAGCCACCTAAAGGTGGGAGGAGCATAGTGCCTTTGTTTGTCAAGAAGTATAAAAACAGTATGTATGTGTTTTTAGTGCCAGAGCTCTCCATGAATAAATATACCGATAATTACTTGTGGATTGTGGACCTTGAATCATTGATGATTAAAACCAGAGCTTTACAACCTCTGGTAATGATTCAAGCTTAGGTTGAATTAGAAATAGAAATTCACATGACAGATTGGTCCTTCGAGCCGGATCTTAAATACATCTTTATCGTTCTGAAGACACCGAAACCCGTGCACGGGCGGGTGATAGCATCCGTGAATGAGTCCTGGCCTTCGACGTTAAGGTTATAAACAGGCCGGTGATTACTCTTTATGAACGATAAAGACGTTAACGAGTTTGAAAAATTATTTGAATCCAAACTATAAGGAAAAGGTCAGTAGTTTTATTCATGGATTTTGGTGAAATTATTTGAACTTGTATAAGAATAGGAATTCTTGTGAAGGGCAGACAGGTTACCAAAATCTCAAAGAAGGTAATAATTATTACGACTGGGGAGGGTCCGAAATTGATCCTAGGTAAATAGCTATTACAAAAATAAACTAGTCCGAAATGACATGGAGTGAATTGCAATCACAAATGTAAACTAGTTAATATTGTCATTGTACGAATTGCAGTATGACAGTATAAACAGGAAAATAATTATCATCGTGTGAGATGGATGTGTCGGGAGTAGCATATACGACTGGGGATTTGCTAGAACTTTGCAAACAAGTTTAGCAAATGATTGTATAAGGTCGTATATGTGTGAGACTTAATCCATCGGGAGACGTGATCATTATTTCAAGGAAGGAGAAAAAAAAATAGGTCGCGTGAGAAAAATTGGGTAACTTACTCTTTTCATGAAACCGGAGTTTTAAATAGAAACTCTGGGTTAGGGGTTAAATACTTTTAAATGGTTAATTACAAAAGCAAGAGGCGCACTAAGATATTAGCTCCTACGAAAATAATTCGGGAGTGAATTATTTAAAAAACAAAAAGGGGGGATTTCTTATTGTTCCACCATGGGAAAGACATCTTCTAAACAAGTCCAAGAATTAACGGGGGATGAAAGATATATGTTAGAAAGAGATCGAATAAATATATTTTATGGATCCATTTGGGAGAAGAGGTATGAATTTATTGGGCATCTCGAAGTAGAAAAATTAGAATTTATGATCAAACAGATGCATGTACACTGTGGAACTAATTTGAAAAAAACAGCGAAAGGAGGGGCTAGAGACAGCGAGTGTTTTTTTTTAAGCGCGAAAGTGCTTTAACGGGAACAAATGAATATTTAACCATCGTGACTGCAGGGGAAAAGGAATAGGACAGTCAATTTTTTGGTTCAACGGGTAAAATGTTTGAAAAAATGATTAGTGTCAATTAAGAATTGGCTAAAAACACCACAAAGCGATTATTTGAGAGGTACCTATAAAGTCCAACGATGCATATGTATGAACTTTCGCACTCAAACGTAGACGTACGTAATGAGTGAGAAAGTAGAGAAATATACATTTGCATTTTTGGTCAATTGGCAGACGCTCTGGTCCGGAGCGACTTGTAAGAACCAATAGAGGGTTGCACTGAACTATTCTGTTGTGTTGGGCATTTGAATGGCATAAGGTGAAATATGTGTGTATGAGGGAATTCAACGGCGGGTATGAATGATAACCGGATACTACTTAGTATTTGGTTGGTTAAATGCTGAATAAGAGATTTGAGGCGTGGTTATGGGGTAACTAGGAAGACTCACTTATTCAATAAGGAATGGGTGGAGAGAGAGAGTTTTTTTTACATGTATTAAAAGTTGCATTAGATAGGTCTATGAAAATATGTTATAAGTACGAATGACATTATTTCCTAAGAAGGAAGATTGTAGGGAAGTTTCCCGCGCCTCCCCCATAATGTAGGAAGGAGCAGGAGAGGGGGGGGAGTGAGAGACAGTAAATAAGTTCAGATGGTAGGAATGTCATGTATGCTGATCAACGATATCAAGCATTTGTTTTATTGATTGGGGCCGAATCAGAGAGAACTGTTAAAGATATTGAATAGCGAACTGAAATGGGTTAGCGGGAAAATACAAATAGTTGGAAAATTTTAAAACGATAATTTATTTTCGTTACAGGGAAGCAAGTGGCATTGGCTGTTGTGCTGGGGGAATAGCGCCAGCCTGTGGTGGGTTCTGGATTTGTTATAAATAACTTTATATTTTAAACTAAAGTGATGGAATAGACTACAATTATAACATCAGAAAAAGGACAATATAATTCGTAATAGTTATTATAATTATTATTGATAGTTATTGCAGTTATTATTATCCTGAGTGGCGCAGTGGTCTAAGGCACTGCATCGCAGGGCTAACTGTGCCACTAGAGATCCTGGTTCGGATCCAGGCTCTGTCGCAGCCGGCAGCGACCGGGAGACTCATGGGCGGCGCACAATTGGCCCAGCGTCGTCCAGGGGAGGGGGGTATGGCCGGCAGGGATGTAGCTCAGTTGATAGAGCATGGTGTTTGCAACGCCAGGGTTATGGGTTCGATTCCCACGGGGGGAGGCCAGTAGAAAAAAAAAGAATAATAAAAAGAATAATATGTATTCACTAACTGTAGGTCGCTCTGGATAGGAGCGTCTGCTGGGTGACTAGAATGTAAATGTATTATCATTGATTCAGTAATGATAGGAGGGTAGAGAGGGAAGAGGCAGGAAAAGCTAGAGAGAGTAAACACAGAGAGTTTAAAAACAGGGAGTTAAAAAGATTAGAAAACGACAATAAGAGGGAAGAGGCAGGTTAAGGGTAGAGTTAGATAGAGAGAAAGAGGTAGTAAGAGCTATAGAGGGTGTAGTGCACCCTAAGACAGGAACAGAGGGGTTCAGGAGGAATTTGGAGAGTTTAGCAGCAAGCTTTAAGCTAAACACAGGGGAAATTGAGAGGACAGTCAGAACCCTAGTTGGGAAAGATTGGGCAGCTGTTCGGGGGCAGTGGGTTTCAGGGGATGCCAATGGAGCAGTCCTACCATGGGCAGATGATGGGCAATATGTTGGGAAAATAACTGAGTTGTGTAATAATTTAAGGGAACATTACCATAGACATGCTGACTTCTCCAAAGTACATGAATGTAAGCAGGAAGACAGTGAGACCATCAGCCAATACTTAGAGAGACTGAGAAATGTATTTAACGCAAATAGTGGGATACCTGAGCCTCCCCAGGGGCAGGGAGATGATACTCCGTACCATCAGCAGCTAAAAATAGCATTCCTTAGTGGAATGAGACCAGAAATAAGCAGGCATATTAAGAGGACTTTAGTGGGATGGGGAACTACATCATTAGCCGAGGTCAAGAGATATGCAATCCATCATGAGCAGAATAGTAGACAGGATAGAGTAAGAAAGGAACAAAAGGGAGCAGAGTATTTAATGGCTACTCTAGGGGAGATAGCTGGTAGAGGTAGAACTCCAGAAGAGGGGGGAGCGAGGCTTCGCTCTTTCCTGCCCTATGGGAAAGGAGGTAGGTGCTTTAACTGTGACAAAGAAGGACACTTTGTAAGGGAGTGTGGGGGGCCGTGTAAATACTGTAACGAGCCAGGTCATAACTATCGCGGCTGCTGCAATAAAAGAGAAAGGGCCTACAAACACCCACCACCCAGTTCCGGTAGGGAGGAAGAGGAAGATGAGGCATGATTAGAGCAATAAAGAAGCAAAAGACAATCTCAAAAATGAAAGGCATGGCAATTGGTTGATAAATTACCTAAGGGAATATTTAGGAAGGTGGTAAAAAGTTGACACATAAGCAGAACTATGTGTCAAGAGGGGGTAAGAGGCTAATTGTAGGATTCAATAATATACGAAGGAGAGGACAAAATACTTTTTAAAAAAAAAACATTTTTTTAGATACAGTCTAAAAAGAGAATGCAGTCAGAAATTGTTAGATTAATCTGAACATGTGTGAAGATAGTTTATTAACCACACCCGTATGTCAGAGGTTTTGTGCCCCACAGGTGAACTAAAGGAGAAGGTGACCCACTATCTAACCAGGTGACTGGTGAGCATCCAGTCACTAGAAGGAAAACTGGAAGCAGGCCTGTTGGGAAGGGCCCTATCAGGTTATGTTGGTCACCACCTTGGCCATTAGAATAGCAGAGAGAGGAACCTGGGTCCATGTTACCCACTGCAAGAAGGTAAGACCACATACAAGCACCGCTTAGCACACGCAGAGTTGACGAGCAGAACTGTGCCACAGGGTCCGGGGGTCACCTCTGTCAACGAAGATCTCCTACCCAGACCTATCATCACTGTAGTGTGTTCCTAGGGTGTGAGTATGGGGTGGTACCGAGCAGAAGGACTCAAGACAGGAGAGGGTTGGCGGTTTTTGGGAAAATGAGTGACCCTGAGCTGCATCATAGTCTCGACAATAGTCGTGGTAGGTCAAGATCCACCACCACCTCGCACCAATTACGCTATGGCCTTACCATTATTAAGAAATAAAAGGGAAGCGACCCGACATACTGACCGTCAAGGGCGAGTGATCTACAAAATAGGAGTCAGAGAGGGGTGGGGAGTAAGATTCAAAATTAGGATTAGGGATCTTATCAGAGCGGATAAGCAAGCAACATGGGATTATAAGATCCCGTTGTATTTATGTTCAGCTCCCTTTGCAGATTGTTCCTGGGCTCAGGTATTTAGACATACTGGGGAATGGAGATATGAGACGGGGGGGGCTGGACGTCCAGATGGAGGATAAGAAGGTATAACGACATCCCCACGGAAATGGTAGTAACGATAGTAAAAGTCACTAAAGAGGACATGAAAATAACTTACTGGGCTTGCGCGGACGTATACGGACGGGATACTTGTCTAAGATTACATTTGATGGAGTCAAAAGATATAGAGGGAGCAGGTACTGTCATTAATCCATTAATGGCAATAGACCGAGTAAATCAGTCAAGGGATGACGGAGTCAATTTGACTAACCCGTCCACTATGAAAGATTTTCTCCTCCAAGAATGGAACAATGGGGAAGTGGAGGGGGTCCCTGATGAGAATCTCTGGTTAAAGTGGATGAAATACACCGCTAGGGCCTTGGGGGAGACCAATTGTTATGCATGCTCCATTGGGCGACCGACAATGTTGACCGCCCAAATGCCAAAGGCAATGTTTCCCTGTGTATTAGACCTGGGGTCCAATCAAAAAGAGCCAAATTGCACAGGGATTGGGCTGGCAAAATTGACATACTCGGCCAGCCCACCTAGATTCACTTTAACTCCTGGCGAATACCAGTGTTACAGACATAGAAATGGCACCCGTAACTTGGGTGATTTTGATGGCTGTAAGGAGATAATTAATGTGACTGATTTAGATAAGGAAGGAAAAAAAAAAATTAGGAGCCTAACCATCCCTCTGACTGATGTGTGGTGGGCATGCACTAACAAAGGGAGCATTCGGCAGACATTACCAGAGGGATGGGTGGGTACTTGTGCACCAGTATTGTTGGTCCAACCTGTAAGAATTGGTCATCAAAGACCAGTGACAGGAAGAATAATTAGGAGAAAAAGAAATAAGTCAGGAAGGAAATAGCCCAATTTGGATAGATGGTATAGGCATCCCCAGGGGTGTTCCAGACGAATACAAAGCTATGAATCAAATATGGGAGAGTTTTACTACAACATTTTTCTGGTGGGTGACAATAAACAAAAATGTGGATTGGATAAATTATATCTATTACAACCAACAACGATTTATTGACCAGACTAGAGATGCAGTAAAAGGGATCTCTGAGCGATTATCCGCCATCCCGCTCATAACTTAGTAGAGGTTGGTTCTAGATCAGGCAGAAAGGGCCGGTGTCTATAGAAAGATAAGCCATTGTTGCACATTTATCCCTAACAACACCACACTGGATGGGACAGTCACCAGAGCTCTTACAGAATTAACTGCACTAAGTGAAGGATGAACTGAACTCAGAAGTTAGTACATTGTGGATAGGGTGGTTTGATGAAATATTTGGTAAATGGAAAACCCTAGCAGCCACCATCTTAGGAGCGATCAGTGTTTGTATGGGTATTCTTGTATTATGTGGTTGTTGTCTTGTTCCCTGTGTCCGAGGATTGGTGAGTCAGGCGTTGGTGAAATGCAGTATCTAAACAATGATGAGAGATGGACTGACTCGGACTCTGACCAGGGGAATGTGAAAAACGATCCTCCAGGCTTGGTGGATGACGAGGATTTGGACCCTGAAAGACCGCAATTGGATGAAATGTTTATTAGTTCTGATGTGATCTCTGAGATTAATCATGCTTGTAAAATACATTTATCCTGAATGTGGGAATATTTAGTCAAAGGGGTGGATTGTTAGATTAATTTGGATTTTAAGAATAATGACTAAAGGATTTCACCCCAAACACAGTATAAATGTTAGAATTATCATGTAGTGTCAACCCACTAACAGAGGGGGCGGTACTAACCATTCAAGGGGGAAGGCGGGAACTGTTTAAGAAAGCCACCTAAAGGTGGGAGGAGCATAGTGCCTTTGTTTGTCAAGAAGTATAAAAACAGTATGTATGTGTTTTTAGCGCCAGAGCTCTCTATGAATAAATATACCGATAATTACTTGTGGATTGTGGACCTTGAATCATTGATGATTAAAACCAGAGCTTTACAACCTCTGGTAATGATTCAAGCTTAGGTTGAATTAGAAATAGAAATTCACATGACAATATCTCCATGGCATAAAACATAATTTATGCAACAGCATACAATACATTTTTGGACTCACTGTTGTGCTGTGCTCACTTGAACAGGAAGGTGGTGCGGCGGTCGTTCTTGTGGGCAAATTTTGTCATGAATCTTTGTCATTAAACTCTGGATTTATGGTGCATCAAGACAACTGGGAACTCTGAAAAAAACAAGGTTGAATCATGACGTCAGTGGTCTTCACGTCGGAGCTCCAGAAAGAGATCTGAGTTCCAAAATTGGAATTCCGAGTTGGATGACCGTTCAAAACTTATTTTCGCAGTCGGAGCTAGTTTTTTTCCCCAGAGTTCCCAGTTGTCTTGAACTCACTGAAATCTGAGATTTCCCAGTTCCAAGTTTCCAGTTGTTTTGAACGCGGCAGAAGTCATGCTGGATTGACAGCATGGCCAATGTATTCAACCTTTTCTGGCCCATGGTGTTGCATGTGAATGTTTATCCTTTTAAGCTTGGAAAAGAGACCCTTAAACCCAGACTTGGACCACACACCATCTCCACCGAATAGCAGGGGAAGCAAAATAGTGATTGCTTTGTAACGCTTGCAGTTAGCCACTGATTCCTTCCAAACCACTCATTGTTGAATTTGCGATTTCCAACTTGCTCTGTAATGTTTATGTCCAATGGCCGATGAGCACCGATACGTTTTATATATAATTTATCTTCATATGATAAGGATTGAAAAGGATTTGCCAGTAGATTGTCGACTTGATTAATGATGATGACAGCTTGTCTAGCTTGCTAGGTTAAGATTTTGAAAGTATGATGTTGACATGATCAGTCCAATCAAAGCTACGGTAGATATAACGTGATTTGACATCATTTTATCTGTGGACAAAGACCTTGAGCCTTCTTGGATGGGCACTTCTAATGTAAATATATGGCAGCACCCAAGGGGGCTTGAACTTTCTAGCTCTCCCTGTAGATTTTGCGGTGACGTAGTGTCCCCATGAGTGACAGAACACTGAGCCAATCACATTTTAGTCATTTAGCAGACGCTCTTATACAGAGCGACTTACAGTTAGTGAATACATATTTTTTTATACTGGCCCCCTGTGGGAATCGAACCCACAACCCTGGCGTTGCAAACGCCATGCTCTATCAGCTGAGCTACATCCCTGCCGGCCATTCCCTCCCCTACCCTGACGACGCTGGGCCAATTGTGCGCCGCCCATGAGTCTCCCGGTCACGGCCGGCTGCGACAGAGCCTGGATTCGAACCAGGATCTCTAGTGGCACAGTTAGCACTGCGATGCAGTGCCTTAGACCACTGCGCCAATCACGGAGCAACTAGAGAAGATTACCAACCCCTACTCTCTGTATTTTCCGCTGGCTGCCCCTACATCATAGAAAGCACTGATCTAGGCTGAAACACCTGCATTTTGGAGCTGCCTTACTCAAGAAAGCAAAAAAGAGACCATGTTTGTATGAGGCTTTATTAACTCAATACATATGTTTGTACATTGTTTGCAAACTGATATGTGACACGTACTAATGCCAAAATAACATGCAAAACCGGCAACAACATGCAAAGCAATCACTATTTTTCTTCCCCTGTCATTCGGTGGAGAGGGTGTGTGGTCCAAGTCTGGGTTTAAGGGTCTCTTTTCCAAGCTTAAAAGGATAAACATTCACAACACCATGGCCCAGAAAAGGTTGAATACATTGGCCATGCTGTCAATCCAGCATGACTTCTACCGCATTCAAAACAACTGGAAACCCGGAATGACGGGTCACCACTGCGTACCCCATCAGATCCCAAAATATAAACTTGTTTTACTCCAATGTTTGTAAACAAAATAAATGAAAACATGGTTAAATCTATAATCTTGGGATTTCATCAATAGTTCTATGAATTTGAGTGGTTACATTTCTCCAGCCCCATTGCACTTTGCACTATACCTTACATTTCTTATGTCTACTTCATAACATTTTATTTGTGTTCTCCTGAGGTTAGTTTGAGCAATACCGCTCCGAAGAGAGTCGAGGAGAAGAGGACAGTGTTGAGTTATTAAGCATCACGAGGGATTAATATTGCATGAGTTGTGTGTTAACCACTTTTACGAGGTGATGGGAAAGAAATCACTGCAGGTGTTTCTGGATGCCAGAAACAATCTACCAGATGATACATGGCTACCCAGTCCTCAGTAACATACTTCACACTACACACACATCAGGAAACCAGACTACGTACTCAACAAAACACCCAAATTAGGAAACCAGACTACTGCTTTGAAACCAGACTACTGCTTTGAGAGAGAACTACACAGTTAGAGAAAGAGAGCGAGAGCGAGAGATAGATACACAAACAGGGAGACAGACAGTACAGTGCATGTACAGATTTATGTGACCTGTGTGTGTTTGTGTGAGAGAAATACAAAAAATTAAGAACACCTGCTCTTTCTATGACAGACTGACCCGGTGAATCCAGGTGAAAGCTATGATCCCTTATTGATGTCACTTGTTTAATCCACTTCAAATTAGTAGTTGAAGGGGAGGAGACAGGTTAAAGAAGGATTTTTAAGCCTTGAGACAATTGAGACATGTATGCGTGCCAATCAGAGGGTGAATGGGCAAGACAAAATATTTAAGTTCCTTTGAACGGCGTATGGTAGTAGGTGCCAGGCGCAGCTGTTTGTGTCAAGAACTATTCGTAACATTGCAAAAATCTGAAACATTTTGTCCAGAAAAGCTAACCCATGCTTTTGTCACTTCTAGATTATACTACTGCAATGCTCTACTCTCTGGCTACCTTGATAAAGCACTAAATAAACTTCAGTTAGTGCTAAATACAGCTGCTAGAATATTAAATAGAACCAAAAAATGTGATCATATTACTCCAGTGCTACAGTTGAAGTCGGAAGTACACTTAGTCATTAAAACTTGTTTTTTCAACCACTCCACAAACTTCTTGTTAACAAACTGTAGTTTTGGCAAGTCGGTTAGGATATCTACTTTGTACATGACACAAGTAATTTTTACAACAATTGTTTACAGACAGATTATTTCACTGTATCACAATTCCAGTGGGTCAGAATTTTACATACACTAAGTTGACTGTGCCTTTAAACAGCTGGGAAAATTCCAGAAAATGATGTCATGGCTTTAGAAGCTTCTGATAGGCTAATTGACATCATTTGGGTCAATTGGAGGTGTACCTGTGGATGTATTTCAAGGCCTACCTTCAAACTCAGTGCCTCTTTGCTTGACATCATTGGAAAATCAAAAGAAATAAGCCAAGACCTCAGAAAGAAAATTGTAGACCTCCACAAGTCTGGTTCATCCTTGGGAGCAATTTCCAAACGCCTGAAGGTACCACGTTCATCTGTACAAACAAGAGTATGCAAGTATAAACACTATGTGATCACGCAGCCGTCATACCGCTCAGGAAGGACACGCGTTCTGTCTCCTAGAGATGAATGTACTTTGGTGCGAAAAGTGCAAATCAATCCCAGAACAACAGCAAAGGACCTTGTGAAGATGCTCGAGGAAACAGGTACAAAAGTATCTATATCCACAGTAAAATTTGTCCTATATCGACATAACCTGAAAGGCCGCTCAGCAAGGAAGAAGCCACTGCTCCAAAACAGCCATAAAAAAGCCAGACTACGGTTTGCAACTGCACATGGGGACAAAGATCGTACTTTTTGGAGAAATGTCCTCTGGTCTGATAAAACAAAAATAGAACTGTTTGGCCATAATGACCATCGTTATGTTTGGAGGAAAAAAGGGGATGCTTGCAAGCCGAAGAACACCATCCCAACCGTGAAGCACGGGGGTGGCAGCATCATGCTGTGGGGGTGCTTTGCTGCAGGAGGGACTGGTGCACTTCACAAAATAGATGGCATCATGAGGAAGGAAAATTATGTGGATATATTGAAGCAACATCTCAAGACATCAGTCAGGAAGTTAAAGCTTGGTCGCAAATGGGTCTTCCAAATGGACAATGACCCCAAGCATACTTCCAAAGTTGTGGCAAAATGGCTTAAGGACAACAAAGTCAAGGTATTGGAGTGGCCATCACAAAGCCCTGACCTCAATCCTATAGAACATTTGTGGGCAGAACTGAAAAAGCGTGTGCGAGCAAGGAGGCCTATAAACCTGACTCAGTTACACCAGCTCTGTCAGGAGGAATGGGCCAAAATTCACCCAACTTATTGTGGGAAGCTTGTGGAAGGCTACCTGAAACATTTGACCCAAGTTAAACAATGTAAAGGCAATGCTACCAAATACTAATTGAGTGTATGTAAACTTCTGACCCACTGGGAATGTGATGAAATAAATACAAGTTGAAATAAATCATTCTCTCTACTATTATTCTGACATTTCACATTTTTAAAAATAAAGTGGTGGTGCTAACTGACCTAAAACAGGGAATTACTACTAGGATTAAATGTCAGGAATTGTGAAAAACTGAGTTGAAATGTATTTGGCTAAGGTGTATATAAATGTCCGACTTCAACTGTAGCTTCCTGTTAAGGCTAGGGCTCATTTTAAGGTTTTACTGCTAACCTACAAAGCATTACATGGACTTGCTCCTACCTATTGCTCCGATTTGGTCCTGCCATACATACCTATACGTACGGTCACAAGACGCAGGCCTCCTTATTGTCCCTAGAATTTCTAAGCAAAGAGCTGGAGGCAGGGCTTTCTCCTATAGAGCTAAATTGTTATGGAATGGTCTGCCTATCCATGTGAGAGACGCAGACTCGGTCTCGACCTTTAAGTCTTTACTGACGACTCATCTCTTCAGAAGGTCCTATGATTGAGTGTAGTCTGGCCCAGGGGTGCGAAGGTGAATGGGAAGACACTGGAATGACGGACCGCCGTTGCAGTCTCTGCCTGGCCGGCTCCCCTCTCTCCCCTGGGATTCTCTGCCTTTAACCCTATTACGGGGGCTTACTAGTGCTCCTCCATGCCGTCCCTAGGAGAGGTGCGTCACGTCGTGCTAGGCTTTGTTTGCGCTATACTCGACTTGAGTGGGTTGAGTCACTGGCGTGAACTTCCTGTCCTGTCTTGCACCCCCTCGGGCTCGTGCAGTGGAAATCTTTGTGGGCTGTACTCAGGCTTGTCTCAAGGTAGTAAGTTGGTGGTCTGTTGATATTCCTCTAGGGGTGTGAGGGCTGTGCTTTGGCAAAGTGCGTGGGGTTACATCCTGCCTGGTTGGCCCTGTCCGGGGGTATCGTCAGACGGGGCCACAGCGTCCCCCGACCCCACCTGTCTCAGCCTCCAGTATCTATGCTGAAATAGTCTATGTGCCAGGGGGCTAGTCAGTCTGTTATACAGTGCATTCGGAAAGTATTCAGACCCCTTCACTTTTTCCACATTTTGTTATGTTACAGCCTTATTCTAAAATTGATTAAATAGTTTTTTCCCCTCATCAATCTACACAAAATAAACCCATAATTACAAAGCAAAACTGGTTTCTAAACATTTTTGCAGATATATACAAATAAAACAACTGAAACATCACATTTACATAAGTATTCATACCCTTTACTCAGTACTTTGTTGAAGCACCTTTGGCAGCATTTACAGCATCGAGTCTTCTTGGGTATGACGCTACAAGCTTGGCACACCTGTATTTGGGGAGTTTCTCCCATTCTTCTCTGCATATCCTCTCAAGCTTTGTCTGGTTGGATGGGAGCGTCGCTGCACATGTATTTTTAGGTCTCTCCAGAGATGTTCGATCGGGTTCAAGTCCGGGCTCTGGCTAGGCCACTCAAGGACATTCAGAGACTTGTCCCGAAGCCACTCCTGCATTTTCTTGGCAGTGTGCTTAGGGTCGTTGTCCTGTTGGCAGGTGAACCTTCGCCAGTCTGAGGTACTGAGCGCTCTGGAGCAGTTTTATACAGTATATACAGTGCCTTACAAAAGTATTCATCCCCCTTGGCGTTTTTCCTATTTTGTTGCATTACAACCTGTAATTTAAATTGATTTGTATTTGGATTTCATGTCATAGACATACACAAAGTAGTCCAAATTGGTGAAGTGAAAAAAATAACTTGTTTCAAAAAATTATACAAAATAAATAACGGAAAAGTGGTGCGTGCTTATGTATTCACCCCCTTTGCTATGAAGCCCCTAAATAAGATTTGGTGCAACCAATTACCTTCAGAAGTCACATAATGTCACGCCCTGGCTCTGGGGACACTGTTATGTTGAGCCAGGGTGTGTAATTCTATGTTGGTATTTCTATGTTGGCCTGAGTGACTCCCAATCAGAGGCAACGAGTGTCAGCTGGTTGTCTCTGATTGGGAGCCATATTTAACTGTCTGTCTTTCACTTTGTGTTTGTGGTTTCTTGTTCTGATTTGGTTTGTGTTATACCGTAGACGTCACGTTATCGTTTTGATCGTGTGATCATTCTAAATAAATAATATGTTCACCTTCAACGCTGCGCCTTGGTCCTCCTCTCTGGTAGACGATCGTGACAGAAGAAACCACCAAGATGTGACCAAGCAGCGTGTCCAGGAGCCATCGCCAGGGAGATCCCTAACAGATCTCCTTCGCCTCCTCGACTGGGTCAAGCCGAGTGAGGAAGAGAAGGGCTTGACCTTGTGGCAGAAGGGCGAAAGGCTGGCGAGGGACATGGAGACCTGGTCCACGGGTAGGGGAGACGCCCAGAAATTTTTTAGGGGGGGGCTAACGCCGTGGACGACGGGCCAGCAGGAGACCGCGGCAGAGCGGCCCAGCGGATTGGCAGAGGAGGCCGCCAGGTTACGGGGGCCACTGGTCGAAGAGGGGGTGGAAGATGTAGAGGCACGGCGAGAGGTACTGGCGTGTGTTGCCAGTCCGGTCCGGCCTGTTCCTGATCCCCACGTAGGGCCAGTGGTGTGTGTTCCCAGTACGGTCCGGCCTGTTCCTGCCACTCGCACCAAGTCTGTGGTGCGCGTCGCCAGCCCAGTCCGGCCCATTCCTGCTCCCCGCACCAAGTCTGTGGTGCGTTTCGTCAGCCCTGTCCGGCCCGTTCCTGCTCTCCGCACCAAGTCGGTGGTGCGCGTCGCCAGCCCAGTCCGGCCCATTCCTGCTCCCCGCACCAAGTCAGTGGTGCGTTTCGTCAGCCCTGTCCGGTCCGCTCCTGCTCCCCACACCAAGCCAGTGGTGTGCGTCGTCAGTCCAGCACGGCCCGTGCCTGTTCCCCACACCAAGCCAGTGGTGTGCGTCGTCGGTCCGGCACGGCCCGTGCCTGTTCCACTGGTGCCTGGTCCGGCACCGGTCAGATGCGTTATGCCGGAGCTAGAGCAATCCGCTCCATCAGTGTGCAGTCCAGCTCCGGCCAGCGGGGCCAGACCGGACCAGGGGTACTTTGGGGGGTTGGAGAGGGAGTGGGGATCAGGCCCGGAGCCGGATCCGCCGCCAAGGCGGAGTGCCCACCCGGTCCCTCCCCTGTGGTATTTAGTTGGCGCGGTCGGAGTCCGCGCCTTTAGGGGGGGGTACTGTCACGCCCTTGCTCTGGGGACACTGTTATGTTGAGCCAGGGTGTGTAATTCTATGTTGGTATTTCTATGTTGGCCTGAGTGACTCCCAATCAGAGGCAACGAGTGTCAGCTGGTTGTCTCTGATTGGGAGCCATATTTAACTGTCTGTCTTTCACTTTGTGTTTGTGGTTTCTTGTTCTGATTTGGTTTGTGTTATACCGTAGACGTCACGTTATCGTTGTTGTTTTGATCGTGTGATCATTCTAAATAAATAATATGTTCACCTTCAACGCTGCGCCTTGGTCCTCCTCTCTGGTAGACGATCGTGACACATAATTTGTTAAATAAAGTCCACCTGTGTACAATCTAAGTGTCACATGATCTGTCACATAATCTCAGTATATATACACCTGTTCTGAAAGGCCCCAGAGTCTGCAACACCACTAAGCAAGGGGCACCACCAAGCAAGCGGCACCATGAAGACCAAGGAGCTCTCCAAACAGGTCAGGGACAAAGTTGTGGAGAAGTACAGATCAGGGTTGGATAATTGGAGTATCTGTCCATAGGACCACTTTAAGCCGTACACTCCACAGAGCTGGGCTTTACGGAAGAGTGGCCAGAAAAAAGCCATTGCTTAAAGAAAAAAATAAGCAAACACATTTGGTGTTCGCCAAAAGCCATGTGGGAGACTCCCCAAACATATGGAAGAAGGTACTCTGGTCAGATGAGACTAAAATTGAGCTTTTTGGCCATCAAGGAAAACGCTATGTCTGGCGCAAACCCAACACCTCTCATCACCCCGAGAACACCATCCCCACAGTGAAGCATGGTGGTGGCAGCATCATGCTGTGGGGATGTTTTTCATCGGCAGGGACTGGGAAACTGGTCAGAATTGAAGGAATGATGGATGGCGCTAAATACAGGGACATTATTGAGGGAAACCTGTTTCAGTCTTCCAGAGATTTGAGACTGGGACAGAGGTTCACCTTCCAGCAGGACAATGACCCTAAGCATACTGCTAACGCAACACTCGAGTGGTTTAAAGGGGAAACATTTAAATGTCTTGGAATGGCCTAGTCAAAGCCCAGACCTCAATCCAATTGAGAATCTGTGGTATGACTTAAAGATTGCTGTACACCTGCAGAACCCATCCAACTTGAAGGAGCTGGAGCAGTTGTCCCTTGAAGAATGGGCAAAAACCCCAGTGGTTAGATGTGCCAAGCTTATAGAGACTTGCACACCCCAAGAGACTTGTAGCTGTAAATGCTGCTAGGCAACAAAATAGGAAAAATGCCAAGGCGGGTGAATACTTTGTGTATATATATATATATTTTTTTTGGTGGTATGTTACCCTCTTTTTCAATTATGATCTTGTCTCATTGCTGCAACTCCCCAATGGTCTCAGGAGAGGCGAAGGTCGAGTCATGCGTCCTCCGAAACATGACCCGCCAAACCGCGCTCCTTAACACCCGCCCGCTTAACCTGGAAGCCAGCTGCACCAATGTGTCGGAGGAAACATCATTCAACTGACGACCAAAGTCAGCCTGCAGGTGCCCGACATGCCACAAGTAGTCGCTAGAGCGTGATGAGCCAAGTAAAGCCCCCCCGATCTAACCCTCCCCTAACCCAGACAACGCTGGGCCAATTGTGCGTTTCCCAATGGGACTCCCGGTCACGGCCGGTTGTTACACAACCTGGGATCGAACCCGGGTCTGTAGTGACGCCTCAAGCACCTGCGTCACTCGGGAGGCCCTGGAGCAGGTTTTCATCAAGGATCTCTCTGTACTTTGCTCCGTTCATCTTTCCCTCAATCCTGACTAGTCTCTCAGTCCCTGCCGCTGAAAAACATCCCCACAGCATGATGCTGCCACCACCATGCTTCACCGTAGGGATGGTGCCAGGTTTCCTCCAGACGTGACGCCTTGCGTTCAGGCCAAAGAGTTCAATCTTGGTTTCATCAGACCAGCGAATCTTGTTTATCATGGTCTGAGAGTCCTTTAGGTGCCTTTGGCAAACTCCAAGCGGGCTGTCATGTGCCTTTTACTAAGTAGTGGCTTCCGTCTGGTCACTTTACCATAAAGGCCTGATTGGTGGAGTGCTGGAGAGATGGTTGTCCTTCTGGAAGGTTCTCCCATCTCCACAGAGGAACTCTGGAGCTCTGTCAGAGTTACCATCGGGTTCTTGGTCACCTCCCTGACCAAGGCCCTTCTCCCCTAATTGCTCAGTTTGGCTGGGCAGCCAGTTCTAGGAAGTCTTGGTGGTTCCAAACTGATGGAGGCCACTGTGTTCTTGGGGACCTTCAATGCTGCAGATATTTTTTGGTACCCTTTCCCAGATCTGTGCCTCGATACAATCCTGTCTCCGAGCTCTACGGACAATTCCTTCGACCTCATGGCTTGGTTTTTGCTCTGACATGCACTGTCAACGGTGGGACCTTATACAGACAGGTGTGTGCCTTTCCAAATCATGTCCAATCAATTGAATTTACCACATTGTGGACTCCAATCAAGTTGTAGAAACATCTCAAGGATGATCAATGGCAACAATTTTGAGTCTATAGCTCAATTTTGAGTCTAATAGCAAAGAGTCTGAATACTTATGTAAATAAGGTATTTATGTTGTTTTATTTTTCATACATTTGTCATTATGGGGTATTGTGTGTGGATTGTTGAGGATAAAAAAAAGAAGATTTAATCAATTTTAGAATAAGGCTTTAATGTTACAAAATGTGGAAAAATTCAAGGGGTCTGAATACTTTCCGAATGCACTGTATCTGGTGTAATTCTCCTGTCTTATCTGGTGTCCTGTGTGAATTTAAATATGCTCCCTCTAATCTCTCTAATTCTCTCTCTCCCTCTCCCCTCCCGGAGGACCAGAACCCTAGGACCATGCCTCAGGACTACCTGGCATGATGACTCCTAGCTGGCCCCAGTCTACCTGGTCGTGCTGCTGCTCCAGTTTCAACTGTCCTGCCTGCAACTATGGAACCCTGACCTGTTCACCTAACGTGCTACCTTGTCCCGGACCTGCTGTTTTCGACTCTCCCGCTCTCTCTCTCTCTCTCTGTCTCTCTCTACCGCACCTGCTGTCTCGACCTCTGACTGCTCGGCTATGAAAAGCCAACTGACATTTACTCCTGAGGTGTTGACCTGTTACACCCTCTACAACTACTGTGATTATTATTTGACCCTGCTGGTCATCTATGAACATTTGAACACCTTAAAGAACAATCTGGCCTTAATGGCCATGTACTCTTATAATCTCCACCCGGCACAGCCAGAAGAGGAATGGCCACCCCTCAGAGTCTGGTTCTTCTTTAGGTTTCTTTCTAGGTCCCTGCCTTTCTAGCCACTGTGCTTCTACATCTGCATTGCTTGCTGTTTGAGGTTTTAGGCTGGGTTTCTGTATAAGCACTTTGTGACATCTGTTGATGTATTTATAAAGCCCTTTTTACATTTGATTGATTGATTGAACTGCAATGCTGCTAGGTTTTTTAAGCTCAACAGTTTCCTGTGTGTATCAAGAATGGTCCACCATCCAAAGGACACCACCCAGCCAACTTGACACAACTGTGGGAAGCATTGGAGTCAGCATGGGCCAGCATTCCTGTGGAACGCTTTCGACACCTTTTAGAGTCCACGCCCCTACGAATTGAGGCTGTTCTGAGGGCAAACGGACAACTTTGGTAGACTCATTGTATGTGTGAGAGAGCTAGTGTGTGTTACTGTGGGTTAGTGTGTGTGTACAAGGGAAGTGCATGGGGAGATTGACTGGTTACTGGTTACAGGCCAGCAGCCTGAGTGGAGCGGGGGCTGAGCGGGTGACGGGTGGGGGAGCCTCATTATCTCTCTCTCTCCATGTCGGGCCATCTCCTCAGCGCCTGTTCTGTTTGTTTAGAGAGCGAGAGCCTTAATGAGCCCATTATCTGCCAATGATCCACAAAGGGGGCCCTCCTCTCTCTGCCTCTACCTCCCCTGTGTCAAGTGCACTTTCTCTCTCTACCTCCCCTGTGATGAGCTCTCTCTCTCTCTCTCTCTCTCTCTCTCTCTCTCTCTCTCTCTCTCTCTCTCTCTCTCTCTCTCTCTCTCTCTCTCTCTCTCTCTCTCTCTCTCTCTCTCTCTCTCTCTCTCTCTCTCTCTCTCTCTCTCTCTCTCTCTCTCTCTCTCTCACTCTCACTGTGCTCATTTCTCTCCCTCGTGGACAGCAGTGCAACCTCCTTCCTTTGAACATGGTCACCCTCTTCGAGGCTGTACATTTTTATGTTGTTGGGAACTGGCTTTGGTCTGGTTTTAACCGCCTCACATCTGAAGCTCCCCCATAACAGCTGAGAGTATACTGTAGTGTAGATTGCTGTGTGTGTTACCAGGAGGGAGAGAGAGAGAGCTTTTATTCACCTGAGGCTGATAGCAACATGACTGGCTCCTTGTGACACCCTTCTCACTAGCTGAAACATATCCATTCTGCATAGGGAATTTGCTGGAGGTATATTATTATATCATATTTGAAGAATACTTGAAACATTGATTAACTAAATTGATGGTTAAACTGAGCTTGGTTAACCCTTGTGTGTGTGAGTACATGTACAGTATGTGTGAGTACGTTTGTGTGTGTGTACTGTATGTGTTGACTCAGACAGCAGCCCCCCAGTAGCCACAGAAAGCTGCAGTAGATTAGCTCTCTCCCTGGTCGGGCCGGCCAACCTGTTAACGCTGAAGACTTAATTACGGTGATCTGGTAATAGTGGTGAAAATGGCAGGAATGCTGTCCACATGGCTGTGTTCACAGCAGGATTAGCTGCACAAGCTGCACTCCCCAACCTTGGCCAGCTCCCTCTCCCTCTTCCAGAACCCTTCTTACAGCTGCCTTTGTCTTGCACTCCGATGAGGCGAGGGGGGGAAAGAGAGAAAGAAAGAAAAAAGAAAAGAAGAGAAAGACAAAGAAAATTAATCTTCTGGGTGCTGGATGTTAATTCTATTTAATGAAGGGGGCTACAGGTTTGAGAGGCTTTGAGCTCTGAGCACCCGGACATACACAGGCGGAACTCCTAACTTCTGTAGGTTCTTATTGATCTGTTGGAACAAACCCTATTATGAGCAATTATGTTATTCACCAGCCGTGGCAAATCCATCTTTTTGCTTTCATTATTAGCTAATAAAAGGAGTTAGCAAATCTGTTAAGCTTAACCGTGATGTTTCCGGGATCTTTGAGTGTGAGATCGGAATCGGAAATCTCTGTTTCCGTCCTGTTAGTGTTCAGAATGCTTTTGTCTCTACTGATATTTTCCCCCCAGCACTAAAGCTTGTGAAGTACAGGTTTAAAGGAAACCATATGAGAATTAACATCTGTTCATGTTGTTGTCTAATTCTCTGAGTGGGTATAGTTGATCTTCCAAAAGGAGACATGACCCTTTTGGAACGAAAAGAGAGAAACCTTGAATGAATGTGCCATGGCTGTTAACCTGAGGGACCTAGCTCTCTGAGCATCTGTACTGTCTGGATGTACTTTAGCTCCCACAGCAATGCTAGAGGCAAAGTATTGAAACACAGGCCCTGTATACACCCCTCCCCACCTCCAAAAATAAAACCTCCACCACTTCACTGATGGCGGAGAAGCCCATTACTGTGTTCATCTTCTCAACGTTTGACAGGTGGAAGTAGAACTTTGGGTTTTACGTTTTAATTATAAAGAATTCCAGATGTGGAGGGGGGCCCATAAATTAGAAGGAGAGCTACTCAAATGTCTTCTTTCAAAGGTACCAAGCGGATCAGCATCTGCTTCTCATTGCAGTCAATGTTATTAAAGCCCCTGACCAAAGAAAGCCCCACGGTCCCCTGTCTGGCCCCACAATAATTAACACTATTAAATGTGCCTAAACAGATTTAGAGCATCCAGAAAAGTACATTTGTCTTGGAGAATGACCGCAATCATCTATTCTCTAAGCAAAGGGAACTGGAACAGAAGGAGGAACCAACCACCTTATCTGATCTGTAGAAAGAGAGAAATTGTGAGGAAAAGGGGAAGAGGGAGGGAAGAAAATGCACCAATACAAGCAAATTAGGCAGGTATGCCTGTGTGTAAGAGGGAGGTGGGAGAGGGGAGGAGAAGAGAAGAAGAGGGTGTACGGAGAGAGGTTTGAAACATTTTGTTACTGCACTCCAGCCCATGTTGTTGGTACTGGAGCATGTGCATGAGTTTAGAAAAGCAGCAGTCACGACAGACCATCCATCTGCTGTTCTGTTCCTTTCTGGTGATCTTTTCAAACCACATGAATGCATTTTCCATCCTTCTTGGATAATGAGAAGCATTGAGAGGAAAGTGTTTTTCTGTTCCCTCCAAGGACTGATTCACTGGCCCTTGTTTGGGAGTAGATTCATTTACTAAGGTATGAGATTGATTTAGCTTGTTACTATTATGCTGTTTTGGACAGACATGTTTGAAGCTTTCCCTCCCTTCTCATTGGCCGAGAGCAGAAGTAAGAGGGAGGTCCTGGCAGCGGATTGGCTGAAGTGGTTCTGTTTGTAGTCTGCGGTTGCCCAGTGGGTGCATGGAGGGTGCCGGGGGTTGGTGGGGTTAGGGTCAGAGGGGCAAACCTCGGGTCGGTGTGAGGGTGCAATGTCTCTCCCTGGTGTGGGACCCCAAAAAAATAGAAAAAACACCCTCCACTCCTCCCAAAAAGCAGCGCCAGATCGGCAGAGGTAAAGTGGGGCAGGAACTCCTAGGGGTGTGATTGAAAGGGTGAGAAGTTAATTTGGCAGCATTTCCTCCTCGCTTTGCTAATGTTTCCTCTCAGGACTAAACACCTCTACCTTCACCCCACCCACCCTCCACTTTCACCCCTACTTCGACCCCACCTCCACCCCTACCTCCACCCCACCCACCCTCCACTTTCACCCCTACCTCCACCCCACCCGCCCTCCACTTTCCCTTCCTACCTCCACCCCACCCACCCTCCACTTTCCCTCCCTACCTCCACCCCACCCACCCTCCACTTTCCCTCCCTACCTCCACCCCACCCACCCTCCACTTTCCCTCCCTACCTCCACTTTCCTCTCAAGACTAAACACCCCGACCTCCACCCCACCCACCTTCAACTTTCCCTCCCTCCCTACCTCTACCTCTACCTCCACCCCACCCACCCACCCACCCTCCCTCCACTTTCACTTCTCCCCAATGTTCAGCACCTTCCAACACGCACCCTTCCCCTTCACCTCCTCTCTGCATGCCCTGAACTCTACACCCCCACCCCAAAAGCACCCTCCGCCGCAGCGGTACACATTGACCCGAAACGAAACCTTCTCTCCCCAGGAAACTTCCTGCTCTGAAACACTTCGGCTCAAGTGTGTTTTTTTTGTCATGGGACATTGGGGGAGCAGGGAGGGAGGGAGAAGAGGAGTAGGAGGGAGGTGGAGGTCGTGGTGGTGTGGCACTTGAGCTAAATGGAGACTATGTTGGTGTATCTTCACGGCCTGTCAATCAGGGACCCCCAGGGATTCTGAAGGGGGGAGGGTCTGCTACAGCTCAAGGGAGGATGGAGGGGTCATGGTGCTGGTGGTAATAGAGAGGGGGTGTTTGTGTGTGTGTGTGTGTGTGTGTGTGTGTGCGTGCATGCTGGGTCGAGAGGCCACAGGGTTCTTGCTCTCCTCACTCACCACGTCCAGGATAGCTCCCATCAACAGCAACACTTTCCTGAATCAACATGGACCTAAATACGCTCACACACATTTCTCATTGGCCAGACCCCCACATGGCTCAGTATAGGCCTGTATTCGGCACAGAGTAATCAAATAATCAAACCCATGAGTCTCACATGAATCTCTTCTTTAGATAACAAATAAAACACACCTATATTGCTTTACCGTCTTGAAGAGGCCACATAAAGACTGACCCCTAGGATCATCGACATACCTGATTTGAAGTTCGAAAGACGATATGAGATACTGCAAAATGGGTTGAAGACATAAACATGCCATAGAGCCATAGGAAGCATCCATGTGCCGTAGTATAATGACATACTAGCTTCTCCTTCTGGAGGCTCCTAGCATAACGTCTCCTAGCCTATAGTATAGGGTGAGGGTGGAGTAGCCCCAAAGAGTTCCACTGGGGGTGACGTCACTTTGGCTCTAAGAACTTTCTCCGGCAGGAACGAGCCCTGTTTCATGTAGCACTAATCAAATAGTTGTTGTCTGAGGCAACTCGCTCCACACGTCCATGATCTCACACACACACGACCTCACTCGTGTACACACGCACACACACACAGACAGACACACAGACACACACACAAGCTCAAGGCAGCATCCCGTAAGTATTGTCCCATCCATGCCCATAAGTGCCATTGGGGTCCCATCGCAAGAGCGACCCCTCTTAGACACATTGAGTCCCAACATTCTCAGACGGTCTCTGTGGAAAGACAGCAGGAATCTCACGCTTTCAGTCTCTGATGTCATTTGATGTGACGTGATGTTATTGCTGAGAGCATAGAGTAGTTACAGTGTCTCTATCAGAGGTTTCTATGGCATGCATAGGTCACATACTCACTCACACACACACTCTCTAGCAGAGGATTCTATCACATGCATACCCAACTAGCACATTTGGTTCCTTGGAAGTTGTGGGAACGTAGGTTTTTTGTTTCCCATTGGTTCAGGGAATGAAGCCATACGTTTCCTGACCGGTAAAATTGAATGTTTTTTAAACGTCTGGAGAGCGTAAGTGAAAATTTAGCCTGTTCTGGGAATGTTCATTTTTAGGTTGCAGAGAGGTTCTGAGAACGTTTTCCTATGGTTCCCTGAACGTTTTCCTGGGAGGTTTTATTAACGTAATATTATAGGTTATTTGAAGGTAATTAAATAAAATTCCGAGAACATGTTTCAATAAGATTTTTAATAGTACTGCTATCTTAGTTTGTGTTAACTGTTTTGAAGTCCAAGCACAGAGAGGACACATGGAAATGAATTTGCTTAGGCATTAATCATGCAAACACATATTTTTTTTGTGACACGGCGTCAGTGAGATTCGAAACTATGATCTTCTGTTGTCTGTCCATGGAATTAGTCCACTGCAGTGGGGCCAATTAGTGGGCGCGGCCAACAAACCTGAACACACTTAACAAGATAGAGGATAGAGAGAGTTTTGTTAATGCTGAGAACGTTAAGTTTTCAAATAATATTCTTAGAACATTCTCTGAACGTTACAAAAGTTTTCTTAACGTTCTCGGAACAATTTGAGAATATGACTTTAAATAGAATCATGTAGGAAAAGTTATGCTGAAGACCTGAAATTCCCACAGAATAACTATTTGAGAACATTCCCAATGTCAAACCAGTTGGAAAACGTTCCTAGAACATTAACAAAATGGAAATGAAATGTAACAATGTTTGAACTTTTAGGAAACATTCTGTTAAAGTAATGAAATGCCAAGAAAATATTGTGTGTAGATTGATGAGGGAAAAAAACAATTTAATCAATTTTATAATAAGGCTGTAATGTAACAAAATGTGGAAAAAGTCAAGGGGTCTGAATACTTTCTGAATGCACTGTATATGGTCCTGTCTGGGAAAGGAGGGGCGATGTGTGCCCAATGGTGGCACACACTGCTAACACACTGCAGGCCGCAGTGTGAGACAGGCCAGGTCGGCTGGTGACGGTGTGCAGCCCCTTCTCCCTCTTCATTTATCTGCTGTGGCAGCGGACAGAATGCAATTTCCTGCGAGGTGGAGTCTGGGGGGACGGGTGGACGGGGGGGCCAGAGCACATCAAAGGGTCCACTGAAAGCTATCAGGAACTTGAGTACTGCCAGTAATGCGTGCCAACCCGCCAGCCCCCTCCTCTCCTCTCCTCCCCTCCCCTCTCTCTCTCGCTCTCTCTTTTCCTCCTGTGGTGCTCCCAGACGCTAGGCCCAGGGCCGGGCATGGTGTGGCTAGGTTAAAAATACCCCTCCATTTACTAAAGTCAGACACCTTGAGCGGGGAGCAGCTGGGGCATGGAGGGCAGCCATTAGGCTCACCACAACACCAAGGAAAGGTCACAGTTTATCATACTGCACACACACGCGAGCACACACTAACAAACACACACTCTAGCATGCACACAAACACACACACACACACACACACACACACACACACACACACACACACACACACACACACACACACACACACACACAGAGCACAAACACAAAATGCACATCTTTATTTGGGGAGTTTCTCCTATTCTTCTCTGCATATCCTCTCAAGCTCTGTCAGGTTGGATGGGGAGCGTTGCTGCACAGCTATTTTCAGGTCTCTCCAGAGATGTTAGATCGGGTTCAAGTCCGGGCTCTGGCTGGGCCACACAAGGACATTCAGAGACTTGTCCCGAAGCCACTCCTGCGTTGTCTTGGCTGTGTGCTTAGGGTCGTTGTCCTGTTGGAAGGTCAACCTTCGTCCCAGTCTGAGGTCCTGAGCGCTCTGTAGCAGGATTTCATCAAGGATCTCTCTGTACTTTGCTCAGTTCATCTTTCCCTCGATCCTGACTAGTCTCCCAGTCCCTGCCGCTGAAAAACATCCCCACAGCATGATGCTGGCACCACCATGCTTCACCGTAGGGATGGTGCCAGGTTTCTTCCAGACGTGGCACTTGGCATTCAGGCCAAAGAGTTCAATCTTGGTTTCATCAGACCAGAGAATCTTGTTTCTCATGGTCTGAGAATCTTTAGGTGCCTTTTGGCAAACTCCAAGCGGGCTGTCATGTGCCTTTTACTGAGGAGTGTCTTCCATCTAGCCACTCTACCATAAAGGCCTGATTGGTGGAGTGCTGCAGAGAAGATTGTCCTTCTGGAAGGTTCTCCCATCTCCACAGAGGAACTCTAGAGCTCTGTCAGAGTTACCATCGGGTTCTCAGTCACCTCCCTAACCAAGGCCCTTCTCCCCCGATTGCTCAGTTTGGCCAGGCGGCCAGCTCTAGGAAGAGTTTTGGTGGTTCCAAACTTCTTCCATTTAAGAATGATAGAGAACACTGTGTTCTTGGGGACCTTCAATGCTGCAGACATTTATTGGTACCCTTCCCCAGATCTGTGCCTCGACACAATCCTGTCTCGGAGCTCTACGAACAATTCCTTCGACATCATGGCTTGGTTTTTGCTCTGACATGCACTGTCAACTGTGGGACCTTATATAGACAGGTGTGTGCCTTTCCAAATCACATCCAATCAATTGAATTTACCAAAGGTGGACTCCAATCAAGTTGTAGAAACATCTCAATGATGATCAAGAGTCTGAATACTTATGTAAATAAGGTAATTTCTGTTTGATATTTTTACTACATTTGCAAAATGTCTAAAAACCTGTTTTCACTTTGTCATTATGGGGTATTGTGTGTAGATTGCTGAGGAATTTTAGAATAAGGCTGTAACATAACAACATTTTGAAAAAGTCAAGGGGTCTGAATACTTTCCGAAGGCACTGTATGTCCTCCCTCCCAGTCTCCATGTAGCATATGTGCTTTTGAACAGCATCTGTATCTTTTCCTTCCTATCGTCTTAATCATGATCACTAACATTCTCTCAACATTTATGCAACATATGGAGACCCCTATACACAGCTGTGAAAACAGCCCAGCCTAACCTCTGCAGATGCAAAATGGCCTCATCTTTATGACCGCTAACATGACAGGGCCTCTGCCAGAACATTCTGTATGACTGACCACCAGCTGCTTAGAGGGCAGGCCTATCTATTGGGTATCACTAACAGCATTGCTGGCTGGCCTGGGTAATGCTTTTGTCTTAAGAGACCCAGACCCCACATTACTGTGTGTGGGGTCATAAGTGACCCCCGATCGTTCTGATTTCCTCTCCCCATGCATTTATGCTTTTCTGCGAGGACCACCTTTTTATGTCTTTCAGTAGCAACTCTCGGAGGTACACTATGTATACAGAAGTATGTGGACACCCCTTCAAATTAGTGGGTTTCGGCTATTCAGTTGCTGACAGATGTATAGAATCGAACACACTGCCATGCAATATCCATAGACAGTAGGCAGTAGAATGGCCTTACTGAAGAGCTCAGTGACTTTCAACGTGGCACTGTCATAAGATGCCACCTTTCCAACAAGTCAGCTCATCAATTTTCTGCCCTGCTAGAGCTGCCCCGGTCAACTGACCGAGTGGCGCAGTGGTCTAAGGCACTGCATCGCAGTGCTAGCTGTGCCACTAGAGATCCTGGTTCGAATACAGGCTCTGTCGTAACCGGCCGCGACCGGGAGACCCATGGGGCGGCGCACAATTGGCCCAGCGTCGTCCAGGGTAGGGGAGGGAATGGCCAGCAGGGATGTAGCTCAGTTGGTAGAGCATGGCGTTTGCAACGCCAGGGTTGTGGGTTCGATTCCCACGGGGGGCCAGTATAAATTATGTATGCACTCACTAACTGTAAGTCGCTCTGGATAAGAGCGTCTGCTAAATGACTCAAATGTAAATGTAAGTGCTGTTATTGTGAAGTGGAAACGTCTAGTAGCAACAATGCCTCAGCCGAGAAGTGGTAGGCCACACAAGCTCACAGAACGGGACCACCGTCTGTCCTTGGTTGCAACATTCACTCAAACTGCCTCTGGAAGCAATGTCAACACAATAACTGTTCACCGGGAACTTCATGAAATGGGTTTCCGTGGCCGAGCAGCCGCACTCAAACCTAAGATCACCATGCGCAATGCCAAGCGTTGGCTGGAGTGGTTTAAAGCTCGCCACCATTGGACTCTGGAGCAGTGGAAACGCGTTCTCTGGAGTGATGAATCACGCTTCACCATCTGGCAGTCTGACGGATTAATCTGGGTTTGGCAGATGCCAGGAGAATGCTACCTGCCTCGATGCATAATGCCAACTGCAAAGTTTGGTGGAGGAGGAATAATGGTCTGGGGCTGTTTTTCATGGTTAGGTCTAGGCCCCTTAGTTCCAGTGAAGGGAAATCTTAACGCTACAGCATACAATGACATTCTAGATGATTCTGTGCTTCTAATTTTGTGGCAACAGTTTGGGGAAGGACCTTTCCTGTTTCAGCATGACAATGCCCCCGTGCACAAAGCAAGGTCCATACAGAAATGGTTTGTTGAGATTGGTGTGGAAAAACTTGACTGGCCTGCACAGAGCCCTGACCTCAACCCCATCGAACACCTTTGGGATGAATTGGAACGACTGCGAGCCAGGCCTAATCACCCAACATCAGTGCCCGACCTCACTAATGCTCTTTTGGCATTAAATGGAAGCAAGTCCCCGCAGCAATGTTCCAACATCTAGTGGAAAGCCTTCCCAGAAGAGTGGAGGCTGTTATAGCAGCAAAGGGGGGACCAACTCCATATTAATGCCCATGATTTTGGAATGAGATGTTCGACAAGCAGGTGTCCACATACTTTTGGTCAAGTAGTGTACTCAGTGGCAAGGTTAACCTGGTTAATTTAAGGTACAGGGTTGGGGATGGAGTTGGGTTTGGGACCAGGGGGTGGGGGTGGGAGGTGGGTTAGTCGCTGGAGGTGGGATCCCTTATCAAAGCCATCAGAAATGCCTTGTCGACAGCCATTCATTGGGCCGGGGGAAAATAAACCAACGCGCCCCCACAATGACTGAGTGTTGGGCAGATAACAGTGGGCTGTGGGGGTCCCCTCTCCCCTTTCTCTCCACATCTATCACTCTACCCTGCCTCTCCATATTTCTTTCCCTCTCTCTGCCTCGGTCTCTCCATTTCTCTCCCTCTCTCTCTGGTGTGACTGAGGGTGGAAACAGAAAGCCTCAGTGTAGGAAGCCACTTGTCATCTGAGAGTCTTGGGAATCAAGCCCTCAGCAGAGGCTTCACTCAGCGCGCTAATGAAAGCTGGACAATTTAGGTGCTTTTGTTCTCAACATAGTTAGACCCCCCATCCCTGGTCCTTCTTCCACTCTGCTCCGCTCCCTCCCTTCCTCGTTCACTCTCCTCCGCAAGGTCCTCGCCTCTGCCTTTCCCCCAAACAGTGTTGCGATGCCATACCATTACTTGGCCAAATTGCTTTTGTTAATTGAAAGACTCAACACAGTCCAGTTTTGTTCATCCAAATTTGTAGCACAAGTGTTTGTCACATTTAATATTGTGGGACTCTATATACCACAGTAAGTGCCATGCTATAATGTGGGTCATTCCACCAATTCGGTGCCTTTTAAGAAGTGTAACTTGGTTAAAAAAAACCATCTGATTTCACCAAATGTTAACATTCTGTAATTAAGAGCACATGTTCAACTTAATAAAAAACATGTTTTTCCATCTCAAGAGGTTAAAGAAATACAAAATTACTATAGTAAGTGCCAAATATAGTTGATTGTAACAGGGTTGATGATTTCATCTTAAATCAGCCACAAATCCCCTTGTGACAGGGGGAATGGAAGCTTGTTATGCGCAACAAGGAGTGGCAATTGAATGCAAGCTTCACCAAATGTCTTTTTTTTTTTTTTTACACTTCTAGCCTGGGTAACAGGGTTGACGTGTTATGCTAGACCCGCTCAGTTTCCCACCACAAAACACAAGAAAATGGCCAAAAAGAGTAGAAGCAGCTCACCTGCTTTTACACTGTGATTTTACAATTAGAAAATCTTTTAAAAGGAATAGTTTCACCATATTAAATCGAGAGTTCAGTTCACGTAACAGGGTTGACCTTAAAATGAGGAACAGACATAAATGATTAACTCATCACATGAAATAAATAATAATCTTTCAAAATGACTGTCAAAGCAACAAAATAACTAGGGCTTTACAGTGATGGTGAAAACTTGGAGACATTTTGGGGTTAAGTGGGTTAATTGTGGCACTTTAGCAAGTATTTTATTCATATTAAAAATCAGATTTATTTTATTCTCCATGTGGCCTATATTCAAGGGCACTTCATTTAATATAACAGGCTTTTCAAATTCAAAATTGGTGCACAAAAAGGCACTATTTTCTTGGAACAACCCAACTAGGTACCAATTTTACCAATAGCATGGATATATAGAAAGGAAAGGGACTGATCAATTATTCTGGTTGTGCAGCGATAATTGAAATAGAACCTCTAACAGGCATTTGATGTGATATATCATGGATAATTCATGACTGGAATGCACATAAAAGTTACAAGTCACTATGGAATAGTTTTCTTCAAAATTCAGGTCCATCCTCAAAAGTATACCGGTTATGGTAGGCATTTCTGTAAAACTCACACATGGCCCTTAAACTAAAGGAATTATTTCTATTCAAACTACAAGATTGACATTTCCCAAATTGAACAATGTCCACAAACTCCACCTTTGTTTGCAAAAAATTGTAGGTTCACCATCTGCAGGTAACTGACTTCTCTCCATGTGTTGGTTCTCACAGTGGTGTAGTCCTACTCAGCCGCAGCAGGCCTTTTAAATGTCAGAAGTTAAGACCTCGCCACTGGACATCCGGTGATGGCTCAGCTCTCTTTGTGATGGGACTGTGACTGGTTGGGGCGATGTACAATGGCCCCTCCCATCCACTTTCACCTGTGATATTGTCTGGTGTGGGGTCGGTGAGATAGGGGTGGAAGTGGGCATAGTTGGGAGGGGATGTTTGAAGAGGAGGCAGTGAAATGTCCCCACAGGGCATGGGTTCCTGTAGCTCGATAACTCAGCGAGCTTTACAGGCCTCCAGAGAGGGGTTAAATTAAGCTGGGGCTGTCTGACGGACAAAGGCCGTAGGTCAGCGTCAAGCCCTTTGATCCAACCCTGCCCTCTTCAGACCACAGATCTAGACCTTTTTGTTTCACCTTGCCTTTCTTTCTTCCCTAGCACCGTTTTCCCTCTCAATCTGCCCGTCAGTGGAGTCACACAAAGCATTGAGTCACCAGAGGGAAGAGGTTTCAAAGAGAAGGCAGAGGGGGTTCAGTGTCTCCCAGGTCCCCAGTGAGGAGATAGATACGGACTCTATCAGTCCACAGGACTGGCTGCAGACTGGCAGAACACTTTAGAGGACACACAACAAAGACAGGGCATTGTGGGGACCTGTGGAGGAAAAAGGAGAGGAATCAATCGACGCATGCTCAAGTCCCCCCCTATTGTGAGAAGATTTAAGATTTTCCACCTTTTTCACTCTTTTGTTTTTATTATTGTTTGAAGTGTACCTTAATGTAAAGCAGATGTCAAGAAAATACACCAAAGTATTTAGGGTTGTAATTTTACGATTCGGAAGCCAAAAAAGCAGTATGAAGAAATACGGCTTTCAAACATGTTTTTTCTTTTAGTGCTCTAAAGGGGGAAATAATTTATTTTGGATCCAAATGCGGCTCCTTTGCAGGTGCAGTAAGACAGAGAAGAACAAACATGGTTTGAGTTTGCCTGCCGGCTGCCCGTCCTGTCCCCCTAGCCAAAACATTCAAAGAGGAGCTCTGCTCAATCTGGGCTCTCAGGCCTGCTCGTATAAATCCCCAGAAGCACCTGACACTCCGGCCTCCTCCGGTCCCACTGTGCCTAAAGACCCTGAACGTGTGAGACGATCACAGCCTCATTGACATGGCAGATTTGTGTGCTGGCTGGGGCCCACCAAAAGAAAAGCCCATTTCATTTGAATGGCTGGCTTTCATAAAAGCGATAAAACTCAGCGGCTTAAAGCTAACTATTAGGTTCCTTGCTTGCCCTCTCTTGAACTACACGAGACCAAGACACGTCAGTGGAAACACCGGTTAGTGTGGGTGAGAATTGAGACACAAAGAGTCTCATTTTTTGTCTGAGCTAGTCGAAAGTCAACTTCTGTAGCATTTGCGTCAGCAAACCAAAACCCCCGGTGAACCTGCCCTGTGTGCACCAGCATTCCTAAGAATGTGAGTTACGACGATTGGTGGTTGGAACCAAAATGAGTGTCTGATTTCTGAGCCCCCCATTCTGAGCCTGTTATGGGCCAGAACACTATTAATAGTGTTGTTTAAGGACTCATCTCTCTCATACAGCTTGTTTCATAGATATTTACTGTTGTTGATAACAAGGCAATATATTACAGTGTATTAAACCTGGTATAGGCTACAGCCACCAAGTGGATTATTACTGCTTTCAATTGCTTCATTGTTGTCCAGATGTTTACTCAGATGCTTAGTCAGTGTGCAGGTTTGAGTTTGCATGGTTTCGTCTGTATGAGTGTCTTCCTGTATATATGTTGAGAGAGGCTGAGGGCCACAGGGTCTAGCTGGAATTCGAGGCTTGCACTGTAGGCCTCTGTGGCGTTAATGGATTAACAGCCCGGCCTGGCATGCTAATGGTGATTGTCTGTGATGTAATGAGCTTTTAATTAGGTCACCTCTGAGCTTGACCCTCTTGTAATGAGGGGGGCAGAGCAGGGCTGGGGGGGTTGGTGATAGCACCCTGACCTGCAGGTGTGAACAGGCCGAGCCTGTAAACAGGGCTGGACATTCCAGGCATTCTCAGCTCAGCATCCCCTCTCCCCCTTCTTCTCCCTGCCAATAACCCTTCACTGGCGCTCACTATGGGTGGACACACAGAGAAACAATTGGAGCCATATTTCATGCTCCCGCCAATGTGCTAAAATTGCTATTACTCAGGCACTCAGCAACCGCAGCCTTAATCAATCAATCAATCAATCTCTCTCTCTCTCTCTCTTCTCCTCCCCCCCACCCCACACAAAGTGGCGTACTGATACCACCCCACAACCCGCCTTTGACAGAACAAAACACCTCTTTATTTCAGACGAGAAAACAACAAACTGTGCCACTCAGTTTGCTGAGTCGTAGCGGGACAAATCCATCTGCAGTCATTAGAAGTGCCCTGTGAAAGGATTCCAGGACTAATGCCAACACTTTTATTGCACTATTTATGGGCACTGCATTATCATAAGTATTGCATGATTATTTTAAAACAGGGCTTTTACAATGTGTCACTGTAAGTGAGGAATGCTCTTAAGCTTGGGTTTCTTTTTTTACTTTTCTTTGTTGTGTTGTTCTCCAAATATTTCACAATTAAACATTAGGTTCTAATTAAGACAGTTGAATGGATGTGGGATGGTTGGTGTTATTAAGCAATGGTCTTGGTCCTAATCAAAGAGAATGCAGGATGTCACAGTTGGCTTTCTGAGGGGGCGGGTGTGTCGTGGACTGCACTGGTTGACTCCTCTAATTCACATTGTTTGAGCAGATTATGTACCATTTATACAGTATCTTCTGCTAGGCTATAGGGACACACAGTAGGGTTATAATCATAACGTTTATGTTCTGTTGTCAGTTCAACTGTTATGGTGGGACTATGGTGCCGGCATATTGATTTTAAAAAATCTGCGGTGACGGTCGATTGTTTGTGACTAACCAGGTTTCCATCCAACCATTTCATGCAGAAGAATTAACTGACGCATTAAAAAAAAGTCACGAAGAGGCTTATGGAAACAGGAAATGTCAGTACAATTGAATAAATGTCCACAGACAATTTCTTAATTCGACATGGTGGGATCTTTTTGTGTTGGTAAAATTAATTATGTGAGAAATGGCGCTGGAAACGCATTTATGCACAAACTATAATTTTGATATCATGGAGGGTCAGTCCTTGCATCCATAGTTCTGTCTATGAATTTGAGAGTGGTTACATTTCTCCAGCGCCATCCCTCACCCTTTTACCAAAACAGGGGTGGGGAATCACTTTGTTATTGTTTCAACTGTGATTGCCCATTTAAGTGCACAGTGATCATGCAAATGTCCAACAGGCTAAATATTGAAGGTAGGCTATTATTTGAATGCTGGTGACATGATGATCGGCGCTTGGCTGCCAATTATCAAATAAAAAGATCTTGCTCTTACCCATATCTCATCATATAACCCCTTGTCCACTTTATCAGCGAAGTCTAGAGAGCATACGGCAAAACCAAACTGTGAAGGTTTTCTATTTATCGCAACAATTTTTGTGACAAAACCATTTGTAGAGTTTATATTGCGATGATACATGGAAACGTATTAACTGCAAAAGTCATTTTTATGTGCACTACCTCATCACGCACAGCCTTTTATCGGCAACAAGTCAGTTGGATGGAAACTCAACTCTATTGGGAAAATATGCACTACTGTTTTTATGCAGATTTGAGAATATTTGCATGAATATCTGTCACCAATTGGATGGAAATCTAGCTACTGATAAGATGTTTTGTTGATCATATATATGTAGGTTAAATGTTTACTGTGCTGTATGTCCCCCATTCTGTAACTCACCAATGGATGGATGTGACTGATGTTAGCTTAGCTGTCATCAGGTTGAGAGACAGAGAGCTTTGAAAGGACTGGAGGGACAGTCAGGGACCCTAAGGTGGTAAGCAGACTCTCTCGCTCTCTCATTTTTGTGGCCTAGACTCATAAAGATCCTATAAAAGGGCTTGTCTTAATGAGGAGCTCTTTATGAGGTTCTCATTGGGCCTCTGGGGGATAATCAGACTGCAGTAGGAAGTCGTCTGTGTTGATTGCCTGCCCTTTTTCTCAGCGGTGGTCTGGCCAGCCGTAACCTCCTTCCCCCCTTTAGAATTGCTCCTGTGTTTAGTTATTCCCTGACAAGTCAGCTGGTGCTCGGTGTGCAGGCAGGCGACTTGTGGGTCTTAATTGCCTCCCTCTCGGCCCAGCCGGCTGCGGCTCTTTTACGAGGCCCGGCTGGGCTGTGTGCTCCTCACCCCTGGGTCTTCCTCCTCCTCCTCTCCCCAGGTAGGTCATTGTGCCCCTGAGCTTTACGCCTTCCTTTCCCCTCCTTCCCTCCATCTGGTGGACTGAGACCTGCTGGACACATGTTCTGGGGGCTTGTCTGGGAGGGATCCATGCGGTGTAGGTGGACTCAGACACGGAGAGGCCCCCAAGCAGGCAGCTAATTGGGTTGTCTTACATGTGGGTGCTGTGGTGTGGTGGATGTGTGGTGTGGCTTGGTGGAGAGGTGCTGTGTGTGGCATAGTAAAGAGCCTCCTCCAGGGGGAGGCAACGTGGTGGTTTGTGTTTACTTCCTATGTGATTGGCACATCATTTTAGACAGATGCAAGCTTAAAGGGATACTTCGGGACTTTGGCAATGAAGCCCTTTATCTACTTCCCCATAGTCAGATGATGAACTCATGGATGTCTCTGCATCCAGTATGAAGGAAGTTAGAGTTAGTTTCGCGAGCCAACGCTAACTAGCGTAAGCGCAACAACTGGAAGTCCATGGTATCTACTAGCATGCTAGCAGTTACCATAGACTTCCAGTCATTGTGCTAACTCTAGTTAGCAATTGTGCTAAAACTTGTGAGCAACTTCCTTCAAAACTGCACACAGAGACATAACAATGGTATCCATAAGTTCATCTGACTCTGGGGAAGTAGATATAAGGCTTCATTGACAAAATCCTGAAGTATCCAGTTAAAAACAAGCTCTGCCAATAAGAGGGACTCAGTCTATGTTTTTGGCCATTCAAAATAAATATGAGTTTCAGCTTTATTAGAAACAATATGTTTGCTTGTTTGTGTAGCTTTGCTAGTAGATCTGCAGACAGAACTATGCTGAACAAAAATATAAACGCAACATGTAAAATGTTTGTCCCATTTATCATGAGCTGAAATAAAAGATCCCAGAAATGTTGCATACACACAAAAAGCTTATTTACATTTACATTTTACTTATTTCTCTAAAATGTTGTGCACAAATTTGTTTCCATCCCTGTTAGTTAGTGAGCATTTATCATTTGCCAAGATAATCCATCCACCTGACAAGTGTGGCATATCAAGAAGCTGATTAACCTCTTAAGGATCACACTCTTCTTTTCAATTTCCGCCTAAAATGACATACCCAAATCTAACTGCCTGTAGCTCAGGACCTGAAGCAAGGATATGCATATTCTTGATACTACAGTGGGGGAAAATAGTATTTAGTCAGCCACCAATTGTGCAAGTTCTCCCACTTAAAAAGATGAGAGGCCTGTTTTCATCATAGGTACACGTCAACTATGACAGACAAAATGAGAAAAACAAATCCAGAAAATCACATTGTAGGATTTTTAATGAATTTATTTGCAAATTATGGTGGAAAATAAGTATTTGAGATATATGTATATATATGAGATCTGGAGACTGGCTAGGCCACTCCAGGACCTTGAAATGCTTCTTACGAAGCCACTCCTTCGTTGCCCGGGTGGTGTGTTTGGGATCATTGTCATGCTGAAAGACCCAGCCACGTTTCATCTTCAATGCCCTTGCTGATGGAAGGAGGTTTTCACTCAAAATCTCACGATACATGGCCCCATTCATTCTTTCCTTTACACGGATCAGTCGTCCTGGTCCCTTTGCAGAAAAACAGCCCCAAAGCATGATGTTTCCACCCCCATGCTTCACAGTAGGTATGGTGTTCTTTGGATGCAACTCAGCATTCTTTGTCCTCCAAACACGACGAGTTGAGTTTTTACCAAAAAGTTCTATTTTGGTTTCATCTGACCATATGCCTTTCTCCCAATCCTCTTCTGGATCATCCAAATGCACTCTAGCAAACTTCAGACGGGCCTGGACATGTACTGGCTTAAGCAGGGGGACACGTCTGGCACTGCAGGATTTGAGTCCCTGGCGGCGTAGTGTGTTACTGATGGTAGGCTTTGTTACTTTGGTCCCAGCTCTCTGCAGGTCATTCACTAGGTCCCCCCGTGTGGTTCTGGGATTTTTGCTCACCGTTCTTGTGATCATTTTGACCCCACGGGGTGAGATCTTGCGTGGAGCCCCAGATCAAAAAGATTATCAGTGGTCTTGTATGTCTTCCATTTCCTAATAATTGCTCCCACAGTTGATTTCTTCAAACCAAGCTGCTTACCTATTGCAGATTCAGTCTTCCCAGCCTGGTGCAGGTCTACAATTTTGTTTCTGGTGTCCTTTGACAGCTCTTTGGTCTTGGCCATAGTGGAGTTTGGAGTGTGACTGTTTGAGGTTGTGGACAGGTGTCTTTTATACTGATAACAAGTTCAAACAGGTGCCATTAATACAGGTAACGAGTGGAGGACAGAGAAGCCTCTTAAAGAAGAAGTTACAGGTCTGTGAGAGCCAGAAATCTTGCTTGTTTGTAGGTGACCAAATACTTATTTTCCACCATAATTTGCAAATAAATTCATTAAAAGATCCTACAATGTGATTTTCTGGATTTTTTTTCCTAAATTTGTCTGTCATAGTTGACGTGTACCTATGATGAAAATTACAGGCCTCTCTCATCTTTTTAAGTGGGAGAACTTGCACAATTGGTGGCTGACTAAATAGTTTTTTCCCCCCACTGTATTTGAAAATAAACACTTTGCAGTTTGTGGAAATGTGAAATGAATGTAGGAGAACACAACATAATCTGGTAAAAGATAAAACAAACCTCAAAACTTTTTTTTTTTCTTTGCATCATCTTTGACATGAAAAATAAAAGCCACAGATTCCGATAGGAAGCTGGAGGTAATTTAGATTTGGTCCAAAAGAGGTCAACAGTGTATGTGCAAAGTTTCAGACTGAAACCTTCAAGAATGAGAGAGCTATATTAGATGTAGTATGAAGTCACCCAGGTGTCCCTCACGAGTTTGTCCAAATGTATCCAAGTGGCCTAATTGGTAAATTGATACATTTTAAAGTACATAACTATAGAGAACATACAAAAATGCGATGGTAATAAAAAATACAAGTTTACACACTCCCAGGAATGTCATACATGATGGCTCATTAGCTTCCCTACATAAAGACACTAACCTACACACATCTACAGTCGTGGTCAAACGTTTTGAGAATGACACAAATACAAATGTTCACAAAATCTGCTGCCTCAGTTTTGATGATGGCAATTTGCATATACTCCAAAATGTCATGAAGAGTGACCAGATGACTTTTTTTTTTTTTTTTTTAGGGGGTAGATCAATGAATTGCAAAGTCCCTCTTTGCCATGAAAATGAACTTAATCCCAAAAAAACATTCAGCCCTGCCACAAAAGGACCAGCTGCCATCATGTCAGTGATTCTCTCGTTAACACAGGTGAGAGTGTTGACGAGGACAAGGCTGGAGATTACTCTGTCATGCTGATTGAGTTAGAATAACAGGCTTGTAATCATTATTCTTCCTCTGTTAACCATGGTTACCTGCAAGGAAACACGTGCCGTCATCATTGCTTTGCACAAAAAGGGCTTCACAGGCAAGGATATTGCTGCTAGTAAGATCGCACCTAAATCAACCATTTATCGGATCATCAAGAACTTCAAGGAGAGAGGTTCAATTGTTGTGAAGGCGTCAGGGCGCCCAAGAAAGTCCAGCAAGCGCCAGGACCGTCTCCTAAAGTTGATTCAGCTGCGGGATCGGGGCACCACCAGTGCAGAGCTTGCTCAGGAATGGCAGCAGGCAGGTGTGAGTGCATCTGCACGCACAGTGAGACAAAGACTTTTGGAGGATGGCCTGATGTTAAGAAGGGCAGCGAGGAAGTCACTTCTATCCAGGAAAAACATCAGGGACAGATATTCTGCAAAAGGTACAGGGATTGGACTGCTGAGGACTGGGGTAAAGTCATTTTCTCTGATGAATCCCCTTTCCGATTGTTTGGAGCATCCGGAAAACACCTTGTCCGGAGAAGACAAGGTGAGCGCTACCATCAGTCCTGTGTCATGCCAACAGTAAAGCATCCTGAGACCATTCATGTGTGGGGTTGCTTCTCAGCCAAGGGAGTGGGCTCACTCACAATTTTGCCTAAGCCATGAATAAAGAATGGTACCAACACATCCTCCGAGAGCAACTTCTCCCAACCATCCAAGAACAGTTTGGTGACGACCAATTCCTTTTCCAGCATGATGGAGCACATTGCCATAAGGCAAAAGTGATAACTAAGTGGCTCGGGGAACAAAACATCAACATTTTGGGTCCATGGCCAGGAAACTCCCCAGACCTTAATCCCATTGAGAACTTGTGGTCGATCCTCAAGAGGCGGGAGGACAAACAAAAACCCACAAATTCTGACAAACTCCAAGCATTGATTATGCAAGAATGGGCTGCCATCAGTCAGGATGTGGCCCAGAAGTTAATTGACAGCATGCCAGGGCGGATTGCAGAGGTCTTGAAAAAGAAGGGTCAACACTGCAAATATTGACTCTTTGCATAAACTTAATGTAATTGTCAATAAAAGCCTTTGACACTTATGGAATGCTTGTAATTATACTTCAGTATACCATAGTAACATCTGACAAAATATCTCATAACACTGAAGCAGTGAACTTTGTGAAGACCAATACCTGTGTCATTCTCAAAACTTTTGACCACGACTGTCGATGCCGGGCAGGGTGGGTGTGTAGCCAGAGACAGCAGCAGGGGTCCAACTGAATGAACCAGTTTCTACTGGAGGACTTGAATGTGGTCTCTTTGGTGTTTGCTCCCAGAGTTCATCTGAGTCAGAGTCTCTAGCACTATAGAAGATTAAAAAAATTCAGCAAGAACTCAAGTTTACTATTACTTATTTTATTGAACCTTTATTTTAGCAGGGGGGTGAGCCCTTGCCAATGTGTATTTTATGTTGACTATCACATGCTATGCCTGTAGTTTTTGAGTGCCCTATTTACTATTGGTAAACATATTTCATTATAGTGATTATATATCTACAGCAATCAAAGTAAAATATCTCAAATGAATAATATGCAAGCATTTAAACAAGTGCATTAGCATGAGAAGAAAGAAAGTATTTTACTTACCAGTCTAAAGTTACGTCATTCCCATCCAAAAGAAATCAGCGTGAGTCTACAGTGTAATCACTTACTGAGTCCTCATCAACTTCTATGTCACTTTCCCCATTGATTTCTGCAATAATCTCGTCCAAATCTGTGTACTTGGACTTCGATTGAGCTTTCCCTGTTTTATTAGCCATGTTATACTTCCTAAAATAGCAATAAACTTGGTAGAACTAATCGAGCGTGCCCAGTTCATTGGCTTTCTAGCTAGCTATGTTTCAAAACTATAGTTGGTCATTGGACCAAGATAAAGTCAATCAAGCGAACACCGCCCGTCTCATTGGTGCGTATTCATGAAAATCCTTGGTGTGCTAATATACAGTGAGGGAAAAAAGTATTTGATCCCCTGTTGATTTTGTACGTTTGCCCACTGACAAAGAAATTATCAGTCTATCATTTTAATGGTAGGTTTATTTGAACAGTGAGAGACAGAATAACAACAACAAAATCCAGAAAAACACATGTCAAAAATGTTATAAATTGATTTGCATTTTAATGAGGGAAATAAGTATTTGACCCCCTCTCAATCAGAAAGATTTCTGGCTCCCATGTGTCTTTTATACAGGTAACAAGCTGAGATTAGGAGCACACTCTTGGTGACAACAGTTGGTGTGATTATTCGCAAATGGAAGAAACAAAAAAGAACTGTCAATCTCCCTCGGCCTGGGGCTCCATGCAAGATCTCACCTCGTGGAGTTGCAATGATCATGAGAACAGTGAGGAATCAACCCAGAACTACACGGGAGGATCTTGTCAATGATCTCAAGGCAGCTGGGACCATAGACCAGCTGGTCCTCTGTAGCTCAGCTGGTAGAGCACGGCGCTTGTAATGCCAAGGTAGTGGGTTCGATCCCCGGGACCACCCATACACAAAAAATAAAAAATAAAAATGTATGCACGCATGACTGTAAGTCGCTTTGGATAAAAGCGTCTGCTAAATGGCATATTATTATTATTATTATGTTATATAGTCACCAAGAAAACAATTGGTAACACAATACGCCGTGAAGGACTGAAATCCTGCAGCGCCCGCAAGGTCCCCCTGCTCAAGAAAGCACATATACAGGGCCGTCTGAAGTTTGCCAATGAACACCTGAATGATTCAGAGGAGAACTGGGTGAAAGTGTTGTGGTCAGATGAGACCAAAATCGAGCTCTTTGGCATCAACTCAACTCACCGTGTTTGGAGGAGGAGGAATGCTGCCTATGACCCCAAGAACACCATCCCCACCGTCAATCATGGAGGTGGAAACATTATGCTTTGGGGGTGTTTTTCTGCTAAGGGGACAGGACAACTTCACCGCATCAAAGGGACGATGGACGGGGCCATGTACCGTCGAATCTTGGGTGAGAACCTCCTTCCCTCAGCCAGGGCATTGAAAATGGGTCGTGGATGGGTATTCCAGCATGACAATGACCCAAAACACACGGCCAAGGCAACAAAGGAGTGGCTCAAGAAGAAGCACATTAAGGTCCTGGAGTGGCCTAGCCAGTCTCCAGACCTTAATCCCATAGAAAATCTGTGGAGGGAGCTGAAGGTTCGAGTTGCCAAACGTCAGCCTCGAAACCTTAATGACTTGGAGAAGATCTGCAAAGAGGAGTGGGACAAAATCCCTCCTGAGATGTGTGTAAACCTGGTGGCCAACTACAAGAAACGTCTGAGCTCTGTGATTGCCAACAAGGGTTTTGCCACCAAGTACTAAGTCATGTTTTGCAATACTTATTTCCCTCATTAAAATGCAAATCAATTTATAACATTTTTGACATGCGTTTTTCTTTTTTTTCTTTTGTTATTCTGTCTCTAACTGTTCAAATAAACCTACCATTAAAATTATAGACTGATCATGTCTTTGTCAGTGGGCAAACGTACAAAATCAGCAGGGGATCAAATACTTGTTTCCCTCACTGTACCTTTTGTTTAGCCAATGCGTCATGCAGAATCATGAAACAAGTTCGGTCGCCTTCTAGAGTATCTGAGGATTGCAGAAAAACCTAACTTGACTGGGTGAAACAAGGTGTAGCGTTTATATTACGTTGAAATGTTTTGTTGCAAGTTCAACAAGTCGGAATTCAGGTGAAACGCTGTATACAACATGGACCGTGTTAGGATATAAAAATGGATTTCATCAAACAAAACAACACTACGTTTTCTCTCTGGGACCCTCAGGATGACAAATCAGAGCAAGATTACTGAATGTAAGTACATTATTTACCTTCAGAGATTAGTGTATCAAACCAGTTGCCGTGATAAAAGTGTTTTGTTGTTGTGCACTATCTTCAAACAATAGCATGGTATTTTTTTACTGTAATACCTACTGTAAATTGGACACTGCAGTTAGATTAACAATAATTTCAGCTTTCTGCCCATATAAGACATGTATATGTCAGTGAAAATGTGCTTTTGTTGACAACGTAATTGTAGTCACATTATCCGTATTGAGTAACAACTGTCCCGATTTCGGGACACCCATCCAGTAGAGGTTAAACAGCATGATCATTACACAGGAGCACCTTATGCTGGGGACAATAAAAGGCCACTCTAAAATGTGCAGTTCTCTCACAACACAATGCCACAGATGTCTTACGTTTTGAGGGAGCGTGCAATTGGCATTCTGACTGCAGGAATGTCCACCTGAGCTGTTGCCAGATAATGTAATGTTAATTTCTCTACCATAAGCCGCATCCAACGTCGTTTGAGAGAATTTGGCAGTACGTCCAACCGGCCTCACAACCGCAGACCATGTGTAACCATGCCAGCCCAGGACCTCCACATCCGGCGTCTTCACCTGCGGGATCGTCTGAGACCAACCACCCAGCTGAAGAAACTGTGGGATTGCACAACCTAAGAATTTCTGCGCAAACTGTCAGAAACCGTCTCAGGGAAGCTCATTTGCGTGCTTGTCGTCCTCACCAGGCTCTTAACCTGACTGCAGTTCGGTGTCGTAACCGACCTCACTGGGAAAATGCTCACCTTCGATGGCCACTGGTACGCTGGAGAAGTGTGCTCTTCACAGATGAATCCCAGTTTCAACTGAACAGATGGCAGCGTTTTGCGGATGTCAATGTTGTGAACAGAGTGCCCCATGTTGGCGGTGGGGTTATGGCATGGTCAGTCATAAGCTACGGACAAACAACACACATTTTTTATTTAATCGATGGCAATTTGAATGCACAGTAACGAGATCCTGAGACCCATTGTTGTGCCATTCATCCACCGCCATCACCTCATGTTTCAGCATGATAATGCATGGCCCCATGTCGTAAGGATCTGTACACAATTCCTGGAAGCTGAAGATGTCCAAGTTCTTCCATGGCCTGCATAGTCACCAGACATGTCCCCTATTGAGCATGTTTGGGATGCTCTGGATCGACGTGTACGACAGTGTGTTCCAGGTCACGCCAGTATCCAACAACTTCGCACAGCCATTGAAGAGGAGTGGGACAACATTCCACAGGCCACAATCAACAGCCTGATCAACTCTATGCAAAGGAGATGGGTCACACCAGATAACTGACTGGTGTTCTGATCCACGCCACTACTTTCTTTAAGGTATCTGTGACCAACAGATAGATGCATACTGTATCTGTATTCCCAGTCATGTGAAATCCATAGATTATGGCCTAATGAATTTATTTTGACTGATTTCCTTATATGAACTGTAACTCAGTAAAATCATTGACATTTTTGCATTTTGCGTTTATATTTTTGTTCAGTATAGAACATTTACTTAGTTGCTTAAGTGGCTAATGAAGATTAATTTGATGTGTTGCTTCTAGCAATTAAAGCAGTGTTTATCAACGTCATGTCAGCCTCAGTGAGAACGAGGGTGAAAACCTATCCCTTAACAGATGTTTATTTCTCAGGTCAGAGGGCACTTTCTGTTTACATCGAGGGTTAGAGGGGAGGGGGGGACTTGTTTAGAATGTGAAATTCTGGTGTAATCAAATTACTTTTCTGTTTTCCTTCTTTCTCGCTCTCTCGTTTTTTGTTCCCCCCCCCAAAAAACGAATTTATGCCAGATACAAAACAACTGCTTCTCAGTGTCATGGAGCTGATGTCACTTCCTGCCTGAGGCTGACTGTAGCCACTTAACTTCCTCCATCATTCATTTCAGAGGAGGGCTGTGAAACGACTGCTCCTCCGTCTGCTCTGAGCGGGTAGAGGAGGGCTTTGTTCTGGCCCCAGGACTCTCTAAATGGCCTGTGGTTTGTGATTAGGAATAGATATGTAAATGTGGGTATGTTTGTTGGAGAAACTGTAACTGGCCAGCTGCTTTGTATAACAGTGTCTAAAGTTATGCCTTTTAATTCTTGGCAAGAGATGCAAAAAGGGGCAGAAGAGAGTGGCGAGGCATAGCTTTTGGGAACTGGAATGATGGTTTAGACCAAAACAAATGGTCTCTGGTTTCACTCAGATGCGACCCTATTATCAGCAGAAAGAGAGTGGTGGTATAAGAACATGTAAATGTATACTTCTATAATGTGTGTGTGTGTGTGCGTGCTTGGGGCCAAGAGGTTGAAGGTCAGGTCTAAAGATGCTGGTCCTGAATGGGGGATGTAGCGATTAGCTCCGAGATGCGGACATGAGGGAAAAGCGAAATCTACTCTTAAGTCCTAATGATGTTTTCTTTTGCAGGGAAAAATCTAAACATGTCCGTCGTTCAGTAATGTGACCCTAGGCGGGGTCGCGGTCTGGTCATTATGGGAAAGTCGTGTTTCTGTTACTGAAGCTTGAAACAACACATTTTCACTGGCTAAACTAGTGAGTGAGTGAGTGAGTGAGAGTCAGTGAGTGAGAGAGAGTGAGAGAGAGTGAGAGTGAGAGAGAGTGAGAGAGAATTCTCTCCATGTTGATCACAACCACCAAGAGTTAATGACCTCTGGAGAATTAAACCAGTCTGGCTCTTCTTCCCAACATTACTTCTTCTCTCATAAATTGAAAAAGAGGCAACATTTCCTTCCAAGTGTTTCCTGTTGCTCCTCTAATGACTTATAAACCAGGGAGAGTTTAACGCCAAAGGTTAGACATTCGCTATTGAAAACGTTAGACCATTGTTGCAGAGGCCATACCCTAGTAGCTCAGTTGGTAGAGCATGGCGCTTGCAATGCCAGGGTTGTGGGTTTGATTCCCATGGGGGACCAGTACGAAAATGTATGCGCTCACTACTGTAAGTCGCTCTGGATAAGAGCGTCTGCTAAATGACTAAAATGTAAATATTTAAAGTAGTAGTGACAGTTATTCAAAATACAGTAGTTATCTAAGAGGTTACCAATTATACAAATGAAAAGGAATACCCGAAAGCCTTGGTGAAGGCAAAACATATAAAGGAGACTTATAAAACTCAGCAAAAAAAGAAACGTCCCTTTTTCAGGACCTTGTCTTTCAAAGATAATTAGTAAAAATCCAAATAACTTCACAGATCTTCATTGCAAAGGGTTTAAACACTGTTTCCCATGCTTGTTCAATTAACCATAAACAATTAATGAACATGCACCTGTGGAACGGTGGTTAAGACACTAACAGCTTACAGACGGTAGGCAATTAAGGTCACAGTTATGAAAACTTAGGATACTAAAAGAGGCCTTTCTACTGACTCTGAAAAACACCAAAAGAAAGATGCCCAGGGTCCCTGCTCATCTGCGTGAACGTGCCTTAGGCATGCTGCAAGGAGACATGAGGACTGCAGATGTGGCCAGGGCAATAAATTGCAATGTCTGTACTGTGAGACGCCTAAGACAGCGCTACAGGGAGACAGGACAGACAGCTGATCGTCCTCGCAGTGGCAGACCATGTGTAAAAACACCTGCATAGGATCGGTACATCCGAACATCACACCTGCGGGATTGGTACAGGATGGCAACTACAACTGCCCGAGTTATACCAGGAACGCACAATCCCTCCATCAGTATTCAGACTGTCCGCAATAGGCTGAGAGAGGCTGGACTGAGGGCTTGTAGGCCTGTTGTAAGACAGGTCCTCCCCAGACATCACCGGCAACAACGTCACCTATGGGTACAAACCCACTGTCGCTGGACCAGACAGGACTGGCAAAAAGTGATCTCACTGACGAGTCACGGTTTTGTCTCACCAGGGGTGATGGTCGGATTCGCGTTTATCGTCGAAGGAATGAGCGTTACACCGAGGCCTGTACTCTGGAGCGGGATCGATTTGGAGGTGGAGGGTACGTCATGGTCTGGGGCGGTGTGTCACAGCATCATCGGACTGAGCTTGTTGTCGTTGCAGGCAATCTCAACGCTGTGCGTTACAGGGAAGACATCCTCCTCCCTCATGTGGTACCCTTCCTGCAGGCTCATCCTGACATGACCCTCCAGCATGACAATGCCACCAGCCATACTGCTCGTTCTGTGCGTGATTTCCTGCAAGACAGTAATGTCAGTGTTCTGCCATGGCCAGCGAAGTGCCCGGATCTCAATCCCATTGAGCACGTCTGGGACCTGTTAGATCGGACGGTGAGGGCTAGGGCCATTCCCCCCAGAAATGTCTGGGAACTTGCAGGTGCCTTGGTGGAAGAGTGGGGTAACATCTCACAGCAAGAACTGGCATATCTGGTGCAGTCCATGAGGAGGAGATGCACTGCAGTACTTAATGCAGCTGGTGGCCACACCAGATACTGACTGTTACTTTTGATTTTGACACCCCCTTTGTTCAGGGACACATTATTCAATTTCTGTTAGTCACATGTCTGTGGAACTTGTTCAGTTTATGTCTCAGTTGTTGAATCTTGTTATGTTCATACAAATATTTACACATGTTAAGTTTGCTGAAAATAAAAGCAGTTGACAGTGAGAGGACGTTTCTTTTTTTGCTGAGTATATATTTAGCGACAGGTGGGGCAGAACAGAGCAACAAGTCACCTCAAACACTTCAACAACGAACATTTAAAGCGTTTTCATTTTTGGGGGGAGGGGAAGCGGGATCTTCCCCTTAACACCTCCATGGTTGTAATTACATGATACTTAAGTAACAAAATGTGCCACTTGACTTTCTTCTACCCCCTTCTCTTTGAGTCTTTGACTCAACTTGCATCATCAGTTTTTGTCTCATTGTCCTGTGACACCTCTCATTGCCTGTAATAGCGGTGTGGTGTTATTATGGCTGTGGAGCGTTTGGGTGAGGCCCCTTCTTTGTTGTTGACAAGATAGCTGTGATTAATGTGCCTTTTCCTGACCCCAGCTGTAGACTCAACCTCCCTCTCATGTCCCCAGTGCCTCTAATGGATTAACCTGTGGCCCTGGAGACCTCGCCTAGCTCTCGTCTAGCTCCGCTCAATACCACAGGAGAGAGGGAGGGGGAGCAGAGATGGGTGAGAAAGAAGGGTGGGGTGTGTGGTGGCAAAGGTAGTTTAATTGTCAACTAATCGCTTCCTATAACAGAGTTTCCACTGTTTTATGGAGAATTGTGTTGTGTGTTTTTTTTCTGTTCATATGGAATTTGTGTAAAGGGTGTGATGTCACCCTCTCCCGCCCCCACCAGATCCACCTCGGGGCACCAAAGAGGAAGAAAATTAGAGGGGAACTTTCACATAAAAGGCAGAGGTTTGCCCGGTTTCAAACAGTCAGGTGACGCAAAGGAAAACAGGCATTTATGGACACAGGCCATTTCGGTCGCTCAGTCGGCTGCAATCGAAACAAACTCATTTTCAATTACAGATAAGAAATCCTGGAAGTAATTTGATTTTCCAACTAGGAGCTGTAATCAATTTCTCTTCAGCGAGGGCTGTTGGATTGGTAGGTGACCACAGAGTCTGCTAGTTTGTCGACCGCATTAAAAAGCTGGAGGAATGCTCCATTGAGAGATGGTGGATTAGAGAACAGGCCTGAAGAAATCTCCCCATACCAGCCCTTAAACCACCCACTATTCTTTCTGTGGTAACGTGTGGGTGGGGACATGGGTGCATTTAAGGTGTGTGCCTAAGTGTGTGTGTGTGTGTCTGAGTGTCTATGTCTGAGTGTCTGGGTTTGTGTGCCATTGTGTGTGCATATATGTGTGTGTTCAAGTTTACCAAAAATAGCCACAGCTAGCGAGCAGCAGCCCCACAACCAACCATCCTTTCCTCTCCATCAACCTCCAAACACCACCCCATCTTTACTTCAGAGCAGAAAACTAATATTAAACGTATGTTGGACTCACCCACCTCTTGCACACTGCCTGCCTGCATGGCTTCCTCCCCTTGCACTCCCTTCTGTTCCTTCATGTCCCGGATATAATTATAGCCATCCGAGGGATGATTATATGTTTACCCTCGAAGCTGGCCGACTGCCTGTCCCCAGTCCCACTGGAGTTGCATATGTCTCAAAGGGGTTCCTCTTGAAAAGCACCACAGAAAGAGGGACCAGTAAAAAATGAGAGACGGAGAGAGAGCAGCGAATCGGTCATGACTTTGATATAATATCTATTTTTACATATGGTCTGCCTTGCGCTACACAGAACTGCCTGCTGCTTCACTTTAGGGAGCTGGTTAGCAGAGTCTCGCCACTATACTTTTGGGAGTGGAGGACGATTAGGAGGATGGGGGAGGCCTCTGCAAACTATAATACAAATGACTGCCCTCTGTAGACTACAATTCATTTATATATAATGTATACGCGTATGTTTGTTCATTTAGCAGAAGGTTGAGATCAGAAGCCTGGGTTACACATCTGCTATAGTTAGCACATGGGAGAGAACACTGAACAATATCATAAATATATCATAGCAAAATCCCTCAAAGGTTCATTGTCTCCTGCAACCCTGTGTCTACACAACCACAATCCACTTCTGTCCGCTGAAGATGTAATTTAAGTTATATGTATAGATATATTATCCATTTATAGATGGATAATAATATTGTTTTGTTATGCCTTTACATTGCTAATTGACCTGTTTTTTTATGACTCGGCATCAAGGAAGAATTTGCAGACCGCTCTTTCACGTTGCCTAGCAATATCCATTAATCTGCCTATAGCAGCTATGTATGAAGGAGCCTTTAAAAGGTGGGTCAAAAGATCTTCATTCCATAACTAATTAACAACGCAACCTCTCCACAAGCAAAGGTGGTTAAATCATTCCAACCCAGAATACATTGTCCATTTAGTATCATGATAGAACATTAACACAGCATGTTCCATTGTTGAACACAAGTTTGCAACATAAGAAACCAGGGTCCAAACGTGCTTATGTCATGCTTTGGCTTGTTTATGCATTTTGGATGGCGAGGAGGGAGGGAACTGACCTCTGAGTTGACTGGTAATCCTTGGGATTTCGCTACAGCTAATCGGAGAGCTACTCTCCGGTGCAGCAAAGGACTGTGGGCCAGTCTGACGGAAAAAAAGGAGTGCAAAAGTTGCGTACATAGAAGCCAAAGCAGGAAATGCTCTGTCCAGTGTTAAATATTTTTCTACAATGTATAAACAAGTGACTAGTGTCTCACTAGATACTGTGAGGACGGAAGAACAAGCTGATACTGGACTCTGCTACATTATTTTAATTGAACCATGAACCATCAACACAGAGTTTGCTGTAGGGGGAACATGGTTTGAGTTCACAGAGTGGGTCTCAGCCTTGGCCAGGTTACGGGTTGGCTGTCCACAGCTTGTATATTTGTGAATGTTTGGTTGCAGAATGCTCTTGGTTTCCAGTTACCTAATTTCCTGAACAAGAACAAATATATAAATAAATACAGACTCGTATATAGAGACTTTAGTGCATACAGAATGGTCACAGAAGGTTTTGACACACATGCACACACACACACACGCGGACACACACACTCACACAGATAGTTTGTTTAGCTGCGGACATGCTGAAGCCCACGCATCCACACTCACCTCAGTGCTGTCCTTGTAATGGCTAGTATCTCTGGTCCCTGAGCCCTGGGGGGACGATAAAAGCCAGGCCGTTGTGTTTTATCTGTCCTGCTGAAAGTTAGCCATTGACACTATGCACTTTAAGATAAGTGTCACTCACTGGGAGGACTTACCCATCCCACGCTGGGAGGGACAAACTGCAACGTTTGTGTCCCTCTTAGCGGTGAGCTTACCACCGACTTTGCTGGCATGGGCAACTGTTACTAAGCAATATAACTTTTTTCCCCAGGGAAAGTTTAAATAAAAAGGGGGGAAAAAACAACAATGCTGAATTAAAGTTTCTACCTCAGTCAATATGGATTTTTATGTGAAATCCGACTACCCAGTCCTCCCCATGCACCATGCCACTTAATTTCAGCCACGATTACTCAATGTGTCTGTCCTCGTCTCTTTGCTTTTCTGTATCCGCAACGTCCGAATATGATTCTTTCACAATTACCCACTTCACCAACGGCAACCCCACAAAAGTCAATCATGGAGAGCACTCTGCCTGTTTTTAGGGACGGACAAAAGGAAAAAAGTTGGTGGGGTTGTCTGCTGTAATTTGATTGCTGACAAGTGTGGGGAAAAAGGTCTGTCAGCTTAGCGACGGTACCCAACAAAGGGCAATCTCATTGTTACCGTCGTAGTGCTCAATTGCTGGATGACGGGCATGGGACAAAGGAACAGCAGGCTGCAGCGGGCATCGCTGGGACCCTCCCTGCTCCCTCCACAGTGGTAATGACAGCCTAAGCGCGAACAGCAGGTGTCTTCCATTCAAGGCTGGGCAGGTTAATAAAGTTTCCTCAGAGAGTAAATAAACAAGGGCTTGTTCACACACTGGCTAATTGTTTTTTCTTTTTCCCCCCGTTCCACCCAGCTCTGTGTGGACAGCCGTGATGAAGGACACTGTCTGGTTCCCCTGAGGTCTCCCTCCCAGGCCCTCGCCATCTCAGCTCCCAAGGCCCCCCAATGAGCTCAACTGGGGCCCCTGTACTGTCCTGTCATGGCTAAACAGAGGTGTTTTACTTCCAAAATAGCAGACGCTTGACTTTGCTAGCTGGGTTGCTGTTAAAAGATTTGGAAGAAATATAATTGTTTTGAAGAAAGAAAGTAACTTGTTGATCTGTGTTTCAATGCAAATCCTTATAGAACACAGATTCTCCTTCTCCCTCTCTGGTCTGGATATGGTTGTGATCCGTAGGTATACTGCCAGATGGTATTTCTTCCCTTTGTGTCACTGCAACTTTGCAAAGTCGTCCGGTTTGTGTCCCATCCTTAACGAGAGCCAAGTACAGTGACTTGCAAAAAAGTATTCATCTACCTTGGCGTTTTTCCTATTTTGTTGCATTTCAACCTGTAATTTAAATTGATTTTTATTTGGATTTCATGTCATGGACATACACAAAATAGTCCAAATTGGTGAAGTGAAATGAAAAAAATAACGTGTTTCAAAAAATTATACAAAATAAATAACGGAAAAGTGGAAAAAGTGGTGGTGCATCCCCTTTGCTATGAAGCCCCTAAATAAGATCTCGTGCAACCAATTACCTTCAGAGGTCACATAATTAGTTCAGTAAAGTCCACCTGTGTGCAATCTAAGTGTCACATGATCTCAGTATATATACACCTGTTCTGAAAGGCCCCAGAGTCTGCAACACCACTAAGCAAGGGGCACCACCAAGCAAGCGGCACCATGAAGACCAAGGAGCTCTCCAAACAGGTCAGGGACAAAGTTGTGGAGAAGTACAGATCAGGATTGGGTTATAAAAAAGTATCCAAAACGTTGAACATCCCACGGAGCACCATTAAATCCACTATTTAAAAAATTGAAAGAATATGGCACCACAACAAACATGCCAAGAGAGGGCCGCCCACCAAAACTCACAGACCAGGCAAGGAGGGCATTAATCAGAGTGGCAACAAAGAGACCAAAGATAACCCTGAAGGAGCTGCAAAGCTCCACAGTGGAGATTGGAGTATCTGTCCATAGGACCACTTTAAGCAGTACACTCCACAGAGCTTGGCTTTACGGAAGAGTGTCCAGAAAAAAGCCATTGCTTAAAGAAAAAAATAAGCAAACCCGTTTGGTCTTCGCCAAAAGCCATGTGGGAGACTCCCCAAACATGTGGAAGAAGGTACTCTGGTCAGATGAGACTAAAATTGAGCTTTTTGGCCATCAAGGAAACGCTATGTCTGACGCAAACCCAACACCTCTCATCACCCCGAGAACACCATCCCCACAGTGAAGCATGGTGGTGGCAGCATCATGCTGTGGGGATGTTTTTCATCGGCAGGGACTGGGAAACTGGTCAGAATTGAAGGAATGATGGATGGCGCTAAATACATGGAAATTCTTGAGGGAAACCTGTTTCAGTCTTCCAGAGATTTGAGACTGGGACAGAGGTTCACCTTCCAGCAGGATGGCCTAGTCAAAGCCCAGACCTAAATCCAATTGAGAATCTGTGGTATGACTTAAAGATTGCTGTACACCAGCGGAACCCATCCAACTTGAAGGAGCTGGAGCAGTTTTGCCTTGAAGAATGGGCAAAAATCCCAGTGGCTAGATGTGCCAAGCTTATAGAGAAATACCCCAAGAGACTGTAATTGCTGCAAAAAGGTACCACCAAAAGTGCACCTGATCTCATGGTAAGGTTCAGAAACACATTCCAGAGTGAAGGAGAGAAACTTTCAGCTTACCTGTTGAGACTTGACAAATTGCTGCACACTGTATATCGAAAAGGAGGCATTGAGCTGTCAGAGATGAATCGCACAAGCATTGGCCAAGTAGTGAGAGGTGCATCCTCACATGACATGGTTGCGCTTCGTATTCGCATGACCTATAAGCTGCGTGATCCACCAACCTTTACTGAGCTGCTGCAGGAAGTAAGGGAGGAGGACATGATTCAAGACAGGAACACAATGAAGAGTGTTGTGAAGTCATCAGCTGTTGCTCCTGTTGCTACAGTTTGTGAAGAAGCTAATACTGAGATAGAAGTGCTGAGAAAAGAGCTAAAAGGTTTGAAAATTTAAATGACACGTCTCATGTCTGCTAACGTCACAGCAGCTCACTCTGACACACAAAGGTCAGATGTTGCATTTAAAAGCAAAAAGAAAAGGGTATATCCATCACAAGAACAGACACAGGCCGACAGAAACCCTGGAGTGTTCTGTTATAGATGTGGAGAAGATGGCCATTTCAAGAGAAACTGTGAAGGTGAAGAGAACTTGAGGAAAGTCAACACACGCCTGATCAAACAAAAACGGTCTATGGGAAACTAGAGGGACCCAGTAAAGGAGCGGCCTGATGTCCCGGTGAAGATACGTTCCACAAAGTGCCACAAGTATGAAGACATGAAAGATATGCTACCTACAGGTTTAGTTGGCCCAAGTTCTGTCGTTTCTGTACAGATTGAAGGTGTCTATGCTAAAGCTTTACTAGATAGTGGTTCTCAGATTACTCTACTTTACAGATCCTTTTATGACAAGTACCTGACGCATTTGCCATTGATTCCTATAGGAAACTTAGAGATATGGGGCCTTAGCTCTGAGCAGTACCCATATGATGGCTATTTGTCGCTTAAGCTTGAGTTCTCGGGATCGGTTGTGGGCGTAGCAGAGACCATTGAAGCACTTGTGTTGGTATGTCCAGATCCGGCCATGAAATGTGACGTGTCTATTCTGGTCGGCACAAATACGTCTGTAGTGAAGAGACTTGACTGCTTGCAGAGAAAAGGAAGGTGAAGGTTTCCTTAGCACACTACAAGTTCATCCTGCTATCAAGGAGGCAAATGAGAGGATGAGAGAAAGCTCAACTGATGATGACGAGAAGAGAGGAACGGTCTGGTTCGCACAGACAAAACCTGTCACCCTGCCACCTGGTGGGCAGGCGAGAGTTACTGGAATTTCAAAGTTTCCTGGGATACCTTCTACTCAAACCCTTCTGGTAGAGAGGCCTGAAGAACCCCGGTTCCCTGAAGAACTACTAGTGAGGCCGGAAATCCAGATGGTTGCAGTTGTGTCGTCTAGAAGAATCACCCTTACTGTCAGGAATGTCTTGACAAAGGAGATCATCCTGAAACGAGGTATGCCTATTGCTCATCTGTTTCCTATAGATGTTGCTCCTGGTGTTCCATTGAAAAGAAAGCAGGATTCATCTGAGAAGTTGACATCTTCTTCATTCAACTTTGGAGATTCTCCAGTGTCTGAGGGATGGAAGAAGAGATTATGTGAAAAGATGATGGAACGGAAAGAAGTGTTCAACACATGAGTTTGGTGTGGGTTGTTCAAAGAGTACTCACCACACCATCAGTTACTGAAGACAAACCGTTTAGCGAGAGATCTCGCCGCTTGGCTCCAGCTGATGTTGAAGATGTAAGGAAGCGTCTAAATAACTTGAAAAGTTCTGGGATCATATCTGAGTAGGGAAGCCCCTATGCATCTCCTATTGTGGTGGTGAGGAAAAAGAATGGCACCATACGCATGTGTTGATTACAGGACCCTCAACAAGCGCACTGTTCCCGACCAGTACACAGTCCCACGTGTGGAGGATGCTCTGACATGGTTCAGTGTGTTAGATCTCAGAAGCGGATACTATCAAATCCCAATGGGTGACACAGATAAAGAGAAGACTGCATTTATCTGTCCAGTTGGATTTGACCAATTTGAGAGGATGCCACAGGGTGTGTCCGGAGCACCTGCAACATTTCAACGTGTCATGGAACAGACAGTTGGAGACATGAATCTACTCAAAGTTCTTGTTTACCTCTACGACTTAAATCATGTTTGGAAGGACGCTGGAAGGACACGAGCAGAGGTTGCTCAAGGTGTTGGACCGCTTGAAAAGTGAAGGCCTAAAACTGTCCCTTGACAAGTGTCAGTTTTGCCACACATCTGTCAACTATGTTGGACATATCATATCCCAGAATGGAGTGGCCACATACACATAAAAAATTGAAGCTGTCACCACGTGGCCAAGGCCAGAAACGGACTGCTCTGCGTTCTTTCCTAGGATTCTGTGGATATTACAGGAGATTTGTGAAAGACTACTCTAAAGTGAGTTACCCCCTGAATCAGCTCTTATGTGGATATCTTCCCGCAGGCAAGAAAGGGAGAAAGTCCAAGGAAGAGGTGAAAGCCTACCTCAACCCCTCAGAACCATTTGGATCAAGGTGGAATGAGAAGTGTGAATTGGCATTCGAGACATTGAAGGAAAGCCTCACAAAAGCTCCTGTGTTGGCTTTTGCTGATCCTCAGTTGCCATACGTTCTACATGTAGATGCTAGCCGCGAAGGGTTAGGTGGAGTACTGTACCAAGATCAAGGTGAGGGTCTGCGTCCTGTGGCATTTGTGAGTCGAAGCCTGACCGCTTCTGAACGCAACTACCCAGCTCACAAGTTAGAGTTTCTTGCGTTGAAGTGGGCCGTGGTTGATAAACTACATGATTACCTGTATGGGGTCAAGTTCGAGGTTAGAATAGACAACAACCCATTGACATATGTCCTCACGTCCGCAAAACTGGATGCCACTGGTCATCGTTGGCTGGCTGCGTTGTCTACCTATGACTTTAGTCTCAAGTACAGTCCCGGCAGGCAGAACATAGATGCCGATGCTTTATCTCACCGCCCTCATCAGCAATGTGCAGTGGAACAAGATTGGAGAGACATTCCTGCATCCGGTGTTAGAGCCATGTGCCAGATGTCTAATGTTGTTAGAATAACTCCAGGATCATCTCATAGTAGAGTGATTGATCAGTTGGGAACCTCTATGCATGCTGTGCCTCAAGCATACTGTAACCTGAGCATGCTGACGTCTAACATGCCCAGATTGAGCACTATGGAACTTTCTGCATCGCAACAAGAAGACCCTTGCTTAGGAGAGATTTGGGTTGCTCTTAATAAACATGATATCACCAGGGTGACCAAGACCAAACATCCACTCATCTCTTTGCTCCTGAGAGAGAGTGGGAGAAGCTAAAGATGGAAGATGGAGTTATGTACAGGATCACACATCCGCCAAACAAGATTTGTCGTGTTCAGTTACTTCTTCCAGAGAAGTTCAGAACTATGGTTCTCACGTCGCTGCATGATGACTCAGGTCATTTAGGATTTGACAAGACATATGGACTTGTCAGAGACCGGTTCTACTGGCCACGCATGAAGATGGAAGTAGAAGAGTACTGTAAGTCCTGTGTTCGCTGTGTACAGAGGAAAACACTTCCAAAGATAGTTGCTCCGCTTGGTCATATGCAAAGTGATGGACCTTCTGTGTATGGATTTCCTGTCCATTGAGCCTGACTCCAATAACACAGCGAATGTTCTGGTCATTACACAAGATACGCTCAAGCTTTTCCTACGAAGGATCAGAAAGCATCCACGGTCGCCAAGGTATTGTGGGAGAGGTATTTCATCCATTATGGTCTGCCCAAGAGGATGCATAGTGATCAAGGTAGAGATTTTGAAAGTCGACTCATCCATGAGCTACTGAATATGCTTGGAGTGGAGAAGACAAGGACAACACCATATCATCCTCAGGGAGATCCGCAACCCGAGAGATTCAAGCGAACCTTGTTGAACATGCTTGGAACTCTTGATCCTACGCGAAAGAACAAATGGAGTCAGTATGTTGGGCATCTAGTGCACTCGTATAACTGTAGTCGGAATGAAGCGACTGGCTATTCGCCATATTTTTTTATGTTTGGACGTGAAGCTAGATTGCCTGTTGATATTTGTTTTGGAGTCTCGAGTGATAGCTCTTCAGAGAGAACTTACCTCAAGTATGTATCTGATATGAAGAAACAGTTACAAGTTACTTACAAACTTGCTGAGAGCACTGCTGGAAAGCAAACCAAGAAAACAAACAGCGATATGATAAGAAGATTCGCTACACGCAACTTATGCCTGGAGACAGAGTCCTCATACGGAATCTAGGACTGAAAGGAAAACATAAGCTGGCAGATCGCTGGGTCTCTACGCCATATGTGGTGGAAAGTCAGATGTCAAACTTACCTGTGTTTCGTTTGAAGCCTGAAATTGGAGATGGACCCATTAAGATTCTTCATCGGAATCACCTGCTACCACTGGGGCAGAAAGTGTGCATAGAACCTGTGGTTAACATAGAACCAACACCTGGTAGAAGGACCCTGCAAAGGAGGAGGAAGAGAAAGGGAAATGAAAAGTTGCCTGGAAACTGTACTCCTCGGAATGATGAGAAAGTTGAAGAGGTTGAGAATCCAGAAGATGAGAAGGATTTTGACTCAGAAGATGAGGACATCGGAGTATGGTGCCAAATGCAAACTGTATAAGCCGAGAAGTGGAAGAGATGTCGGAACCATTTAGCTTGGATTTAGACATAGTTTGGAATCAAATGACAGGGGAACCTGAAAGAGCAGACCAAGTTCTGGAAGTAAAAGAGTCCAGCCAAGAAGCTGAGGTCGCACCTGGAGTTGAAGAAGATGATAATGAGGCATCTAACTCAGTTGAAGAGATTCCAGAAGAGGAACGAGAAGTTCAGGGAGAAGTGGAAACTTCTGAGGAAATGGAAGGACCAGGGATAAGAAGATCTCAGAGAGTAAAGAAAGCTCCTGTATTACTTACCTATGATAAACCTGGAGTTCCAAGTATAGCCCCAGATGCGGCAGGTAGCTTAGTGGGTAAGAGCGTTGTGCCAGTAACCGAAAGGTCGTTGGATCTTATCCCCGAGCAGACTAGGTGAAAAATCTGTCGATGTGCCCTTGAGCAAGGCACTTAACCCTAATTGCTCCTGTAAGTCGCTCTGGATAAGAGCGTCTGCTAAATGACTAAAAATGTTTAAAAAAATGTAATGTCAGATATTGTTCCACACTGTACAAGTGGATCGGATAAGGGAAACACAAATGTATCTCCTTTTCAATTATCTAACAAGTTTTGTATCAGCTTTAGGTTGTAGTTAAGAGTTGACACGTTTACTTGTCATTACATTTCACTTATGTTTACAAGTCATGAGGACATGCCTATTTTGGTGGGGGGGGGGGTAGGGGGGGGAGTGTAATACCTTGCTAAAAACCAAGTATAGAGTTTATTTGTTATAATGAATTGGTATTAGATTTAAAAGGTGATCGAATAGCTCCTGATTTGTAATGTCGTTAATGCATTTATTTTGAAGCAATGTTTTTAAAAATGTACAAGTGAATAGGTTGGTTTACTTTTAAGTTTAAGTTTCCCACGTATCTTGTTAAAGTTTTGACCAATGAGGAAGCTTGTTAAGTTGTGGCCAATGGGAGAGTGGACTGGTTGCTAGGAAAAGAAAAGAGAGGGAAAGGTTGAAAGAAGGGAGAGGAGAGACGTTAGTGGGGTTGGTGAAGGAAAAACGACCAAAGGAAACGATAAAGAGAGAACAAAACCATACCTACAGAGTTTTGAAGGGAAATCCTGATTTTATTTCTATAAGAGAGTGTTATTATTTCGTTAAGAAAGACCTAGTGGAGACTGAAGCTGCCGTCGCATTGTGGAGACATTCGACATCCTAGAGGTTAGCCTAGTATCGTGCGAGACTTGGAGAGAATTGCTTGTGACGATCAACGAGTTCGGGTTTCCAACGAATGTCTGTTGCTGCTACCGAGTACTGGCTGCATTGATAGCTGTGTTCGCTGTGGATCTTGTGAGGACACCTGCACGGAACTGCTATACTTTGCTGAAGCATTATCTACAAGTAGTGAGTAACTACAAATGTGGGGTGGACTTCGGGAGGGAAAAAAGTATTTGATCCCCTGCTGATTTTGTACGTTTGCCCACTGACAAAGACATGATCAGTCTATAATTTTAATGGTAGGTTTATTTGAACAGTGAGAGACAGAATAACAACAACAAAATCCAGAAAAATGCATGTCAAAAATGTTATAAATTGATTTGCATTTTAATGAGGGAAATAAGTATTTGACCCCTCTGCAAAACATGACTTAGTACTTGGTGGCAAAACCCTTGTTGGCAATCACAGAGGTCAGACATTTCTTGTAGTTGGCCACCAGGTTTTCACACATCTCAGGAGGGATTTTGTTCCACTCCTCTTTGCAGACCTTCTCCAAGTCATTAAGGTTTCGAGGCTGACGTTTGGCAACTCGTACCTTCAGCTCCCTCCACAGATTTTCTATGGGATTAAGGTCTGGAGACTGGCTAGGCCACTCCAGGACCTTAATGCGCTTCTTCTTGAGCCACTCCTTTGTTGCCTTGGCCGTGTGTTTTGGGTCATTGTCATGCTGGAATACCCATCCACGACCCATTTTCAATGCCCTGGCTGAGGGAAGGAGGTTCTCAACCAAGATTCGACGGTACATGGCCCCGTCCATCGTCCCTTTGATGCGATAAAGTTGTCCTGTCCCCTTAGCAGAAAAACACCCCCAAAGCTTAATGTTTCCACCTCCATGTTTGACGGTGGGGATGGTGTTCTTGAGGTCATAGGCAGCATTCCTCCTCCTCCAAACACGGTGAGTTGAGTTGATGCCAAAGAGCTCAATTTTGGTCTCATCTGACCACAACACTTTCACCCAGTTCTCCTCCTAATCATTCAGATGTTCATTGGCAAACTTCAGACGGGCCTGTATATGTGCTTTCTTGAGCAGGGGGACCTTGCAGGCGCTGCAGGATTTCAGTCCTTCACGGCGTAGTGTGTTACCAATTGTTTTCTTGGTGACTATGGTCCCAGCAGCTTTGAGATCATTGACAAGATCCTCCCGTGTAGTTCTGGGCTGATTCTTCACCGTTCTCATGATCATTGCAACTCCACGAGGTGAGATCTTGCATGGAGCCCCAGGCCGAGGGAGATTGACAGTTCTTTTGTGTTTCTTCCATTTGCGAATAATCGCACCAACTGTTGTCACCTTCTCACCAAGCTGCTTGGCGATGGTCTTGTAGCCCATTCCAGCCTTGTGTAGGTCTACAATCTTGCCCCTGACATCCTTGGAGAGCTCTTTGGTCTTGGCCATGGTGAAGAGTTTGGAATCTGATTGATTGATTGCTTCTGTGGACAGGTTTCTTTTATACAGGTAACAAACTGAGATTAGGAGCACTCCCTTTAAGAGTGTGCTCCTAATCTCAGCTCGTTACCTGTATAAAATACACCTGGGAGCCAGAAATCTTTCTGATTGAGAGGGGGTCAAATACTTATTTCCCTCATTAAAATGAAAATCAATTTATAACATTTTTTACATGCGTTTTTCTGGATTTTTTTGTTGTTATTCTGTCTCTCACTGTTCAAATAAACCTACCATTAAAATTATAGACTGATCATTTCTTCGTCAGTGGGCAAACGTACAAAATCAGCAGGGGATCAAATACTTTTTTCCCCTCACTGTACCTAGTCAAAGCTTTCCTTAAGTTTGGGTCAGTCACAGTGGTCAGGTATTCTGCCATTGTGTACTCTCTTTTTAGAGACAAATAACATTCTAGTTTGCTCTGTTTTTTTGTTAATTCTTTCCAATGTGTCAAGTAATATGTATATTTTTTTCTCATGACTTGGTTGGGTCTAATTGTGTCGTTGTTGTTGTCCTGGCGCTCTGTGGAGTCTGTTTGTGTTTGTGAACAGAGCCCCAGGACCAGCTTACTTAGGGGACTCTTCTCCAAGTTCATCTCTCTGTAGGTGATGGCTTTGTTATGGAAGGTTTGGGAATCGCTTCCTTTTAAGTGGTTATAGAATTTAACGGCTCTTTTCTGGATTTTGATAATTAGCGGGTATCGGCCTAATTCTGCTCTGCATGCATTATTTTGTGTTTTTCATTGTACACTGAGGATATTTTTGCATAATTCTGCATGCAGAGTCTCAATTTGGTGTTTGACCCATTTTGTGAATTCTTGGTTGGTGAGCGGACCCCAGACCTCATAACCATAAAGGGCAATGGGTTCTATAACTGTTTCAAGTATTTTTAGCCAGATCTCTCTCTCTCTCTCTCTCTCTCTCTCTCTCGATACTTCTAGTAAGAGGAACAGTGTGTGTGAGAGGAGGGGGTGGTGTGAGGTACTGAGGGCAGAACAGAGAGACACAAAGATGCAGATCAGTGGGCCAGAGTTCGTGGTGTTAGGTTTGGTAAATCTCCTGCTGTATCCACAAAGCCAGCAGCTCCCTCGCATTTCTGGAATGTCTCACATTTCTCCTCTCGCTTATTATTGTTGAACTACTTAAGGTTCCACAAGCAGAGATAAGATTTCTTCCCTTCCTCCCTAGCCTTTTCTGCAGTGTCATTATCAGAAAATGAGGTGAGATAAAGAAAGAGTACAGATATAGCGAAATTAGGGGAAATTGGGATCCTCCCTAGAAGGGCAGTGCAGTCAACTGGCCTCCATTTAGCTGCTATTTGATGTTAGGGCTATCCATTTTCATTTTGGTTTGAAATCAAGCAGTACAGGCACCAGTTAAAATAAATTATTTACAGAGGTTGGTGTACCTCTAAAGTTGGGAGGTAAAAGATAATGATGTATGATGATACAAAATTATAGCTGAACTTCGGTGCTGCTACAACTAAACTACTTCTAGTTACGGCTAGCTTGCTAACCTAGCTACCTCTGGTACTGCTGTACCTAAACTACTGCTAGCTACAGTAAGCTAGCCAGCCCTCTCTACTTGGTACTGCTATAACTAAACAACTGCTAGCTACAGCTAACTAGCCTGCTATTCCCTGTGAACACCCTGACTAATGGGGGAACGTTATCGCTTCTGGGCTATTAGGAAAAATATCCTTCAGCCCAACCCGCCTTCAATACCGCCTTGCACACTCTTGCCTGCATCTAGCTGATCTAGAGTGTAATCGTTAGTCCAACTGTTGCAAACAAGAGTTTGTTGGACAAATTCAGGTAGGTTTATCCCCATTTCGTTCTGTTTGCTTCCATTTAAGAAACGTTTTTCAACAGAATCGGCGGAATGAATACACCCCATATCACAAACAGTTCACTTTCATAGCCACATACAAACAGCTCGCTGTATTCCTTCTCGAATCTACTTGCTCTCCTCCGCTCACCTTTTCCCTTCGCTTGTGGACTTCAATGCTGTAGCTTGTGCTTTCAGTACTAGATTAATTCTCTGATCCTTTGATTGGGTGGACAACATGTCATTTCATGCTGCAAGAGCTCTGATAGGTTGGAGGATGTCCTCCGGAATTTGTCATAATTACGGTTTAAGTCTATGGAAGGGGGTAAGAACCATGAGCCTCCTAGGTTTTGTATTGAAGTCAATGTACTCAGAGGAGGACGGAAGCTAGTTGTCCTCCAGCTACACCATGGTGCTACCCTACCGAGTACTGTTGAGGCTACTGTAGACCTTCATTGCAAAACAGTGTGTTTTAATCAATTATTTGGTGACATTAATATATTTTGTATAGTTTTATCTAAAAAGGATAACTATTTTATTGTCAAATCAAATTGTATTTGTCACATTCACGTGTTTAGCAGATGTTATTGCGGGTGTAGCGAAATGCTTGTGCTTCTAGCTCCGACAGTGCAGTTATATCTAACAAGTAATATCTCATGTTTCACTATTTTTATGAAATTCACTGAGAAGGATGGTCCTACCCTTCCTCCTCTGAGGAGCCTCCACTGATGGAGAGTAACTCTACACTTTAGCGCATTATCCTTGTCACCTCAGCTCCAGCTAAATCACCACAGTAAATCGCTGCCATGTTTTCTTGCCTCACCACCTTCATTTGTTATCTCCGCTCTCTTTTTGTTCCCCTCTCTGTCTCTCTCGCTCGCTCTCTCTTTCCCCTCTCATGCATTACTATTCCAGTCTGCCCCACAGAGACTGGGCCGGAGCACCTGCAAGTGCTCACTTTGAAAGATGTTGCAGGCCCAAGAATGCGCACAGTAAACACACGAGAGCTGTATTTATAATAAATCAGCGTTATGGCTCTCTGATGGAGGTGATATCAGTGAAATGTATGCCGAGAGACCTCGTCGTCCTCAGCAAACAGCTGAGATGTGGTAGACCTGTGGGTTCTAGTACGCTATGTCACTGACTGAAATAGAGTGTGGGCAGGGTGGCGGTGGGTAACAGCGGGTGTGTGTGTGTGTATGTGGTGGTGGGTCTGTGTGTCTACATTAATCTGTGCCGGTCTGTGTCTGTGTGTGTGTGTGTGTGTGTGGGGTGGGGCGGCAGAACAGTATCAGGCAGAGTTTAGAGAAAGACAGTTGTTTGAGGATGGATCAGCTCTCAGTGACTTCAGTTCTAAATTATCTGTGTCTGTCTGTGGGTGAATCCAACATTCCAGACAATTTTGCACCTCGTTCTTCAGCGAACCCCTTAAACCACCACGATAACTGTGAAATGAATGTCAGGCAACACACATCTCGAAAAATTGCCCTGAAACCCAAACGAAACACAGGTATGTAAACAAAAGTGGACTGAACCATTCCCCAAATCCCCGACCCCCACCCCAGATGGTTCGCTTCACCTCTGGCAATCAGACAGAAAACAAATTATGTCACTCTTCTTGAAGCTGTTGTACGGTTTCCCATTACCAAACCCATTCCCATCATACCATGATGAAAGGTGACCACCCGCCATTGTTTGGTTTTCAGCAGATGCAAGCAATAATAACAACGGCTAAAGCCCAATGGATGGAAGTGTCCTAAAGCCCCTGAAACACTGTGGAGTTACAAAAGGGTCAACAGGCTTCACTTCTCTGTAAGGCCAGCAGAGGGGCTTCTGTAAATGTTTGTTGTTTTATTGTCAACACCACTCTCAGGGGCCTCAAATTGAGGTTCATTTCACTATTTTGATATGTCCTTGAAAAAATACCAAAGACTAAAAGACTGAGCTGTATCTGGAAGTTGGGCCGGAGTCAAAGAAAGCAGGCGTCTCCCTTGGTTACCTCCAGCCAATCGTTAAGAGAGAATGCTAATTGACAGAGTTGCTCTGGCGAATAGGCCTTACAGTTGCGGTCATCTTGTGGTTAAAATCTGGCAGCTCGGCCCTCTCTCTGCCAGGAGACTGTGTGCTAAAGCTAATTGCTTGTGTTTCTTACTCAGGGGTGATAAATAAATAACATATACAATGTCATAAAAATGCTTTTTTTACAGGCTGCTAACAGCTGGAGCCGTGCTGGGAGGGACACCATGGGAAACTCTGGTGTGTTCTGGATCCAACCAGCATATACATGATGTGTTGGAGAACTCAGAAGTTCTTAGTTGCCCCCTTTTCCCCTACTTCTACCTCTCCTCTCCTCTCCTCTCCTCTCCTCTCCTGTGTTTCAGGCTCCCCACTGATGGAACAAGGTACTGGAGGGGAAACTGATGAAGCAACCCAACAAATTTGGCAATTAACCCAGCACCAACCATTGCCCTGTTTGAAAGGTTCCCACAGCAACCAGGAGGCCCCCGCAGCGAGGTTTGGGCTTCCCGTTTTTCACACCTGCGGCGCCCAGGGAGGAAAAGCAGCTTGGGATAAGAGGTGTTGGTTACAATGGAACTGGAGACTGACAAAAAAACACAACAAAATAAAACATGATGTGGAGGGGTGTGTGTGTGTTAATTCATTACAGTTTCCATCCATATGAGTCTTACACCCTGCTCATAAACATTAGTGTTTGTGGTGCTGTGTTTGTTGGGGAGGGGTTAGGAGGAGTTGGGGGAAGCAGAGGTGCTTTGCAGTGCTTTTCCTCCCTACATGATGTCACTGCATGGGCCTCCTGGCCTCGCCAGGAGCAGGCATGTGGAAATCGCTGGCGAGTCGACGACAAGATTTGCAGTTGAGCCAGTTTCTTTCTAAGAATCCCTCAGACTTGTTTGTGTTATTGACTGCAGTAAAATTGGAAATGTTTCTACTCTCAAAAGAAGGATCCAATGTGGCTGATCATTGGCTAGCCTGCCCATCATGTCATCCATCATGGTATCCATAGAGATAGATTGAGGACTCTAGTGCCCATAAGCTAATTTTAGCATGGGCAGCGCATTTGAGGACTTTCACAATTTTTAAGTAGTCAACTGGGTGGTGCTTCCAATGGGTTAAGGAAGGATCACATACAACGTTTTGGGACAGTGACACATTATTCTTTTTTTTGGCTCTGTACTCCAGCACTTTGGATTTGAAATGATACAATGACTAGGAGGTTAAAGTGTCAGCTTTACTTTGAGGGTATTTCTTTATCCATATCAGGCGAACCGTTTAGAAATTACAGCACTTTTTGTACATAGTACCCCCATTTTACGGGACCAAAAGTGTATTAAGGTACTACAAAGTTAAGTATTTGGTCCCATATTCATAGCACGCAATGACTACATCAAGCTTGTGACTCTCCAAATATATTGGATGCATTTGCTGTTTGTTCTGGTTGTGTTTCAGATTATTTTGTGCCCAATAGAAATTAATGTATTGTGTCATTTTGGGGTAACTTTTATTGTAAATAAGAATATAATATGTTTTTAAACACTTCTACATTCATGTGGATGCTACCATGATTACGATAATCCTGAATGAATCGTGAATAATGATGAGTGAGAAAGTTACAAACGCACAAATATCATACCCCCAAGACATGCTAACCTCAGCATTTTTGGGGGAGTATGATATTTGTGTAAAGCCAAAACATCAAAAAATGTGTCACTGTCCCAATACTTTTGGAGCTCACTGTAATTCTATCCAAGTCATCAGGATGGACCAGACAATTAATTATACTTGAGCAAACATTCCATAACTACAGGTGGCAGTAAATCGCCAACCTTGGCTTAATACCTGTTCAAACAACACACTCCAGGTGGCAGTATGCACCATTTCAGTTAGTTTGCCAACTCATAGAAGTAGTAGTAGAAGAAAATCGACTACTTCAAAATGTTGATGGCCTCAATGGTGCTGCCCATGCTCTCACAGACGCCATAATGGGACAGATTCAATGTTGCGTCCTCTAACTATCTCTATGGTGGTATCGTATCTCTGTTCCCTGCGCTGTGAACCTTATCCAGAGTACTGGGATTAGTTCAACTCCTCCTAAATCGTTCCGTATAGCCATGACAGAACATATCGGGAAATAGGTGTCTTAAAATGTTATATGAAGGGGAAAAAGTATGACTTAGTTTGTGATATGCAGAAGGTATGGTGAATATTTTGCCCCCCCTCTGCTGCTCCCAGGCCCCTCAGCCCCTGCCATAGTAAAAGTGCATGATCTTCAGATGCAGCACAGGCCTGACGAGGAAAACTACAATGCATCACTTTAAAGTTTACGTGTGTTTACAATGTTTCATGTTTGTTGCGGTTCTGCTTCATTAGGACGACCAACGTAGTAACATTCTGGGATATTACATTGTGTGACAGCACAAATGTTGGGGTCATCTTTCAGCAACAGGATCATTTTGACTGTGAATTACAGGTAATGTGACTGAACCATGATGTTAGGGGCTTCCCAGCCACTGATTTAAGATCAGATCAGATCAGATCAGATAAGGTCCAGACCAGGTTTAACCATCCTACACTGTTACTAGGTAAACAGAAGAAACTGGCGATGGGCCAGTTGTTAAGAGCATCAGTCATAGCACACCCTATAAGTGCAATAAATGGATTCAAATAAGGAGGCTTAGACAACCACATAGCCTGCGTTTAGACAGGCAGCCCAATTCTAATATTTGTTTTCCAATCATTTTTCTTTTGATCAATTACATTAGATCTTCTCACGTCAGATATTTTTTAGAGCTGATCTGATTGGTTAAAAGACCAATTATTGAAAAAAAATAATCAGAATTGGGCTGCGTGTCTAAATGCAGCCATAGAAGCATTGTAAATAAAACCACGTAAAAAAAGTAATAGTAAGGCCGTGTACACATTTGCGCTTATAGCATAACTTTTAACATAACTCATGGTTAACGCTTTGGGTTCCTTAAAAATGTCAAGCCCTCCTAGTGATGAGCCGTCATCAGTGTGTCAGTGGTGCTGTATGTGGGGTGAACAGTACAGTAGGGAGCTGAGCTGTGTGTCGGGGTGCCAGGCAATCAGGTAGGCAGGCGGTTTGTGAGGTAGACTGGATCCCACCCCTGAGCTCCAGCTCTCAAATCAACGCACAGAAAATAAACACCGCACTGCCAAAGGAACTCGTTTACCAAATCTGAAATTGCACTCATAGCCCAAATTACCTACAATTACAAGCCCAGCTAGAAATTTACTTTTCAGTCAGCCATCCAGAAAAAGATCATAGGATATCCTACAAATTGGAATTCTTGTGCACCCCCAGCCTCCCCCTTCCACACCCCTATACCTTCCAACAACTCCCCATTTACTTAGATGGTCACTAACCTGCAGTCCCATAAAAGTAGAGTGCGTTTAAGAGGTCAGTTGCAGATTCTACAGGCAGTCGCAGGATGTGTTGGTGTGTGTGTGTGTGTGTGTCTCCCTTGGTGCTTTTATCTGAAAGTTTTCCTCCCAAACAACTTCAACAGACCCCATACTTACACGGAGAGCTCTGTTGCTACCAGTTTCGCCAAGATATTCCGACCACTCCCAAAACATTTAGCTGTTCCAGCAAAAGCAATTACGTGTTTTTGGCCCAAAGTAAAGTGGATAGGGACTCTCTTAAAAGTGTGTAAAATTCCCTCCTTGTTTAATTATGTAGTGCTGGGTGAAACCTGGGGGCCCAGTCCTCCATTCTAACTGCAGTGTTTTTTCCATGGCACACATATGCAACACATTGGTTCCCACCGAGAGATCGGAAGCAAGGCGGATCCCAAGCGAGAAGTTATGGTGTTCCCAAAGCCCGGAGCTGTGCGGTGACCTCATAGCCTGACCACCTACCACTCCACAAAATCCCAAGCATGAGGTTGGGCACCCCGAGTGTGGCATCCATCTGCAAACTGTGATGTCCAGTGTGAGTCATCCACAGCTGAGGCCTAGCTATGGGGACTTTACACCCTGACAAATACATGTCCCTTTCTCATGGTGGATTAAGGATTTCCATTTAATTCTGTCGGGGAGGAATAGCTGACTTCTAGCTGACTTGATGGTCCAACCTAATTTTCTTATAACAGTTTGTTAGTATAATAAATGGTACAGTCAGAGGACATACAGTATCTAATTAAACATACTCCGTAACAGTCCTACATGTACACACTTTACACAGTATATGTACATACTTTTCCTTTTCAGTCTTTCAAATGAAGCTGTTGTGCAATGTTGACATTACAAACACATTTGATTAAACAAATATCCAAGCTGGAGACCGCAAGTTTGATAAACAAGTCAGTCACTGCTTATAAATTAATACATGTATTGCTTTTACTACTGTTTTGATATATCCGTCTCACACCCGATTAATCCCCACGAGCTGCGTACAGACCATCTCTGTTGACAGTTTTACAATGACCAACACATATTTGATTGGCCCAATGCTATCTTTCTGGTTTACAGAAAAATTAATGATCTGTAACTAAATAGAAACTTGAAGAATATATTTTCCATGCAGTTTTACAGAAAAGTTAGACATATCAAGAATGTTATAAGCATACAAAAATGCATATTAGACAGTGAGCCAAGCCACAGTTGTATCCAGCTGCGTCTTGCTAACTTTGCTCACAGAACCAGAACAAAGGGTGATGACACAGATGTCATATACTGTCAGCATTCATCCCTTCAACTACTCAAAATCTGCAGGTCACTGAATCTGATGTTGAGTCCGGAATAGGCCATTGCGGTGACCAAATTACTGCCACTCCGGCAGTCATGAGTCATGACCGCAGTAAGATTCCACGTGACCGTTGAGTCATGGTAATCTCCTTTTATGCACTCTGGACATGCTTTGATAGTACCCAACTGGATAACTACCATCAGGTCTTAATGGCCTGGTACTCATGGCTCTATTGTCCCTCTAACCACTTTGACATCAATGCAAATGCAATTGAAAATCACATCAAATACTTATCATCAAAATAGTAGGCCTTAACATTCTTTTAAAAAAGTCACCTCACTGTGATGATCAATTTGAAGAAAGAAGTTCAATAGCAGGTTGAAACAGTGTAAAACATGGTTGTTGTGGATGTTGTTTCGACATATTAGGACTCTAAACTAAACACTGAAGCTCATGAAAATATAACTGAAATAATCTCTGGTGCTGTCCATATATTTGACAGGCCCTGTTTAGATTGACAGGGAGTAGTATCCCCTACAAATGGAAGGAGCAAGTGTATGACCAGTCCATATACTATTCCAACATCCATGCTGACAACCTTGCTCTTCTTCTCCTCTCCTCTGCTCTCCTCTCTTCTCCTCCCCTCTCCTTTCTCCCCTCTCCTATCTCCTCTCTTTTCCTTTCTCCTCTCCTCTCCTTTCTCCCCTCTCCTCTCTGCTTTGCGTCCCATCTTCCTGCCCAAGGTTCGACCACACTGGGATGTTAACATATTCCAACTGCTTGGAATTCCTTCCTGCAGTCTTGGGAGCTCACACTGTGTATTAAAACTTATTGGGCCTTTTCAAGTTTTATTTGAAAGTATGTAATTACATTCTTGAAAGAATAACTGGTCCCCGGAGTGATTTATATGGAGTATTAAATGTGAAGTTTTGAAAAGACAAAGTTTACACTCGCTCATCCACTTAAGAGCTTCTCAATGGCCTAAAATGTTCAGGGGGCTTTGGGCTATATGCAGTTAAAATAAATATGTAGAGAACAAGAAAGAGAGGGAGATGGAGCAGAAAGAGAGGGAGATGGAGCAGAAAGAGGGGGAGATGGAGCAGAAAGAGGGGGAGATGGAGCAGAAAGAGGGGGAGATGGAGCAGAAAGAGGGGAGATGAAAGAGGGAGATGGAGCAGAAAGAGAGGGTGATGGAGCAGAAAGAGGGGGAGATGAAAGAGGGAGATGGAACAGAAAGAGAGATGGAGCAGAAAGAAGGGGGGGGTGAAAGAGGGAGATGGAACAGAAAGAGAGGGAGATGGAGCAGAAAGAGGGGGAGATGGAGCAGAAAGAGGGGGAGATGGAGCAGAAAGAGGGGGAGATGGAGCAGAAAGAGAGGGAGATGGAGAACAAAGAGGGAGAAGGAACAGAAAGAGAGGGAAATGAAAGAGGGAGAAGGAACAGAAAGAGAGGGAGATGGAGAAGAAAGAGAGGGAGATGGAGCAGAAAGAGAGGGAGATGAAAGAGGGAGATGGAACAGAAAGAGGGAGATGGAGCAGAAAGAGAGGGAGATGAAAGAGGGAGATGGAGCAGAAAGAGAGGGAGATGGAGAAGAAAGAGAGGGAGATGAAAGAGGGAGATGGAACAGAAAGAGGGAGATGGAGAAGAAAGAGAGGGAGATGGAGCAGAAAGAGAGGGAGATGAAAGAGGGAGATGGAGCAGAAAGAGAGGGAGATGGAGAAGAAAGAGAGGGAGATGAAAGAGGGAGATGGAACAGAAAGAGAGGGAGATGGAACAGAAAGAGAGAGGGAGTATGAACTGACTAGCTCACCTTATGTTCCCTCGTAATATCTTACTCAACCAAGCTGAGTCAAGTCACTGAAAGGTCCATGGGGTTGGTCCACAGTCTATTTCGTATTCATAAGATTACACGCTTTGCCACTATAACAGAGATGTAGTGTAGTGTATATCATTGCCGTAGTTCCTGAAACCCACTTAAGTTCAGTTACTTGATTCAACGTTTTCCACATTGAATCAACATGGAAAACTGATTGGATTTGCAAAAAGTCATCAACGTAAGGGAATGTTGTATTTTTTTCACACAACTTTTAACCTAAATCCAATGTCATGGAATTTTTTGTTGATTTCACATTGAATTCACATTAGTTTGCCTTTAGAATGGAACTCTGCTTTGTTAGTCAGCGAGTCAATGCTGCTGGATGTATGAACAGCTTTTGTACTGAGTTACTTCTCTTAAATAATTTGATTGGTTGACTGACTAGGACACTCCAGAGATCCTGCACTGTGTGCAGGGCCATAGTCGCATGATAGAAAAGGCCATCTGTGTTCTAAGCTATGCTAGCTACTCCATTCTACTCTACTCAACTCTATACCTGCCTATTCAGTGGACCAGAACACAGTGGCTCCCTATCACAGAACAGTAGGACTCACTGGTGGGCTGCTTGCTCCGCTCCCTCCTGGACTGGCTCTGGCTCTTAGGACCCCAAGTCTAGGCCATGTCAAATCCCCTCTCTCATTAAAGAAGTATCTCTAAGTGCCAAACCAAGGCCCTGAATTTTTATTTTTTAATCCTTTGAGAAAGTCCCCCTGTGTAACCCTCCAAAGCGCTCTACAGCTTTGGCATCAGGCGTTGCCCCACTCAGCCAGGATCTGGACAGTGTTGTGGCAAGTGTCTCATCCCTTGGCACTGAGAGACCGGCCTAAAAAAAGGCAATAGCCGCCAGTAGCGGTGCGTGGGTAAAATATTGTAGAGTAACGCCAATGCCATCCTCCTCTCTTTCATTTTGACAAAACAGTCTATCACTCTGTCATACAGTACACGCTTTTATTTTTTGTTTTCTTAGGCTACCTGGCTAAAGTCCTTGCTCGCTAGTCTAACTTCCATTCATGGGCAACGTTAGCTAGTTAATTGGATTTGCCATTAGCCTTCTACATCTAGCTACATATTGAACTTCCATCCTCTCAGGCCAGGGGCACAACAATGTATGAGTTAATGGTTGGGTCAGAATCGACGTTATAAACATTGGCCAGTATGGAGAATTCAGTAAAACCACAAGTCTAAATCCCTATCTCCATCCATGGCTAATTTAGGAAAGGGGCAATTTTAGCTAGCTAGCTAGCCACTGGAGGACAACAACACAACGAGATGCAACAATTCAAGTTTTTCTGTCAATGACATATGCTCTCAATGGGATTTGATAGGAGTGATGCCAAAATCCAAGCTGGCTTCCAATGACATTTCTTTGGGTGCGCCATGAACATTCACGGTTGAGCTCGCTCAGTTTAGCTCAACACTGATTGGCAAATTTTGTATACTTATTTTTATCAAGGGAGGCCAAATGCTCGTTGGCTTCCCTTGCCTTCAATGCTACGGGCAGCAACAATGTCATACTCCTTTGGACCAGACAGCATCAGATAGATGGCCGACACGTAGAGAGACAGAGGGGCGCTGTTTCGCTCGCTTAGATGCTTTCTCCTGTGAGATACGATCAGCCTCTTGCGAGTTGAAGGAAAATTATGAAACAGAGAGACAAAAGATAAAATAATGTTTGTTTTAGTATTTTTTAATTGGTACATTTTGGGGGGGGGAAGTCTGGCTTCCCTTGGCATCCATGAATACACGCCACTGATGGCCGCCACTCACTTGAGCGGTTGCCTTTGATAACATCTGCCTGGAGCAGCTTTTCACCTGCGACAACAGGAGATGGAGGGACATTAAAGACCTGTCACTTACTTGGCCAACGATTCCCATCATCTATTGACCCAAGCTCAGTCACAAAAACACAGGACTGAACCAACTGGGCAAAAACTGGTTAAATCAATGTTGGTAAACACTTCAATACTTAAAATGATTTTTTAACAATACAAGCCAAAGCTTCTGTTGGATTTCCCAAAGTTCTAAAAACTTTAATTTTGACTTGCATGTCATCAAAACCTTTAGGATTTCAAAATTCCAATTCCTGATTCCTCTTTAGCTCCACCATGGGATAAAAAAAAAAAATCTAAATAAGGCTTTATTGCTATAACTATAGCTTCAACTGTACATACATGTGGACAAAAGACCCCAGAAAAAAAACTTTAAGTGACTAACATAGCGCCCCTCCAGAAAAGCTCAACCAATCCAACATCCATCCTTCTTCATTTTCTTTGTGTTTACTTCTACGTTCATGAGTTTACATGCCAATTCCATTAAGAATTAAAATATTCAATCCACATTGCGGAAATTCTGATTTACAGCATGATTGAAATTTAAAGTAAATGTTCCCGCTTTAGCGTAGACTGCATTAACGGTCAATGCTGCATATGTGAGCTCAATCGGAAATTACCTTTACATTTATATCGCGGAATCCGTAACGCTTCAGCTTTAGAGATTTTATAGAGCCCTTAATACTTCAGCATTCCTTGTAAAAGCAAACTGATGGTGTTTATTAAAGCGTGTTTTCGGCTGAATCAGACAGGCCGGAAGAAGCAGTGACCTCTCTTTGTTCTAGCAGAGGCGAGGAGGAGGGGTGAAACGTGAGTTTCGGCATAGCGCCTCTCCAGAAGAGCTCAACCAATCCAACATCCATCCTTCTTCATTTTCTTTGTGTTTACTTCTACGTTCATGAGTTTACATGCCAATTCCATTAAGGATTAAAATAGTTTGTGCAATCCCTCCTCAACTTCTCACCACCCCCCTCTTTCCCTCCCTTTAACCCCTCCTGCCACTTACAGGCTTTGAGACCCATGGGCTGAGTTAAGGGATTACTGGCCAAACGCGCTGTGGCACAGACCATTACCCAGAAACGAGAGGCGGCTGGGTTGAAGAATGTTCCAGTGAGATGCCTGGAACCTATAGTGAAAGCTATATTTGATCAATGGCCATGGCGCGTGTCTGCACTAATGAATACTTCACTGAGTGTCAGAAAAAATAAGAGAAAACTAAGGGTGTTATATGACACCAGGCCGGGGGTTTGCACTTCAAGGTCCCCTTTGAGCTGCTATTGATTCACAGGTGAGTGGCTCCAAGCAGGATTTAGTGACTCATAGCTGTGGAGGTGAAGTCATCCACTGTCTCACCAAATGCACCGGCACAGGACTGTTGACCTTCTCAATTGCCCAATGACAGATGTCACCTGATGATTCAGCTCAGCATGCTCACAAAAAAAGACAAATGCTACTACAATAAGCGAAAAGTAAAGTATGGTTAATGTTGTATTTTTTAAAATCAGTTTGGGAGAGTAAATTGACGTGGCCCTCTCCGTGACTGTGGGATGGGTGGTGGTTGTGCAGCCAGTGCCTGTAGGGCTGAACCACCCAGGGTTGGTAATCTCAGAGGGATCTGAGGGAGCTCAGTGGGGCTAAGCCCGGTCAACGCCTGGGAGTGGACCTCCATTAGAGACCCACAGCCAGGTGCCCTCAGCCACAGCCCCACCAGGCCTGCACCGTATCCCATCCCAGCAAAGCTCTCATCCCTCCAGAGTGGGAGGATCGAGGATCTTCACTGGCCCCCTAGGGTCTTCTGAAGGCCCCTGTGGACCCAGAACAACTACTCCCTCCACTCTTCCTTCCAACTGAGGGAATGGGATTACTTTCTTTTGTTTCCCCTCTTCATGCATGCTTGTCTGCATTTCATCATCTGTCTGTCCATGTTATTGTGTAATACACTTGATTGACTCATCAAGCTGAAATGTTTTGGAGATGGGATTGATCCCAAACAGGCCAAATGTTCTGGAAGAGACAGTTGATAAGGAGGAAATCATTCACAAATATCTGAGGGAGTCTGGCGGAAACCACGGACAGCATGAAGATGATATTTAATAGCAACCTTTAAGAGGGAAATGCTTTTGATTTGTTGATTACTGGGATTGCTGACCACGCTGTTGCAGCCAGTTGAATTGCTTCCAGAGGAGCCCTTCACTCTATATGTCAATTTCTGCATGCCGATGTGAGATCAAAAACCGAGATGCTCCTACAGCCAAAATGTTCTCCCCCCCAAATCTTCAATTTCCAGCAATCACCTTGTGACCTACGATAGACCCTCTCAACATCTCCTTGCTCATTCTGCTGATGTCTTCATTGGCTGGGCTGCTTGCCACGGCTAGTGTGGAGGGAAAGGACCGCGAGTGTGTCGCACTCTGATGACCCGTGCTGGCTGTGTGCACAGCTGCTGTGAGATGGAGAGTTGAAGAGCTGAGCTGCTCCCTGGAGACCTAATGGATGTAGAGGTCCGGTCCTCCATTAGCCCTCCTACTTCAAACTATATGTTGTCTATTGCAATGATTACTTACCACAAGTTATTTTACACTCATCTTTTAAAAGCCCTATCCTACTCTTCATATTCTGTGTTCTATTTGTGAACATCAGCTTATTAAACTGTTAAAAAATGACATTAAAACATATAAACCTTCAAATATTTTGTTGCAAAATACAATCCTGTTTACGCCAGACTGAATATATTGCAGAAGTCTCGTATCCTCCAGGTGTATCACCAACAACTGTTACCAGTAATAGATGTACAATAACATTATTTGTTTACACAGTCAACTATTGGTCGCATTTGAATGCAAACTGCTGGTGGTCTACAGTCTATAAAAACCCCAGAGACAGAGACAAAGCAATTAGTAATGTCACGTGATAAGAGTCAGTCAGTCTCACAGGTCCGTGTAGCCTTTGTCCAGCCAGTGGCATTGTCATGCAGAAGAAATGCATTAGAAGGTAACGTATTGTATATTAGGCCCTCGGAGTCACAAAGACTGTCCAAAAAACACAAATACTACACCGTTTAGCTGCAGTTTTTGCATATCCACTTTGCATGGAGATTTATGTCTGAGGCAAGACAGTCATTAACTAACAGTGCAATGAGCTTTCCATACAAAGCCACAAGACACTCTGGATGCCTATGAGGCACATATAATATAATAACTAGGCAAAAGTCAACACCAAGCAAACAGAAACCACTTGGAGGACTAATGTAGGCCTACAGTGGAACCAAAAGTAAATACAGCGTGAGAAACAACGGCGGCCGTTTGCTTTAGGTTCCCCTGCCAACCGCCAACGCTTCCTGTTTAGACCACTGTTCAGTCTCAGCCTAATCCCCTCACTAGGAGTGCATTTCTCAGGACGCTTACGTGACCCTGGCCAGAGAGATCCAGAGCAGATTTAAGGCTTTAAGATTCATTGTTGCCAATTTCTCTGCGCTGCAGTCTTTGAAAAATGTGTCTTAAAGACTTAACTGGTCCTGAAAGGCCATGGGGTAAGGTGAAGCAACAATGCTTGTTTAACCATTACCAGTCAACAAGGATTTTTCAACTATGGAGTGTATAGTGTGGGGTACATCATTTTTGTATTATCACTCAACGATCTTACAAGCTTTCATTAATGTACAGTTGAAGTCGGAAGTTTACATACATCTTAGCCAAATACATTTAAACTCAGTTTTTCACAATTCCTGACATTTAATCCTAGTAAAAATTCCCTGTCTTAGGTCAGTTAGGATCACCACTTTATTTTAAGAATGTGAAATGTCAGAATAATAGTAGAGAGAATGATTTATTTCAGCTTTTATTTCTTTCATCACATTCCAAGTGGGTCAGAAGTTTACATACACTCAATTAGTATTTGGTAGCATTGCCTTTAAATTGTTTAACTTGGGTCAAACGTTTTGGGTAGCCTTCCACAAGCTTCCCACAATAAGTTGGGTGAATTTTGGCCCATTCCTCCTGACAGAGCTGGTGTAACTGAGTCAGGTGTGTAGGCCTCCTTGCTCGCACACACTTTTTCAGTTCTGCCCACAAAATGTTCTAGGATTGAGGTCAGGGCTTTGTGATGGCCACTCCAATACGTTGACTTTGTTGTCCTTAAGCCATTTTGCCAATACTTTGGAAGTATGCTTGGGGTCATTGTCCATTTGGAAGACCCATTTGTGACCAAGCTTTAACTTCCTGACTGATGTCTTGAGATGTTGCTTCAATATATCCACATAATTTTCCTTCCTCATGATGCCATCTATTTTGTGAAGTGCACCAGTCCCTCCTGCATGATGCTGCCACCCCCGTGCTTCACGGTTGGGATGGTGTTCTTCGGCTTGCAAGCGTTCCCCTTTTTCCTCCAAAACATAACGATGGTCATGATGGCCAAACAGTTCTATTTTTGTTTCATCAGACCAGAGGACATTTCTCCAAAAAGTACGATCTTTGTCCCCATGTGCAGTTGCAAACCGTAGTCTGTCTTTTTTATGGTGGTTTTGGAGCAGTGGCTTCTTCCTTGCTGAGCGGCCTTTCAGGTGATGTCGATATAGGACTCGTTTTACTGTGGATATAGATACTTTTGTACCTGTTTCCTCCAGCATCTTCACAAGGTCCTTTGCTGTTGTTCTGGGATTGATTTGCACTTTTCGCACCAAAGTACGTTCATCTCTAGGAGACAGAACGTGTCTCCTTCCTGAGCAGTATGACGGCTGCGTGGTCCCATGGTGTTTATACTTAAGTACTATTGTTTGTACAGATGAACGTGGTACCTTCAGCCGTTTGGAAATTGCTCCCAAGGATGAACCAGACTTGTGGAGGTCTACAAAATTTTTACTGAGGTTTTGGCTGATTTCTTTTGATTTTCCCATGATGTCAAGCAAAGAGGCACTGAGTTTGAAGGTAGGCCTTGAAATACATCCACAGGTACACCTCCAATTGACTCAAATGATGTCAATTAGCCTATCAGAAGCTTCTAAATCCATGACATCATTTTCTGGAATTTTTCAAGCTGTTTAAAGGCACAGTCAACTTAGTTTATGTAAACTTCTGAACCACTGGAATTGTGATACAGTGAATTATAAGTGAAATTTCCTGTCTGTAAACAATTGTTGGAAAAATTACTTGTGTCATGCACAAAGTAGATGTCCTAACCGACTTGCCAAAACTATAGTTTGTTAACAAGACATTTGTGGAGTGGTTGAAAAACGAGTTTTAACGACTCCAACCTAAGTGTATGTAAACTTCCGACTTCAACTGTTGTCTGATGGTTGCTTAATATGTGAAATATTTCAGAAGTAGATTTAGAGAGGAATATTCAGGTGAAAATGTAGTAAGACACTTTCTATTCCACTGTCCATGGCATGCACATTTGTCACACCACATGGTAGTCCTTTATACTGTATTCCAAACTCATTTTTACCATACCTCTGAAAAAGAAATCTTCCTTGAACCCCAGAGGATCGTTTCCATAGGAACACAATAAACAGAGAGGCTCAGGAATGGGAACAGAGAGTTTATCCATTATCAATGACAGGCATTGAGGAGGGGATATAAAGGCTTAATGGACGCATAATTATGTCGATATTAGCTATGTGATGGATCTTATGTGGGATCTCATATGCGCACATCAGTCCAAAAATACAGATTGGCTTATTTATGTGGTGACCTAAAAATGCAGATGAACGCAGTCAAAACACAAGAACGCGCGCGCACTCTAGGACAGAGCGCACGAAAAATAATAATAATAATTAGTTGCAGGGTAGCAATGTTGTATTACATATTTTAGACAAATTACATTTTGAAATACAAATATGGAAGTGTCAAATATCTCAAAATAACACGTAATATTTCAATCATGTACAGAATAATATTAGAAAGTTTAAATGTATTATAGGCCCAAATTGCGCACAATGTGTGTTCTCTTCTTTTAAGTCGAGAGAGAGGGGAGGGGGTTTATCTAAGGTGTTTGAGACAGCGGGATGGGGTTGGAGAGGGGTAGGAGGAAGCAGGAAGGCTAAATAGGGCGGACACATAAAAACGGCAAGGGGCAATAGATGCTTGATCAGTTGGAGAGTCCGCCTGTTCGCGCAGTGTGCCGCCCCCATGAACTTCAGGAGATGGGAACCCCGCTGCAAACCTAAGCTGCTTCAAACCGCCTCTGTCTCCGGCCATCGTCTCTCTCGCCTCTTGTTTTTTAGAGGGGTCGTTAAGGAATTAATGATCCGAAGGAACCACCGTACTTCTCCATAAGTTCATTCGGCGTTTTCAGTACATGCTTTACACCTGGACTTCCATTGCATGGGGAGAGCTCGCACTTTCATTTGTCATATTTACTTTTATCGAGGATACTACCTGTACCCCTACTAATGGTAAGCGCCGCTGAACTTCATATCTGTGGCATATTCGAATGCGATTAAATTGACAAAACAATTATAGCCTTTTAAATGACGCCAACTCTATACACGTAGCCTACAAGATCAGCCTACATAGTTCTTCCGTATCCAGTTTAGACTCCGATGAGCTACATTAGGCTGATATTTTCTTCCCATGAAATGTCAATGATTGAAATAGCATTGGTAATAAATAATATCAGCCTAACAACAGAGGCTCATGTTCGTGACACTGAACATTAAATGTAGCCCATTGCATTTCATTCGATTACTGTAGCTACTTCATGAAATGTATTTGCCCCCAAGTGAAATAAAGTGATCACCGACTATCCTAACGCACGCTTGGACAATTGTGCCAGAAAGTGTTTAACATGGAAAAACGAATGAGGTAATTTTCTACTAAAGAATGATAAGAATACTTGCTTTGGGAGTTAACTGTTGCATTAGTATAATTTTTGGGGGGGGTTGGCACTGGGGTTTTTAGGCACCTGCACGCACAGTAACTAGTGCGCGTATTTCCCATTTTGGAACCGTTTGGAATGGCTGCCCTCACTTTTACATCAAAACATTCATCGCCAGGTTGTTACAGATTCGTCAGATTATGGACTGACTCCTTATAATCGAAATCTACATTAATTGAATAGACACCCTGGGACAAAGAGACACTGGTCTTCCATGCGTACATTTAGCTGTGCTCTGCAGTTCAATTAGGTGATTTTAGATTTCTCAAATGTCAAAGCATATTTCTTAATTCTTTTAAAATTATAATTTCGATGCCTAATGGTAATCTAATAATAAATGACTGGATTTTAAAACGTCATGGAAACACAATTATCTCCAACGTGTTATAAGAACAAACAATTAAACCCTTTACAATACAAACTGCTACTACAAACAAACAAATGGCTCACATAGGCCTACACAAAATATCAAGATCTATGTATCGAATTTAGACATTTTTCTTGAAAAGCTCATTAATACAATAAGGGAGAGGAAATATTTATTTACATGCCTATGGACTCATTCTGGCCTCCTCGACACATGTACCCTTGCACTGTTCAATCTGCATCCAACATATTCGAATTTGTTAAATCATTACATTACTCGTTTGTTTAAATGAATGATTTGATGATTAATGATTCCACCACAATTCCACAGTTTACAGCAAGTTAATTATAAGAGAGGATTTGGGCATGCAGCTGACAGTAAGAGTAAACGTCTCTGTTCTTAATTTTGAGAAGTTGGCCTCCTTGCTAAGTACAAACAGACCCATGCTTACAGCTTAGGGAGAAGAAGAAAAAAAACTGAGCAAAAAGGGGAAAAAAGCAGAATTTAAAATTGGATCATAAGGGGTTATACATATCAGAACAAACTGCCGGGAGCGCGGAGAGAATAGGCTATTGTGTAAATCAACGTAGAGTACTTGACATTGCCAAACCCAATTGTTTTGTTCGTCTATTTTTCGTTCATTATTATAGGGAGCAAATACAACATGTTGAGAGCAACATTAATCTAAAGATATATTATTCATGATTGTATAGATAGGGCCTACCCAACTCACCCAATTATTTACAAAGCATTGTAAAACAACGAGAACCTTGACTTTTAGTGTTTTAACGACTCAACCTTCATACTGTATTTTATTTTTCAAAAAAAATAAATAATAATTATTCAACAATTAACTACCAACCTGCTTTGGCGCATGCTTCAATAACTTTGATGTCAAATCAAACTGTTGTTTGGCCTTGAAGATATAGCCATTAACTTTGACTATAACTTCAATGGGGGAAAATCACTAAATCATTTATAATTAACTGATGAGGGTAAAACATAAAACAACTTTGCCCTTGACAGATAACAACTAGAGAGATAATCACCTGATGATTGATTATGATTAGAAACATCCATTTGTAGTCTCCTTTAAAACCACCTTGCTGTTGTTTTTGTACCCTACTTATTTTCAGAAATAAGTTAAGATATCATGCTTTACTTTTAACCAACTATACCCATACAGCATAAACGTTGTATTTTTTTTTATGAATACTAAACTTTCACAGTAGAAAAAAAAACATGGAATATGAATGCTGCTGGAATACTTAATGTGCAAAGTAAGGAAATACCAGCCTGAGAAGTTTGGGCTAAAACAGTAAAATTGGGCCCTGGACTATTGTCTGTTCCCGTGGTAACCTGCTCCCCTCCCACCATCCCTGTCAAATTCCTCAGGAAACACATCTAAAGCACCATGTGCATAGTCTGATCACATTATCTCTGGTTAGAGAGAGGGGGGAGGGAGGAGGAGACAGAGGGAAGTCAAATACAGGGAGGCCTAGGGAGGAGGAGGACTAGGCCAAACCAGAGGAAGCAAACTGCCAGGCCTAATTGCACCCTGGGCTTCAGTACATTCATTGCAAAATATGGCGCTGTCTCTTGTTCGGTTCAAAACTCAGACTGTGGATGTTACGCTTTCTTCCTAACTGTACCTCTCCTCTACTTTAGGCCTGCCACACAGCTGGTGAGCTGAATAACCCAGAATAACCGAATAAAAGGAAGAGTTATGTATATCTGTAATTGTTCAAACATATTGTTATTTATCATTCTAGACACTCTCCTATTACAATATAATAGGAGAACAAGGGAGAAATGTGATGAGCATCATTGTATCATTGTTGGTTACATCCTACAGTGCCTTGCAAAAGTATTCATCCCCCTTGGCGTTTTTCCTATTTTGTTGCATTACAACCTGTAATTTAAATGCATTTTATTTGGATTTCATGTCATGGACATACACACAATAGTCCAAATTGGTGAAGTGAAATGAAACAAATAACGTGTTTCAAAAAATTCAAAAAAATAAATAACAGAAAAGTGGTGCGTGCATATGTATTCACCTCCTTTGCTATGAAGCCCCTAAATAAGATCTGGTGCAACCAATTACCTTCAGAAGTCACATAATTAGTTAAATAAAGTCCACCTGTGTGCAATCTAAGTGTCACATGATCTGTCAAATGATCTCAGTATATATACACCTGTTCTGAAAGGCCCCAGAGTCTGCAACACCACTAAGCAAGGGGCACCACCAAGCAAGCAGCACTATGAAGACCAATGAGCTCTCCAAACAGGTCAGGGACAAAGTTGTGGAGAAGTACAGATCAGGGTTGGGTTATAAAAAAATATCCACAACTTTGAACATCACACGGAGCACCATTAAATCCATTATTTAAGAAATGGAAAGAATATGGCACCACAACAAACCTGCGAAGAGAGGGCCGCCCACCAAAACTCACAGACCAGGCAAGGAGGGCATTAATCAGAGAGGCAACAAAGAGACCAAAGATAACCCTGAAGGAGCTGCAAAGTTCCACAGCGGAAATTGGAGTATCTGTCCATAGGACCACTTTAAGCCGTACACTCCAAAGAGCTGGGCTTTACGGAAGAGTGTCCAGAAAAAAGCCATTGCTTAATGGTAAAAAATAAGCAAAACATGTTTGGTGTTCGCCAAAAGGCATGTGGGAGACTCCCCAAACATATGGAAGAAGGTACTCTGGTCAGATGAAACTAAAATTGAGCTTTTTGGCCATCAAGAAAAACGCTATGTCTGGCGCAAACCCAACACCTCTCATCACCCCGAGAACACCATCCCCACAGTGAAGCATGGTGGTGGCAGCATCATGCTGTGGGGATGTTTTTCCATCGGTAGGGACTGGGAAACTGGTCAGAATTGAAGGAATGATGGATGGCGCTAAATACAGGGACATTCTTGAGGGAAACCTGTTTCAGTCTTCCAGAGATTTGAGACTGGGACAGAGGTTCACCTTCCAGCAGGACAATGACCCTAAGCATACTGCTAAAGCAACACTTGAGTGGTTTAAGGGGAAACATTTAAATGTCTTGGAATGGCCTAGTCAAAGCCCAGACCTCAATCCAATTGAGAATCTGTGGTATGACTTAAAGATTGATGTACACCAGCGGAACCCATCCAACTTGAAGGCGCTGTAGCAGTTTTGCCAGTGGCTAGATGTGCCAAGCTTATAGAGACATACCTGAAGAGACTTGCAGCTGTAATTGCTGCAAAAGGTGGCTCTACAAAGTATTGACTTTGGGGGTGAATAGTTATGCACGCTCAAGTTCTGTTTTTTTGTCTTATTTCTTGTTTGTTTCACAATAAAAAAAGAATTGTGCATCTTCAAAGTGGTAGGCATGTTGTGTAAATCAAATGATACAACCCCCCCCAAAAAAATCCATTTTAATTCCAGGTTGTAAGGCAACAAAATTTGAAAAATGCCAAGGGGGGGAATACTTTCGCAAGCCACTGTATATGCTCTTTACAATATAATAGGAGAACAAGGGAGAAATGTGATGAGCATCATTGTATCATTGTTGGTTACATCCCTATATGCTCTTTAGAACAGCTAGTACTGTCATCAACCTACTTGGTGAATCCATCAACTTAGTAAGTGGCTCTGTCAGTCATTACTGTAAGAAGTTCTGTAGTCACTGTTTCGTTTTGAGTGGTTTGAATCGCTGTAATCATGGGAGAGGCCCTCTCGGCACAATGAGCGTTTGTTGTCAGGGATGCACACACGTTATCCCCCCACCCCATGGGTAATAGAGCTGATCATGTTCAGAACCCTACTGCCTCTTCACCATGGTTCTCACGGACTGGTAGACACAAACACACACACACACACACAACACAGGACCTTGTGTCACGACCGAGAACATGAGGTCACACAAAGGTCAACATCTAATTCTTGTTACAAAAAATGAAAAATATTTCCTTGATTGCATGTACAGTGAGCCATGGAGAGAAAAAGAAACACACAGATATGAACCCAGACACACACACAGTTCCAGAGGAACACATCCCAGTTCTAGTGGAATGGGCTCGAAAATTACAAAATATTGAGTTGAAGTGTCTGCTCTGTGGTACTGTTGTTTGCGCAGGCCCTATTTCACAAACACTCTTTAATTTTATTAGTGTGATTCAGCAATGTGTGTTTAAGCAAGCGATTCATTAGGGCCAAGTCCCTCCGGTTGTGATGTCGTAGATCCACAGAATGGGCGTAAACCATCTAAAAAGGACAGAACGCTGTGTGTAGAGGCATTGGATAGAATTGTCTCAGTTCTAGACCTGCCTTGCCATGACACTTGAGTGAATCGTATTGCATAACAAATTGTGATTAATAGACTTGTGCTTTGATTCTTGTTGGTATACTGCAGTGGTGAATTTGTGTGAAGTCTGTCTGGTCTGGAAAAACAAGGTTCTATTCAATTCAATTCAATTCAATTCAATTCAATAGATCTTTATTGTTCCCGAAAGGCAATTCTTGTGCAGAAAAAAAATTATAATAATAAAATACACACACACAGCAAAATGATGCTTTTGACCAGGTTTGAAAGACAAACCTCCAGGTACAACAAACTCAGATCACACAGGTTTGAGACTACAGTACAGATATACTATATATACTATATACTGTAGCATTAAAGATATTTACTAACACTATGTCTGACGTACACTATAGTGGGCAGGACAGGAGGACAGCATATAGAGACGCATTAGTACTTGTCTGAGTCCATGGTGGTTGGGCTTAGGCTTATTGATGCCAGTGTGGTCAAAGAGCAGAGTAGCAGGCCTGTCATCAGCGGCTCCACAGATCTCAGGACAACAGAGAGAAGGAGGGAGAAGAGGAGGGTCCCTTTTTGATGGGTGCAGTGCACTTAGATGGGTGATCAGAGGTCGGGGTCGGTGGGGTTACTCTAAGTTTCTAGAAAAAGTAGTTTGGGCCCTCTTTGTTGACAAATGGACCCGGTCATTGGGATGCAGATTGATCCCCTATTAATCAATACAGAGCAATCATGAACCATCAGATAGCTGGCCTTAATGAGGAGGGAGGACAAGAGAGGGTCCATCTACACTGTCTGTCTGTTCTGCATAGACAAGGCAGTGTTTACGTAAAGCCATGCTCTCTACAATGACTTGGGCCTACTTTTAATTGACAGACAAATTGCTTATAGAGCATAGAGGGATGCTGTGGCCTGATCTCTGAAATATGTCTGCTGAAGTTAGAAATTCGTATTTGAAGTGAAAAATATTGGATTTGCATATTGCTCACTTAATTGTTACATGAAATGTTTTGGCTGCTTAAATTTTCTGTCCTATTTAATGTGTGGTGTCTGAAAGGGCATCAAACTTCTGTGAACTCTGAACTGCTCTTTGAAGGGTAGTCGGTTTCCTTACTCGACATACCAGATACACTATAGAGAACATTAACGTAACCTTTTACCCCACGTTTCTATGTGATAAGGCTTAATAAAGAGAGACTGGGTTACACACACACACACTGCATTGTTGGCAAAGAGCTTGTAAGTAAGCATTTACATTTGAGTCATTTAGCAGATGCTCTTATCCAGAGCGACTTACAGTTAGTGAGTGCATACATTTTCATACTGGCCCCCCGTGGGAAACGAACCCACAACCCTGGCGTTGCAAGCGCCATGCTCTACCAACTGAGCTACAGGGGACATGGTAAAGTCTACACCTGTTGTATTCAGTGCATGTGACAAATACAATTTGATTTGATTTGACACACATACGTTAAGATAAAGCCAGAAGTATTTGCCTCTACACTAGACTACAATAACTACAATGTCCCTTTTCTCTTCTGTATATTTCAGGAACAGGGTCACTCCAACGCTCTCAAGCAGCCCCCCAGCAACACGTAACATTTCCTTGAGGAACGCGACCATTGCCGGCTCCCAACAAACATGGACTGTTTTCCCATGCTTTATTTTCTGTCGGTAAGTGGACCAGGCCAATTCAATTTATGCCATGTGACACCATTGCCACATCTTTCTGCATTTCTCCCTTTGCTTTTCTCAGAAGATTGATTTGAGGTTTTTCATATTTTACATTTAAATGACTAGATTAGTAAAATGGAAGAGTGTCTAGTCTGACTTCTACAGAGGAATTGTTGGTGAAATGTGTGGCACATGGTCCTTTGTTTGACTTTGATTGGTCGGGGTAGACTGAGGGACTGGGCTACTTATCGAGTTAAGAATTTGCTTTGACCCCAGGGCTGTTTCTCCTATTTGTCTAATCATAGTGGAGGAGGGAGAGAGAGGAAGAGAGGGAGAAGGAGGGAGAGAGGGAGGAGGAGGGGGTAAAAGGAATGGCCCTCAGATTCCGTTCAAAAAGCTGTGTTCTTCAACCAGTTGTTTACTCTTGGAGGATAGGGGGGATATCTGATCGTAGGACATTTTACTGTAAATAAGCCAGACAGGACAATTATAACCAATTAGAGCACCTATACAGTGAAAACATTAGTGAAGTGTCCAATAGGGTGGAGGTTATGTTGGAAAAAGAAGGAGAGGTAGGAAGGGTAGACAAATCAAATGTCACTTAAAACAGAGGTCTCTTTTTCCTCTCTCTCACACTCCCCTAATTTCTTTTTGCTCTGTTTTTGCCTTCCCAGAGACATCATGATTCCTGGTAATCGAATGCTGATGGTCATTTTATTATGCCAAGTCCTGCTGGGAGAGAGCAACCATGCTAGTCTGATACCTGAGGAAGGGAAGAAGAAAGCCCCGGGCCTGCAGAGTCGGACGGCTGGTCAGAGCCATGAACTGCTGCGGGACTTTGAGGCCACGCTGCTGCACATGTTTGGGCTGCAGAGGCGACCGCGGCCCAGCCGCTTGGCCACCGTGCCACGCTATCTGCTGGACCTCTACCGGCTGCAGTCGGGCGAGGCTGAGGAGGCCGGCGCCCACGACACCACCTTTGAGTACCCCGAGAGGTCGGCTAGCCGCGCCAACACTGTGAGGGGCTTCCACCACGAAGGTAAAGAGAGCGATAGAGAAAGAGAGAGAGGGAGGGAGGGAAAGGGAGATCGAAGTAGAGTGATATAAGTAAGTAACTGTCTGTCTGTACACTCTTAGAAAAAAAGGTGCCATCTAGAACCTAAAAGGGTTCTTCGGCTGGCCCCATAGGAGAACCCTTTGAAGAACCCTTTTTGGTTCCAGGTAGGTCTGGGTGATATCTCAAATTAATTCAATTTTATTTCTCGCAATGTTCCAAATGCCTGTATCTCAAGAATCAAGGTTTTAATGTATTTTTGGTCTCATCTGCTTCGCTCCTTCTGTGCTGTGTGCACTGTGCACCTTCCCACTTGCGCACCAAGCCCCTCCCCCTGCCTCTCACAACAACAAAGACGAAATATCACTTCTTCCTCTCTGCCAACAAGCAGCTTCAACTCACTATTTGCATTTGAGGTTTGGTCCAACAGAAATCGGTCATATGGACACCGAAACACATTGAGACAATTTTACTGTTAATAGAGGAGAACTTAAACTTTCTAAAACCCAATTTATGTTGTTTGTGATTTGTGGTCCAGAGGCTCCATACGGATGGTGTGACGCAATTGCGGAGCCTCTGGGAGGCTTGCGGAGGCCAAATCAAGCACCGTACCACGTCACCGTGCACCTCCCAAATTTTGTAACAATGTGGGGGGCTCCATATACAGTGGGGGAAAAAAGTATTTAGTCAGCCACCAATTGTGCATGTTCTCCCACTTAAAAAGATGAGAGGCCTGTAATTTTCATCATAGGTACACGTCAACTATGACAGACAAAATGAGGGAAAAAAATCCAGAAAATCACATTGTAGGATTTTTAATGAATTTATTTGCAAATTATGGTGGAAAATAAGTATTTGGTCAATAACAAAAGTTGCTCAATACTTTGTTATATACCCTTTGTTGGCAATGACACAGGTCAAACGTTTTCTGTAAGTCTTCACAAGGTTTTCACACACTGTTGCTGGTATTTTGGCCCATTCCTCCATGCAGATCTCCTCTAGAGCAGTGATGTTTTGGGGCTGTCGCTGGGCAACACGGACTTTCAACTCCCTCCAAAGATTTTCTATGGGGTTGAGATCTGGAGACTGGCTAGGCCACTCCAGGACCTTGAAATGCTTCTTACGAAGCCACTCCTTCGTTGCCCGGGCGGTGTGTTTGGGATCATTGTCATGCTGAAAGACCCAGCCACGTTTCATCTTCAATGCCCTTGCTGATGGAAGGAGGTTTTCACTCAAAATCTCACGATACATGGCCCCATTCATTCTTTCCTTTACACGGATCAGTCGTCCTGGTCCCTTTGCAGAAAAACAGCCCCAAAGCATGATGTTTCCACCCCCCATGCTTCACAGTAGGTATGGTGTTCTTTGGATGCAACTCAGCATTCTTTGTCCTCCAAACACGACGAGTTGAGTTTTTACCAAAAAGTTCTATTTTGGTTTCATCTGACATTCTCCCAATCCTCTTCTGGATCATCCAAATGCACTCTAGCAAACTTCAGACGGGCCTGGACATGTACTGGCTTAAGCAGGGGGACACGTCTGGCACTGCAGGATTTGAGTCCCTGGCGGCGTAGTGTGTTACTGATGGTAGGCTTTGTTACTTTGGTCCCAGCTCTCTGCAGGTCATTCACTAGGTCCCCCCGTGTGGTTCTGGGATTTTTGCTCACCGTTCTTGTGATCATTTTGACCCCACGGGGTGAGATCTTGCGTGGAGCCCCAGATCGAGGGAGATTATCAGTGGTCTTGTATGTCTTCCATTTCCTAATAATTGCTCCCACAGTTGATTTCTTCAAACCAAGCTGCTTACCTATTGCAGATTCAGTCTTCCCAGCCTGGTGCAGGTCTACAATTTTGTTTCTGGTGTCCTTTGACAGCTCTTTGGTCTTGGCCATAGTGGAGTTTGGAGTGTGACTGTTTGAGGTTGTGGACAGGTGTCTTTTATACTGATAACAAGTTCAAACAGGTGCCATTAATACAGGTAACGAGTGGAGGACAGAGGAGCCTCTTAAAGAAGAAGTTACAGGTCTGTGAGAGCCAGAAATCTTGCTTGTTTGTAGGTGACCAAATACTTATTTTCCACCATAATTTGCAAATAAATTCATTAAAAATCCTACAATGTGATTTTCTGGATTTTTTTTCCTCAATTTGTCTGTCATAGTTGACATGTACCTATGATGAAAATTACAGGCCTCTCTCATATTTTTAAGTGGGAGAACTTACACAATTGGTGGCTGACTAAATACTTTTTTTCCCCACTGTAGCTCCGTATAACTCCGCATTGACATGATTGGTTGATGGTAGGTGGGGGCGATACGTCCTGTATAAACACAAACTCACTTCCTTGACAACTTACTTCACATCAGCTCTGCTCTGTGTAGCGCAAGAAGTATGAATGCCCTGACTTCTGCAGAGGCTGCATCGCAGTAAATGCTGTACGGCCAATGCAGACGACGGAATGACAATAAATCAGCTTTTACGATACCCTTTATGTCTCAATGCCCAAAATGTAGAACAGAACAGACCCTACTAAAACGGGAATATCAATTAACATGATTGTGGAAAATTTGTGCTCAGTATCTGTTGCTCGCGGCATTGCGATACCACGTACCGCTAGCAGCATTTGAACAGGCTGTGTCAACAAAGTGAACAGGCTATGTTGTTCAAACAGTTGGAGACAGACAGGAGGGTGTATTCATAACAGTTCAACGGTACTACCTTGTTAGCAAGCAAATAGATCCAAGTTGGCTACTCACTAGCACGTGGGCTTGTGCTTGAGAGAGATTGTTTATGAGACCTGTGTTCATTTTCTATAACGCCTGCTACCAGAAGTTGGTCATTATTAATGGGAGTGCGTTGTGCATGGTTCTGGTTAAATTTGTAACAAAAAGGAAATTTTCATAGACAGACTTGAAAGCCAGATCAGTGATTATTGCAAAAAAACTGGTTAAACTATTTTGATCAAATAACTAAATGAGTGGGTTTTATGGTTGTGGAAGGCTTATATTTAGCCTAGGTATAATTCAACAAGTCCTGAATTCATTTGATTATTCCTGACTGTTTGAAATGCAGTGTATTGACCTTTAATTGTGCAACAAAGCATATTTAGAGATAACTTTTTTTTAAATTGAGATATATATCGTGACGTTAGAAAGAAATGGAGATATGAGTTTTAGGCCATATCGCCCAGTCCTAGTTCCAGGTAGAAGCCTTTTGGTTCCAGGGGACAGCTGAAAAACCCTTTTGGAACCCTTTTTTCTAAGTGTGTACAGAGGACCACATTGGTAATGGCGGTTGTGTAATACTTTCATGCCTTATCCTCTGGGACCAGTCCCATGTGGCTCAGTTGGTAGAGCATGGATCTTGCAACGCCAGGGTTGTGGGTTCAATTCCCAGGGGGGACCAGTATGAAAAAGTATGGAAATATATGCACTCACTACTGTAAGTCACTCTGGATAAGATAACATGTATAAATGTAAACCCAATAAATTAATCAAAGAGATATGCATGGATTTTGAGTACATGGGGGAATCCAGAGGTGATGTGAACTTCCCTCTGGTAAGTGTGAGAAAAGTGCATATTTCCTGGAGTGTACAGTTAGTTATACAATGCATGTCTATGACATATGCGCCATTACAGAATCCATGAGCCAAAGTCAAGCTAATTGGCCAATCAGCACCTGAAACAGCAATGGTTTGGAATTAAGCACTAACTGCCTTCCGTAAAATAAAACATTTTCTGTTCATCAACAGTCCATGCCCATTTGATAACATTCCAATGGTGATGGCAGCAACACGTCTCCCACTACCTACTTCGTTAGCCTGGGTGTGGACCCGTAAGCCCAAAAATCCCTATGTCTCATCGAAAGAAATTAAAATTTCCTACATCACTTAAACATAAATGTAAGACATCCCCCTCCCACCTTCAACATAAACTATGAAATCTAAGGATGTGGTCACAAAATGGTGGCCAAAGAGGTGGTAAGAATTCAGTCAGACAAGTTCCCCTCCTTCTGAGAGAATCTGCAGCCTACAGCGGGTTTGGTTAGCAGCTCAAGGAAAGGCATACCTTCATATTATTGAGTTACACTTCTCACCCCACCCAGCACAAGGGCTTAAAAAAGCCTTTGGCCAGCAGTAGTGTGCCTCTCTCTCATGTCTCCAGTTTAAATGGAGCTAAGGACCTTTTACAGGGACCTTTTACAGGGACCTTCCTCAACATGCAATTATCTTTAATGCTACTCTGCAGCCTTCTAAATAAAGTCCCTCCTGCCAACAATGTGGGCAGTGGGAGCAGAGCAGACACAACCAGAAGCACTGTGAAAAGCTGGAATATAGACTCTCTAACTCTGGGGTGATAGAGGGACAGAAATATGGAGGAGAACGTGAAAGGTAGCCTGTTGGGTCTTTCTGTATGGTGTTATGTTGACGGATCAGAGGTGCCATACTGGTCCTTGGTTATCCAAAGTTTGTGTAAGAGAGACACGTTAGCATGGGTGTATACAACTATACAAGTGTGGCATGGAGAGCCAGTCAGAAACAACAGTTCTGTAACAGGCTTCATGCACAACTGAGATCAATAGAGGTAAACTTGTAGGCTAAGTATGTGCAGTACGAACATTCATATAAAATATCTCTAAAACAGATTTGCCTTGTGTAATCCAGAGATCATACACAGTGTGACAGTAATAGTGGAGGGAGTGCTGGACGGAAAGGCAGAGCTGGAGGGCTGAAGAAAAACATGTCTGCCCTCAGGGGAGGAGGGATGAGTCAGCCTTAATGGGGCCTGTCTAACACACTGTCTAAGACGGCACAGCACCGCACCAAGGCCACTCAGGAAGAAGGAGGCTCAGCCGCATGTCTATGATACGATGTGTGTGTTTAACTATGCTAATAACATGCTTGGAGCCTTTTGTTGAGCGGGAGAAATAAGATAAAACTAGGTTCTTTGTTTTCATGTAAAATTCCATTATATAACAATTCTAATGAGTTTTTAGGATCACTACAAGGTAATAAGATACTTAGTCAAGGCACCAAGTTCAAGTTGACAACAACAGAGCTAAGGAAGGGAAACTATGTGAAAAGAGAACTGTGTTGGTTTCAAGTGGGGAGAAACTGTACAGGGAAAAATGCAAGGCGTCAAAGACAACTCTTGAGGTTAAAGATGCAATTACCCACTAAATCCTCCAGGAATTCAAACGATGGGAAATACTGTGTTTTCCAGGCCTCCACTTAGTCTTAGCCCTGGATTAAATCAAATCGAGCGTTAACCAGCATTAACTAGCGTTGGCCGACATCCGCATAGCAGATGTTTTGGCGGTGTTGGAGGTGTAACTGTGGTACGAGCTGACATATCGGTGAGCGGCTGCTCGTGTGTCACAAACCACTCCCTTCCTTATTATCCTTACTGCTTTAGAAGTTCATAATGGCGCTAGAAAGTGTAGGCCCTATTGATGATAGAAATGACTCTCAAATGTGAAACCATTGATGTTAGGCTAATGCATGTTTTCATGTTAATTTGGATAGGTGGATTTCTGAGTCTAATTAGTCTAATTAGAGGTTTGAACTGCATGGGATTTGTGTGGCGTGGTTTCGTTGCATTCAATGGCAGTGTCCGCAATAAGGTAACGTAACGAGCCGCTTGTGGATTTGACAGCTCAAATGCAGTTCCACCTCTGACACCGCCAAAACAACACTATGCAGATGTCAATCTGATTGAATCTAGCCCTTAGCTCCCTAGCTGCTCCGCCACCAAAGGATTGTCTGTGGGAATCCGTAATGATTATTCATGATGAAAATGACAAATGTCCCTAGTTAAACTGCAGAGCCAATCAAAAACACAGCAGGTTTGAATAATGACAACCACCTGGGTAAGATTAAAGCCTGGGTGTGAAATAACAGGGCTGGATTGAGCAGGAAAATAGTAGACACAACATTCCTTTCCCAACAATTGTGATCTTGCCAGAAGTCTACAGACTGTGCATGGAATAGTTACCCTCCACTATGTTTATATGGTAGCTGCGGTACGTTAATCACCACCCTCTAAGTAATGCATGTTTCAGCAAAGTGCTCAGAGAAAGGCATTGTGGGAAGTCCTGGATGATCCTTATGGATAGATGAAGAAGTATAGACGATGTACACTACCGTTCCAAAGTTTGGGGTCACTTAGAAATGTCCTTGTTTTCCATAAAAACATACATGAAATTGTTTGAATAGGAAATATAGCAAAATGCATAGGAAATGTAGTCATTGACAAGGTTAGAAATAATGATTTTTAATTGAAATAATAATTGTGTCCTTCAAACTTTGCTTTCGTCAAAGAATCCTCCATTTGCAGCAATTACAGCCTTGCAGACCTTTGGCATTCTAGTTGTCAATTTGTTGAGGTAATCTGAAGAGATGTCACCCCATGCTTCCTGAAGCACCTCCCACAAGTTGGATTGGCTTGATGGGCACTTCTTACATACCATACGGTCAAGCTGCTCCCACAACAGCTCAATAGGGTTGAGATCCGGTGACTGTGCTGGCCACTTCATTATAGACAGAATACCAGCTGACTGCTTCTTCCCTAAATAGTTATTGCATAGTTTGGAGCTGTGCTTTGGGTCACTGTCCTGTTGGAGGAGGAAATTGGCTCCAATCAAGCGCCGTCCACAGGGTATGGCATGGCATTGCAAAATTGAGTGATAGCCCTCCTTCTTCAAGAACCCTTTTACCCTGTACAAATCTCCCACTTTACCACCACCAAAGCACCCCCAGACAATCACATTGCCTCCACCATGCTTGACAGATGGCATCAAGCACTCCAGCATCTTTTCCTTTGGTCTGCGTCTCACAAATGTTCTTATTTGTGATCCGAACACCTCAAACTTCGATTAGTCTGTCCATAACACCTTTTTCCAATCTTCCGCTGTCCAGTGTCTGTGTTCTTTTGCCCATCTTAATCTTTTATTTGTATTGGCCAGTCTGAGATATGGCTTTTTCAGGTCAGCATCCCGGAGTCGCCTCTTCACTGTTGACGTTGAGACTGGTGTTTTGCGGGTACTATTTAATGAAGCTGCCAGTTGAGGACCTGTGAGGCGCCTGTTTCTCAAACTAGACACTAATGTATTTGTCCTCTTGCTCAGTTGTCCACCGGGGCCTCCCACTCCTCTTTCTATTCTGGTTAGAGTCAGTTTGCGCTGTTCTGTGAAGGGAGTAGTACACAGCGTTGTACGAGATCTTCAGTTTCTTGGCAATTTCTCGCATGGAATAGCCTTCATTTTCAGAACAAGAATAGACTGACGAGTTTCAGAAGAAAGTTCTTTGTTGCTGGACATTTTGAACCTGTAATCGAACCCACAATTGCTGATGCTCCAGATACTCAACTAGTCCCAAGAAGGGCAGTTTTATTGCTTCTTTAAATCAGTTTTCAGCTGTGCTAACATAATTGCAAAAGGGTTTTCTAATGATCAATTAGCCTTTTAAAATGATAACTTGGATTAGCAAACACAACGTGCCATTGGAACACAGGACTGATGGTTGCTGATAATGGGCCTCTGTACGCCTATGTAGATATTCCATTAAAAATCAGCCGTTTCCAGCTACAATAGCCATTTACAACATTAACAATGTCTACACTGTATTTCTGATCAATTTGATGTTATTTTAATGGAGAAAAAAAGTGCTTTTTTTTCGAAAAAAATGACATTTCTAAGTGACCCCAAACTTTAGAACGGTAGTGTATATTTGTACACTCAGTCCCCGGAGGCTTTCCCAAGTGAACGTGGACATTATTTTGTGTCAATTAAGGCATGTTAGACTGCAGAGATATGTGTTTTTGTACGGTAGAAAGCTGTCTTCCAAGACATAACTGCAGGCCATGTAAAACTGTGTGGTTGCAATCATGAAGATGTTAAACTGTTAAACAACCGACGGTGTAATAGTTTTGGAGGGAACAAATTAATAGTAATAAAGAGGGAAGTGAAGGGAACTCTGAGGCAAAGATAAAATATGAAAATACTCAGTGATAAACTCTTAAATCAAATCCATACAGGATGTCATTAGTCAAGATGGCAGCCCATACGGACTCCCTTGGTAAAAGTGCTGACATTGACTGTGTCCTGTTGTCTTTCTCAGAGCACATGGAGCCGGTTCATCCGGGCGAGCCTCAGACGAAGAACGGAGAGGCCATCCCGCTGCGCTTCCTCTTCAACCTCAGCAACATCCCAGAGGACGAGTTGCTCTCATCGGCCGAGCTGCGTCTGTTCCGGCAGCAGATCGACGAGGCCATTACGGAAAGCGAGGGAGACAAGGATGGGCTCCACCGGATAAATGTGTATGAGGTGCTGAAGCCCCCGCGGGCCGGGCAGCTAATCACACGGCTTTTGGACACGCGGCTTGTGCGCCATAACGCCTCGCGCTGGGAGAGCTTTGACGTGAGCCCCGCCGTGCTGCGCTGGACACAGGAGCGCCTGCCCAACCACGGGCTGGCCGTGGAGGTCCAGCACCTCAACAAGACACCGCGCCACCAGGGCCGCCACGTGCGCATCAGCCGCTCGCTGCACCAGGAGCCCGGCGAGGACTGGGAGCAGCTACGCCCCCTGCTGGTCACCTTCGGCCACGATGGCAAGGGCCACCCGTTGACGCGCCGGGCCAAGCGCAGCCCAAAGCAGCGGGGGCGTAAGCGCAACCGCAACTGCCGCCGTCACGCTCTTTACGTGGACTTCAGCGATGTAGGCTGGAATGACTGGATAGTGGCACCCCCAGGGTACCAGGCTTACTACTGCCATGGGGAGTGCCCCTTCCCCCTGGCGGACCACCTGAACTCTACCAACCACGCGATTGTGCAGACGTTGGTGAACTCGGTGAACACCAACATTCCCAAGGCCTGCTGTGTGCCCACGGAGCTCAGTGCCATCTCCATGCTCTATCTGGATGAACACGACAAGGTGGTCTTAAAAAACTACCAGGAAATGGTAGTGGAAGGGTGCGGCTGCCGCTAACACTGACTATGGGCAACTTGAGGCAGGCAGCACAGACGCTAAGAAAATTCTTAAGGCCCCACCTTACTCCCCAAATTCACTTGGACCCTTATTTATAACTTTTATGTTGAGACGTATGTTCGTCATTTTATTTTATTTTTTTGACAATATGATCATATATTTTGACTATATATATTTTGACTATATATATATATTTTGACTATATATATATATATATATATATATATATATATATATATATATATATATATATTTAATATTTATATCTACATATAAAAAAATAAGTGAGTCCTTATTTTAAACATAAATAAAAAGCTGTACAACTTTTCATAATGTATATTAGATTGTATAAGGGTTTTTTAAATGAGAAAATAGTTTTAAAAAAAATCTAAAAAGTAAAGTTTATTTACTGGTACTATTTATTGCTTTGATATTATACACATCCAAAAAATAAAAACAAATTGCCTTCCAATATTACATTTGAGCAGAACACAAGAAACACCAATTGTGTACTTAAATTAGAGCACTGTGTGAAATGATCACAACACTGATTTGTTATGAATCAGTTGAAGTAATCAGAAATGTACATTGATTTTAATTCACCTTTTTACATTGATCTTTAAACCAATGATTTTATTAGATAGGTCCCTTGAGTTGGATTCCGTTTTTTATTCTTTTGAAATAACTGTAAAAATCAGATAACATGGGTTGTGAAAAATGAAAAGTTGACAGCAAAAGTATCCATGACTGTTTTATATGAATTTGGATTGAACACATTTGCATCTGATACTTAGCCTGATGGCTATTTGAAAATGTACTCAAGTAATTTTTGCAATTCATGATAACAGAGGAATCTTTCTGATACTCTGTCTCTTCCAAATAAAATAATGTTCGGTTTAATATCTGGCATCATCCAGCTTGGAGTGATTCATGCTTGAGAAAAGGACTTACACTATATATACAAAAGTATGTGGACACCCCTTCAAATTAGTGGATTCTATAAAATCGAGCACACAGCCATGCAATCTCCATACACAAACATTGGCAGTAGAATGGCCTTACTGAAGAGCTCAATGACTTTCAACGTGACACCGTCATAGGATGCCACCTTTCCAACAAGTCAGTTTGTCAAATTTCTGCCCTGCTAGAGCTGCCCCGGTCAACTGTAAGTGCTGTTATTGTGAAGTGGATACGTCTAGGAGCAACAACGGCTCAGCCGCAAAGTGGTAGGCCATACAAGCTCACAGAACGGGACCACCGAGTTGTCTGTCATCGGTTGCAACACTCACTACCGAGTTCCAAACTGCCTCTGGAAGCAACGTCAGCACAAGCACTGTTCATTGGGAGCTACATGAAATGGGTTTCCATGGCAGAGCAGCCACACACAAGCCTAAGATCATGCGCAATGCCAAGTGTCTGCTGGAGTGGTGTAAAGCTCGCCGCCATTGGACTCTGGAGCAGTGGAAATGCGTTCACTGGAGTGATGAATCACGCTTCACCATCTGGCAGTCCGATGGATGAATCTGGGTTTGGCGGATGCCAGGAGAACGCTACCTGCCCGAATGCATAGTGCCAACTGTAAAGTTCGGTGGAGGAGGAATAATGGTCTGGGGCTGTTTTTCATGGTTTGGCTAGGCCCCTTAGTTCCAGTGAAGGGAAATCTTAACGCTACAGCATACAATGACATTCTAGACGATTCTGTGCTTCCAACTTTGTGGCAACAGTTTGGGGAAGGCCCTTTCCTGTTTCAGCATGACAATGCCCCTGTGCACAAAGCGAGGTCCATACAGAAAAGGTTTGTCGAGATCGATGTGGAAGAACTTGACTGGCCTGCACAGAGCCCTGACCTCAACCCCATCGACCACCTTATGATGAATTGGAGTGCCAACTGAGAGCCAGGCCTAATCGCCCAACATCATTGCCCAACCTCACTAATGCTTTTGTGGCTGAATGGAAGCAAGTCCCTGCAGCAATGTTTCAACATCTAGTGGAAAGCCTTCCCAGAAGAGTGGAGGCTGTTATAGCAGCAAAGGGGGTACCAACTCCATATGAATGCCCATGATTTTGGAATGAGATGTTCGATGAGCAGGTGTCCACATAATTTTGGTCATGTAGTGTATTTTTTAAGAATTGATGGTCTACATTAATGTTTTGATAGATGAAGATCACTTTTTACAGTTTATCAGTATAGCGAATAATGCAACAGTTGGAGAACACATAGGCCTAGGCAAGGGATACTTGGGGATAGGCTACAATATGCTCAAATTTCACATTTATGTCAATTAGGTTAACATGTGGTGGTTAGACACTTGCTAATCCAATAGCCATCATGGCAGATAGTTGAAATTGATTGTTGGTGACACTTGAGGAGCAATCCTATTGTTTCTGACGGTTTAGCGTTGGGGGCACGACTGAACGATGCGACATGGCGATACCCTTCCTCTGAAGATTCAAAGGTTAGACGTCTGTCTCCTGCCTTTGTCTTCGGCGGCTCATGCAGACAGAATAAAGACGCCTGTCTCCAACCTGTGCCCCATTAGACAATAGACTGTTAAATCACTTATTTAATCAGACGACTGCGCCAAATTATATGATAACGTTTGGAGAGGGCAGTCCTTTGAACTTTTCAGGACATTACACTGTATCATTCCCCCAAACCCCTGCATGAGTTTAGTATAGTGGACATGTGATAAGATAAATACGTATGGCATTATTGGAAAAAATAATATTTTGGCCTTACCTTGGAAATGTTTTAGGCCTGCGTGCTTGGAGAGTAGAAATCATCAACTTATTCAATGTACAACAGACGCAGAAAAAGCCATGTCTCCATTCCACGCCAAAAGGCATCTCCGCAGGCGTCACACAAACCCAAACTAGCCTATCTGCCTTGTTTGAGGTCAGACGGTTGTTTCGGAAGGGTTTGACAAAAAAAGATGGTGATCTTCAATTAACCTTCCAGTTGCCAAATTATCACCCATATGTGGCGTTGGTTTAGGTTTTCTATGCTCCTATATTTTTGGTCTACATAATTATAATTAATTCATAGGTTGGTGGGTGGAATTATGTGGTAGACTTGTCTATATTGCAGACAATGGAATGTGTGTGGCGTGGTTTTGTTGGCGTTATTTAGTCTTTCCATCTTAAATCATGATTTCTGCTCACCTCAGAGAAGTTACCACAGCCAGCCTCAGGCTCCCATAACGGCTGTCGGGTTTCCCTTTGATGCCGGCATATCAGGCGTAGCCTCGTCCAAAAAAAAGGGGGGTCCTTTGGTTAGAGAATAATTTCATTTTGAAGTGGCTGAAGGCAGGGAGAAGGGAATTCTTATTTTCAGCGGCTTAACAGTGCAATTACACACATTCGAATTGATCTCCCGAGTTTAGATAACATCCGCGAGTTATGGTAATTGTCTGCCTGGTTTACCTTCCATTAAAATGCCCCGAGACTAGAGCAACGTTTATGCAATCTTCGCACTCCCAACGAGCCAGTAGGCAATAGCAATGACTGGGCTATACTTCACGATTAGAAGCCAGTGTAGGACTTTGAAAGTCTGAACGGGGAGGGGGTATTGGAATATTGGGAAATTATGTTAAGATTACGGTAATGGTTGCGCATGCGTTCTAATGCAGACAATAGATCACTTTTGACCATTTCTGGCTTGGATTTACAAAATGAATATTTATCTTAGAGAAGAGACTCCTGTGGCATGCTTTGCCATTGATAGTGACTTGCTGAGTCACGCGAGAGGCCGTTCTTACGCAATTACAGGCAAGTCATTATGCGCGGAGTCTGTTGACAAGGGACAACTAATTGACCTGGTGACATCTTCAAAAAGCTTTTCATTCGGACGTTCTGCAGTAAAAGCTTAGGTTTATAGACAATAAACCATCTCACTTTGCTTGGCCTTGTTTGGGCACGCTCCATATGCTTATTGTTCAAATCTCCTCCTCCAAGTTAATGGAGATAATTGCATCTCAATGAATCAGGGATTCACAGGTAGACATTTTGTCAACACATAGCCCAGTGAGCAAAATAATGTGACATTGAAATATAGTTCATTGGTTTTCTGAATGAAAGTTGAAAATATGTATTTTCCCACTCATGTCAGCTTTTTCAATAGTTAATCAGTTGTAGTGATAAGATTATACTTCAAAAGAAAAACCAAAAGAAGGCTTAAACTTCAATAACATTCTCAGTAATGGTTACAGAAAAGTTTTTTTTGCTATGACTGTGATATGTGGTTGTTTATTGACCTTAGTTGAATGCACTGACTGTAAGTTGCTCTGGATAAGAGTGTCTGCCAAAAGCCTAAAATGTAGATGTAAAATGAACACTTGCAAAGCATGCTGGGTATTATTCTAATGAGCTCCGCCCCAAACAAGACCAAATTTAGTCAGTCCGGAGTGGACGTCTATGTTTACATTTTAGTCATTTAGCAGATGCTCTTATCCAGAGCGCCTTACAGTTAGTGAGTGCATACATTTTCATACTGGTCCCCCGTGGGAATCGAACCCACAACTCTGGCATTGCAAGCGCCATGCTCTACCAACTGAGCTACACGGGTTTGGACAGCACAGTAGAGTTTAGTTCAGTACAGTAAAGTACAGCAGGGTACAGTACAGTACTATATAGTAAATTTTACTGTACTGTACTTTGCTGTGCTCTACTGTATTGCACTCTACTGTATTGAACTGTACTGAACTACACTTTACTGTACTGTACTCTGCTGTGCTCTACTGTACTGTGCTGTTGCTTTGGGGAAGTAAACACGACTTTTAACAGTTGATAAAGGACAAGGATAGCCTTTCGTTCGTGGACTGAATTCTTGTAGGGCCCACCAACGACCTTATGGACAGAGCTCTCCCTCCCTCCCACATTTCAATGGCAGCCCTTGTGCCCCTGGCCTGGCTGGACTTAGTAAATCCTTCGATTGGTTTGAAAGCTGTCGTTTCAGATAAAAGGGGGATGCGTAGATTGGGTGCTTAAAAGCCCCTGTTGTTGGAAGGGGGCGTCGCCCTGTGCGGCCGGTTCCCCGGCTCCAGCCTGTTCCATGGTGCATCCTCGCCCTTCATCATGCCACCCCCCATCTACCAGGGATTGGGTGGGGGGAGGAGGATTGGGTGGGGGAGGGATGAGAGCTGATGTCAGTGCAGCTGGAGGTCAGGGCCTCTCGTTTCACTCTCCCACTCATAAGACTCACACACACACACTCTCTTATGGAAAGGCTTGACTCAAACACACCTTCAAGCATGTACACACACACACCAAGCCGAGGGGGTTGAAGCACTAGATTCTGTCTGTTGCCCAACTGTAGAAATTATCTATGTCACACACAACCCCTCACCCCTGCCTGTACCTCATTTCCACTCATCATACACACCTCTGCTCTGACACATGGTACCAGGACCTTGTATACTGAGGGGATGAGACAGGGGAATAAACTGGCCTTAGGGTAATCTGCAACACACACAGTCTCACAGGTGTGAAAAAAGTTGGCGATAACCCCTTGGCGCTTATGGATGTAAAGGGAAGAGTGGATGGGTGGAATTACTTTTCGAGGTTCAAACACAGGTGAATTTGTCATGGGCAGAAGTTCAGGAGTCCTTCACTGGTAACTCTGGTGTCAATGGTTACTGTAACGAAAAAATTCCCATTTTCTTTGTTCTGTAGCGTAAAGACCCTATTATTTTCTCCACTTGACTATCAGATATTCCACCTAGACAACTGTTTCGAAACACAGCACGGTGGAGAAACACGCTGTGATTAAAACCCACCAGGGCTTAACCACAGTCTTCTCATTTATACATACTGAGAGGGGGATTGCAGTGGACATTTTCACTTGTTGAGGAAACAACTGGCAGGTTTTGAAATTGGGTGTCAAGTGCCGCTGTCGTTGTGTGGACGGAATGCATCTTTTGTTGGGCGAGTCTGCGGTCTAATTTTCAGCAGGGCAGGGTGTATCTGCGGTAGGCCTTTCTTCCCCGGCCCTGGCCCTGTGCAGTTTCATTAGATACGCCTAATGAAAAGATGGTCGCTGGACAGCCCAACTGTCTCCTGGCCTGTAGTTAAGGCAGTGGCCCAGCTCCCAGCTTCCCTCTACCCCCAGCCCTTCTGGAACAGGTGTGCTGCCTTCTACCTTTCACACAACAGCTGCGTCCCAATAACTATCTGAGCATCCTTTACTTGGGTCCTTCAACTTAAGATCACGGATAGGTGGCAGTATTTCTTTCACCAATAAACTTGTTTGAAAATCAGTGATCATGAAGGAAAGGAGATGTGGGTGGTAGACTCAGGTTTTTCCACCTTTCTTCCTTCAGTCTCCCTTGGCAAGAAGTGTACCAAAAGCTACGTAGCGCTGTAAGTATAACTCAGTGTAAAGTGAGTCCACCAAGGCCCTAGATAATTGTTGCAAACTTGTCTGTTGTAAACACTCTCCTTTAAAGAGACAAAGCAGCTCACAAAGCTGAAGGGCTCTGCCCCATCTACCACCACCCATTTCAACGGACTAATCCACCTTTCAGAGGTCAGGTTTAGTTTCAGAGGTCAGGTTCATAGTTAGACATGCAACCATATGCATGCAACCTCGTCCACTGACAGAATAGTGTTTACATCGGAACAGTTTCTCTTTGTGAATTAGGTTACCAGACCTTTCTCATTCAGAGTGCGTAAACATAGGGAAACAGCGCTAAGTTCTGAGCTACAGCTCGACCGAGGGCGGCCTGCCGGCGTTGGATCTGGGTGTTTATTTGCTAACAGACTCCCTCTGTGTTGGTAAGCAGAGCCTTTGTGTGGGCCCTCAGAGAGGCAGGGGATTGTGCCCGAGGTTTTTGTGGGCTACAGTTTGAAAGCAACAACGTGAAACCGGAGCTGTAATGCGACCTAGAGGCAATTAGGCTAACAATAGGCCGTTTTTACTTCTACTTCTTTTGTGCTGCTGAAGGCGGAAAATACGAGGAGAAATGTTTGTGTTTTTTGGATCAGTAGAGAAAATAAACACTCATGCTTGTAGTTTTTTGGGGTGTTATCATGGATGGACAAAGTGTATGTCGGGCAAAGAGATTTTGGGCTATGCCCAAAGGTCGTTTTTGGGCTGTGCGCTCCTTTGAAGTTGTCTCACCTTGCTTTCTTAAAAGTTGGGGAATAGGGGCAGTTGGAAGTTGAGGGGTGGGGGTCATGAGGCAGGTTGCAGTCGTCCCTTTCCCATGTTTGCAGACTGACAAAGAGGGCTAGTAAGATGAGGGAGAGGGAAGGAAGGAGGGAGGGGCAGGTAGAGACCTGCACCCCTTTGCCCTCCTCCCTCCCTCCCTTTCGCCGCCGTATTCTTCCCTGAATGGAGTGTGTCCACCGGATCTGCCTGGGATGAAATGTCATATCTCAGACTGATCCTTATCTCTTAATCGCTTCCTTTGTCTCCCATGATTCCCCAGGCCCTCCCTTACTTCCCTCCATGGACCAAGGCCTTTGATGTGTCAGCCACGGTTAGGGACACTGGGGGTGGGATGTGTGCTGGTCTGGCTCTTCTCTAAACTGAACTAAACAAGAGCTACAGGGGTTATCAAGCAACAAGATCTCACGGTTTTACCAATTTGACTTCAGATTCTGACGTTTAGCCACGTTTATCAAAACATCACATTTTAAAGTGTTTTTGACACCCTGGGTTGACACCTCCTGCTTAGCATCATTCTGTTTCTGCAAACATGACAGATCAGGAAACTATATATATATATATATATATATATATATATATATATATATATATATACTACCGGTCAAATGTTTTAGAACACCTACTCATTCAAGGGTTTTTCTTTATTTTGACTATTTTCTACATTTTAGAATAATGGTGAAGACATTAAAACTATGAAATAACACATATGGAATCATGTAGTAACCAAAAAAGTGTTAAACAAATCAAAATATATTTTATATTTGAGGGGGGGTGGGGGGTATACAGAATATAACCCTATTTGGTAAAAGACCAAGTCCATATTATGGCAAGAACAGCTCAAATAAGCAAAGAAAAACAACAGTCCATCGTTACTTTAAGACATGAAGGTCAGTCAGAATGGAAAATTCCAAGAACTTTGAAAATTTCTTCAAGTGCAGTCGCAAAAACCATCAAGCGCTATGATGAAGGCCAGATGTAATGAAACTGGCTCTCATGAGGACCGCCACAGGAATGGAAGACCCAGAGTTACCTCTGCTGCAGAGGATAAGTTAATTAGAGTTACCAGCCTCAGAAATTGCAGCCCAAATAAATGCTTCACAGAGTTCAAGTAACAGACACATCTCAACATCAACTGTTCAGAGGGGACTGTGTGAATTGCTGCAAAGAAAACACTACTAAAGGACACCAATAAGAAGAAGAGACTTGCTTGGGCCAAGAAACACGAGCAATGGACATTAGACAAGTGGAAATTTGTCCTTAGGTCTGGAGTCCAAATTGGAGATTTTTTGTTCCAACCGCCGTGTCTTTGTGAGATGCAGTGTGGGTGAACGGATGATCTCTGCATGTGTATTTCCCACCGTAAAGTATGGAGGAAGAGGTGTTATGGTGTGGGGGTGCTTTGCTGGTGACACTGTCTGTGATTTATTTAGAATTCAAGGCACCCTTAACCAGCATGGCTACCACAGCATTCTGCAGTGATAAGCCATCCCATCTGGTTTGGGCTTAGTGGGACTATCATTTGTTTTTCAACAGGACAATGACCCAACACACCTCCAGGCTGTGTAAGGGCTATTTTACCAAGAAGGAGAGTGATGGAGTGCTGCATCAGATGACCTGGCCTCCACAATCGCCCGACCTCAAACAAATTGAGATGGTTTGGGATGAGTCGGACCGCAGAGTGAAGGAAAAGCAGCCAACAAGTGCTCAGCATATGTGGGAACTCCTTCAAGACTGTGGGAAAAGCATTCCAGGTGAAGCTGGTTGAAAGAATGCCAAGACTGTGCAAAGCTGTCATTAAGGCAAAGGGTGGCTATTTGAGGAATCTCAAATAGAAAATATACTTTGATTTGTTTAACACTTTTTTGTTTACTACATGATTCCATATGTTTTATTTCATAGTTTTGATGTCTTCACTATTATTCTACAATGTAAAAAATAGTAAAAATAAAGAAAAACCCTTGAATGAGTAGGTGTGTCCAGACTTTTGACTAGTAGTGTATATATATTTTTTAACGCATTTAACTCATTTTTTTAGGCACTAAACTACTTCCATATATACTTCCATTAACTTTTAAAACTGGTACCGGGCTACCTTCAGGCGAGTCTTGTGAGGCTTCTGGGTGTCCTACCGACATGTACGTGTTCGTGAGAGACTCACCTTTCCATAAAGGGGTCATAATAGTTTGTAGGCCAAACCATTCGGAGAAGACCGATTTTCGGGATGTCTCCTGGTCTGACAAACACTGCTGTAGCTCTGCCACCTTTCACCGCAGATGTGGAAGGCCGATATCGGTGGATGTTGTGGATTGATACTCAGTCCATGCAAAAATATCAGATATCTCTAGCTTAAACAGACAGATTTTTATGAGGATTTTTTATGGGCTGAACTGAGCTGATGGAGGGTCGGCCTCATTCTACATCTCTATAGGCCACAAACAGATGCCAGCCAAATATGATTCAAATGCCAGACAGGAATTAAACACAGAGAGAGGGGAAAAAATATAAAAAATAAACAATTAGAACATAAAAATATATAGGAAGCTTTTGGAAGCAGGCTCTGGCCTGGTTTGTGGAATTCAACTGGGATTGAAGATGGGGGGTACTAAAGAGGTGAGAGTAGAGAGAGGTCAGACTGTGCAGTTCTGCAGCTGCACAATATGGCAGGATAAAGGGAGTGGAAGAAAGATAGAGACGTGGACAGGAGTAGTTAGAGTGGACTGGAGAAGGAGGAGTGAACAACAATGAGTGGAGAAGGGACAAGGGAAGGAATAGAAATGGTAATGGACAAGTGAGAGAAGAGAGGTAGAGAGAGGAAGGAGGGGAAGGAGAGGAAGGAGGGGTAAAGAGAAGCATGAGAATGGGAACCCAGCCAGGCCTTTGGGTGTAGCTCTGTTGGTAGAGCATGGCGTTTGCAATGCCAGGGTTGTGGGTTCGTTTCCCACGGGGGGCCAGTATGAAAAAAATAATTTAAAAATGTATGCACTCACTAACTGTAAGTCGTTCTGGATAAGAGCGTCTGCTAAATGACTAAAATGTACAAAATTTGGGGCGACTGGAGTATGGCTGCTTCAGGATCGTCAAAAATGTGCTGCTGATGCTTTCCACAGGGGAACGAGTGCATGTGTTTATATCTATATTCGCTTGCACATAAAAGACACGTTAGATGTATCAGGGACAATTGTTCTCGTTTTGATTCATGTGATGGTCACTACATTAGATGTAAAACCAGGCTGGTAGGGGTACATTGTATGCCCCCTCTGCTGGCGGGAGACAACATGACACTGTGTGTGTCTGGCCACAAACAGTGGGCTCACACACACATCACACACAAACAGGGATGCTTCGCAACCTCAGGTGAAAGAACAATAACATATTTCTCTGTGGGGAGGCCACCCAGCAACTGCGCGAATAGCGTGACAAAGACAGGAGACCTGACTCAGAATAAGAGGTTTGGACTTTGCCAAAAGCAACAAATGCAATTGTTCATTTGACAGGGAGTAGGGCTATGCAAGGGCCTCGCCACCTCCCTTTGGGCACAGATGTCAATTCAACGTCTATTCCACGTCATTTCGTTGAAACAACGTTGGTTCAAGCAGTGTGTGCCCAGTGGGCTGATGGAGGGTGAAGACTGGGTGGAAAAATGTGGGTTTGTTTCCCACGGGGGGGCCAGTATGAAAATGTATGCACTCACTAACTGTAAGTCGCTCTGGATAAGAGCGTCTGCTAAATGACGTAAATGTAAAAATGTAAAAATAATAACATTAGCCTCAGAAAAAATGTCACCACAAGAACAGACCCATCAAACTACATAAAACCTAATAAATGTTTTGAAGACTATTACTATCGCCTTTCTGATTTGGACTATTCTAAACCCTGGATTTCTAAATTGTGGAGCGACACATTGTTTCATCCACCAGTGTATCAGTGTGTGTATTTGTACATGTACGACTAGCATAGTGAAAATAAGCTTGTACTTTTCCCCAGATTTAGTCCTAAGCTTGAACAAACGTTGACACTCCCTCCATTGCAAGAGTTTGTCAAGAGTCTGCTTGTTGCTTTTGGCATGGACATACACAACTGTATACATTTAGCCGTGAACATTAGGACATAGGAGGGTGAGATCATGAACATATGGGCGAAGCACTTAAGGGCCCTGCACTGTACCCTGGGGTACACCCTAGCTGTGTTAGGGAATGCTAGACAAGTCATATACTGTATGCATATTATTCCTCCTCCCTGTGAGGGAAACATGTCCACACAATGAGGAGGAATAAAAACGGGAATAAGAATGGTGGAATTAATATGAAATATGAATGGTATACATCGTCCACCAAAATGCTTACTTGCAGGTTCCTTCTTGAGAATGCAACAACAATAAGAAATAGTAAAAAATAAGAATACGAACATAAAGTAAATGGCAGTAGAATAGAATAAAATTTTTAGCATCAGTATAATACAGGTTGGCAAAATGTATAGTACAATATTTACATGTGTATTGGGATGGGGGGCAAGTGTATAAATTGTGTGCTAAGGTGCGAAGAATCAGAGCAGGTGGTCAGTGGTCAGTCCAGTTCAAGGGTTCATGATCTGGATTCATGTTCAACAGATAACTATGTTCAACTTTTCATTTTATTAGTTAGCCATGTCCAGCCTACTCAGCCAACTTCCCAGAGGAAGTGAAAAGTGCCCGTCTGACTGGTAGCACATTAGAGTTTTTCATCTCTATTCTGTATCCCTCACTAATGGTATCATAGTGGTAAGAGTTGGGGAGATTGTGTTAGTATCGTTGCATTCTTCTCAGTGTTGCTCACTTTGTGATGGCTTTGTTTTTCCTGTGAGTGAATAATTCCTCTGGGGCCAGCAAAAATTTGAAGAGGGGAAAAAACAGCAACACAAACTTTCAATTAAACCATTCCATCTTGTAATCAAAAAAAGAAATAATGAGCGAGGCAGACCAAACAAACAGGGCTGTTGCCGTAATAACGGAAGGGACCTGCTGAGGTTTTGCCCTCAGGATTTTGTTGATGGCTACGATCAGAGAGGAAGAGGTGAAGCGAGAGATTTCACTCTCGCCAAAATCTATCCATAATAAGCCCAATGTGTTTCTATGGGTTTATTTTGGACCTAAGCTTGTTGCCTGCTTTCCCGCCTTTGGGACAACGACTCCCATTGTTAGGGTCGGAGACATGAGCGTCTCGTCATTATATACAGATCTCTGTTACGATCCAGGTGTGAGGTTGTGACCTTTTTTTTTTACATGCTACTGGCATAGCCTTGGCATGATGGATTATAGGCACTATGCCTATGAGTTGGGTAAAGTTTAGGCATAAGGGTGGGGAGGTCTGTCACTTTGCCTCTATTCTCTCTTGTGTTGTTCTAATGTGCCTTAAAAACACTAGGAGGGAACTGAAAAGAAAAGCCACTTAATGAAGACCAGGCTGGCTATGCCAATGGATAGGAACCTTCCATTGGATACACTGAGGGCACGCCACTTACTCTAATTAATTTGTCCTGTGGCAAGGAGAGGATGTGTGCACCTAGTAGCAGTTCTCTCATGTTGATCTGTTTTGACAAACACTACACTACTTAAAGTCACTGTTGATCAAGACTGCACCGTCTTGCCAGTTAGCTATCAGGGCTTTAGTGGCGGGAAGAGAAAGAAAGAGGAAAGAACAGAGGATAGGAAAGATAGATGATTGGAAATGGGAGGGGGAGAGGACAAGCTTTCTAACTGCATTGTTACAGAGGAAGAGAGAATGATGACAAATAGAGGAAGGCAACACGGTGAGAGATGAGAGAGAAAGAAAAGGGGGACAGGAGGGGACAGGCGCTTGTGTGTGTGTGTGTGTGTGTGTGTGTGTGTGTGTCTGTGTGTGTGTGTGTGTGTGTGTGTGTGTGTGTGTGTGTGTGTGTGTGTGTGTGTGTCCGGAAAGGCTCGGAGCACAACCAGTCATTAGGAAGTCAGGGCCGTCTGGAGTGCATTACAGACAGGGTACTATAACTCTTACAAGCACAGGCTGGTATCAATTCAACCCTGAATACAAGGGAGGGATGAAGGGAGAGGCAAGGGAAGATTGAGGAGAGGCAGAGAGAGAGTGATGAGAGAGTGAGGAGAGAAGGAGAGAGAGAGAGTGATGATAGAAGGAGAAAGAGGGAGGAGAGAAGGAGAGAGAGAGAGAGAGAGAGAGAGAGAGAGAGAGAGAGAGAGAGAGAGTGAGTGAGTGAGTGAGTGAGGAGAGAAGGCAGAGAGAGAGTGAGGAGAGAAGGAGAGGCAGAGAGAGAGTGAGGATAGAAGGCAGAGAGAGAGAGGAGAGAAGGAGAGGCAGAGAAAGTGAGGATAGAAGGCAGAGAGAGAGGATAGAAGGAGAGAGAGTGAGGATAGAAGGAGAGAGAAAGTGAGGAGAGAAGGCAGAGAGAGAGTGGCGAGAGAAGGAGAGGCAGAGAGAGAGTGAGGAGAGAAGGAGAGAGAGAGTGAAGAGAGAAAGCAGAGGGAGTGAGGATAGAAGGAGAGAGAGAGTGAGGAGAGAAGGAGAGACAGAGTGAGAGAGTGAGGAGAGAAGGAGAGGCAGAGAGAGAGAGTGAGGATAGGCCTACAATCTAAACTAGATGCCCTCAATCTCACACAAATTATCAAGGAACCTACCAGGTACAACCCTAAATCCGTTAACATTTGCACCCTCATAGATATCATCCTGACTAATTTACCCTCTAAATACACCTCCGCTGTCTTCAACCAGAATCTCAGCGATCACTGCCTCATTGCCTGCGTCCGTAATGGGTCCGCGGTCAAACGACCACCCCTCATCACTGTCAAACGCTCCCTAAAACACTTCAGCGAGCAAGCCTTTCTAATTGATCTGGCCCGGGTATCCTGGATGGATATTGACCTCATTCCGTCAGTAGAGGATGCCTGTTTGTTCTTTAAAAGTGCTTTCCTCTCCATCTGAAATAAGCATGCCCCATTCAAACAATTCAGAACTAAGAACAGATATAGCCTCTGGTTCACCCCAGACTTGACTGCCCTTGACCAGCACAAAAACATCCTGTGGCGTACTGCATTAGCATTGAACAGGGAAGTCAGGAACCAATATATACAATCAGTTAGGAAAGCAAAGGCTAACTTTTTCAAACATAAATTTGCATCCTGTAGCACTAACTCCAAAAGGTTTTGGGACACTGTAAAGTCCATGGAGAATAGAGCACCTCCTCCCAGCTGCCCACTGCACTGAGGCTAGGAAACACTGTCACTACCGATAAATCTACAATAATCGAACATTTCAACAAGCATTTTGCTACGGCTGGCCATGCTTTCCACCTGGCTACCCCTACCCTGGCCACCAGCTCTGCACCCTCCGCTGCAACTTGCCCATGCCCCCCCCCGCTTCTCCTTCACCCAAATTCAGATAGCTGATGTTCTGAAAGAGCTGCAAAATCTGGACCCCTACAAATCAGCTGGGCTAGACAATCTGGACCCTTTCTTTCTAAAATTAGCCGCCGAAATTGTCGCAACCCCTATTACCAGCCTGTTCAACCTCTCTTTCGTATCGTCTGAGATCCCCAGAGATTGGAAAGCTGCCGTGGTCATCCCCCTCTTCAAAGGGGATGACACTCTAGATCAATTTCGAAAGTATTTGAAAGCCAAGTTAACAAACTTACCGACCAGTTCGAATCCCACCGTACCTTCTCCGCTATGCAATCTGGTTTCCGAGCTGGTCATGGGTGCACCTCAGCCACGCTCAAGGTCCTAAACGATATAATAACTGCAATCAATAAAAGACAGTACTGTGCAGCCGTCTTCATTGACCTGGCCAAGGCTTTTGACTCTGTCAATCACCGCATTCTTATTGGCAGACTAAATAGCCTTGGTTTCTCAAATGACTGCCTCGCCTGGTTCACCAACTACTTCTCAGATAGAGTTCAATGTGTCAAATCGGAGAGCCTGTTGTCTGGACCTCTGGAAGGCTCTATGGGGGTGCCACAGGGTTCAATTCTCGGGCTGACTCTATTCTCTGTGTATATCAATGATGTCGCTCTTGCTGCTGGTGACTCTCAGATCCACCTCTACGCAGACGACACCATTTTGTATACATCTGGCCCTTCATTGGACACTGTGTTAACAAACCTCCAAATGAGCTTCAATGCCATACAACACTCCTCCCGTGGCCTCCAACTGCTCTTAAACGCTAGTAAAACTAAATGCATGCTCTTCAATCGAACGCTGCTTGAACCCGCCTGCCCGACTAGAATCTCTACTCTCGGCAGGTCTGACTTAGAATATGTGGACAACTACAAATACCTAGGTGTCTGGTTAGACCGTAAACTCTCCTTCCAGACTCACATTAAGCATCTCCAATCCAAAGTAAAATCTAGAATCGGCTTCCTATTTCGCAACAAAGCCTCCTTCACTCATGCTGCTAAACATGCCCTCGTAAAACTGACTATCCTACCGATCCTTGACTTCGGCGATGTCATTTACAAAATAGCTTCCAACACTCTACTCAGCAAATTGGATGCCTTATCTTAGCTCATTAGTCACCATAGCAACACCACCCGTAGTATGCGTTCCAGCAGGTATATCTCACTGGTCATCCCCAAAGCCAACACCTCCTTTGGTCGCCATTCCTTCCAGTTCTCTGCTGCAAATGACTGGAACGAACTGCAAAAATCTCTGAAACTGGAGACACTTATCTACCTCACTATCTTTAAGCATCAGTTGTCAGAGCAGCTTACCGATCACTGCACCTGTACATCTGTAATTAGCCCACCCAACTACCTCATCCCCATATTGTTATTTACATTGTTATTTATTTTGCTCATTTGCACCCCAGTATCTCTATTCAGTTGTAAATGAGAACTTGTTCTCAACTGGCTTACCAGGTTAAATAAAGATAAAATAAATAAAAGGAGAGGCAGAGAGAGAGTGAGGAGAGAAGGAGAGGCAGAGAGAGAGAGTGAGGATAGAAGGCAGAGAGAGAGAGAGTGAGGATGGAAGGAGAGACAGAGAGAGAGTGAGGAGAGAAGGAGAGGCAGAGAGAGAGTGAGGATAGAAGGAGAGGCAGAGAGAGACTGAGGATAGAAGGAGAGGTAGAGAGGCAGAGAGAGAGTGAGGATAGGAGAGGCAGAGAGAGAGTGAGGATAGAAGGAGAGGCAGAGAGGCAGAGAGAGAGTGAGGATAGAAGGAGAGGCAGAGAGAGAATGTCCTGCATGAGTCCAGCATGAGACAGTATTGAAAATCTTAGCCACAGCTAGCCCATAAAAAGAGGGATGGTATGTAGGTAGGGAGAGGCAAGAAAATAGAGAAGAGAGGAAGAAAGAGGAAGGAGGGCAGAGAGGGAGAAACAGAGAGAGCTAAAATGTTCGACACAGCTGTCGTTTTGACTGCAGCCTTCAACAGTCTGACAGTTTCTGGTGTTTCTCGTCAAACCGCTGCTTACATTGGCTCCGTCTGAGTTTGATCAAATGTACATGATTCACTCGAGACCAGAAAGAGGGATGGAGAGAGAGAAAAGGAGGGAGGGAAGAGGAAAGAAGACAAATCCCACATTCAACATGTCCACTTCTGTAGCCTTCTTCACCCGAAGAGAAAAGCAGGAGAGGAGAGGGGTGGGTATGAGGAAGGGAGAGCTGAGTGAGACATATCAGCTGACATAAACAGAAGTTCACTCAGCCTGCATCAGTAGACCAAACACCACAGCTGAAGGGTCAAAGGTCAAATCAGCGACATCAGGGTTCAAACTGAGCATGTGCAGTGTTCTTACCCCAATAGAAGAAATACCCACAATCCTCTTTTATGAGCCAACTACGGCACATTTTGGTGGAATCAGGCAACTCCTTTGGTCAAGTTCAAGTTTTATTTGTCACATGCACAAGTACGGTGAAATGCTTAACTTGCAAGACTTACCTAACAGTGCAGTAGAGGAGAGTGGGGTAAGTTGAGCCAAAGGGGTAAGTTCAGTGAGCCTTGTTTCTAAGAAACCATACACAAAATGTATAATTTGACCAAATATTTAGGCAAAGGTCATAATTTCATGTCTGTGAAGGAATAAACCACATGGAAAAAGTGGTAATCAAGTTAATTCCAAAAAACAATGTGCAGGTATAGTTGAATATTGAGGTAGATATGTACATGTTGGCAGGGATTAGGAGAAAGTGCCAGGTTAAATAATAATAATAAAAATTATAAACAGTACGGAAGCAGATTAAGTGGTGGGTGGGTGTGTGCGTGGTGGATGTACATTGCATTCGGAAAGTATTCAGACCCCTTTGCAATTGATTTGACATGATTTGGAAAGGCACACACCTGTCTATATAAGGTCCCACAGTTGACAGTGCATGTCAGAGCAAAAACCAAGCCATGAGGTCGAAGAAATTGTCCGTAGAGCTCTGAGACAAGATTGTGTCGAGGCACAGATCTGGGGAAGGGTACCAAAACATTTCTGCAGCATTGAAGGTCTCCAAGAACACAGTTGCCTCCATCATTCTTAAATGAAATAAGTTTTGAACCACCAAGACTCTTCCTAAAGCTGGCCGCTCGGCCAAACTGAGCAATCGGGGTAGAAGGTCCTTGGTCAGGGAGGTGACCAAGAACCCGATGGTCTGATCGAGCTCCAGAGTTCCTCTGTGGAGATAGGAGAACCTTCCAGAAGGACAACCATCTCTGCAGCACTCCACCAATAAGGCCTTAATGGTAGAGTGGCGAGACAGAGGCCACTCCTCAGTAAAAGGCACATGACAGCCCACTTGGAGTTTGCCAAAAGGCACCTAAAGGACTCTCAGACCATGAGAAACAAGATTCTCTGGTCTGATGAAACCAAGATGGAACTCTTTGGTCTGAATACCAAGCGTCACGTATGGAGGAAACCTGGCACCATCCCTAAGGTGAAGCATGGTGGTGGCAGCATCATGCTGTGGGATGTTTTTCAGCGGCAGGGACCAGGAGACTAGTCAGGATCGAGGAAAGATGAACGGAGCAAAGTACAGAGAGATCCTTGATGAAAACCTGCTCCAGAGTGCTCAGGACCTCAGACTGGGGCGAAAGTTGACCTTCCAACAGGACAACGACCCTAAGCACACAGCCAAGACTGGCTTCGGGACAAGTCTCTGAATGTCCTTGAGTGGCCCAGCTAGAGCCCAGACTAAAACATTGTGCTAGAACCCGATCAAACATCGTGCTGCTGCTCCAGTTTCAACTGTTCTGCCTGCGGCTAGGGAACCCTGACCTGTTCTCTCTACCGCATCTGTTGTCTCGACCTCTTAATTCTCGAATATGAAAAGCCAACTGACATTTACTCCTGAGGTACTGACCTGTTGCACCCTCTACAACCCCTGATTATTGTTTAACCCTGCTGGTCATCTACGAACGTTTGAACATCTTGAAGAACAATCTGGCCTTAAATGGCCATGTACCCTTATAATCTCCACCCAGCACAGCCAGAAGAGGACTGGCCACCCCTCAGAGCCTGGTTCCGCTCTAGGTTTCTTCCTAGGTTCCTGCCTTTCTAGGGAGTTTTTCCAAGCCACCCTGGTTCTACATCTGCATTGCTTGCTGTTTGGGGTTTTAGACTGGGTTTCTGTATAGCACTTTGTGACATGTAAAAAGGGCTTTATAAATAAATGTGATTGATTGATCTCTGGAGAGACCTGAAAATAGCTGTGCAGCGATGCTCCCCATTCAACCTGACAGAGTTTGAGAGGATCTGCAGAGAAGAATGGGAGAAACACCCCTAATACAGGGGTGCCAAGCTTGTAGCGTCATACCCAAGAAGACTCAAGGCTGTAATCGCTGCAAAGGTACTACAACAAAGTACTGAGTAAAAGGTCTGAATACTTATGTAAATGTGATATTTCAGTTTTTTATTTTAAATAAATTAGCAAACATTTCTAAAAACCTGTTTTTGCTTTGTCATTATGGGGTATTGTGTGTAGATGGATGAGGGAAATAAACAATTTAATACATTTTAGAATAAGGCTGTAACGTAACAGAATGTGGAAAACGTCAAGGGGTCTGATTACTTTCCGAATGCACTGTACATGTAAACAGGAGTAATAGTTACCAGTAGCAGGGTACATAGATAGACACTAATGGTGATGTCAACAATAATCAATGAACACTATTTTTGGACAAGCTAGGTTTTCAAAACTGTAATGTTTACATGAATTCTGATTATTTCCAGGGATACACAACATCCTGAAATACACACTACATGACCAAAAGTAGGTGGACACCTGCTCAGCAAACATCTCATTCCAAAATCATTGGCATTAATATGGAGTTGGTCGCCCCTTTGCTGCTATAACAGCCTCCACTCTTCTGGGAAGGCTTTCCACTAGATGTTGGAACATTGCTGCGGGGATTTTCTTTCATTCAGCCACAAGAGCATTAGTGAGGTCGGGCACTGATGTTGGGCGATTAGGCCTGGCTCGCAGTCGGTGTTCCAATTCACCCAAAGGTGTTCAATGGGGTTGAGGTTAGGGCTCTGTGCAGGCCAGTCAATTTCTTCCACACCGATGTCGACAAACCATTTCTGTATGGCCCTCACTTTGTGCTGAAACAAGAAAAGGCCTTCCCCAAACTGTTGCCACAAAGTTGGAAGCACAGAATTGTCTAGAATGTCATTGTATGCTGTAGAGTTAAGATTTCCCTTCACTGGAACTAAGGGGCCTAGCCCAAACCATGAAAAACAGCCACAGACCATTATTCTTCCTCCACCAAACTTTACAGTTGGCATTATGCATTGGTGCAGGTACTGTTCTCCTAGCATCCGCCAAACACAGATTTGTCAGTCGGACTGCCAGATGGTGAAGCGTGATTCATCACTGCAGAGAACGCGTTTCCACTGCTCCAGAGTCCAATGGCGGTGAGCTTTACACCACTCCAGCCTATGCTTGGCATTGTGCATGGTGTTCTTAGGCTTGTGTGCGGCTACTCAGCCATGAAAACCCATTTCATGAAGCTCCCGACGAACAGTTCTTGTGCTGACTTCCAGAGGCAGTTTGGAACTGCCTCTGCGCTTCAGCACTCGGCGGTCCCATTCTGTGAGCTTGTGTGGCCTACCACTTCTCGGCTGAGATGTTGTTGTGCCTAGATGTTTCCACTTTACAACAACAGCACTTACAGTTGACCGGGACAGCTCTAGCAGGGCAGAAATTTGACGAACTGACTTGGAAAGGTGGCATCCTATTACAGTGCCACATTGAAAGTCACTGAGCTCTTCAGTAAGGCCATTCTACTGCCAATGTTTGTCTATGGAGATTGCATGGCTGTGTGCTCGATTGTATACACCTGTCAGCAACAGGTGTGGCTTAAATAGCCGAATCCACTAATTTGAAGGGGTGTCCACATACATTTGTATATAAAGCGTAGTACATGGGGCGGCAGGTAGCTTAGTGGTTAAGAGCGTTGTGCCAGTAACCGAAAGGTCGCTGGTTCTAATCCCCAAGCCAACTAGGTGAAAAATCTGTCGATGTGCCCTTGAGCAAGGCACTTAACCCTAATTGCTCCTGTAAGTCGCTCTGGATAAGAGCGTCTGCTAAATGACGTAAATGTAAATGTAAATGTACATATCTTTATTAGAAATAACACTACATTTCCCTTGACCAATAAGAAATAAGAGAGGAAGATATATACAGGGTCAGTGCCAGTACCAAATGTACAATGTGCAGGGATATTGGGGTCGATATGTACATGTAGGCAGGGATTAGGAGAAAGTGACTGGTAGCAGGATAAATAATAATAATAATAATAATAATAATAGTAAACAGTACGGCAGCAGCATAACATGCTGAGTAGACCGGGCACGCGCTTGCGTCCGCGTGCGCCATCTCACGCATCTTGATATTGTCCATCCACACCAGACGCGATCAGGACACACAGGTTCTTAGGCTTGTGTGCGGCTGCTCAGCAATGAAAACCCAAAGAAAAAGTCATATCTCAGACTGGCCAATAAAAATAAAAGATTAAGATGGGCAAAAGAACACAGACACTGGACTTTTTCTTTGCAACTCTGCCTTGAAGGTCAGCATCCCGGAGTCGCCTCTTCACTGTTGACGTTGAGACTGGTGTTTTGCAGGTACTATTTAATGAAGCTGCCAGTTGAGGACCTGTGAGGTGTCTGTTTCTCAAACTAGACACTAATGTATTTGTCCTCTTACTCAGTTGTGCACCGGGGCCTCCCACTCCTCTTTCTATTCTGGTTAGAGCCAGTTTGCGCTGTTCTGTGAAGGGAGTAGTACACAGCGTTGTACGAGATCTTCAGTTTCTTGGCAATTTCTCGCATGGAATAGCCTTCATTTCTCAGAACAAGAATTAAGTTTAATAAAGTTATTTGTTTCTGGCCATTTTGAGCCTGTAATCGAACCCACAATTGCTGATGCTCCAGATACTCAACTAGTCTCAAGAAGGCCAGTTTTATTGCTTCTTTAATCAGCACAACAGTTTTCAGCTGTGCTAACATAATTGCAAAAGGGTTTTCTAATGATCAATTAGCCTTTTAAAATGATAAACTTGGATTAGCAAACACAACGTGCCATTGGAACACAGGACTGATGGTTGATGATAATGGGCCTCTGTACGCCTATGTAGATATTCCATTAAAAATCTGCCGTTTCCAGCTACAATAGCCATTTACAACATTAACAATGTCTACACTGTATTTCGGATCAATTTGATGTTATTTTAATGGACAAAGAAATTGGTTTTCTTTCGAAAACGAGGACATTTCTAAGTGACCCCAAACTTTTGAACGGTAGTGTAGGTACGGTTTGCTCCTAGCAGAACTCGGCTAGGCGAAGCGAACATCTGTGCTCGCATACTCCCTAAAGACCTTAGCTTAATTTTTATTTATTCAAGCAATATTATTGTTGTTTGTCCCCCTTAAGACACCGTAGCAACAACATAGCCAATAACAATTCCTCAGAATAGTAATCAAGAATCAATCAAGATACATTGCCTTCAGAAAATATTCACAACACTTGACTTTTTCCACATTTTGTTGTTTTACAAGGTGGGATTGAAATGTATTTAATTGTCATTTTCTGGCAACGATCTACACAAAATACATTTGTAAAAAAAGTATGAAAAATAAAACACTAATATATCTTGATTACATAAGTATTCAACCACCTGACTCAATACATCAACAATACACCTTTGGCAGTGATTATAGCTGTGAGTCTTTCAGGGTAAGTCTCTAAGAGCTTTGCATACCTGGATTGTACACTACTGGCACATTATTATTTAAAAAATTCTTCAAGCTCTGTCAAGATGGTTGTTGATCATTGATAGACAGCCATTTTCAAGTCTTGCCATAGATTTTCAAGCCGATTTAAGTCCAAACTGTAACTAGGCCACTCATGAACATTCAATGCCGTCTTGGTAAGCAACTCCAGTTTATATTTGGCCTTGTGTTTTAGGTTATTGTCCTGCTGAAAGGTGAATTTGTCTCCCAGTGTCTGTTGGAAAGCAGATTGAACTGAAATGGTTGGTGTGACGTGTAACCCAGGTACGGTGCAGGATATACAGTAGGCAGAGATAGTGAAACAAGGATCTTTACTGGTGGTCCCAAAGCCAAAATACTAAATAACGGACTTATCACGATAAAAGAAAGGCGGAACAAATAAGTCTCCAAAAACCGTCTGACAGCCAAAGTACGAAACACTACCTACGACTGAATCAAATAACGAAACAGGCAGAACACCTCTCAAGTATCTGTACATAGGTCTCCAATCAGACACTGAGTAGTACTGCTGGACATAGAGAAACTAACAGAGAAAACTGAGCAAGGGAACACAGGGAAGTGAGGGCATAAATACACAGGTGAACAGGTAGACACAGGTCACACAAATAGGATACTGATTAGTCCAGACTGTGAGTGAGGTGCCTAAGGTTGTCGGAGGATGACACCTAGTGGTCGCTCCGGAACTGCGACCCCCTCCTGTAACAGTGCCGTTCACCTTGGCACCTCCGGGTTGAGGCGACAGAATATTGTTATCAGTCCTGGGTCCAGAATGTCCCTCCTGGGCACCCAGGACCGCTCCTCCGCTTAAATGCTGCCCGTACCTGCCTCCAGGTGCAGCGACAGCAACTGATGTGGGCCTTGACCGACGGGACCACCGCCTCCTCCTCTTGCTCAGGGAATTGGGGGGGTTGGTACCCGTATTGGCACTGGAAGGGGGACAGGCTGGTGGACGAGCAGAGAAGGGTGTTGTGGGTGTACTCCGCCCACGCCAGTCGCTGACTACACGTAGCTAGGTTGCTGGAGGCGTAGCACCTCAGCACCCCCTCCAGATCCTGGTTGACACGCTCCGTCTGCCCGTTCGACTGGGGATGGAAGCCGGAAGACAAGCTGACAGAGGCGCCGAGGCAGGTGGCGAACGCCTTCCAGAACCTGGAGGGGAACTGAGGGCCCCGATCCAACACAACTTCCAACACCCCCCCGACGAACAGCCCCAGCCGTTCACCTTGGCACCTCCGGGTTGAGGCGACAGAATATTGTTATCAGTCCTAGGTCCAGAATGTCCCTCCTGGGCACCCAGGACCGCTCCTCCGCTTAAGTGCTGCCCGTACCTGCCTCCAGGTGCGGCGACAGCAACTGATGTGGGCCTTGACCGACGGGACCACCGCCTCCTCCTCTTGCTCAGGGAATTGGGGGGGTTGGTACCCGTATTGGCACTGGAAGGGGGACAGGCTGGTGGACGAGCAGAGAAGGGTGTTGTGGGTGTACTCCGCCCACGCCAGTCGCTGACTACACGTTGCTAGGTTGCTGGAGGCGTAGCACCTCAGCACCCCTTCCAGATCCTGGTTGACACGCTCCGTCTGCCCGTTCGACTGGGGATGTAAGCCGGAAGACAAGCTGACAGAGGCGCCGAGGCAGGTGGCGAACGCCTTCCAGAACCTGGAGGGGAACTGAGGGCCCCGATCCAACACCACTTCTTGGGGAAGGCCGTGGACCCGGAAAACGTGCAGCAAATGCGTTCCCCGCTTCCGGGATCCAGGCAAAGGAGCGTACGTTCATCTGGGTGAGGGCTGTCAGGGGAGCGGCTAGCGAGCTAAAATTGCGAATAAATCGACTATAAAAATTACCGAACCCTAAAAACCGCTGTAGTTGCTTGAGGGATAAGGGCTGGGACCAATCCAGTACCGCGTTAACCTTGCCTGGGTCCATCCGTAGGTCACCCTGGGTGACGATGAACCCCAGGAAGGAGACTGTCTCTGTGTGGAACACGCACTTCTCTGCCTTGACATAGAGCTGGTGACGGAGAAGGCGTTGGAGGACCTGCCGAACGTGCTGCTGGTGTTCACTCGTCCTTTGAGGATATTAGGATGTCATCCAAATACACGAAGACGCTGTAGTCGAGGAGGTCCCGGAGCACTTAATTGACCAACGCCTGGAACACCGCAGGCGCATTGGCTAGACCGAACAGCATCACTTGGTACCCCAAATGCTCACTGGGTGTGTTAAAAGCGTCTTCCATTCCGTCTTTCTTTCTTCTCGTCCCCCTCCCGAATCCTCACCAGGTTGTAGGCATTGCGTAAGTCCAGCTTGGTGACGACCCGGGCTCCCTACAATGACTCAAATGCCGTCGTCATCAGGGGGAGTGGATAGCGGTTCTTAACCGTGATGTCGTTGAGCGCCCGGTAATCAATGCACGGCCGCTGCCCACCGTCCTTTTTCCCCACGAAGAAGAAGGTAGAGGGACGGATGTGACCCTCGATGAGTGCCTCATCGATATACTCCCTCATGGCCAGCGTCTCCGGCCGGGGAAAGGAAAACAATCGCCCTCGTGTGGGCATGGCGCCCAGCAGGAGATCGATAGCGCAATCGTACGGCCTGTGAGGAGGTAGGCCCTTGGCACGCCTCTTACTAAACACCTCCCCCAGATCCCAATACTCCCGGGGAACGCCTGCCAGGTCTGGGCCGGTGACGGAGTCTGTAGCCGCCGTCCTCCCTGTGGCAACCGCCGCTAGAGCGGTAGGCGGTTCGGAGTGCGGGAACTGGGGAAGAGGTGAGGACTGGTTGGTGGTCTGGGATGGTGGTTTGTGCTGATGAGCGGTCGGTGGAGACCGGAACAGGACTAGAGCGGAGCCTCCCTCCAGTCTATCCGGGGTTTGTGGGCGACCAGCCAGGGGTGCCCGAGGACGAGGGGACACTCCGGAGAGTCCACAATGAAAAACTGGATATCCTCCCATAGCCCCCCCACCACCCGGACACGCACAGGGATAGTGCACCGGGTGACGAAGCCCGACCCCAACGGCCGGCCATCCAGGCCCATGACCGGAACCGGCTCGGATAGGGAGAGTAACGGAATGCTCCACCCTTGGGCCAGCCCTGCGTCCATGAGGTTTCCCACGGCCCCAGAATCCACCGGCCCACTGAACCCTGATGGGGAGAAAAGTCTGGGAGTCTCTGGAGTTGGGATTTCGGCTCGCTAGCAACCCTCCCGATACTAGCGAGCCCTCCCGTTTCCCGGCTTCTCCAGGCATGAGTCGCAGTGGTGACCTGCCTGGCTGCATTACAGGCAACGTCCCTGGCGCAGACGCCTCTGCCTCTCCATCCTGGACAAGTGCGCTGCCGCCAGCTGCACAGTCTCCTCCTGAGGCATCTCCTCCCTGAATTTGCGGAAAGACTCCGGGTTGATAGGGGGACGCGGAGGCATGCCTTGCGTCCTCCCTCTCTCATGCGCCCTCATGCGCCCTCTCAGGCAGCTCCCTGAAGGAGAGTTCATCCTTCATCCCCTCCGATAGCCCCTGCGCGTAAAGGACGACCAGGGCGGCCTCCTCCCATCCTGCCTCTCGAGCTCGGGTCCGGAACTTCACGGAGTAGTCCGCCACCGAACGGTCACCCTGCTGACAGGCCGTGAGCCGCCTCCCGGCCTCGTGCCCCGACACCACCCGAGAGGTGTCGAACACCTTGCGTAGCTCCCGGGTGAATTCGTAGGAGTCGGAGCACGCCGGAGTTTGGCTCTCCAACTCTGCGGTAGCCCAGGAAAGGGCCCGACCCGTCAACAGATTGATGATGTAGGCCACCCGGCCCTGCTCCATCGGGAAGGAGGAGGGTTGTAGGCTGAATACCAGGGAACACTGGGTGAGGAATTCCCTGCAGCCCTCTGGACGTCCGTCATACATCTCCGGAGGTGGTAGGCGGGGTTCCCGCCATGTCGCAGGCGAGACTGGAGACGCCGACCCGGCTCTGCATGGCGATCATCAGCTGGCGGAGATTCTCGATGATCTGCTGCAGGCAGTGGTCGTGTTGGTTCAGCATAGCTCCCTGTGTTGTCAATGTACTCCAATACTGTGCTGCCTCCGCTGGGTCCATATTGGCTCAGTTTTCTGTAAGGGTTGGTGTTTGACCCAGGTGCGGTGCAGGATATACAGTAGGCAGTAGGCAGAGATGGTGAAACAAGGATCTTTACTGGTGGTCCCGAAGCAAAAATACAAAATAACGGACTTATCACAATAAAAGAAAGGTGGAGCAAATAAGTCTCCAAAAACCAGCAGACAGCAAAAATACGAAATACTACCTACTACTGAAACAAATAACGAAACAGGAAGAACACTTCCCAAGTACCTGTACATACAGGTGAAGTCGGAAGTTTACATACACTTAGGTTGGAGTCATTAAAACTCGTTTTTCAACCACTCCACAAATTTCTTGTTAACAAACTATAGTTTTGGCAAGTCGGTTAGGACATCTACGTTGTTCATGACACAATACATTTTTTACAGACAGATTATTTCACTTATAATTCACTGTATCACAATTTCAATGGGTCAGAAGTTTACATACACTAAGTTGACTGTGCCTTTAAACAGCTTGGGAAATTACAGAAAATGATGTCATGGCTTTAGAAGCTTCTGATAGGCTAATTGACATCATTTGAGTCAATTGGAGGTGTACCTGTGGATGTATTTCAAGGCCTACCTTCAAACTCAGTGCCTCTTTACTTGACATCATGGGAAAATGAAAAGAAATCAGCCAACTCAGAAAAATAATTGTAGACCTCCACAAGTCTGGTTCATTCTTGGAAGCAATTTCCAAATGCCTGAAGGTACCACGTTCATCTGTACAAGCAATAGTACGCAAGTATAAACACCATGGGACCACGCAGCCGTCATACCGCTCAGGAAGGAGACGCGTTCTGTCTCCTAGAGATGAACGTACTTTGGTGCGAAAAGTGCAAATCAATCCCAGAACAACAGCAAAGGACCTTGTGAAGATGCTGGAGGAAACAGGTACAAAAGTATCTATATCCACAGTAAAACAAGTCCTATATCGACATAACCTGGAAGGCCACTCAGCAAGGAAGAAGCCACTGCTCCAAAACCGCCATAAAAAAGCCAGACTACAGGTTGCAACTGCACATGGGGACAAAATCGTACTTTTTGGAGAAATGTCCTCTGGTCTGATGAAACAAAAATAGAACTGTTTGGCCATAATGACGTTATGTTTGGAGGAAAAAGGGGGCGGCTTGCAAGCCGAAGAACACCATCCCAACCGTGAAGCACGGGGGTGGCAGCATCATGCTGTTGGGGTGCTTTGTTGCAGGAGGGACTGGTGCACTTCACAAAATAGATGGCATCATGAGGAAGGAAAATTATGTTGATATATTGAAGCAACATCTCAAGGTATCAGTCAGGAAGTTAAAGCTTGGTCGCAAATGGGTCTTCCAAATGGACAATGACCACAAGCATACTTCCAAAGTTGTGGCAAAATGGAGTGGCCATCACAAAGCCCTGACCTCAATCCTATAGAAAGTGTGTGGGCAGAACTGAAAAAGCGTGTGCGAGCAAGGAGGCCTACAAACCTGACTCAGTTCCACCAGCTCTGTCAGGAGGAATGGGCCAAAATTCCCCAAACTTATTGTGGAAAGCTTGTGGAAGGCTACCCAAAACGTTTGACCCAAGTTAAACAATTTAAAGGCAATGCTACCAAATACTAATTGAGTGTATGTAAACTTCTGACCCACTGGAAATGTGATGAAAGAAATAAAAGCTGAAATAAATAATTCTCTCTATTATTGTTCTGAACTTTCACATTCTTAAAATAAAGTGGTGATCCTAACTGACCTAAGACAGGGAATTTTTACTAGGATTAAATGTCAGGAATTGGGAAAAACTGAGTTTATATGTATTTGGCTAAGGTGTATGTAAACTTCCGACTTCAACTGTAGGTCTCCGATCAGACTCTGAGTAGTACTGCTGGACATAGAGAAACTAACAGAGAAAACTGAGCAAGGGAACACAGGGAAGTGAGGGCATAAATACACAGGTGAACAGGTAGACAAAGGTGACACCAATAGGATACTGATTAGTCCAGACTGTGAGTGAGGATGTGCCTAAGTGAGTCGCTCCGGAACTGCGACCCCCTCCTGTAACACTGAACCAGGTTTTCCTCTAGGATTTTGCCTGTACTTAGCTCTATTCCATTTATTTTGATCCTAAAAAACTCCCTAGTCCTTGCCGATGACAAGCATACCCATAACATGATGCAGCCACCACCAGGCTTGAAAATATTAAGAGTGGTACTCAGTGATGTTGTGTTGGATTTGCCCCAAACATAATGATTTGTATTCAGGACATAAAGTCAATTTTTTTGCCAATGTTCTTGCAGTTTTACTTTATTGCCTTATGAATGCGTGTCTTGGAATATTTTTTATTCTGTACAGGCTTCCTTCTTTTCACTCTGTCATTTAGATTAGTATTGTGGAGTATCTACAATGTTGTTGATACATCCTCAGTTTTCTCCCATCACAGCCATTAAACTCTAACTGTTTTAAAGTAACCATTGGCCTCAAGGTGTAGTCCCTGAGCGGTTTCCTTCCTCTCCGGCAACTGAGTTAGGAAGGATGCCTGTGTCTTTTTAGCGACTGGGTGTATTAATACACGATCCAAAGTGTAATTAATAACTTCACCATGCTCAAAGGGATATTCAATGTCTGCTTTTTTTTTACCCATGTATCAATGTGCCCTTCTTTGTGAGGCATTGGAAAACATCCCTGATCTTTGTGGTTGAATCTGTGTTTGACATTCACTGCTCAATTGAGGGACATTACAGATACTTGTATGTGTGGGGTACAGAGATGAGGTAGTCATTCAAAAATCATGTTACACACTATTGTTACACACAGTGAGTCCATGCAACTTATTATGTGACTTGTTAAGCACATTTTTACTCTTGAACTTATTTAGGCTTGCCGTAACAAAGGTGTTGAATATTTATTGGCTCAAGACATTTCAGCTTTTCATTTTTAATTAATTTGTAAATATTTCTAAAAACATAATTCCACTTTGACATTATGGGGTATTGTATGTAGGCCAGTGACACAGCATCTCAATTTAATCCATTTAAAATTCAGTCTGTAACACAACAACATGTGGAAAGATTCAAGGGGTTTGAATACTTTCTGAAGGCAATGTAAATCAAGAAATCTGTAATGAATTTTGGTCTTAGGTGCGCAATTTTACATCTAGTTAAGATGTTTGGTATATTTGTATTTATTATGGATCCCCATTAGCTGCTGCCATCCTGGGGTCCAACAAAATTAAGGCAATTATACAATTTTAAAAACATTTAAATACATTCACATCAGATTTCACAACACATTAAGTGTGTGCTCTCAGGCCCCTACTGTACTACCACATATCTACAAAATCCATGTGTAAGTGTGTGTATAGTGTGTATGTTATCGTGTGTGTGTATGCATGTGTCTGTGCCTGTGTTTGTGTTGCTTCACCGTCCCTGCTGTTCCATAAGTTGTATTTTAATCTGTTTTTTAAATCAAATTTTACTGCTTGCATGAGTTACTTGATGTGGAATTGAGTTCCATGTAGACATGGCTCTATGTAGTACTGTGCGCCTCCCATAGTTTGTTCTGGACTTGGGGACTGTGAAGAGACCTCTGGTGGCATGTCTTGTGGGGTATGCATGGGTGTCCGAGCTGTGTGCCAGTAGTTCAAACAGACAGCTCGGTGCATTCAACATGTCAATACGTCTTACAAATACAAGTAGTGATGGTGTAGTACTTGTCAAGTAAAAAAATGTGCAGGAAAACTAGTAGTGCAGTGCAGACAGTAGGGCCTAGCTCCTGCTGCACTCTCTCATCTCTCTCGTTGAATGACAGTAAACACTTAATTGAAGAATCCCATCCATAGTTCCCACCCATACTGTTGACCAATCACTGACGAAGGGGTTTAGACTTCTGCTACCGAACTTCGACTTGCCTTAAGAAATAAATGTGCGTGCGCAAACATCCCCCCCCCAAAAACCTGCCAAACACCAAAACGAACAAAAACGTTACAAAATGTTGTCATAATATATATGTAAACTGTTTTGACTGGGAAGCATGCAACATGTTTTAGCCATTTAACAGTCTTATGGCCAGGGGATAGAAGCTGTTTAGGAGTCTGTTGGTCTGAGCCTTGATGCATTGGTATTGCCAGCCAGACGGAAGCATGGAGAACAGTCCATGTCTCGGGTGGCTGGAGTCTTTGGCAATCTTTCAAGCCTTTCTCAGACACTGCCTGGCATATACGTCCTGAATGGCTGGAAGCTCACCCCCACTGATGCGCTGGGCCTTCCGCACCACCCTCTGAAGGGCCTTCCAGTTGAGGGCGGTGCAGTCACCATACTAGACATTGATACAACCAGTCAGGATGCTCTCGATGGTGCAGCTTTGTGTGTGTTGCAGTCAGAGGACCTTTGATGCAGATAGTGGATGTGTGAATGAAGATAGGGATGTTGAGTCTCCAGTTTTTGTGGATTAGAGCACTCAAGCAGGGGTGTTTGTGTGTGTGTTGATAGGAGAATGTGCTCTGTGGTTTCTACCTCAAACTCTTTCCTCTTCCCTCTCTCGCTCATCACATTCCTCCCACTCTCCTCCTAATCTAATGCAGAGCAGACTAGCCTCACATGTCAATCACGGCAGCCAGCTCTTTCTCTGGTTGGCTACTCCGTACTTTAACTATGTGATCAATTGACAGAATATACAGTCTGAGTCAGGCCAAATCTTGATTGATTGGTTGTTACAGATTACTGACACTATCACTTGGTTCTGCTTTATCAGACATCCAATATGAACCACGTATGTCCACTGCCAACTACCCCAAACAAAATAAATCGAACCATGTGTCTGATGTTACACTCTGAAACTAGCCCATGCCAGGTCATTCCTTTCCTTTTCTGTCCCTAAATCAGAAAACATGGCACAGGGTGAAATTGAAATTTCAAAGATAATCTTGGACTTGGAAACACCATGACCTGAGATCTTGTTATAGGCTGAGGCTGGCTGCTGCTGGTAATAGAGCAGAGAGCAGGTGTGAGGTTAATGGGATTACAAGACCAGACAATCAAGAAAATAAACTAACACTAGAAAGAACACACGGACACACATGAATACACACACACACTTGCGCGTACACACACACACACACAAACAAACCAGACATGCAAACATGTGCGCACATACACACACTCAGACTCACACTCGGACACACACTAGGACTCACAGTCAGACATGCTCAGATCTACTCACTCACACACATCATCCATGCTCCTTAGAACAAATACAAATGAGTTTGTTGGAAAATCAATCCTCGGCTCAGCAGTGTTTCTCTTCCAGCCTCTGGAAGTCTAGGTTAATGCCTTGCATTTCTAAACCTCCCCCCGCAGAGTGCAGGTGCACTGGCACAGTGTGAGAGAGAGAGAGGGAGAGGGAGAGCACGAGAGAGAGAGAAAGGCAGAGAAAGAGGGGAAAATAACAAAAGAAAGAAAGAAGAGAGGAAAGGAAGGAGGCAGATGGGAAGGTAGGGAGGGAGAGCATAAGTGAAGGAGAGATATATTCTCAGTCAATTCATCTGAGGTTTTGGGAACCCCAGTCTGGCTGTATACGTACCTGGTGTTCCTTTCTACTGTTTCTCTCTGGACCATGTGTGCCCCTCTCTCTCTCTCTCTCTCTCTCTCTCTCTCTCTCTCTCTCTCTCTCTCTCTCTCTCTCTCTCTCTCTCTCTCTCTCTCTCTCTCTCTCTCTCTCTCTCTCTCTCTCTCTCTCTCTCTCTCTCTCTCTCTCTCTCTCTCTCTCTCTCTCTCTCTCTCTCTCTCTCTCTCTCTCTCTCTCTGTAGGTCTATGCCTCTCTCTCTCTCTCTCTGTATGTCTCTCTCTCTGCCGCTCTCTCTTATGTGCAGACTAGGGCAAGTGCAGAAGCAGCAGCAGATAGAAAGGCCATATGGCAGGTGTCTGGCCATCACTGTCTGTCTGTGGGATACATGATGGATTCTATTGGAAGGAAACACAAAAACAAGGACGGCCTCCAGGGTATAGGTTATCCCAACAGTGGAGCTGTGTTGATATTTGCTGTGGAAATGTTAGTAGTGTGTCTGTGTAGTGCCTTTACAATTTGGATTGAACATCCTCTTCCTTTGAGATAATGACATTGAAAGAAACGGAAGTCACATACTTTTTTCTTCATGACTGTGTGATATGATCATACCATGCCGAAGTGGGATCTTTTCTTGGCTTGTTATTCAGGGAGCTTATACTGTGTCTCTTCTTTTCTGGTCTAGTATCTGGTGGGCCGATTTCTTAGAAAACATGTTATGCAAATCAAATATTATATAGTAAGAAATAAACATTATTTTAGATCAAGCCGCTGTGAAGTTAGTGTAGTGGCTGGTATGAACTCTGGCCTCCGTGGTCCACCTGCTGTCGTAATGGTGACACATGTAAATACAGTCTTAATTAGATGGTTGGGGAGTCCAGACCTTACAGGGTGAGTGTGTGTGCTTGTGCGTGTGTGTGTGTCCGCACGTGTAAACCAGGGCTGAGTGTGGGGCTTCCGTTTCCTGTATGCGTCAGTGTGACATCACAGACTGGGTGCCAGGACACCCTATCATTGTCATGATGACATGATGAAGTGATGCATTTGAAATGTGAGTCAACCTCGAAATCCATTTTCAGCAGACAGTCATCCACAGACACACACAAACACACACACACCACCCCTGTGTAAGGCGGCCGGGTGGAGAAATGTGCGAGCGACGGGGCTTTGCACCAGGCAAAGAAGGGAGCCACTCGCCGGGGCCGTGGCCATAAAACAAAAGCACTTGTAACATGAAGGAATTCCTGCGCTTTACAAGAGGAAGTGGAACATCTGAGAGACGATGCATGTTGTTAGAATTCTCAATGTGCTCTTTTGGGCAAAGTGTCAAAGCTGGTGCGGCTGCTAGCCCCCCCATCTCCCTCCTCTTTTCTTACCTTCTTTACATCCTAAATGTTCTTCCTGTGCCCCGGTCGCACCTTCTGTGACCAGGGACCTCGGTAAAACATTTCACCCCCAAACGCAGGCGGACAGGCAGGCAGCAGGCACCCGGCTTCGCTTTGAACCTGGCAGCTCCTGGGGGAACATTCCTGCCTTGAAAGGTTTATTTGGCTATCTCTCCAAATGTCCTGAAGTGAAATATACTGTTAAGTAAACCTAGCTGATACAAACCAGTTGTAGACAGGCAATAGTAAACACATTGGAACCGCTCGTGAAATTGTTGCAGCCCTGTGTCGAGTGCACTGCCTGCACCCCTCCTGAAAGTTGGAAAGAGCAGGTTTTTCTCGTAATGTGTGGCAATTTCAACTCAAGATGTGGTAGTTTTTTTGTGGAGAGTGAGTATCAACTACATTATTTTCATTTTTTGCTGATGTCCATTGACATTTAAGAGATTCATGTTGCTATTCTGACCATGTAATGTTTTGAAGACAATACCTGCTCGTTCCAGTTTGACCATTCTAATCGTAAATTATGTCAGAGTATTCCTATATTTATCGTGAAAATCACTTTACAGATGGTAACCCTTCGGAAAATGTTGAATGGCTCCACATATTCTCTTTCTTCTGTATTCAAGGTTATACAGGGTCTTGCATGTGTGTGTTTGTGTGTGTGTGTGTGTGTGTGTGTGTGTGTGTGTGTGTGTGTGTGTGTGTGTGTGTGTGTGTGTATTCATGCGTGAGTGTAGCTTTTAAAAATTTGGTCTGCGTTCATGTGGATAATTATAACTTTACGGAGATTGTTTTCCTCCCTCAGTGCAACCACGTCTGCAGCAGAGACAAATAGAGGGGAACGGCAGAGCTTCATAACTTATGCATTATTCCTTCTTATTCTTTTTTTTCTCTCTCTCTCTCTCTCTCTCTCTCTCTCTCTCTCTCTCTCTCTCTCTCTCTCTCTCTCTCTCTCTCTCTCTCTCTCTCTCTCTCTCTCTCTCTCTCTCTCTCTCTCTCTCTCTCTCTCTCCCTCCCTCCCTTCTCTCTCCCTGCATCTCCCGCTCTCCAGCTGGGACCACCAACGTCAGGGGCCTTGGGTGGACCCAGAACCAGCTCTATCAGCAACAAGTATACTAAAAACGACCCGTAATGACTTCCACTTAGTGCCAGTCCATAAACACTCTCAGATGCCATACTACACAGACGCACTACAGAGAGGGGTGGAGAGAGAGAGAGAGAGAGAGAGAGAGAGAGAGAGAGAGAGAGAGAAGACTGCACTTTGGCAGTTTCTTACTTTTTAGTGTCTTTCTGTTTATTTGTTTTTGTTAGTTCCTTGGCTGACTTAGTTATACGATTTCATAAAGTCTTGCTACTCTGCATAGGAGTTGTCCGGACATAAAGTCTTGTTACTCTGCATAGGAGTTGTCTTAACTTAGTGTTCAACATTTATGTCCACGTCTTTGGGTTTAAAAGTGCTGGAATTTGATGTTTTGGCGCTCTTGTCATTTTGTGCAGCATGTTATGCTGTGTCCTTTGTGATTTTAAGTTCAGAATGGCCTCAACAGCCGTGGTCCCCGAAGATGCATTTTTGGAGCTCCACCCATGTGAAAAATGATGTCATTCTATATTGTGTAATTATGTTTTCAATTATGGTAAATAGAATTCATGTCAATACACTGCATGGGTTGGGCTGATGTACTCTCTCCAATGGAATGAGCTCATGCCAATCGAACCACATTAAAACACTGAATGGTTCAGTGCAAGATAAGAGTGTGATTAATAGTCAGTTTGCTTAGAAAAATCAATTTTAGATTCTTCCATTCCAGTCATTGTTGATGGTCAGAACAGAACTGTAACTGGCTGTGCTTCATCGTGATAACGGTATACCAGAGAGTCCTAATCGCACTTCATCACATCACCTGGAGTTTATCTTCACGGGAGATACACAAAAACATTCACACATCAGTCCTCACAAACATACAAAACAGATCCTATTCCGTCTGTGGTTAGAGATTATATGGCCCAATCTCCCACCCACCCTGACAGTGGAACAGATAGACTATTTAAAATGACATTTTTGCCAGCAGACCGTGAAGACCATTACGTGACAACAGACCATCTCTCCAAACGCAACAGGAGAGGAGGGGGGGACAGGAGATGAGATGAGATTGCGATTAAGGCTCTCAGGAACTCTCCTCTCATCTTCAATCAGTTTTGCCATGAAGGAGAGGTTCCTGTGAGTCAGGAAGTGGTTTGATATTAGAGTGGCCACAGGCCAGGGGCCTCATTTATCAAGGTGTGTGCGCAAGCAAATATTGCTATTTTGGGGGAAATGGAGGTGTTTGATGCACAATAATTATAATAATGGTAGGCTAATAAAAACATTAAAACGTATGCAGACCCACACAAAGATCAAAACACCTTTCATCTTACTTGTGTGTTTATCTCATGTTTTCCTTCTGGAGGAAACTATGCATCTCATTTGGACATCTTCCCCTCCTCTCTAATCTAGGTTGGACATTTTCTCTGCTTCCATCTGTACACAGGTGAGCTATCTCGCCCTATCACAGCCCTCCATCCTGCCAAGCATGGGGATTCACAGCTCAGGGGCCTCTATCTGGGCCTGGACTGAACTTTATCTGGCCATGGGGGCCCCAGGGGCGGACATGGCCCCCAAAGCAAGAGCAGACAACGCCAAGCCATGCCAACTCACAGGCGATGTTGCAAAACTCCCTCTGGAGATTCATGATAGCCAGACAGCCGGGTTTCATTTCAAGTAAGTTTTTCCAAATGAGAGATTTGCTTCCATTAGAGCTGAACATTATTTTGGGTTTGTAATAATCTGTCTGAAGTTTGAGAGGAGTTGAAGAGTGTTGTAAGGCCAAGCTTGAGGTTGGTCCTATAGCAGGGTTTCCCAAACTCGGTCCTCGGGACCCCAAGTGGTGCACGTTTTGGTTTTTGCCCTAGCACTACACAGCTGATTCAAATAATCAACTAATCATCAAACTTTTATCATTTGAATCAGCTGTGTAGTGTTAGGAAAAAACAGAACGTGCACCATTTGGGGTCCCGAGGACCGAGTTTGAGAAACGCTGCCCAATAGGCACTGGCTTGTCAGATTAGCCTTTTCTCTCTCAAGGATTAACATTAGGTATAATACAAGATACTGATCTTAGATCTGTGTTATTTGAGCAAAAAACTCTATATCTTGAGCCACTTACTGTGAGTGGAAACAACATGATCGTATGCCACAGAACCTTTCACCCCAAAGTCATTTGGAGTTCCTCAGATAGTGAGTCCGTTGTGTTTCTAAGTCACTTTGTGAGTCCATATTCTTTGTGAGTCCATCTATGACTCACAGCATTGTATTTCCTGCAACACAAAGAGACTTCCTCATTTCTCCAGGTACCCGCTGTTTTTAACAAAATGGTTCCCTAATTTGAGGCTTCTTTGATGTTCCCAACTAAGAGGGTTATGTGTGGAGTGTTACTAAGCAGAGACCCTGATCAAAACTGCCTCGTGACCACAGTTTCACCACATTTCCCCATCTACACATCACACAAACACGCACACACACACACACACACACACACACACAAACACACACACACACAAACACACAAAATGAGGTAAGGAAACATAATTTATGTTAGCTGTGACAGATTGTTTCCCAATCTGTTCCCATACACTCAGTACCTACTTACAAGAGGGACCCTCCAGGTCCAGACATACAATCCAACCATAGGAGCAGTGGATGAACCATAAGAGCAGTGGAGTACTGGGTCCAACCACCCACAGCACAGTTGTAACCTCAAATGGATCCCTGGCTACCACACTTTCCTCTCTACAGTATCTCTTCAGTGATGAGTGGAGGGATTTGTCCCCCTTCATCGCAGCCTTAGTGCCTATGGACAGGAAGAGCAGGGACATCTGCTCAATGAGTTGTGCTGATCAGAGTATGGTCCAGAGCCTGAGCCATATAAATACAGTACAGTACAGTTTGGCCAACTGTCCACCATTTTGGCTCCAAAGGATCCATGACAGTAAATCTCAAATTCAGCATGGATGGTCCATGAACTGTAGTTGGTGCCAGTTTATCTAAGGTCAGCGGCCCAGAATATTTCAGTGTAGGCTAGTGTAGTCATGTTTATTTTAGTGTAGCCTATATTTCCCAGACACACACACGCATGCACAGAATCACACACACACACACACGCACACATACACACACACACACTAAAAACACACACTTCAGACTTCAAAGGAAGCAGAAATTATAGCCTGTGCACTAACTGGGGCCTGGCATATGTGTGCTCTCGCTGGCCCTCTTTCTTCACAAATACACCCTGACTCAAATACGAAACAGGCAGGCAAATACATATAAATACACAGAAACATATTCGCTTTCAGGCTTAAAACCTGTTACTTATTCTCTTGGTTTCGGATTCAATTCTGTGTATTTCCACTGACATAAAAAATATGAATTCCTTGTTTTTACGAAATGGTTGGCACAGACACGTATCAAATCAAATCGTATTTGTCACATGCTTCGTAAACAACAGGTGTAGACTAACAGTGAAATGCTTACTTACGGGCCCTTCCCAACAATGCAGAGAGAAGAAGAAATAGAGAAAAAATAGAAAAGTAATAATAAAATCATAATAAATACACAATGAGTAACAATTACTTGGCTATATACACGGGGTGCTAGTACCAAGTCGATATGCAGGGGTACGAGGTAATTGAGGTAGAAATGTACATATAACTACGAATACAGTGACTAGTCAAGATGCTCTCAACGGTGCAGCTGTTGAACTTTTGGAGGATCTGAGGGCCCATACCAAATCTTTTCAGCCTCCTGAGGGTCTCCTGAGGGCACTCACACACTCACACACACACACACACACACACACACACACAGAGAGACACACACAGACACACAGACACACAGACACACAGACACACACAAACACTCACACAGATTAATACCGTGTTAGGATTAAAGCTAAAACGCCCACTAGTGCCGATAAGGAGATGTACCTTAGCACTTATCGTGATACCTCACACGTTTCCCCACCCCACGTTATCTCAGATTAGCATTGCACTGTGCAGCAATCCCACTTGGTGGAGACAAGATAACAGTCTGAGGAGGTGTACTTCAGCCTGCCTGTATCTCAGTCTCTCCCCGCCATGCTTTGCCACAACCACCCTTATCTCTCTTTGAGCCGGATAGTGAGGCGGTGGAGCGGTTTCGGCTCTTTGGGCCTCCGAAACATAGATACGAGGCAAATATGGGCATCATGTTTCCAGGCATCGTCACAATATATTTCTCTCTGAAGTGAACGTCAAACAAAGCCATTCCTGAGATTCCTAAACTGTGAGCATTATCTACAGGGAGCTAAGAAGAGGTAGAGGTGAACCTGTGAGCATTTAGAGATGAGATCTAACTGTGTGTGCACCATTTTCAAGCATGATTTCAGTTTGTTATCCAGTTGTGAATGGTAATGTGAGATTATATAGATTTTGTACAATAAGAATTACAGTTGGCCCATGTACAAGTAAAGTACAGGTAACATTGCAGACATACGTCTGGAAATAAGTTATACCCCTCCCCCCTCCCGCGCACACACACACACACACACACACACACACACACACACAGCTGGCAGAGGGAGGCCCATCCTGCAGCCTGATCTTGTTAGCTGTGCGGCTGTGAGCGCGGCCACACCTCAGAAATAATGAAAGTGAAGATGGGAAGAGCAAGCGCTCCATCGTTCACCTCTTCCCTCTCTCATGTTATGCTGAGGCATGGAGACTAGTTAACTGGCCTGAAGCTTGGGGCCTGACAGCATGGCCATCCCCAGGCCCCATCCCCATCTGATCACTGCCGCACACACGTTCGCACGCACAGATGTACAGTACACACACACATCGAGTACACATCAAATTATAACCATACATACACACAATACAGATCATTTCTGGACCCAACCAGCTAGGAAGATCAAAGGAAGTGTTTGGCTCATAGGAGGACAGATGTAAAGCACATCCAAAATGTACCTGGCCACAAAAAGATACCAAACATCAAAGCTTTGATGAGGGTTAGAAAGACGCCCTCAAAACTTAGTGTCACGTTCGTTTAATGACGGGTCAGACCAAGGCGCAACGTGATATACGTACATGTTTATTTAACTTAATAAACACAATGACAAAACAATAAATGAAATGAAACGTGAAGTCCTAAGGTAGAATACACAACTAACCTTAACCGGAACAAGATCCCACAACCCACTAGTGCCAATAGGCTGCCTAAGTATGATCCCCAATCAGAGACAACGAGCGACAGCTGCTTCTGATTGGGAACCACACCGGCCAACATAGAACTACACATACTACAATACAAACATAGAAAACGCACAACAAAGAATATACACACCCTGACTCAACATTTAAGCGTCCCCTGAGTCAGGGCGTGACACTTAGGTGGACAAATGAATACCTTCCCCCATCCATGCAGCCTACACTCAGTAGCAAAGTTCTGACACACGTCCAGAGCTGAGAGCAGAATGAAGTGGAGTGGAGCAGCACATAGTCTGGGGCCTGAGAGGGGGGAAGGGGCTGGTGGTGGGGAGGGGGGAGGGGGGACTGAGCGCACAGCTGGGAGAGTGGTGTGTGTGGACGTTGCCAAAGCCCAAGCACATGACTCCCTTCCACTTGTCAAAATCACCATGTGTGCAATAATGTGATTACAGTCTGGTTACTATTATGCTTTAAAACAACAGCTTGTGTGGAAGAGTGGGAGAGATGCACTGCCCTGTAGTGTGTGTGTGTGTGTGTGTGTGTACGTGTGTACGTGTGCATTCACATGCTTGTGTGTGTGTGTGTCTGTGTGTCCATGTTTGTGAGAGGAGCAGGAAAGGGGCAGAAGGATTTGGTGCGGGGACAGGGGGGAATGTTTGGATTCCTGCACCAGCTGACCCCCTCCCCTCTCTCTCCCCCTGTACTCCATGGGGGGAAGCTGGGTTTCAGGGTGACTGTCTGGGTCTTGTCATGGATTTACAGGTTGGTGAAACATTTTATGTCATTCTCTCCCTTTCTGTAGCCCTGCACCGCCGCCCCAGCCCCCCAGCTCCCCAGCCCCAAACCCCTAGCACACCGCCCCAGCCCCAACGTTACACAATCACTACACTGCACACAAGGGGTTGTCATCACAGGTGCAGCAGAGATTCGGCAGGATAAAGGAACGCTTCCAGATCAATATGTTTTTCTTTTTCTCTTTTTCTTTTTTCCTTCCTCCCTCTTTCTCTGAGTTGTTTCCAGGCAGGCAGGCAGGCAGAGCTTCAGTGCAGAAGGGGAACAGCAGGTCCAGATCAGCCCCACACAGCACAGTGAAGCCCAGTCCTCTGGCTTCATTAAAACAGGATTCTGTCATCACAAACCACCCTGTTGGTCGACCAGGGGGGGGCATTTTAATACCTAGCTCCTAAAGCTTGCCTGCCTGCCTCTCTGCCTATCCGGCTGCCTGCCTGCCTGCCTCTCTGCCTATCCGGCTGCCTGCCTGCCTGCCTCTATCTTCCTGCCTGCCTGCCTGCCTGCCTGCTTGCCTCTCTGCCTATCCGCATGCCTGCCTCTATCTTCCTGCCTCTTCTCCTGCCTGGCTTCCTCCTTGCCTGCCTGCCTGCCTGCCTGCCTGCCTGCCTGCTTGCCTGTCTGGCTGCCTCTTGGCTCACTCCTAGAAACGGTGTAGGGCAGCCAGCAGAACAGAACAGAGGAGGGTGTGAGATTGTCAATTTGCCTAAGGTCTCTCAACATGTGTGTCCATGACTACACAGGAAGGCCTCTGAGCCTCCATCCTGTGTGGCCCTCTGCCCAGTCAGATGGTACAGCCTTTGCTACGGGGCAAGGTGGAGGGAGCGGAGGAAGAAGGAAGAGGAGGTGGAGTTAGCGTAAGAAGAAGGAAGAGAAGGTGGTGGTAGGGGATGAAGAATGAAGAGGAGGTGGTGGTAGGGGATGAAGAAGGAAGAGGAGGTGGTGGTAGCAGAGGAAGAAGGAAGAGGAGGTGGTGGTAGGGGATGAAGAAGGAAGAAGAGGTGGTGGTAGGGGATGAAGAAGGAAGAGGATGTGGTGGTAGGGGATGAAGAAGGAAGAGGAGGTGGTGGTAGGGGATGAAGAAGGAAGAGGAGGTGGTGGTAGGGGATGAAGAAGGAAGATGAGGTGGTGGTAGGGGATGAAGAAGGAAGAGGAGGTGGTGGTAGGGGATGAAGAAGGAAGAGGAGGTGGTGGTAGGGGATGAAGAAGGAAGAGGAGGTGGTGGTAGGGGATGATGAAGGAAGAGGAGGTGGAGGTAGCGGAGGAAGAAGGAAGAGGAGGTGGTGGTAGGGGATGAAGAAGGAAGAAGAGGTGGTGGTAGGGGATGAAGAAGGAAGAAGAGGTGGTGGTAGGGGATGAAGAAGGAAGAGGAGGTGGTGGTAGGGGATGAAGAAGGAAGAGGAGGTGGTGGTAGGGGATGAAGAAGGAAGAGGAGGCGGTGGTAGGGGATGAAGAAGGAAGAGGAGGTGGTGGTAGGGGATGAAGAAGGAAGAGGAGGTGGTGGTAGGGGATGAAGAAGGAAGAGGAGGTGGTGGTAGGGGATGAAGAAGGAAGAGGAGGTGGTGGTAGGGGATGAAGAAGGAAGAGGAGGTGGTGTAAAGGATGAAGAAGGAAGAGGAGGTGGAGGTAGCGGAGGAAGAAGGTAGAGGAGGTGGTGGTAGGGGAGGGTACTATAGCTGTAGCTGGTTTTCTTAGCTTGTTAGAGACTGGATCCTGTCCACACAATGCCAGCCTGGCATGAAGACCAATGCTAACGATTCCCTCCTGGGCATCTGGAAGTGAGAGAGCGAAGGCCAAGCCTGGAATGCCACCCATCTCGAGGCCCAGCAAAGAAAAACAAACGCCGGCGGTCACAGAGAGGGGATTTCCGGTTGGAGTCATCTAATACCTCCCAAGAATCCCAGATTTTCCTGAATCTGGAGTGGAAGAGCCCGGGCTGACATAAGCCGCTCAGGAGCGCTGTAATACCACTGTTTCACTGTTTCAAGTTTCACCTTTCCACATTACAGTCTGTCAGCTTAGCCCGGGCCTCCATCTACCCCACTCTTTGTCTCTTTGGTTACCTCACATGAAGGAAATAAGAGTAGATTTCAACAGACAGGACTGGAAAGATCAAGTCAATTACCGTAAATAACTAATTGGTCAAATCCCCCATTTGCCTTTTAAACTTTTTTGTCCATTTAAATGTTTTCCCCCACAATTGCTTCCATTGTTTTAAGTGGAGACTCGGCTGTCTGTCCCAGTAAGTTTAACTAATTCTGGGGCCCGGGGCGGGACATAAGGCTGGGTTTTAAGGAGGGCATTTGGCACTGTTCCCCCTCTTGAGGTCCTGATACTGGGACTGTGGTGTGAAGCAGGTCGAGTAACAGGATTTAAGCACTTAGACCCAGTCAGAGCCAGTGACAGCAGTCTGTTTGATGTCTGAGACCCGAGGTGACCGGATGATGGAGTCAGCGTTCATAGTGTAAATGGGTCGGTAACCCAGGTAGCAAGGGGCCATGTTGTAGGCCTGTGCCCTAATTCTTTCACCAAGTACTTTGCAGTGCAGATGTTATTAGACAGACACAATCCAGACTCGTCATAGAAATAACATACGGAACTCCCTATTGGCTGTTTAGAAAGTACAGATTCCTTAGGTCGTGTTTGCTGAGCTTCGGTCAGATTACTTTTATGAGCTCTTTAGGTTTCTGTGATGAAACATCTGTGCGCATTTGCAGACAGACCCGTAGCGTTGTTCAGAGCACAGGGTCCATAGCATACCTTGTGTGTGCTAGGTGTGGCCCAGGCTGTTTATGTCCTCCTTGGTGTCTGTGCTTTATTTTCAGCAGGACACTATATGTCCTGTGAGCACCCCAACCTCTCTGGTTTCTCAAAAGCTAGGCAGTTTAGTCAGACTTTTATGTGCTCTGGGGTCTGTGATGATGCAGCTGTGTGTGTGTGTGTATTAGAGTGTTTGTGCGTATGTGATGGCAAGTGTGTGTGTGCGTGTGGACAGACGCCGGGGTGCCACTGGGGCCCATGTGAACCCTGGCCCTGGCGCTGCAGGACGGTGTGAATGAGCAAGCTCACCGCCTACTATGGCCTGATGGGAGTTGAGGCATCTGTCTCGCTCATGATGAATAGCAAGCACCTGCACTGCTCACGGGAACCAGGGAGAGAGAAAAAGAGAGAGAGAGAGACGGAGGAGGGATGGCAAGAGAGAACGTCTAGTTTCAAATCGGCAACAAGAGACCTCACCTGCTAATGGAGCAATAAAACATACATCCCCCCACCACACCACTACCCTGACTCTACCGGCCTCCAACCCTCTGCTTTCCTGCTAGACTGAGAGGTCCAATCCTCCCTTCCATCACCTCCACCCCCTCTCCTCTCTTCCATCTGAGATGTTTGTCTTGCTAATGTGGGGGACCTCTGGGAGAATCATGCTTAATGCAAGGAGACCGCTTGCTCTGCCGCTTGGGGGTCTTAATAATGGCTAACCGCTCCCCTGGCCGAGGCTGATCCGAGCTGGGGGTCTGAGTGGAGGGTGGGGGGTTGGTGGAGGGGCCGAGAGAGAGAGGTTGGGGGATTGTTTTACAAACATAATTCCTTTAATTAATCACAGTATTTGAACAGCTGGCCTACTCAAGACAGGCCGTAACGGGATCCCTGTGTGGAAGTACGGATTACAGACACGAATTTCGGCTGAAACATTTTAGCTGTCAAGCACTGCAGAGGCCGGAGTGGTGGAGGAGAAGGGCCTTGTTTCCTGGAGGGGAGAGAGTCAAAGGAGGGGGGGTGCTAACATTGGTCCCCATAGGCCCTGACTGGACAGGGCAGCCTAGGGAGGTGTGCGGGGTGAACCCTGGGGCTGGGGTGGGGGTGTGTGGGGGACCCCCAGTCTGCACTAGGTCGGCAACCCTAGGACCCAGAGTCAGTCCTGAAGTGATCCACCTACTATGAGGAGGGTGAGGGGGCAGTTAACAGGGGGTTCAGGCACTGACATGGGGCCCTAAGCTCACAAGACCCCTATTAGCATTTCTTTACAGGCCTCACATATACAGCGAAAAGCGCCAAGATATTTAGAAAATATTACTTTTTGGGGGCCCAATACTTTACCTATACTTTACCTATACCCTTCCTCTCTGTTCCCTTTTACACAGAGAAGCACATGTCAGTGGTGTAAGAACATTCTGGAACCACAAAAATGGTCATAGCTCATTCTAGAATTTTAGCGAGCCCACTGTAACTATTAGGACCCATATGAACAGGGAGGATGTGAGCTCAAGTGGTTGAGTGAGGGCAACGCTGTTTGACCTCAGAGCTAAGCATGCATCAAAACACTCTGAGCCCACACACACACACACACAGACGTCACATCATCAGCCATTCCAGTGAAACGTAACGGAGTAATTGCGTAAACTCCACCAATCCTCTTGGAGAAGGCTTTCTCTGTGGCATGCTGATGGAATTACTCAGACACTTAATTTCTGTACTCATTGAGAATGTTGGAGCGCGCTCACTAGCCAACGAGATTTACAGCATGGCTTTCAAAACCCTCAGTCCCTCTGCTATTCAACGAATGCTCATCCCGGCCACAGTTATGTTAGTCAATGTAGACCACTCACAGGGTAAAGCTGTTTAAGTAATTGTCAGGAGGTGATGTGTACGCGGCGAGTGAAGTCAGACGCAGGACACAGAGAATCAGGTTGACTACTTTACTGAATGTTACGCACAAAACAAACGTCTCCAACACTGGAGGGAAAAACACCATATGCGTAATCTGGAGAAGTAGCTAGGCCGAACATCAACTAGACATAGAACAATAACACACAAAACCCAAACGTGAAACAAGGGAAATTATAGGCTAAACAATCAAAACTAATAGGCAACAGGTGTACTAATCTAGACAAAACAAGACAAACACCGAAAACATCGATCGGCAGTAGCTAGTACTCCGGGGACGACGAACGCCGAAGCCTGCCCGAGCAAGGAGGAGGAGCAGCCTCGGCAGAATCCGTGACAGTAATCGGATATTCAGATGTGAAACCAATGTCTGAAATATACAGTAGAACAAAGGAGAGGACAGCCTCACCAAACAATGGTAGGTATTAAAAAAGATGGACCCTGCCTTGAACATCTGTTGAGTTTTCCATTGAGAGACCCATAAAGTTTCACTACCACATAGTTTGGGGGTTTCTGTACGTATCCCTATAGAGCGTCAGCAGTTAGCTCAGTGAACTGTGCTCAGTTCAAAGCAGGTAGAGGAGTGTGAAGAGTGTTGAGGAGGATGATGTATGGGCCTGGAGCTCTTAGCAGACCACTGGTGTTACGGAACATGGCTTTGGTGTGTGTGTGTGTGTGTGTGTGTGTTAGGGTTGAATATTTTCCCGGTATTTTACCAATGTTCCATCCCGGGAATAAATCACTTTTCTCCCGGGTAACCCGGTATTTCCCACCAAAACCGGAAGTGACATTCAAAAGCATTATAAAGCATATAAATATGTCTGGATTTGATTAGAGCTTTGATCAGCATGAAAATTCAAACCTGATGCTACCTGAGCCCGATGAGCCATATATTAAGCTGGGCCACTCAAGGACATTCAGAGACTTGTCCCGAAGCCACTGCTGTGTTGTCTTGGCTGTGTGCTTAGGGTCGTTGTCCTGTTGGAAGGTGAACCTTCGCCCCCAGTCTGAGGTCCTGAGCACTCTGGAGCAGGTTTTCATCAAGGATCTCTCTGTACTTTGCTCCAAACATCTTTCCCTCGATCCTGACTAGTCTCCCAGTCCCTGCCGATGAAAAATATCCCCACAGCATGATGCTGCCACGACCATACTTCACCGTAGGGATGGTGGCAGGTTTCCTCCAGACGTGACGCTTGGCATTCAGGCCAAAGAGTTCAATCTTGGTTTCATCAGACCAGATAATCTTGTTTCTCATGGTCTGAGAGTCCTTTAGGTGCCTTTTGGCAAACTCCAAGTGGGCTGTCATGTGCCTTTTACTGAGGAGTGGCTTCTGTCTGGCCACTCTACCATAAAGGCCTGATTGGTGGAGTGCTGGAGAGATGGTTGTCCTTCTGGAAGGTTCTCCCATCTCCACAGAGGAACTCTGGAGCTCTGCCAGAGTGACAATCGGGTTCTTGGTCACCTCCCTGACCAAGGCCCTTCTCCCAAAATTGCTCAGTTTGGCCGGGCAGCCAGCTCTAGGAAGAGTCTTGGTGGTTCCAAACTTCTTCCATTTAAGAATGATGGAGGCCACTGTGTTCTTGGGGACCTTCAATGCTGCAGAAATGTTTTGGTACCTTTCCCCAGATCTGTGCCTTGACACAATCCTGTCTCGGAGCTCTACAGACAATTCCTCCGACCTCATGGCTTGGTTTTTGCTCTGACATGCACTGTCAACTGTGGGACCTTATATAGACAGGGATGTGCCTTTTCAAATCATGTCCAATCAATTATATTTACCACAGGTGGACTCCAATCAAGTTGTAGAAACATCTCAAGGATGATCAATGGAAGCAGGATGCACCTGGGCTCAATTTCGAAAGTCATAGCAAAGGGTCTGAATACTTATGTAAATAAGTAAATAAGGTATTTCTGTTTCTTATGTTTAATAAATGTGCAAACATTTATAAAAACCTGTTTTCACTTTGTCATTATGGGGTGGAAGTCAAGGGGTCTGAATACTTTCCGAATGCACTGTATACCTACCATAGTATTTCCCGTAATGTTATTAGCCTACCTCCTCTTTCTCTCTCTATTGTTGCTTCATTCCTTCCTCGCTTTCAACATTTGAAATAAGTTTAATTGTCCTTATCTTCATCCTTGAATAATATAGGACTAGAATTAGATGTAGAATGCTTTCACTTCTCTTCACGAAGATTGAATGGTTATGGTTCTGTCAGGGTGTCAGTGTGATGCGGTAGGATGAAGTCAGGCGCAGGACACAGAGCTAATCGAAAATGTACTTTACATGTAGGTAACGTAAATAACATAACCTCCACGCAGGGAGGAAACAAACCCGCTCACCAGACGACAACCAAACATGAACAAACACGCACAACATACAGTGGGAGCCAGAGGGTTAAATAGGGAAGTAATCAATACCTAATGGGAACCAGGTGTGAACAATAAAGACAAGACGTAGAACACAGAAACATAGATCGGTAGCAGCTAGTACTCCGGTGACGACGAACGCCGAAGCCTGCCCGAGCAAGGAGGAGGAGCAGCCTCGGCTGAATCCGTGACAGTACCCCCCTTGACGCGCGGCCCCAGCCATGTGCCGACACCGGCCTCGGGGACGGCCAGGAGGACGCGGTGCAGGGCGAGTCGGATGACGACGGTGGAAATCCCTCAACATGGAGGGATCGAGGATGTCCCTCCTAGGGACCCAGCACCGTTCCTCTGGATCGTACCCCTCCCACTCCACGAGATACTGCAGGCCCCCCACCCGACGCCTCGAAACCAGGATGGAACGGACCAAGTACGCTGGTGCCCCCTCGATGTCCAGTGGGGGCGGAGGAACCTCCCGTACCTCAGACTCCTGGAGTGGACCAGCTACCACCGGCCTGAGGAGAGACACATGGAACGAGGGGTTAATACGATAATCAGGAGGAAGTTGTAACCTATAACAAACCTTGTTCAATCTCCTCAGGACTTTAAATGGCCCCACAAACCGCCGACCCAGCTTCCGCAGGGCAGGCAAAGGGGCAGGTTTCGGTTCGAGAGCCAGACCCGGTCCCCCGGTGCATACACTGGAGCCTCACTGCGGTGGCGGTCGGCGCTCGCCTTCTGTCGCCTGATGGCCCGTTGCAGGCGTACATGTGCAGCGTTCCTGGTCTCTTCCGAGCGCCAAAACCACTCCTCCACCGCAGGTGCCTCAATCTGGCTCTGATGCCAAGGTGCCAGGACTGGCTGATAACCTAACACACACTGAAATGGAGTAAGGTTAGTGGAGGAGTGGCGGAGGGAGTTTTGGGCCATCTCTGCCCAGGGGATAAAACCTGACCACTCCCCCGGCCGGTCCTGGCAATAGGACCGCAGAAACCTACCCACATCCTGGTTCACTCTCTCCACCTGCCCATTACTCTCGGGGTGAAAACCTGAGGTCAGGCTGACCGAGATCCCCAGACGTTCCATGAACGCCCTCCAGACCCTTGAGGTGAACTGGGGACCCCGATCAGATACAATATCCTCAGGTACCCAGTAGTGCCGGAAGACGTGTGTAAATAGGGCCTCCGCAGTCTGTAGGGCCGTAGGGAGACCGGGCATAGGAATGAGACGGCAGGATTTAGAAAACCGATCCACAACGACCAGGATCGTGGTGTTCCCTTGTGACGGTGGAAGGTCCGTAACGAAATCCACCGATAGGTGGGAACACAGCCGTTGTGGAACAGGTAGGGGTTGTAATTTCCCTCTGGGCAGGTGTCTAGGTGCCTTACACTGAGCGCACACCGAGCAGGAGGAAACATAAACCCTCACATCCTTGGCTAAAGTGGGCCACCAGTATTTCCCACTAAGACAGTGCACTGTCCGAACAATGCCAGGATGACCAGAGGAGGGTGACGTGTGAGCCCAATAGATCAATCGATCGCGGACCTCTAACGCTCGATGTCCGCGTCAACCTCCCCACACCACCGGTGCCACCAGACACGATGCCGGAAGTATGGGCGTGGGCTCAATGGACCTCTCCTCTGTGTCATACAGTCGGGACAGGGCGTCTGCTTTAGCGTTCTGGGAACCTGGTCTGTAAGAAAGTGTGAACACAAAACAAGTGAAAAACATGGCCCACCTTGCCTGGTGAGGGTTCAATCTCCTCGCCGCCCAGATGTACTCCAGATTGCGGTGGTCAGTCAAAATGAGAAAAGGGTGTTTAGCCCCCTCAAGCCAATGCCTCCACACTTTCAGAGCTTTAACCACAGCTAACAGCTCCCGGTCCCCCACATCATAGTTGCGCTCCGCCGGGCTGAGCTTCTTCGAGAAGAAAGCACAGGGGCAGAGTTTTGGTGGCGTACCGAGCGCTGAGACAGTACAGCTCCTATCCCAGCCTCGAATGCGTCCACCTCTACTGTGAATGCTAAGGAGGGATCTGGATGAGCCAGCACCGGAGCCGAGGTAAACAGGTCCTTCAGGTGACCAAATGCCCTGTCCGCCTCAGCTGACCACTGCAGGTGCACCGGTCCCACCTTCAGCAAGGAGGTAATGGGAGCCGCTACCAGACCAAAGCCCCTGATAAACCTCTGGTAGTAGTGGGCAAACCCTAAAAATCGCCGCACCTCCTTAACCGTGGTTGGAGTCTGCCAATTACGCACGGCCGAAATGCTGTCAATCTCCATCTCCACCCCTGACGCGGACAGTCGGTGCCCTAGGAAGGAGATGGACTTTTGAAAGAACAGACATTTCTCTGCCTTGACATACAGGTCATGTTCCAACAGTCTACCAAGCACCTTGCGCACCAGGGACACATGCTCGGCTCGTGTAGCGGAGTATATGAGAATATCATCTATATACACCACTACACCCTGTCCGTGCAGGTCCCTGAAAATCTAATCTACAAAGGATTGGAAGACTGATGGAGCGTTCATCAACCCGTACGGCATGACGAGGTACTCATAGTGCCCAGATGTGGTATTAAATGCCGTCTTCCACTCATCTCCCTCCCGGATACGCACCCGGTTGTACGCGCTCCTGAGATCGAATTTTGTGAAGAAGCGCACCTCATGCAATGACTCCGTCATACTAGCAATGAGCGGTTGTGGATAACTGTACTTGACAGTGATCTGATTGAGACCCCGGTAGTCAATGCATGGGCATAAACATCCATCCTTCTTCACAAAAAAGAAACTTGAGGAAACAGGTGAAGTGGATGGCCGAATGTATCCCTGCCCCAGAGATTCGGAGACATATGTCTCCATAGCCGGCGTCTCTTCCTGTGACAGGGGATACACGTGACTCCAGGGAAGTGCAGCGCCTACCTGGAGATTTATCGCACAATCCCCCTGTCGATGGGGTGGTAATTGAGTCGCGTTCTTTTTACAGAAGGCGAGAGCCAAATCGGCATATTCGGGGGGAATGTGCATGGTGGAGACCTGGTTTGGACTTTCCACCATAGTTGCCCCTATGGAAACACCTACACACCTCCCCGAGCACTGACTTGACCATCCCTTGAGAGCCCTCTGTTGCCATGAAATCGTGGGGTCATGAGAAGTTAACCAGGGAAGCCCCAACACCACTGGAAACGCAGGAGAATCAATCAGATAGAGACACATTTTCTCCTCATGACCCTCCTGCGTTTTCATCCAGAGTGGAGCTGTGACCTCCCTAATCAGGCCTGACCCTAAAGGGCGACTATCTAAGGTGTGTACAGGGAAGGGCACATCAACAGGAACAACAGGAATCCCTAAACTACGGGAAAACTGACGATCAATAAAGTTCCCAGCTGCGCCTGAATCTATGAGCGCCTTATGCTGGGAATGAGGGGAAAACTCTGGAAATACAATATCAATACACATATGCGCAACAGGGAGCTCTGGGTGAGTCGGGTGCCTACTCAGCTGAGACGGTCCACCAGTGCTCTGCCTACCGCCTTGACTCCTGAAAGACCCTCCCCAGCACCGACCAGCAGTGTGTCCTCCGCGGCCACAGTTGGTGCAGGAGATGGCCCTCCTTCCGGTCTCCCTAAGTGCAGCACCTCCAAGCTCCATAGGAGTAGGGTCGGAGGTGCTGGGGGATAGAATGGACGGCCCCTGATCCGGACGTCCGCAGGTTGCCAACAGGTTATCCAGCCTTATCGACATGTCCACCAGTTGGTCCAGGTTAAGGGTGGTGTCCCTGCAGGCCAGTTCCCGACGAACGTCCTCCCGGAGGCTGCATCGGTAGTGGTCGATCAGGGCCCTCTCATTCCATCCTGCGCTGGCAGCCAGAGTCCTGAAGTCCAGTGCAAAGTCCTGTGCACTCCTCCTCCCCTGTCTGAGGTGGAATAGACGTTCCCCCGCCACTTTACCTTCCGGTGGATGATCGAATACCGCCCGAAAGTGGCGGGTGAAATCCTCATAGGGTACTGACGCTGCGTCTATTCCTCCCCAATTGGCGTTGGCCCACTCGAGCGCTCTTCCAGACAGACAGGAGATGAGGGCGGACACACTCTCGTATCCCGAGGGAGCCGGGTGGATGGTAGCCAGGTTGAGCTCTACCTGGAGCAGAAAACCCTGGCACCCGGCAGCTGTACCATCGTATGCCCTCGGGAGCGAGAGCCGAATCCCACTGGACCCAGGTGACGAAGGGGTGGACAGCGGTGTGGGTGGTTGTGTAGTTGGAGGAGGTGTAGGACAACCACCTCTCTCCCATCGCTCCATAGTGTTCAACACGTGCTCCATTGCGGTGCCGAGAGTCTGGATCATGGTCGCCTGCTGTTGGACACGTTCCTCCATTGATCCGGACGAAATTAATGTACCTGCTGACTCCATATTTTGGTACGTGTTTCTGTCAGGGTGTCAGTGCGATGTGGTAGGACGAAGTCAGGCGCAGGACACAGAGCTAATCGAAAACGTACTTTACTCGTAGGTAAATAACATTACCTCCACGCAGGGAGGAAACAAACCCGCTCACCAGACGACAACCAAACATGAACAAACACGCACAACATACAGTGGGAGCCAGAGGGTTAAATAGGGAAGTAATCAATACCTAATGGGAACCAGGTGTGAACAATAAAGACAAGACAAGTAGAACACAGAAACATAGATCGGTAGCAGCTAGTACTCCGGTGACGATGAACGCCGAAGCCTGCCCGAGCAAGGAGGAAGAGCAGCCTCGGCTGAATCCCTGACAGGTTCTGAATAAATAACTTTTATAGCCTACCGCCATTGTGCGTTCGCTCTTATTTCAAACTACCCGTGAGTTCTATTGGCTACTGTATTTAACATTCAGCAAAAAAGAGCTTGCGTCCCTCTTCGAATAGTCTATTTGTATAAGAAATGCTAAAAATATAATGTCCAGCCAGCTATTCTAGTCTAGCATTTCCTGCATAGGACTCCAAGAGCTAAGGAGCGTTCTTTAAGGAGAGGCCAGCGGAGCACAGGTACTTGCGTATTGCGCAAGAGACAGAGACTGTAAGTTAGAAGCTTATTTTTTAAAGCAACGATATTCGAGTGATAGGCTGTTTTAAAACTCTGCAGCTGCAATTAAAAAAATTACGATCTTTACAACTAAAAACCAAGGTGACCTCCGAAAGAAGATGGAGATGGGTAAATTAGACGCGCATTCGGTCTTATATTAGTTTAGCATACGCTATGCTGCAGCAAATGTAGGCCTACCTGTCACAAGAAAAAAAGTTACCATTATGAGATGATATGTAGGTCTACATGCATTGCGCTCCATACTGAGATGGGCTGTCTGTCCCCACCCTGAGCGTTGATGATTCCTCATGATGAGGCCGTAGAGAAGCCATATTTAGACATCGCATATCATTTAACGCCATTTCACGCCATGCTGTACATATAAATAATGTATTATAATTTACCGGTTTCTCGCAGTTAGTGTGTGTGTGTGTGTGTGTGTATCCCCCCCTCTCTGAGCAGTTGTTTATGTGCGCTTGCTATGACTGAGTACTGCTTTAGGAGTGATAAACAGACTGTGCAAGAGAAAGAGAGAGAGAGAGAGAGAGAGAGAGAGAGAGAGACCATCAGAGAGACAGAGAGAGAGAGAGAGAGAGAGAGAGAGAGAGAGAGAGAGAGAGAGAGAGAGAGAGAGAGAGAGAAATACCATCAGAGATGGTGAGAGAGAGAAGAATGGCCATGTAGTCCCATAACCTGAGCGTTGACTCAAGGCTTTTACCTGCTCCCATGTCCCTGCTCCTCGACCCTCTTCAGTCTGCGGTGGGAGAGAGGAAACGGACGAAGGATTTACTGTTGGGTCCTGACTTGTACACATTCCTAGTGTTGTTTTTCTCCCCTCGGCCCCCTCGGCCAAACCAAAGGCCTCTAAAACAACAGCCTGTCAGGTTGTGACAGCTGGCTTCAAACAGCTCCTGCAGCACAGCAGCACCCCAAACCCTGGTTCCCATGCATGCAGCAGCACCACACCGATGGGCCAATGTGTGGAGGGAGATTGAGTTTACGTTTCTGTGTATCGTCATGTGTGTACAAGTGTTTGTGCGGCATCCGTGTTTCTGTGGGAGTGGAGTGGTGGAAGGATGGTGTATGTCTGTATATCGTAGTCCCCTGTAGCTCAGTTGGTAGAGCATGGCGCTTGCAACGCCAGGGTTGTGGGTTCGTTTCCCACGGGGGGCCAGTATGAAAATGTATGCACTCACTAACTGTAAGTCGCTCTGGATAAGAGCGTCTGCTAAAATGTAAATATGTATCTGTGTTTGTGGGGTTTGTGTCTGTATGTATTTAGTTTGACTGACACAGTGGTGGAGTCCCGATGGTGTTAGTGGTTTAAAACATTGTTTCTCTTGGGTGGTGTGTTTAAGCATGCAGTGTGTGTGTGTCTGCTCGCTTGTGCCATCAGATGGCGCTACAGTGGATAGCAGCCGTTTTACGGGCACCTGACCAATTCAGCAATTTTGTGTGGTTTTTTTACGCTAATCGTAACTTTTTTTCTACATAATGTCTCAGCCATCATTTCCTATGACCGAAAACAGCTTCTGAAGATCAGAACAGCAATCACTGACCTTGATTTTGACTTTTTCTAATTTCTACTTCAACAAGTAGGCCGCTCTGGACGTTCCGCTTACTCCGGACCAGGCCTTAATCCCCTGGACTCGGAAGAGGAATCGACAGCGCAAAAGAGGCAGAAGAGCCAGCATCCTGACTAGACTACGTTGGAGTGCAAATAAACTGCCTCTACCCTCCGTTCTGTTGGCGAACATACAGTGCCTTCAGAAAGTATTCACCATCCTTGATTTTTTCCACATTTTGTTGTGTAACAAAGTGGAATTAAAATTGATTTTTAAAAATGTAAATGGTCAACAATCTACACTAAATACTCTAATGTCAAAGTAGAAAAAATATACAAACGTGTAAAAAAAGTATGAAAATGAAATACAGAAATATGTCATTTACATTCGTATTCAACCCTCTGAGTCAATATATGTTTGAATCACTTTGGGCAGCGATTACAGCTGTGAGTCTTTCTGCATAAGTCTGTAAGAGCTTTGCACATTGGATTGTACAATATCTGCACATTATTCTTTTTTAATCTTCCAGCTCTGTCAAGTTGATTGTTGATCATTGCTAGACAACCATTTTCAAGTCTTGCCATATATTTCCAAGCCAATTTAAGTCAAAACTGTAACTAGGCCACTCAGGAACATTCAATGTTGTCTTGGTAAGCAACTACAGTGTATATATGGCCTTGTGTTTTAGGTTATTGTCCTGCTGAAAGGTGAATTTATCTCAGAGTGTCTGTTGGAAAGCAGACTGAACCAGGTTTTCCTCTAGGATTTTGCCTGTGATTAGCTCTATTCCATTTATTTTTATCCTAAAACATTCCCTAGTCCTTGCCGATGACAAGCATACCCATAACATGATGCAGCCACCACCATGCTTGAAAATATAAAGAGTGGTAATCAGTCATAAAGGTAATTTTTTTGCCAATTTTGTTGGCGTTTTCCATAAAAAAATAAACGTAGGGGGTAGATGAGCTTTAATATTGCAGATAGAGTGTAGCTTCCATCAATGTAATTGTCTGCATCATTTCCAATCACCCATATATTTGTTTTACTTATATTGAATAGAAATATAAACACAACATTTAAAGTGTTGGTCCCATGTTTCATGAGCTGAAATAAAAGATCCCAGAAATGTTCCATACTCACAAAAAGCTTATTTCTCTCAGATTTTGTGCAGAAATTTGTTTACATCCCTGTTTGTGAGCATTTCACCTTTGCCAAGATAATCCATCCACCTGACAGGTGTGGCGTATCAAGAAGCTGATTAAACAGCATGATCATTACACAGGCAAACCTTGTGCTGGGGACAATAAAAGGCCACTCTAAAATGTGCAGTATTTTCACACAACACAATAAAACAGTCTCAAGTTTTGAGGGAGCGTGGAATTGGCATGCTGACTTCAGGAATGTCCACCAGAACAATTGTGAGATAATTTAATGTTAATTTCTCTACCATAATGTCGTTTTAGAGAATTTGGCAGTATGTCCAACCGGCCTCACAACCGCAGACCAGGTGTAACCACACCGGCCCAGGACCTCCACATTCGGCTTCTTCACCTGCGGGATCGTCTGAGACCAGCCACCCGGACAGCTGATGAAACTGAGGAGTATTTCTATCTGTAATAAAGACCTTTTGTGGGGAAAAACTCATTCTGATTGGCTGGGCTTGGCTCCCAAGTGGGTGGGCCTATCTTGTTCCAAGATGGCGTAGTAGTGCAGTCCTGTTTTTGTCATGTGTCTGTAAATAGCCTGTAAATACCCTGTTTTTTTGTATTTTTAGTACATATTTCCCTATCAGACTTTTCATCCTTCTACAAAATATACTTTCCTGCAACCCGCCTCACTCAATGTGGAACGGATTCTATTATTGACTTACCTTTTATCTAGAATCTCCAGTTGAAACTAGCTAGCCAGCTAACTAGCTACTTGCTATTAGCCACAGTTAGCGGTATTTCACCCAGAACATTGGATTTTTCTGCGGGAATAATTTAATCACTGGACATTAATCACCGGATCGCAACTAGCTAGCCGCAACCGAATGGATGTTGCTGTCTGGCTAATCACCACTGCCCCCGATGCAAGCACCAGTTAGCCTCGAGCTAGCCTAGAGCCAGGCTCATATCTACCTCTAGGTCTACCGGACGGGAGTAGCCAGCTAACTAGCTACTTGCTATCAGCTACCGTTAGCAGTTTTTCACCATTGTCCTTGGCCTGCACCACCCACCAGCCAGCTCTAGTCTGGACTATTATTCAGCCAGTCTGCACTGTCTGCACAGCGCGTTATCGACCCAGAACATATCAGTTTTTCTGCCGGAATCACTGAATCACTGGACCTTTAACTCCGGATTCATCGCTACCAGCTAGCTGCAACAAAATGGACGTTGTGGTCTGGCTAATCATCCTGAGCTAGGCCCATCTCCCGGCTATCTACCTCTCTGTCAACCGGACGGGACCACCTAGTGTTGACACGGAGCCCCGCCGATCCTACATGACTGGTCTGCCGACGAAATCGTCTGATGTGGTTACAACAGGCTTCCCGTTACGACGTCGACCACGAAGATTCCATCTGCTAGCCCCGGCCCGCTAGCACACGCTAGCCGTGGCCTCTTGCTCGCTAGTGCTTTAGCAGCCCCCGAACTACCTCCGAACTATCCTATTGCTGTTCACCGGACCTTATGATAACTCAGCTATACAGCTGATGTCTGCTGGACTGTTCCTTTTTACGGTACCGCATCCTGTTTATGTTTAGCCTCAGCCCAAACTGTGTCGTCATTACCAGCTGTTGTCTTAGCTCTCTCAAATTACACCTGTGATTGCTTTATGCCTCTCTCCCATCTCAATATGGTTAGCTTATTGTTGTTTCGGTTATTTCTAATTGTACTATTTCACTGTAGATCCCCCCAGCCCAGCTAAACCTGCCTTAGATAGCTCCTTTGTCCCACCCCCCATACACGCGGAGACCGACTCAATTGGTGCCTCCAGTGATGCTATCTCTTTCATTGTTACCCAACGCTTAGGTTTACCTCCACTTTACTCATATCCTTCCATACCGTTGTCTGTACATAATGCCCTGAATCTTTTCTACAACGCCCGGAAATCTGCCCCCTTTATTCTATGTACCCAACGCACTAGAAGACCAGTTCTTAAAGCCTTTAGCCGTATCCTTATTCTAGTCCTCCTCTGTTCCTCCGGTGATGTTGAGGCTAACCCAGGCCCTGCAGCCCTCAGTATCACTCCTACTCCCCAGGCGCTATCATTTGCTGACTTCTGTAATCGCAAAAGCCTTGGTTCCTGCATGTAAATATCAGAAGTCTACTTCCTAAGTTTGAGTTATTCACTGCGTTAGCACACTCCGCCAGCCCTGATGTTCTAGCAGTGTCTGAATCCTGGCTTAGGAAGGCCACCAAAAATTCTGAAATTTCCATCCCCAACCATAACATTTTCCGTCTAGATAGAACTGCCAAAGGGGGTGGAGTTGCAATCTACTGTAGAGATAGCCTGCAGAGCTCTATCATACTATCCAGGTCTGTGCCCAAACAATTTGAGCTTCTACTTCTAAAAATCCACCTTTCCAGAAATAAGTCTCTCACTGTTGCTGCTTGCTACAGACCCCCCTCAGCCCCCAGCTGTGCCCTGGACACCATATGTGAATTGATTGCCCCCCATTTATCCTCAGAGTTCGTACTGCTTGGTGACCTAAATTGGGATATGCTTAATACCCCGGCCATCCTACAATCCAAACTAGATGCCCTCAATCTCACGCAAATTATCAACGAACCTACCAGGTACAACCCTAAATCCGTAAACATGGGTACCCTCATAGATATCATCCTGACTAACTTACCCTCTAAATACACCTCCGCTGTCTTCAACCAGGATCTCAGCGATCACTGCCTTATTGCCTGCGTCCGTAATGGGTCCGCGGTCAAACAACCACCCCTCATCACTGTCAAACGCTCCCTAAAACACTTTAGCGAGCAGGCCTTCCTAATTGACCTGGATGGATATAGATCTCATTCCGTCAGTAGAGGATGCCTGGTTGTTCTTTAAAATTAATTTCCTCTCAATCTTAAATAAACATGCCCCATTCAAAAAATACAGAACTAAGAACAGATATAGCCCCTGGTTCTCCTCAGACTTGACTGCCCTTGACCAGCACAAAAACATCCTGTGGCATACTGCATTAGCATCAAATAGCCCCCGCGATATGCAACTTTTCAGGGAAGTTAGGAACCAATATACACAAGCAGTCAGGAAAGCAAAGGCTAACTTCTAAACAGAAATTTGCATCCTGTAGCACTAACTCCTAAAAGTTTTGGGACACTGTAAAGTCCATGGAGAATAAGAGCACTTCCTCCCAGCTGCCCACTGCACTGAGGCTAGGAAACACTATCACCACCGATAAATCTACAATAATCGAGAATTTCAACAAGCATTTTGCTACGGCCAGCCATGCTTTCCACCTGGCTACCACTACCCCGGCCACCAACTCTGCACCCTCCGTTGCAACTTGCCCATGCCCCCGCCGCTTCTCCTTCACACAAATTCAGACAGCTGATGTTCTGAAAGAGCTGCAAAATCTGGACCCCTACAAATCAGCTGGGCTAGACAATCTGGACCCTTTCTTTCTAAAACTAGCCGCCAAAATAGTCGCAACCCCTATTACTAGTCTGTTCAACCTCTCTTTCGTAACGTCTGAGATCCCCAGAGATTGGAAAGCTGCCGCGGTCATCCCCCTCTTCAAAGGGGGTGACACTCTAGATCCAAACTGTTACAGACCTATATCCATCCTGCCCTGCCTTTCGAAAGTATTTGAAAGCCAAGTTAACAAACAGATCACTGACCATTTCGAATTCCACCGTACCTTCTCCGCTATACAATCCGGTTTCCGAGCTGGTCATGGGTGCACTTCAGCCACGCTCAAGGTCCTAAATGATATTATAACCGCGATCGATAATAGACAGTACTGTGCAGCCGTTTTCATCGACCTGGCCAAGGCTTTCGACTCTGTCAACCACCACATTCTTATTGGCAGACTAAATAGCCTTGGTTTCTCAAATGACTGCCTCGCCTGGTTCACCAACTACTTCTCAGATAGAGTTCAGTGTGTCAAATCGGAGGGCCTGTTGTCTGGACCTATGGCAGTCTCTATGGGGGTGCCAGAGGGTTCAATTCTTGGGCCGACTCTTTTCTCCGTGTATATCAATGATGTCGCTCTTGCTGCTGGTGACTCTCAGATCCACCTCTACGCAGACGACACCATTTTGTATACATCTGGCCCTTCATTGGACACTGTGTTAACAAACCTCCAAACGAGCTTCAATGCCATACAACACTCCTTCAGTAGCCTCCAACTGCTCTTAAACACTAGTAAAACTAAATGCATGCTCTTCAATCGAACGCTGCTGGCACCCGCCCACCCGACTAGAATCACCACTCTCGACGGGTCTGACCTAGAGTATGTGGACAACTACAAATACCTAGGTGTCTGGTTAGACTGTAAACTATCCTTCCAGACTCACATTAAGAATCTCCAATCCAAAGTAAAATCTAGAATCGGCTTCCTATTTCGCAACAAAGCCTCCTTCACTCATGCTGCCAAACATGCCCTCGTAAAACTGACTATCCTACCGATCCTTGACTTCAGCGATGTCATTTACAAAATAGCCTCCAACACTCTACTCAGCAAATTGGATGTAGTCTATCACAGTGCCATCCGTTTTGTCTCCAAAGCCCCATACACTACCCACCACTGTGACCTGTACGCTCTTGTTGGCTGGTCCTCACTACATGTTCATCGTCAAACCCACTGGCTCCAGGCCATCTATAAATCACTGCTAGGCAAATCCCCGCCTTATCTTAGCTCATTGGTCACCATAGCAGCACCCACCCGTAGTCTGCGCTCCAGCAGGTATATCTCACTGGTCATTCCCAAAGCCAACACCTCCTTTGGCCGCCATTCCTTCCAGTTCTCTGCTGCCAATGACTGGAACGAATTGCAAAAATCTCTGAAGCTGGAGACTCTTATCTCCCTCACTAACTTTAAGCATCAGTTGTCAGAGCACCTTACCGATCACTGCACCTGTACACAGCCCATCTGAAATTAGCCCACCCAACTACCTCATCCCTATATTGTTATTTATTTTGCTATTTTGCACCCCAGTATCTCTATTTGCACATAATCTCTTGCACATATAGCATTCCAGTGTTAATACTAATTGTAATTATTTTGCACTATAGCCTATTTATTGCCTTACCTCCATAACTTGCTACATTTGCACACACTGTATATATATTTTCTGTTGTATTTTTTGACTTTATGTTTTTTTACCCCATATGTAACTCTGTGTTGTTGTTTTTATCGCACTGCTATGCTTTATCTTGGCAAGGTCGCAGTTGTAAATGAGAACTTGTTCTCAACTGGCTTACCTGGTTAAATAAAGGTGAAATAAAAATAAATAAATAAAAATGCCCTCCCAGGCCCACCCATGGCTGCGCCCCTGCCCAGTCATGTGAAATCCATAGATTAGGGCCTAATTTATTTATTTAAATTGACTAATTTCCTTATATTAACTTTAACTCAGTAAAAACATTGAAATTGTTGCATGTTGCGTTTATATTTTTGTTCAGTATATATATACAGTGAGGGAAAAAAGTATTTGATCCCCTGCTGATTTTGTACGTTTGCCCACTGACAATGAAATGATCAGTCTATAATTTTAATGGTAGGTTTATTTGAACAGTGAGAGACAGAATAACAACAACAAAAATCCAGAAAAACGCATGTCAAAAATTTTATAAATTGATTTGCATTTTAATGAGGGAAATAAGTATTTGACCCCCTCTCAATCAGAAAGATTTCTGACTCCCAGGTGTCTTTTATACAGACAACGAGCTGAGATTAGGAGCACACTCTTAAAGGGAGTGCTCCTAATCTCAGTTTGTTACCTGTATAAAAGACACCTGTCCACAGAAGCAATCAATCAATCAGATTCCAAACTCTCCACCATGGCCAAGACCAAAGAGCTCTCCAAGGATGTCAGGGACAAGATTGTAGACCTACACAAGGCTGGAATGGGCTACAAGACCATCGCCAAGCAGCTTGGTGAGAAGGTGACAACAGTTGGTGCGATTATTCGCAAATGGAAGAAACACAAAATAACTGTCAATCTCCCTCGGCCTGGGGCTCCATGCAAGATCTCACCTCGTGGAGTTGCAAGGATCATGAGAACGGTGAGGAATCAGCCCAGAACTTACACGGGAGGATCTTGTCAATGATCTCAAGGCAGCTGGGACCATAGTCACCAAGAAAACAATTGGTAACACACTACGACGTGAAGGACTGAAATCCTGCAGCACCCGCAAGGTCCCCCTGCTTAAGAAAACACATATACAGGGCCGTCTGAAGTTTGCCAATGAACATCTGAAATATTCAGAGGAGAACTGGGTGAAAGTGTTGTGGTCAGATGAGACCAAAATCGAGCTCTTTGGCATCAACTCAACTCGCCGTGTTTGGAGGAGGAGGAATGCGGCCTATGACCCCAAGAACACCATCCCCACCGTCAAACATGGAGGTGGAAACATTATGCTTTGGGGGTGTTTTTCTGCTAAGGGGACAGGACAACTTCACCGAATCAAAGGGACGATGGACGGGGCCATGTACTGTCAAAAAAAAAAATTCAAATATTTTTTTTGGGGGGGGGTCATTTAGCAGACGCTCTTATTCAGAGCGACTTACAGGAGCAATTAGGGTTAAGTGCCTTGCTCAAGGGCACATCGACAGATTTTTCACCTAGTCGGCTCTGGGATTAGAACCAGTGACCTTTCGGTTACTGGCACAACGCTCTTAACCACTAAGCTACCTCACCCCAAATCTTGGGTGAGAACCTCCTTCCCTCAGCCAGGGCATTCAAAATGGGTCGTGGATGGGTATTCCAGCATGACAATGACCCAAAACACACAGCCAAGACAACAAAGGAGTGGCTCATGAAGAAGCACATTAAGGTCCTGGAGTGGCCTAGCCAGTCTCCAGACCTTAATCCCGTAGAAAATCTATGGAGGGAGCTGAAGGTTCGAGTTGCCAAACGTCAGCCTCGAAACCTTAATGACTTGGAGAAGATCTGCAAAGAGGAGTGGAACAAAATCCCTCCTGAGATATGTGCAAACCTGGTGGCCAACTACAAGAAACGTTCAAATAAACCTACCATTAGAATTATAGACTGATCATGTCTTTGTCAGTGGGTAAACGTACAAAATCAGCAGGGGATCAAATACTTTTTTCCCTCACTGTATATATATATATATTTATATTTATTTATTTTAATATATAATTTCCTTTATTATGTTCCCCTAACCCTACCACCCCTCCCCTAATTGAAGTAAACTACTGGACAACAACACTTAGGGTTGTACTTCCAGCTTATACATACTATATACTGTCCATTGTATTTTACAATAATTTTTGTTTTTAATCACATCCTTCAGCTACCCTCAACCCTTCCCATCTATCTCTGAAGACCATCCAGTTTTGATTTCTATTTGCCATATATTTTGAACTGTGATGTTTCACAAAGGTTCTGAACCGACATACATTTTACGGACCCAGTATATTTTACATTAGTTATCTTGTTGTTTTAGTCCCACCCTTCAGCTCCACTCAACCCCTCCCATCTATCTCTTAACACCATCCAGTTTAGATTTCTATTTGCCATATATTTCTCAACTCTGCTGTGATGTTTCACAAAAGTTCTGAACCTTTCTATTCTCATAGTTTCTACAGATTGTAAATTAAAGATCATTTTGTTAGCTAAAAGTATTATTATATTACTGATCGATTGACTATGACTTTTCAAATCAACCAGCAGTGCTATTTGCAGAGTTAGCTCCAGGTTCAGCCATTCATGAAACAAGCTACATATGGACAGTACCAAAACAAATGATCTAATGATTCTGTCTCTTCGCAGCAACATCTGCAGAGCTGGGATGGTTGTATCCCACAAAAATATAACATTCTATTGGTTGCAAGAATTTTGTATTTTCATTTAAATTGGAAAATTGGAATCCGGCGTCGTTTTGTGTATCAGCTCATAAGCCATGTGTCATATGTATATCTAAAATCTCTTCCCAACTATTTTGCAATCTATATGGCACAACTGTCCATTTTTTTGTCCTTAAATTAAACTGGTATACTTTTTTTATTTATCACAATTTTATTTAACCAATTTTGGTCTTTAATTTAGGGCCGACAGACAAGTTCCTTACTTATTCCCCTTCCACTTGCCTCTTCCATTTTTTGCGGTAATGCTGCAATTAGTTGGTTGTAATTTTGGGTAGAGCAGACATTTCCATATATTTTTGTTAGTTGCATGTGTGACATAACTCCACCAGTCCTATTTATGTTATAATTTACAAAGATTATACTTTTTATTTATTTATCTGAAAATAATGTTTTTTTTAATCAGTTAGTATATTTCAGTTTAACCATAATATTTGTTGTATTATTTGTTCTGTCTTTTCTGGTGGATTAAACTGAAATTGCAACCAACTTTCTATGGCTTGTTTTAAAAATAGCAATATTGAGAGGTTGTAATCTGAATAAAGGGGAAAAGGCCATTCTTGAACAAGGGGTGATACATTCTTACTAATCTGCTAGAGAACCAGTTTGGATTTAAATGTAACTTTTGTATGACTGAAGCCTTTAGCGAGTGTCACGACTTCCTCCGAAGCTGCCTCTACTTGTTCGGGCAGGCTTCGGCATTCGTCGTCATCGGCCTTCTAGCCACTGCCGCTCCTCATCTCATCATTCCATTGGTTTTGTCTTGTTTATTACACACACCTGGTTCATATCCCCTACCTCATCAGTACCTGTATAAGTGTTCCCTCTGCCCCCTTGTCTTTGTGTGTGATTGTTTATTGTGAGGATAGTGAAGCTCGGTGGAGCTCCTTGTATTTTGTATCTCCTGGTTATTTTCCCCATGTGCCTTGTTGGTTCCAGAGCACTGGACTGTTTTGACACTTTACTGCGTAACTCTTTATTCCGGAATAAATCCTGTAATACTGTGATTTACTCTCCTGCACCTGACTCCTTCAAATCACCAATCACATAATCACACACCCGCCATGGAGACAGCAGGAGAGGAGCACATGCCTGGAGTCATGGCACGGGTCTGGGAGCATTCAACTATGCTAGCCAGCTTGGGAGAAGCGATGGATCGGGTTCTCCAGGTCGTCCAACGACTGGAGAGGAGAGGACCCGATCTGTCGGAACCAGCTGGCCGACCGGATCCAGCCACTCACACCCCAGCACCCAGAGGGATCCATATATCCCGACCATGGGATTTCGACGGGACAGCTGCTCTCTACCAGGGATTCCTCCTACAACTGGAGCTATATTATTCGAACATCAGCCCGGCCCCATCGGAGCGGGAGAAGGTGTCTGCCCTCGTCTCCTGCCTCTCGGGGAAAGCCCTGGAGTGGGCCAACGCGCTCTGGAGTGAAGGAGGAGCCGTGTTGGACAACTACAGGGAGTTCACTCACCTCTTTCGGGCCGTCTTCGATCACCCGCCCGAGGGTAGAGAGGCGGGCGAGCGGCTGGTCCACCTGAGACAGGGGACGAGGAACGCGCAAGACTTTGCCCTGGAGTGTCGAACTCTAGCGGCTGGGTCTGGGTGGAATGAGCGGGCCCTCATTGACCACTTCCAGTGCCATCTACAAGAGGACGTCCGAAGGGAGCTAGCCTGCCGGGACACCACGTAGTCTTTCGATCAACTGGTGATCATGGCCATCCGGTTGGACAACCTGTTGGCTTCTAGAGGGCATCCTGGAAGGGGCCTGCCATTCTACCCCCACCCAACCCAGATCACGAGATGATGGAGCTGGGTGGAGCGGTGATCCGGGAGAGCGGAGGACGACAGCGCCAGTGCCACTCTTGTGGCACGGGAGGACATTCTGCTGCACGCTGTTGTCGGCGTTCTTTTGGGTCTGGAGGTGGCAGGCAGGGCACTCTCACGTCACCCCAGGTATCGAACACCCACACTCGTTCAGAGCCCTCTGCTGTGCACTGTACCCTACACATCCACTTTCCTGATTACATGGTAGTTCCCCAGTGTAAGGCGCTGGTCGATTCAGGCGCAGCTGGGAACTTTATGGATAGGTCATTTGCACATAGTCTAGACATTACATTGGTTCCCCTATGATTTCACTCCCCATCAGAGCACTTGACAGTCAACCATTAGGGTCTGGGTTTATTAGGGAAGTTACAGCACCAGTCACTATGGTTCCGCATGAGACTCCTGATTTCCCTGTTGTGTTAGGTCTTCCCTGGTTAGCAGTACACAACCCCACCATTTCATGGCCGCAGAGGGTTCTCACGGGGTGGTCGGGAGAGTGTCAGGGTAGGTGTCTAGGTGTTTCCGTTGATGCGCATTCCCCCGAATACCTCATCAAAACGCAGGCGAACAAATTATCACCTCATCGGGCGGGGGATTGCGCGATAAACCTCCGCGTAGACGCTGTGCCTCCCAGGAGTCATGTGTATCTCCTGTCACAGGCTGAAACGGAGGCAATGGAGACATACGTCTCCGAGTCCCTGCGCCAGGGGTTCATACGTCCCTCCACTTTGCCCGCCTCCTCAAGTTTCTTTTTTGTGAAGAAGAAAGACGGAGGTCTGCGCCCTTGCATTGATTACTGAACAAGTGGACAATATGTAACAGTTATCCTCTACCCCTCATTCCATCTGTGATCGAGTCAATGCAGGGGGCACGCTTCTGCACAAAATTAGATCTCCGGAGTGTGTACAACCTGGTGCGTGTCCGAGTGGGGGACGAGTGGAAGACAGCATTCAGCACAACCGGGGTCCCCAGTTCACATCCAGGGTCTGGAAGGTGTTCATGGAACGTCTGGGGGGTCTCGGTCAGCCTGACCTCTGGTTTTCACCCCAAGTCTAATGGGCAGGTGGAACGGGTGAATCAGGATGTGGGTAGGTTCCTGCGGTCCTACTCTCAGGACCGGCTGGGGAAGTGGTCAGTGTTCTTGCCATGGGCCAGAACTCTCTCCGCCACTCCTCCACTAACCTAACGCCATTTCAATGTGTTTTAGGTTATCAGCCGGTTCTGGCACCGTGGCATCAGAGCCAGACCGAGGCTCCTGCGGTGGATGACTGGTTTCGGCATGTGGAGGAAATATGGAACGCTGCTCACGTCCACCTCCAATGCGCCGTGCGTCGCCAGAAGGCCAACGCTGACCGCCACCGCAGTGAGGCCCCGGTCTTTGTACCGGGTGATCGGATCTGGCTCTTGACCCGGAATCGGCCCCTCCGCCTGCCCTGCCGGAAGCTGAGCCTGCGGTTTGTGGGGCGGATCAAAGTCCTGAGGAGAATGAACAAGGTTACCTATAGGTTACTACTCCCTCCAGATTACCATATTAACCCCTCATTTCATGTGTCTCTCCTCAGGCCGGTGGAGGCTGGTCCCTCTGCCCCCTCTGGACATTGAGGGGGCCCCGGCATACTCCGTCCATTCCATCCTGGATTTGAGGCGACGGGTGGGGGCCCTTCAGTACCTTGTGGATTGGGAGGGGTACGGTCCGGAGGAGCGGTGCTGGGTCCCGGTGAGGGATATCCTCGATCCCTCCCTGTTGCGGGATTTCCATCGTAGCCATCCGGCTCGCCCTGCTCCGCGTCCTCCTGGCGGTCCCCGAGGCCGGTGTCGGCACGCTGCTGGAGCTGCGTGTCAAGGGGGGGAGGTACTGTCACGACTTCCTCTGAAGCTGCTTCCTCTCCTTGTTCGGGCAGGCTTTGTCGTTCATCGTCACCGGCCTTCTAGCCTCTGCCGCTCCTCATCTCATCATTCCATTGGTTTTGTCTTGTTCCCTCTGCCCCCTTGTCTTTGTGTGTGATTGTTTATTGTGAGGATAGTGAAGCTCGGTGGAGCTCCTTGTATTTTGTATCGGCGGGTTATATTCGCAGTGTGCCGTGTTGGTTCCAGTTCGCCTGTTTTGCGCACTGGATTGTTTTGACGCTTTACTGCGTAACTCTGTATTCCGGAATAAATCCTGTTATTCTGTGATTTACCCTCCTGCGCCTGACTCCTTCAAGTCACCCATCACAGTGAGAGGTCTAATGCTTTAAAATGTAATAATTAATCATTTCTGCCCTCCGAATTCATATTAATTATATAAATAGGCCCGTTTAATTTTGTCTGGCTTGCCGTTCCAAATAAAATTGAATATAATTTTAAAAACAAGTCGCTAGGTGTAGGCAAGGCCATAAGCAAATAGGTAAACTGGGATGTGACTAAAGAGTTAATCATGGTGATTTTTCAACCAATAGTCAGGTATTTTCCTTTCCATGGTAACAAGATCCTATCCATTTTTGCTAACTTTCTATTAAAATGTATTGTAGTGAGAAAATTTCTTTCTTTCGGGATATAAATACTGAGTATGTCCACATCACCGTCAGAACATTTTATTGGTAAACTACACGGTAATGTAAAAGTTTTATTTTTTTAGTGATCCAATACGTAATATAGTACACTTATCATAATTTGGTTGTAAACCAGAGACGTTAGTAAAAGTATCTAAATCCCCTTTGAGGCTGTGGAGGGATCCAAGTTGTGGATTTAAAAGAAAACATGAATCATCCGTGTACAATGACACCTTTTTTTTAAGCCCCTGGATTTCTAGCCCCTTGATATTATTATTGGATCTGATTGTAATAGCTAACATTTCGATGGCCATAATAAATAGATATGCTGATTGTGGACAACCTTGTTTTACTCCTCGTGACAGTTTAACACTTTCTGAGAAGTAGCCATTATTTAATATTTTACACCTAGGGTTACTATACATAACTTTAACCCATTGTACCAGTCCAACACCTACTCGTTCTAGGGTTTTTCTTTATTTTTACAATTTTCTACATTGTAGAATAATAGTGAAGACATCAAAACTATGAAATTATACATATGGAATCATGTAGTAACCAAAAAAAGTGTTAAACAAATCAAAATATATTTTATCTTTGAGATTCTTAAAATAGCCACCCTTTGCCTTGACAGCTTTGCACACTCATGGCATTCTCTCAACCAGCTTCACCTGGAATGCTTTTCCAACAGTCTTGATGGAGTTCGCACATATGCTGAGCACTTGTTGGCTGCTTTTCCTTCACTCTGCGGTCCGACTCATCCCTGTCATGAGCACTCTCTCTCCCTGGTAGCAACATTAATTGCATTCAATTATCTTCCACTCTGCTCACCTCCCTCTCTCTACTCAGCCTAACTAGCTCCACCTGCCCTGCTCTGCTCTTGTTACCTGGCCAGCTGCACTGCATTTCCCACTCACCATCCTCACCTTGCCTCACTCTGTTCTAATTACTCTGCCAGCTGAACTGCATTTCCCCACTACCTCTCCCCAGTATATCAAGCCCTGGTTTTCAGCCAAGCCCTGTCAGATCGGTCTTCAAACCCGACCAGTAACCTGCCTGTCTGCGCTCTGACTCCTGTTTGTGATACCGATCCTTTCTTGACTGCCTCCTTGTTCTACTGCCCCGTCTATCCCAACCTGCCTTCTGGACCTCGACTACTCTCCGATCTTCAGCCCCTCCGGTAACTCGTTTCTGCCTTCTGTCTCTCACCACGATATTTGCCCAGCCCTGATCTGTACTTCTGCCTGCCATTCATATTGCTGTTGTGTGTGTGTGTTCCCCCAGGTCTCCGACCACCAGATGAGCGTGCCCAGACGTTTCACCACCCTCAGCCCGATACGCCGCTCCATCACTGGGGAACACACACACTAAGCACTTTGGACTGGACACCCCCGGACATTTGGTGACCCCCGGAGCACAGGTACCCACAGGAGGACCCTGAAAGACCCCTGACACCCCTGGGACTCCTCTTCCCGCCTGTAACCTTGAATAAAGAACTCTGAATTTGAACTTGCGCTCTTGGGTCCTCTTCTGTTCGTGACAGAACGATCTGACCCTCATGGACCCAGCGCACTCCCTGACCACGATGGAGGAAGAGCCAGAGAGGACTGCCCTACAGCGACTGGAACGCTCTGAGGGAGACATAAATCGGATGGCTGGCGACATCGCTCCCCTTCTCCAGCTATTCAACCAGCAGCAACAACAGTTCCAACTGCAGCAACAACAGCTAGCCCAAGCCCTGCAACTACTCTCAAGCCCGGCTACTCCACCTGCACCCCCCTGGTCCTTTTGTTCCTGTACCACCGATACTCCTTCATCCCTCCGCTGGAGGTCCCAATGCTGCAGGCCCGGCAGTGCTGCCACCAGATCCCCACGCTCCTGAACCAAGGATTGGGAACCCGAACGCTTTTGATGGCAACCAGAAGCAAGTAAGACCATTCTTGAGCAGCTGCCGAATCCAGTTTGCACTACAGCCCAGGACTTTCTCAACAGAGGGAGCCAAGGTGGGGTATGTCATCACACATCTCACCGGTCGAGCTCGGTTGTGGGGAACGGCGGAATTCGACCGGCAAACCCCAGCCTGTGCCTCCTTCAGTGCCTTTGAGGAGGAGATGTTAAAGGTCTTTGACCTAGGCTCGCCAACAGCCGAAGCGTCACAAGCTCTGCTCACCATCCGTCAGGGCAATCGGACAGTGGCAGACTTCTCCATTGACTTTCGTACCCTGGCCAGTCAAGGCTCGTTTAACCCAGAGGCACTGGTGCAAGCCTTTCTCCATAGCCTGGCGGACTATATCAAGGACGAGCTTGTTTCCCATGACCCGCCCCTCAACGCTTGATGCCGCCATTGACCTTGCCGTTCGCATTGACCGCCGTATACAGACCCGGAGGAGGGAGAAGGGGCCGTCTCAGTCAACCTGCCATCCGTACTCGGGTCGATACCGCTTCTGTCCAGCCCCTGCCTGTCAAGTCCCATAGCCAACTCAATCAGCCTGAGCCCATGGAGATTGGCCGTGCCTCTCTGACTCCCGAGAGCCGTCGGCGCCGTCTAAGCTCCAACCTTTGCCTCTACTGTGGTGGCGAGAATCACCGTGTCGCTACTTGTCCGGCAAAAGCCGCAGCTCACCAGGTGTAGGGGGAGATCCGGGTGAGCTCAACAAGCCTTCAGTCTCCTCCATCCGAAAGACCCTGCTTCATCTCCGCCTTCAGCTTTCTGACAAGACTCATACATTGGCCGCCCTTGTGGATTCCGGAGCCGAAGCAAACATCATGGACCCTGAGCTTGCACAGCAACTGGGCGTGAACCATCATCAACTGACACAACCCATTCCTGCACGAGCCCTGGATGGGCATCATCTTGGCACTGTCACTCATATCTCCGCCCCTGTGACAATCCTGCTGTCAGGAAACCACCAGGAGTCCATCCAGTTTCACCTCCTACACTCACCTGGCCAACCACTCATTCTTGGATACCCGTGGCTCCGTCAGCACAACCCCCACATCGACTGGGAGACAGGAACAGTCCGTGAGTGGGGGAAGGAGTTGTCACCAGACCTGTTTAAGGGGGGCCACCCTGCCCGTTCACCGGGAAGGATCTAGCGCTACCTCCGACATATCCAATGTTCCGGCCTGTTACCACAGCCTGAAAGAGGTGTTCAACAAATCCAAGGCGACATCTCTACCCCCCACACAGACCCTATGACTGCGCGATTGATCTCCTGCCTGGCACAGCACCTCCCAAGGGTCGTCTGTATTCACTGTCAGCCCCGGAAAGAAAGGCCATGGAGGACTACATTAATGACTCTCTTGCCTCCGGGATAATTAGACCGTCGTCTTCCCCCGCAGGAGCCGGGATTCTTCTTTGTCGGCAAGAAGGACGGTTCTCTTCGTCCATGCATAGATTACCGGGGTCTGAACGACATCACGGTTAAGAATCGCTACCCACTGCCCTTACTTTCGTCTGCCTTCGAACTGCTGCAGGGAGCCACTGTATTCACTAAGCTGGACCTTCGCAATGCCTACCATCTGGTGCGGATGAGGGAGGGAGACGAATGGAAGACAGCGTTCAACACACCAACCGGCCACTATGAATATCTCGTCATGCCCTTCGGCCTCACCAATGCCCCAGCAGTTTTTCAAGCCTAGTGAATGATATCCTCAGGGACATGCTAAATACGTCCGTATTTGTGTACCTTGACGATATTTTAATATTCTCAAAGACTCTGTCAGAACACACGCACCACGTCCGGTTGGTCCTGCGCCGCCTGCTGGAGAACTCTCTTTTCGTGAAGGCAGAGAAGTGCGAGTTCCATGCCAAGACCGTTTCATTCCTGGGGTATGTGGTGACCGAGGGCAGCATTCAGATGGATCTCACGAAGGTGTCGGCTGTCACTTCCTGGCCAGTTCCTGAGTCTCGGAAGAAGTTGCAACAGTTCCTGGGCTTTGCCAACTTTTATAGGAGATTCATCAGAAACTATAGCACAGTGGCTGCACCCCCTCACGGCGCTAACCAGCACTAAACAACCGTACCAATGGACATCAGCTGCTGATAAGGCCTTCAATATCCTCAAGACATGTTTCACTTCTGCTCCCATCCTCCAGATGCCAGATGCAGCAAGGCAGTTTGTGGTGGAGGTAGATGCTTCGGACGTGGGAGTGGGTGCAGTGCTTTCTCAAAGAGCAGCTGAGGATGGCAAGATGCACCCTGTGCCTTCTACTCCCGTCGGCTAACCCCTGCCGAATGCAACTACGACATTGGGAACCGCGAGCTGTTGGCTGTCAAGCTCAGCCCCTTGAAGAATGGCGGCACTGGTTAGAGGGGTCAAAGGAACCATTCGTAGTGTGGACAGACCACAAGAACCTGGAGTATATCCAAACAGCCAGGAGGCTGAACTCCCGTCAACAGCGGTGGTCTCTGTTCTTACGCGCTTCAATTTCACGCTCTCCTACCGCCCGGGATCTCGCAACATCAAACCTGATGCTCTTTCCCGGATGTTTCAGAAGGACGAGACCACCGCCATGACAGCTCCCATTCTTCCCAGCCACTTGGTCGTAGCGGCCCCTTACCTGGGAGATCGAGAAGCAGGTCATGGAGGCTCTTCGGGACCAGCCAGGTCCAAGCACCAGCGCCCCAACCGTCTGTTTGTTCCAGCAAATCTCAGGTCACCTGTGATTCAGTGGGGGCACGAATCCCGTCTGGCCTGTCATCCCGGCATCACTGGCACCCTTCATCTGGTCCGCCAGCGGTTCTGGTGGCGGGGGATGAGACGGGATGTCCGAGAATTCATCCGAGCTTGTCCCACTTGTAACCAAACAAGACTCCCAACCAGCCTCCTGCTGGGTTGCTGCAACCCCTACTCATACCCAAGAGGCCCTGGTCCCACGTTTCACTGGACTTTGTTACGGGCCTTCCGCCCTCTGACGGACACACAGTCATCCCTTACCATTGTTGACCGCTTTAGTAAGATGACCCACTTCGTGCCCCTTCCCAAACTACCCTCTGCTAAAGAGACCTCCCAGGTGGTCCTGGAACATGTGTTTCGTATCCATGGCCTACCCCAGGATATAGTGTCAGACCGGGGCCCGCAATTCTCAGCAACCTTTTGGAAGGAGTTCTGTCATCTCCTTGGGGCCACCGCCAGCCTATCGTCTGGATTCCACCCGCAGTCAAACGGCCAGACTGAACGCATGAACCAGGAGCTGGAGAAGGCACTGAGGTGTGTGGCTTCCCAAAATCCCCGGGCCTGGGCTCAACACCTGCTCTGGGTGGAATATGCCCATAATTCACTCACCAGTTCCTCCACCGGGCTCTCCCCCTTTCAGTGTGTCTACGGGTATCAACCTCCACTGTTTGCCAGCCAGGAGGCGGATGCCACCTGTCCGTCTGCTCTTGCGTATGCCCGCCGCTGCCGCCGCATCTCTGGGCCCAGGCTCGCACTGTGCTCCTGAAGTCTGGAACCAGCTACGCCGTCGGTGCCAACCGACGGAGGACCCCAGCACCTACTTACCGGGTTGGTCAGAAGGTCTGGCTGTCTGCCCGGGATCTGCCGCTGCGGGTTGTATCACGAAAGCTGGCCCCTCGCTTCATTGGTCCTTTTCCTGTGCAGAAAGTCATCAGTCCAACGGCGGTCCGACTTCAGTTGCCCGCTTCCATGCGGGTCCACCCCACCTTCCACGTCTCCAAGGTCAAGCCGGTCCATGAAAGTCCCCTGGTCCCTGCAGCTCCGGCGCCACCTCCTCCGCGCCTCGTAGATGGCGGTCCTGTCTTCACCGTCCGGCGGCTGCTCCGCTCTAGGCGAAGGGGTAGGGGTCTCCAGTACCTCGTTGATTGGGAGGGATATGGTCCAGAGGAGAGGACCTGGATCCCGGCCAGGAGGATAGTGCACCGGACCCTTATCACTGACTTCCACCGACTACATCCTGATCAGCCTGCAATCCGTAGGGAGCCGTCCCAGAGGGGTTCCTAGCCGTCCGGCCCGCCCTGCTCCTGTCTCAGTGCCTGTCCTGTCTCCCGACCGTGACCCTCCAGCTCCTTCTGAGGATGAGGAGATTCACTCGGACCGCTCGGAGGAGTTCTGACCCGCCGCCTGCTCCCCTCCACCCTCCCGGCATGATGTTGTTCTTGGGACTTCCTGGGGCCGTCCCCTTGGAGGGGGTCCTGTCATGAGCACTCTCTCTCCCTGGTAGCAACATTAATTGCATTCAATTATCTTCCACTCTGCTCACCTCCCTCTCTCTACTCAGCCTAACTAGCTCCACCTGCCCTGCTCTGCTCTTGTTACCTGGCCAGCTGCACTGCATTTCCCACTCACCATCCTCACCTTGCCTCACTCTGTTCTAATTACTCTGCCAGCTGAACTGCATTTCCCCACTACCTCTCCCAGTATATCAAGCCCTGGTTTTCAGCCAAGCCCTGTCAGATCGTCTTCAAACCCGGACCAGTAACCTGCCTGTCTGCGCTCTGACTCCTGTTTGTGATACCGATCCTTTCTTGACTGCCTCCTTGTTCTACTGCCCCGTCTATCCCAACCTGCCTTCTGGACCTCGACTACTCTCCGATCTTCAGCCCCTCCGGTAACTCGTTTCTGCCTTCTGTCTCTCACCACGATATTTGCCCAGCCCTGATCTGTACTTCTGCCTGCCATTCATATTGCTGTTGTGTGTGTGTGTTCCCCCAGGTCTCCGACCACCAGATGAGCGTGCCCAGACGTTTCACCACCCTCAGCCCGATACGCCGCTCCATCACTGGGGAACACACACACTAAGCACTTGGACTGGACACCCCCGGACATTTGGTGACCCCCGGAGCACAGGTACCCACAGGAGGACCCTGAAAGACCCCTGACACCCCTGGGACTCCTCTTCCCGCCTGTAACCTTGAATAAAGAACTCTGAATTTGAACTTGCGCTCTTGGGTCCTCTTCTGTTCGTGACAATCCCAAACCATCTCAATTGGGTTGAGGTCGGGGGATTGTGGAGGCCAGGTCATCTGATGCAATATATTTTGATTTATTTAACACTTTTTTGGTTACTACATGATTCCATATGTGTTATTTCATAGTTTTGATGTCTTCACTATTATTCTACAATGTAGAAAATAGTACAAATAAAGAAAAACCCTTGAATTAGTAGGTGTTCTAAAACTTTTGACTGGTAGTGTATGCTTAAAGTACTTTGCTTCCTCTTTCAAAATATTGTTTGGTGAATGATGGGTGACTCCATCATTTGTAACAAGTTTCAGTAAATAATTTTTGGTAGCATTCCTATGTAGAAGATTTACAAATAATTTTGTGTATTTTTCCACATATTCCATCCAGTTCGCTTTATTTTTATAAATTTTTACACTTGACCTTTCTTGAATAAGTTCCTCCATTTCTTTTTGTTTTTCCTCTAACGTATTCTGTGCCTATGTGGTACAGTTTTTATTGCTATCTATCTGTATTGTTAGCCCTTCTATTTCCTTTGTTAATTTGAAATATTTTGACCTAAATTGCTTTTGTTTTAAAGATGAGTATTGAATTGCATGGCCTCTAAAAGACACATTGAAAAGTGTCCCATACAATAAGGGCATCTGCTGTACCTATGTTCGAAAAAGTCAGTTATAAATTATTCGGTCCTAGTTAAAAACAAGTTATCTGTCACGATGTTAGAAATGGTGTGGTGTGGAATCAGGCGCAGAAGCAGAGAGACAGTCCAACAAGACTTTACTGGAGAGTGCAAAAATAAATCCAAAACAGCCAGAGGCCAAAAGACGCACACAGGCGTCAAAACACGAGCGCACAAACACAGGGCGCAAAACTCTCCTCAACCGAGGAGGAAGCTAAATAGCAAATGGCGTGCCGAAACACGGGTCACGCACAAACACCTGACACAAAACAAAACACGATCATGAAGTCCTCAGTGACAACGACTGAACATAGAACAAAAACCCACAACCCCAAGGTGAACAATGACAGTTTAAATATGGCTCCCAATCAGAGATAACGAGCCGACAGCTGACACTCGTTACCACTGATTGGGAGTCACTGGACCAAACAATGAAACCACCAATAACAACCCAACTAATCCCCAAACACAACAAAAATGAACACACCCTGGCTCAATAATACAAAGTCCCGGAGCCAGAGCGTGACAGTACCCCCTAAAGGCGCGGACTGCGACCGCGCCTCAAAGAACCCAAATAGGGGAGGGCTGGGTGGGTGTTGCTCCTCGGAGGCGGCTCCGGCTCTGGCTCCGGGCTTGACCACCATCCTACATCCATCCCCCGTAATGGCCCCCGGTCCGATCCAACCCAGCTGGCTGGATCCGGACTGATGACGCGCACCCCTAGCTTGGCGCGTGAGGCAGGGACGGACCGGACCTGGCTGACGATACGCATCCTCGGCTTGGTGCGTGTAGCCGAACGGACCTCCTCAGGCTGACGACTTCGCCTCCCTGGCTTGGTGCGCGTAGCAGGAATAGGCTGAACCAGGTTGACGACTTCGCCCCCTTGGTTTGGTGCGAGTAGCCGGAACGAGCTGACCCAGGTTGACGACTCGCACCCTTAGCCTGGTGCGAGTGGCAGGAACAGTCCGGGTTGGGCCGGCGACGCACACCGTAGTTTTGATGCGTGGAGCAGGAACCGGCCGGGCTGGGCTGGCGACGCACCCCTTTGGCTTGGTGCGTAGAGCAGGGACAGGCCGGGCTGGGCTGGCGACGCGCACCATTGGCTTGGTGCGGGGAGCAGGGACGGGCCGGAGAGGGCTGACGAAACGCACCACAGACTTGGTGCGGGGAGCAGGAACAGGTCGAGCTGGCCTAGCGACGCACACCGTTGGCTTGGTGTGGGGAGCAGGCACGGGCCGGACAGGGCCGACGAAACGCACCACAGACTTGGTGCAGGGAGCAGGAACAGACCGAGTCGGGCTGGCGGCGCGCACCACAGGCTCCATGCGAGGCACAGGAACAGACAGGACCGCACTGAGGACACACACCCCTGGCCCTACACGGGGATCAGGAACGGGCCGGACCGGACTGGTAACACACCCCAGTACCCTTCGCCGTGCCTCCACACCTTCCTTCCCCTTCGTGACCAGTGGCCCCCTTAACCTGGCGGCCTTTTCTGCCAACCTACTGCACTCCTCTACCCCGTACTCCTGCTGCCCCGTATCAGGTGTGTAATTCTGTCACGACCGTCTATGAAGTAGGACCAAAGCGCAGCGTTGGTAGCGAACATATTGACTTTAATGCAATACACGAGAATACAAAACAAAACACGATCATGAAGTCCTCAGTGACAACGACTGAACATAGAACAAAAACCCACAACCCCAAGGTGAACAATGACAGTTTAAATATGGCTCCCAATCAGAGATAACGAGCCGACAGCTGACACTCGTTACCACTGATTGGGAGTCACTGGACCAAACAATGAAACCACCAATAACAACCCAACTAATCCCCAAACACAACAAAAATGAACACACCCTGGCTCAATAATACAAAGTCCCGGAGCCAGAGCGTGACATTATCATCCAATAGGCTTTGACTAAATTTCCAATATCCTCTCCCACGTGGAAATTCTGTAAGAGTTTCTGCATTATGTCCCCTATCCACACTTTTTCAACTTTTGGTGCCAGCGAGAATGAAATAAGAAAGTAGTCAAGACGACTAGCTTGATTGAGCCTCCGCCATGTACAGTGGGGGAAAAAAGTATTTAGTCAGCCACCAATTGTGCAAGTTCTCCCACTTAAAAAGATGAGAGAGGCCTGTAATTTTCATCATAGGTACATGTCAACTATGACAGACAAAATGAGAATTTTTTTTCCAGAAAATCACATTGTAGGATTTTTTATGAATTTATTTGCAAATTATGGTGGAAAATAAGTATTTGGTCAATAACAAAAGTTTCTCAATACTTTGTTATATACCCTTTGTTGGCAATGATACAGGTCAAACGTTTTCTGTAAGTCTTCACAAGGTTTTCACACACTGTTGCTGGTATTTTGGCCCATTCCTCCATGCAGATCTCCTCTAGAGCAGTGATGTTTTGGGGCTGTCGCTGGGCAACACGGACTTTCAACTCCCTCCAAAGATTTTCTATGGGGTTGAGATCTGGAGACTGGCTAGGCCACTCCAGGACCTTGAAATGCTTCTTACGAAGCCACTCCTTCGTTGCCCGGGCGGTGTGTTTGGGATCATTGTCATGTGAAAGACCCAGCCACGTTTCATCTCCAATGCCCTTGCTGATGGAAGGAGGTTTTCACTCAAAATCTCACGATACATGGCCCCATTCATTCTTTCCTTTACACGGATCAGTCGTCCTGGTCCCTTTGCAGAAAAACAGCCCCAAAGCATGATGTTTCCACCCCCATGCTTCACAGTAGATATGGTGTTCTTTGGATGCAACTCAGCATTCTTTGTCCTCCAAACACGACGAGTTGAGTTTTAACCAAAAAGTTATATTTTGGTTTCATCTGACCATATGCCATTCTCCCAATCCTCTTCTGGATCATTCAAATGCACTCTAGCAAACTTCAGACGGGCCTGGACATGTACTGGCTTAAGTAGGGGGACACGTCTGGCACTGCAGGATTTGAGTCCCTGGCGGCGTAGTGTGTTACTGATGGTAGGCTTTGTTACTTTGGTCCCAGCTCTCTGCAGGTCATTCACTAGGTCCCCCCGTGTGGTTCTGGGATTTTTGCTCACCGTTCTTGTGATCATTTTGACCCCACGGGTGAGATCTTGCGTGGAGCCCCAGTTCGAGGGGAGATTATCAGTGGTCTTGTATGTCTTCCATTTCCTAATAATTGCTCCCACAGTTGATTTTTTCAAACCAAGCTGCTTACCTATTGCAGATTCAGTCTTCCCAGCCTGGTGCAGGTCTACAATTTTGTTTCTGGTGTCCTTTGACAGCTCTTTGGTCTTGGCCATAGTGGAGTTTGGAGTGTGACTGTTTGAGGTTGTGGACAGGTGTCTTTTATACTGATAACAAGTTCAAACAGGTGCCATTAATACAGGTAACGAGTGGAGGACAGAGGAGCCTCGTAAAGAAGAAGTTACAGGTCTGTGAGAGCCAGAAATCTTGCTTGTTTGTAGGTGACCAAATACTTATTTTCCACCATAATTTGCAAATAAATTCATTAAAAATCCTACAATGTGATTTTCTGGATTTTTTTCCCTCAATTTGTCTGTCATAGTTGACGTGTACCTATGATGAAAATTACAGGCCTCTCTCATCTTTTTAAGTGGGAGAACTTGCACAATTGGTGGCTGACTAAATACTTTTTTTCCCCACTGTATATCTCACTAGGTCAGGATATTTAAGCCTCCATATACCCACTAGTTCCAATATGTGACTGACCGCCTCAATCTTATATTAGCAAAATTTGAAATTGTGTTTTTTACATTGGATAAAAGTAGAGACAGCTAGAAAATGTTATATCATACACTACAGTTGAGGAAAAATGGGAAAGTAATTCTGCTTTGAAAGTTGATAAACTTGTAACCTCACTTTTGAGAAAATGATCCTTGAATGTTTTGGTATTTACTGGAGAGCTCTTCTTTGTCTACACCCATTCAGCGTCGTTCACACCCACTTAAGCGTTAGCCCCACCCATCTCTTTAAGGATTCACATGTGGATTTCAAGACTAAAGACTTGTTTATACTACGGGTGTGTTTGTAAATTTAATCTGGAGTGCCAGAATGTGCTCTGGGCATTCGTAAACTCAGAACATTGTCAGATTGTCAGTTCGTAAATTCAGAGCGTTTCGGTCTCGGAGTGTTCAGAGCGCACACTGGATGCTCTGGCCGAGGAGTAGGGTTGATGCGAGCATTTTGACCTAACAATAGCAGTCAAGCACCCAAGCTAACTGGCTAACGTTGGCTAGCTTGCTAGCTACTTCCAGACACAAATGAGAGAACACCCCACTCTGACCATTTTACTCGCCCTAGCGGAGCTGGTTAGGCTGTTTTTATGTTCCATGGGTAAACCAACTAGGCTCGTAATTTATTCGTATTAACAGATGGCATACAAGTTTGTTACTAAGGCACATGAAAGTTCACATGTTCCAGAAGGTATTTCTGCCCAAAAACGCATTTAGATTTTTTTTTTAAGTTTACGTTCAAATGGCGCTCCTGTGAAGTAGTACGACATACGCCTAGTTTCCTGAAACAAGTCACATATATTCATGATATTTGTGATTTCCTTAAGCGCATGAGGGTGATATTTTGTAGTGTGATTTCCTTTACGGTCCATTGAGGTATTTAAAACCATAATAATAGAGCCTTGTATTGTTTTTAGCCTTGATAAATTATTATATATATTTTCAAAGAAGCGTGGATCATCATTATTTGGACCGTATAGATTAATGAGCCAAATCTGTTTATGGTCCAATAACATTTTTAAAATAATCCATCTACCTTGTGGATCTGTATGGACAATTTGCACATTTGGATCAAATATTATTGTTAATTAATATAATCACCCCTTTTGAGTTTCTTTGCCCATGGGATAAGTACATTTCTCCCCCCTCACTCTCCCCCAGTCCTTTTCCCACACAACTTCATCTAAAATTGTTGGGTGAGTTTCCTGTAAACAATATATATTATATTCCTTCTCTTTTAGCCAGATAAATACTGATAATCTTTTCTTATTATCTGCTAAGCCCTTACAATTATAACTGGCTATACTTATTTCACCATTTACCATAATGAGATACAAGTTTCAATTCTATTTATCATAATATATGTTTGTAAACTCACCATTAAAAAGTACCATAATGATTAAGTGTCCATATAGCTGTACCTTGATATTTGCATTGCTACTAAGTAAACCTCCAATTGTTCTCAACTATTCCACCCGCTAAAACCTCCCCCCATCCCAAGTTGGGTTATCGTCCGAGTGATTGGCAGACCCCTGGATCCTAGGGCCTTTGAGAGATTGGGACCCATCCTTTGAAAAGAGCACACAGTGCCACCCACAGAACAGAAGCAGATCAACCACCAAAAGCATACATTTTAGCAGTTTACATTAGTGCCTTATTGCAAACAGGTTGTATGTTTTGGAATATTTGTATTCTGTACAGGCTTCCTTCTTTTCACTCTGTCATTTAGGTTAGTATGTTGTTGATCTATCCTCAGTTTTCTCCTATCACTGCCATTAAACTCTGTAACTGTTTTAAAGTCACCATTGGCCTCATGGTGAAATTCCTGAGCTGTTTCCTTCCTCTCTGGCAACTGAGTTAGGAAGGACGCCTGTATCTTTGTAGTAACTGGGTGTATTGATACACCATCCAAAGTGAAATCTCTGTAGCTGGAGACTCTTATCTCCCTCACTAACTTTAAGCATCAGTTGTCAGAGCAGCTTACCGATCACTGCACCTGCACACAGCCATTCTGAAATTAGCCCACCCAACTACCTCATCCCCATATTGTTATTTATTTGGCTAATTTGCACCCCAGTATCTCTATTTGCACATCATCTTTTGCACATCTATCATTCCAGTGTTAATATACGAAATTGTAACTATTTTGCACTATGGCCTATTTATTGCCTTACCTCCATAACTTACTACACACTGTATATATATTTTCTGTTGTATTTTTGACTTTATGTTTTTTTTTACCCCATATGTAACTCTGTGTTGTTGTTTTTATCGCACTGCTTTGCTTTGTCTTGGCCAGGTCGCAGTTGTAAATGAGAACTTGTTCTCAACTGGCTTACCTGGTTAAATAAAGGTTAAATAAAAATAAAATAAAAAGTGTAATTAATAACTTCACCATGCTCGAAGGGATATTCAATGTCTGCTTTTTTTTAAACCAATCTACCAATAGGTGACCTTCTTTGCGAGGCATTGGAAAACCTCCCTGGTATTTGTGGTTGAATCTGTGTTTGAAATTCACAGCCTGACTGAGGGACCTTACAGATAACTGTATGTGGGGGTACATAAATGAGGTAGTTATTCAAAAATCATATTAAACACTATTATTGCACGCAGAGTCCATGCAACTTATTATGTGACTTGTTAGCAACTTCTTTCTCCTGAAGTTATTTAGGCTTTCAATTACAAAGAGGTTGAATACTTATTGACTAAAGACAATTCAGCTTTTCATTTTTAATTAATTAGTAAAAATTCCTAAATGCAGCTAGCTAGTTTAGCCTACACAAAGACCCGGCTCAAACAGAGAGGGATGCTATGTTAGCTAGCTGGCTATGGCTTTCCAACACTTGAACTCTTCCAAGTCAAGGTAAGCTTTTGATTTGATTAATTTATTGCCACCGGGGCCCGCCGGTGTAACTGCTAAACTGCTTGATGACTGTACGCAGTACTGCATGATTGTAGCAGGTTTACACGTTGGTTCTAGTAGCTACAACAATGTAGTGAGGCTGTATGTAGCGGTTAGCGGTTTTGATATGAAGGTTTGACTTTGAATTTTTTTTTGCCTGGTCACAGACAGCTGATGTGTTGTGAACTGAAGTCCACAAGTGAAGGGAAAATGATTATTAAAATAACCACCCTTTGCCTTGATGACAGCTTTGCACACTCTTGGCATTCTCTCAACCAGCTTCATGAGGTAGTCACCTGGAATGCATTTCAATTCACAGGTGTGCCTTCTTAAAAGTTAATTTGTGGAATTTATTTCCTTCTTAATGCATTTGAGCCCAATCAGTTGTGTTGTGACAAGGTAGGGGGGGGGTATATACAGAAGATTGCCCTATTTGGTAAAAGATCAAGTCCATATTATGGCAAGAACAGCTCAAATAATTACTTTAAGACATGAAGGTCAGTCAATACGGAACATTTCAAGAACTTTGAAAGTTTCTTCAAGTGCAGTCGCAATAACCATCAAGCGCTATGATGAAACTGGCTCTCATGAGGACCACCACAGGAATGGAAGACCCATAATTACCTCTGCTGCAGAGGATAAGTTCATTAGAGTTACCAGCCTCAGAAATTGCAGCCCAAATAAATGCTTCACAGAGTTCAAGTCACAGATACATCTCAACATCAACTGTTCAGAGGGGACTGTGTGAATCAGGCCTTCATGGTCGAATTGCTGCAAAGAAACCACTACTAAAGGACACCAATAATAATAAGAAGAGACGTGCTTGGACCAAGAAACACGAGCAATGGACATTAGACCGGTGGAAATGTGTCCTTTGGTCTGGAGTCCAAATTGGAGATTTTTGGTTCAAACTGCCATGTCTTTGTGAAACGCGATGTGGGTTAACAGATGATCTCCGCATGTGTAGTTCCCACCGTAAAGCATGGAGGAGGAGGTGTTATGGTGTGGGGGTGCTTTGCTGGTGACACTGTCGTGATTTATTTATTTATGCGCCGAGTGGCGCAGTGGTCTAAGGCACTGCATTGCAGTGGTAGCTGTGCCACTAGAGATCCTGGTTCGAGTCCAGGCTCTGTCGCAGCCGGCCGTGACTGGGAGACCCATGGGCGGTGCACAATTGGTCCAGCGTCGTCCAAGGTAGGGGAGGGTTTGGCCGGCAGGGATGTGGGTTCGTTTCCCACGGGGGGCCAATATGATTTTTTTTTTTTACAAAAATAAATAGAAAAAATAACATGTATGCATTCACTAACTGTAAGTCGCTCTGGATAAGAATGTCTGCTAAATGACTAAAATGTAAAATGTCATTTAGAATTTAAGGCACACTTAACCAGCATGGCTACCACAGCATTCTGCAGCGATACGCCATCCCATCTGGTTTGGGCTTAGTGGGACTATCATTTGTTTTTCAATAGGACAATGACCCAACACACCTCCAGGCTGTGTAAAGGCTATTTTACCAAGAAGGAGAGTGATGGAGTGCTGCATCAGATGACCTGGCTTCCACAATCCCCCGACCTCAACCCAATTGAGATGGTTTGGGATGAGTCAGACGGCAGAGTGAAGGAAATGCAGCCAACAAGTGCTAAGCATATGTGGGAACTCCTTCAAGGCTGTTGGAAAAGCATTCCAGGTGAAGCTGGTTGAGAGAATGCCAAGAGTGTGCAAAGCTGTCATCAAGGCAAAGGGTGGCTATTTGAAGAATATCAAAGATAAAATATATTTTGATTTGTTTAACACTTTTTTGGTTACTACATGATTCCATATGTGTTATTTCATAGTTTTACAATGTATAAAATAGTCAAAATAAAGAAAAACCCTTGAATGAGTAGGTGTCCAAACTTTTGACTGGTACTGTATATACCTCAACTACCTTGTACCTCTGCACATTGATTCGGTACTGGTACCCAGTGTATATAGCCAAGATATCGTTACTAATTGTGTTATAATTTTTTTATATAATTTTTCGCTCTGCATTGTTGGGAAGGGCCCCTAAGTAAGCATTTCACTGTAAGTCTACACCTTGATTTGTGTGTGTGTGCATGTTTGTGTGTGTGTGTGTCACATCCATCTCCCCCCTCCCCTCCTTCCCCGCTCTCCCAGGTGGCAGTGTGGCTTTGAAGCGCGGCTCCCTCCCTCCATGTGATTCCCCTCTACTCTGCCTGTCCAGGTGTGTATGGGCAGCACCCGGCTGTCTGAGAGAAAAAGGCCCTTTTTGTCTGAGCTTTGTCAACCAGCTCTGTCACACCATTGATCTCTCTGCCTCCGCCTCTCCCCTTTAGCGTGCTACCACACCTCCCAAATACTCCCCTGTCTTAGATGTGGGACCTGGGAGAAACCAAAGCCTGTTGGGGGAAGGGGGGTTTTGGGGAGGGGGGTATAGGTAGTTGGGGAGTGGCTGTGCTCTTGCCACTAATGGGGTAATTGTTTGCACTCTACAGGTGCTCGCCTCGCAAATGAGGTCACAGCTCAAGTGTGGCTCTTCAGAGGGAGAGGGGGATTAGAATTCCTAGGAGTGCTGGGAGAAGACATGGGAAACATACACACACGCCAGAGGAGAGACATGGATACACACACACTTAGCCTGTCAGTGTAGGAAGGCTACTGAAAAAAGATCACAGTCATCATGCGACTTAACACACACATTCTTGTGTTACCTTTTAGGGGTCATGACTCTTATCCAAAATTCAACATTGCCATCAGTCACCTTAATAGAAGAGAGAGGGCGGGGATGAGAGAGATAAACAGAGACAGACAGACAGACAGACAGACAGACAGACAGACAGACAGACAGACAGACAGACAGACAGACAGACAGACAGACAGACAGACAGACAGACATACATAGCTAAACACATCAACACGTAAACACACAAGAGACACTATACCAGGCGGTGTCAGAGGAAGTCCCTAAAAATCGTCAGAATCCAGCCACCCAAGTCATAGACTTTTCTCTCTGCTACCGCATGGCAAGTGGTACCGATGCACAAAGTCTGGAACCAATATGACCCTGAACAGCTTCTACCCCCAAGCCATAAGACTGCTAAATAGTTCATTAAATAGTTAACCAAATCAGTACCCGGACAATCTGCATTGACCCTCTTTGCACTAACTCTTTGGACTCATCACATACGCTGCTGCTACTGTTTTATCTATCCTATTGCCCAGTCACTTTACCCCTACCTATATGTACATATACCTCAATTACCTTGTACCCCTGCACATCGACTCAGTACTGGTACCCCTTGCATATAGCCAAGTTATCGTTACTCATTGTGTATTTATTCCTTGTGCTATTATTTCTCTATTTTTGTCTCTGTTGGGAGGGCCCGTAAGTAAGCATTTCACTGTTAGTTTACACAGGTTTTTTACGAAGCATATGACAAATAACATTTGATTTGAATGAAGAGAGGAACATTTAAAAAGGGGGAACATATGAGAAAGAATGAAAGAAAGAGGAAGAAAATTGAAATATTTGTATTGTCTTTGATCACATTGTCAGTTGGATAGTTGGGGATTTAGGATGCACTCTGCTCGACGCTCATAGTATCAAGGCCTCTGGCTAAACTATAGCCCAGATGAGAAATGATGAGAAGAGAACATGTCTGACGTTTACATGAAGATAAGATGCCTGGTGAAGAATGGCCATGAACATTTGATGCAGCCTGCTCTCCTCAGGCCCACACACACACTCACACCATCAGACAGACACAGTACAGATACAGTACCACCACAGTCCCATTGTCCTCCGTCTTTGTTTGGGGGATATGCAGGTATTTTCATCCTGACATTTCCTGTGCTTTTGACTAGTTCATTGTGTCTCTCTACACCATTGAGTCTACAGCCTTACACAAATCTCCTTGATGTTTCCCCCCCCCCCCTATATCCACAGGTATTTACCTTCACAACTCATTTACTGTTCTTTTTCTCAGGAAGCTGTAAAGACATAAAAAAACTAAAAAAACAATGTCAGATCCCACCGGGTTTGTAAAAGTAGGGATTTGGTTGTTTTTCTGGGGTAAAATCTCCAGTTTTTCCTCCGGCTCTTGGCTTGAAGGCAAGGCCAGGCGGCCTCTTTGTGAGGAAATGTACATTAACGGGTCAGGTGTAATATGGAATGCTGAGGAGAGAAATACTTCCTGTTTTTGTAACTTTATGCCCTTCCGTAGCCTATTAGCAGCTAGCTGAATCAATCAATCAATGTTAGGCCTACTGCTGCTAGGTAGCTCTCTCTCTGCTCTCTCCCTCCCCTCTGTCTGTCCTTGATTGCAGGAGTGAAGTCTGGTGTGCGGGAGTCAGGGTTCCAGCTGCAGCTCATTCACCATAATCACCTCAGCCTTTAAGACCCGGTCAAACTTTCCACTCATCGTCAGATCATAGTCAAGACGACCATGTTAGTCTCGCTGCCGACTCAACCTGTTTATTTTTGCTCTTTGTGTTTTGGCCTGTTCTATTTACTTTTTCTCCTGTGCCACAGATATTTGGAACCTGACTCCTGCCTAAGATCTCTGCTGTCACGGACTGGCCAGCCCCTCTACCCGCAAACAACTTCAACGATTTCTGGGGTTTGCGAACTTCTATAGGAGGTTCATCAAGGACTACAGCCGCATTGCGGCGCCACTCACCGCTCTCACCTCCATCTCACGACCATTCGCTTGGAATGAAGGGGCCGAATCAGCGTTCGAAGAACTGAAACATCGCTCGCCTCGGCTCCCATTCTGATGCAGCCGGACCCCGACCGCCAGTTTGTCGTGGAGGTGGATGCATCCGACACTGGGGTAGGTGCGGTGTTGTCACAGCGTTCTCCTGAAGATAACAAACTGCATCCCTGTGCTTTTCTCTCAAGGAAACTTTCTCAGGCAGAGAGGAATTATGATGTTGGCAATCGTGAACTGCTTGCCGTTAAGCTGGCTCTCGAGGAGTGGCGACATTGGTTGGAGGGGGCGGAACAACCCTTCATCGTTTGGACGGATCATAAGAATCTGGCTTACCTCCAGTCAGCGAAGCAGCTCAACCCCCGTCAAGCCAGGTGGGCACTATTTTTTGGGAGATTCAATTTTTCTCTGTCTTACCGTCCTGGGTCACGCAACGTCAAGCCTGACGCCCTGTCTCGTGTTCATTCGGCTGTTGATACTGGTAGTAACCCTGAACCCATTTTGCCTCCTACCTGCAGTATTGCGGTCGTCACATGTGACATCGAGGGGATTGTTAGACAGGCTCAACATCATCAAGCTGACCCTGGGAGGGGTCCTCCTAACCGGATGTTTGTCCCTGAGTCTGCTCGCTCCCAGGTACTTCAGTGGGCTCACTCGTCTCCCCCTTACCTGTCACCCTGGAGTTTCGCGGACCCTTGACTTTGTGCGACGGAAGTTCTGGTGGGCCACGATGGAGGCGGACACTCGAGCCTTCATTGCTGCTTGTACGGTATGTGCACGAAGTAAGAACTCCACCCAGGCCAGCGCTGGTCATCTACGACCTCTACCTATACCCAGCCGGCCCTGGTCGCATATCGCTATGGATTTTGTCACTGGACTTCCCCCCTCGTCTGGAAAGACTGTAATTCTTACGGTGATTGATCGTTTTTCTAAGTTCGCTCATTTTTTTGGCCCTACCTAAACTGCCCACTGCCAGAGAGACGGCTGATATTTTGGTTGAACATGTGTTCCGCTCTCATGGTCTACCCACGGATATTGTCTCTGACAGGGGTCCCCAGTTTGTCTCCCAGGTGTGGAAAGCTTTCTGTAAAGCTTTGGGCATTACATCCAGCCTGTCCTCTGGATATCACCCCCAGACCAACGGGCAAGCCGAGAGAGCGAACTAGGAGATGGAGACCGCTCTTCGCTGTGTCACAGGGTCTAACCCTGGGTCATGGAGCTCCATGCTCCCCTGGGTGGAATATGCTCATAACACCTTGACTAACGCTTCCTCTGGTTTGTCTCCTTTTCTGTGTGCTCTGGGTTATCAACCTCCCCTGTTCCCTTCTCAAGAGAGGGAACTGGCGGTACCCTCGGTGCAGTCCCACATGCGCCGCTGCTTCAAGGTCTGGAGGAAGGCCAGGGTAGCTCTGTCCCGAGCTTCGGCGTACATGCAGAGGCAAGCCAACCGTCACCGGTCCCAGGCTCCCGGTTACTCTCCTGGTCAAGAGGTATGGCTGAAGTCACGGGACCTTCCATTGAAGGTGGAGTCTAAGAAGATGGCGCCTCGTTTTATAGGACCGTTCAAGATACTGTCTATTGTTAACCCCTGCGCGGTTAAGCTACAGCTTCCTGCCTCCCTACGGGTTCATTCCACCTTTCATGTTTCCCAGATTAAGCCTGTGTCGGTTAGCCCTCTGTGCCCGCCCTCTCGTCCCCCTCCTCCGCCCAGGATCGTGGGTGGGGGTCCGGTCTACACTGTCCGGCGACTTCTGGATGTTCGCCGCCGGGTCGTGGTTTCCAGTACCTGGTGGATTGGGAGGGTTATGGTCCTGAGGAACGTTCCTGGGTGCCCAGGAGCTTCATTGTGGATCCTGCTCTGGTCCGAGAGTTTCATAGGTTACATCCCGATAAACCCCGTCGGCCGCCAGGTGGCGTCCGTAGAGGGGGGGGTACTGTTAGGCCTACTGCTGCTAGGTAGCTCTCTCTCTGCTCTCTCCCTCCCCTCTGTCTGTCCTTGATTGCAGGAGTGAAGTCTGGTGTGCGGGAGTCAGGGTTCCACCTGCAGCTCATTCACCATAATCACCTCAGCCTTTAAGACCCGGTCAAACTTTCCACTCATCGTCAGATCATAGTCAAGACGACCATGTTAGTCTCGCTGCCGACTCAACCTGTTTATTTTTGCTCTTTGTGTTTTGGCCTGTTCTATTTACTTTTTCTCCTGTGCCACAGATATTTGGAACCTGACTCCTGCCTCCGCTTCACTCCTGCCACCACCATCCTGCTCTCCACTACCGGACCTCTCTTTTGGACTCACCACGGACACTAGGACATTACGGTACCACACCTGCCCTGACCTGGATCTGTTACCCTCCCTGTAACCTGGACTTGCTCTTCCCCTATTATTGGAAACCTGGACTATTGAACATTTTAAATAAACCTGTTAAACCTTCTCTGGCTTGGTGTACTTGTCTGCATTTGGGTTCTAATACTGGTAAATCATAACAATCAATCAATCAAATTTTATTTATAAAGCCCTTTTTACATCAGCAGGTGTAACAAAGTGCTATACAGAAACCCAGCCTAAAACCCCAAACAGCAAGCAATGCAGATGTAGAAGCACAGTAGCTAGGAAAAACTCCCTAGAAAGGCAGGAACCTAGGAAGAAACCTAGAGAGGAACCAGGCTCTGAGGGGTGGCCAGTCCCCTTCTGGCTGTGCCGGGTTGAGATTACAACACTACATGGCCATTAAGGCCAGATTTTTCTCCAAGATGTTCAAACGTTCATAGATGACCAGCAGGGTCAAATAATAATCACAGTGGTTGTAGAGCTTGCAACAGGTCAGTACATCAGGAGTAAATCACTTGGCTTTTCATAGCCGGGCATTTAGAGGTTGAAATAGCAGGTGTGGTAGAGAGAGAGTGTTGAAAACAGCAGGTCTGGGACAAGGTAGCACGTCCGGTGAACAGGTCAGGGTTCCATAGCCGCAGGCAGAAGAATGGAAACTGGAGTAGCAGCATGACCAGGTGGACTAGGGACAGCAAGGAGTCATCAGGCCAGGTAGTCCTGAGGCATGGTCCTAGGGCTCAGGTCCTCTGGGATGGGAGGGAGAGAGAGAGATAATTAGAGGGAGCATACTTAAAAACACAGGACACCAGATAAGACAGGAGAATAACACCAGATTTAACAGACTGACCCTAGCCCCCCGTCACATAGACTATTGCAGCATAGATACTGGAGGCTGAGACAGGGGCGGTATTGAGCAAGCTGGGCCTATTAAAGGGTAGGTAGAATAAACGTAACCACATGTAACAAATTGATTTTCATTAGCATACGCATCAAAAGTCCCAATGCAAAGTTACACCTCACTTTTCTACCGATCAGAATCACAAAGAATGCCGAAGTAATGTCGGAAAATGTTTTTCCAGAGTGTGATGTAATATGGAGGACCCGGCAAGCCAGCGCATTCCCTAGAATGTAAACTCCAACAGAAATAACTTCAAATGTATAACTTCAAATTAAACCAAATCGTTTGCGCTGATGACTAATGGTTTCAATTACATTTAAAGCCAACAAGCAAATACTTTATTTATTTATTGTTACAAATCAACTTGCAAGGTTACTAGCCAACTAGCCTGCTAACATAAGCTATTTAGCCAACTAGCTACTAGCCTAGCCAGCCTAGCCAACCCCCACGGTTATGGTCGGCAAGCTAGAGCCCAACTACTGGAGACCAGCTAGAACACAACTAACACAACACAACCAAAACATAACTGTAGATTGAAAGCAAAGAGAGAGCAGATTTACAGATTGATGGCTGGTGACCATCCGATAGTAAAACTTTTAAAAGAGTGCAGGCTGAGTTAGCTATCAAAGAAAGGTGGAGGCGGGCGCTTCAACGGGCCAAGGGAGCGTCAGGGAAATCCAAAATAGATAGATTCCAGATGTCCGTCAGCTAGCGTGCTAGTACTAAGCCAAGGTGGAAAAAGTTTTTAAAAACTCCTGTATCCTACTTCACAGAGAACATGCCGAAATGTTGACAAAACAAAAAGGAGAACAGACGAGGTACTGCACAATTAGAGCAAGCAGGTATGATTTTCTTTTTCCTTTTGAGCCCATGGCAAGATAACACAGCCACAAAATCCGTGAAGAGCACGCTGCATGGCCGCACGTGCCCCATCTGCTTGGTGGATTGTAACTGGCATGTATGTATATGTAGTTACCTGGAGTTCCCAAAGGTGGCACTGTTACTAATTACTACATGTGATCATCTAGACTTATACTTGACCCATGACATCAGAGAAATGTTGTTCTTCTACCTGCATCCCGGCCTCAGTGTGCTGTATATTATATGGTGTCAGAAGTTAAAAATGACTTTATTAAAATACCTTTTCCGAACGTACTGTGAGCCAAGTAAACCTCGGAGGCATATCTTTTTACGAGATCCACGCTCTCCAGTTTTCGGCTTGATTTCCCTCTAGGCTCAACGTAGTTGCCGGTCTCATTTGATCCATGTTTCATAGTGTCGAGCTTTCCTTTCTGTTACTTTTTAACTGGCGCCGGAGAAGATGGCTGCTGTTTTACAGCCCTCTAACCAATTGTACTATTATGTGTGTTTTTTCGCATTATTTGTAATTTATTCTGTACATAATGTTTCTGCCACCGTCTCTTACGACCAAAAAGAGCTTCTGGATATCAGGACAGCGATTACTCACCTCGTATTAGACAAAGATTTTTTCTTCAACGAGCCGGACGTTAAGGATATCCTACAGACACCCGACAAGGCCCAAATCCCCGTCATTCACATGAGAAAGAGACGGAGATATCGTGGACGTAGGTTGGGGTGCCTTGTAAGGATCCGACGGCGAGCGAGTAAACTGCCTCTTCCATCAATCCTATTAGCTAATATTCAATCATTTGAGAACAAATTGGACGACCTAAGATTACGGTTATCCTACCAACGGGACATTAAAAACTGTAATATCTTATGTTTATCTTATGAGTCGTGACTGAACGACGACATGGACAACATACAGCTGACGGGATATACGCTACAGGATAGAACGGCTGGATAGAACGGCTGGATAGAACGGCTGACTCCGGTAAGACAAGGGGTGGCGGTCTGTGTATATTTGTAAACAACAGTTGGTGCACAAAATCTAATACTAAGGAAGTCGCGAGGTTTTGCTCGCCTGAGGTAGAGTATCTCATGATAAGCTGTAGACCAAACTATTTACCAAGATACTTTTCATCTATATTTTTCGTGGCTGTCTATCTACCACCACAAACCGATGCTGGCATTAAGATTGCACTCAATGAGCTGTATAAGGTCATAAGTAAACAGGAAAACAGGAAAACGCTCATCCAGAGGCAGCGCTCCTAGTGGCCGGGGACTTTAATGCAGGGAAACTTAAATCCATTCTACCTAATTTCTACCAGCATGTTAAATGTGCAACCAGAGGGAAAAAAACTCTAGACCACCTTTACTCCACACACAGAGACGCATACAAAGCACTCCCTCGCCCTCCATTTGGCAAATCTGACCATAACTCTATCCTCCTGATTGCTGCTTATAAGCAAAAACTAAAGCAGAAGCACCAGTGACTCGGTTAATAAAAAAGTGGTCAGATGATGCAGATGCTAAGCTACAGGACTGTTTTGCTAGCACAGACTGGAATATGTTCCGGGATTCTTCAGATAGCATTGAGGAGTACACCACATCAGTCACTGGCTTCATCAATAAGTGCATCGATGACGTCGTCCCCACAGTCACCGTACGTACATACCCCAACTAGAAGCGATGGATTACAGGCAACATCCGCACTGAGCTAAAGGGTAGAGCTGCCGCTTTCAAGGAGCGGGACTCTAACCCGGACACTTAAAATAAATCCTGCTATGCCCTCCGATGAACCATCAAACAGGCAAAGAGTCAATACCGGACTAAGATTGAATCGTACTACACCGGCTCTGACACTCGTCGGATGTGGCAGGGCTTGAAAACTATTACAGACTACAAAAGGAAGCACAGCCGCGAGCTGCCCAGTGACATATGGTAATATTTTATGTATCATTAAGGAAAATGTTGGGAAATGTCAAAGATAAAATATAGTAAACATGATTGACATTTTATAAGTCCAGATGCATGTTTAAATAAGGAATATAGTCAATACAATGTGTAAACATGCTTTGATGAATGTATGTATTTTATTTTTAAAAGTGTCTGAGCCATGCCACCAATATAATGAGATAAGGGAAAGAGGCAAAAGCGCCCATGGCCTTTTGGAGTAAACAACATGTGTTATTGGACTTTCAAAGATAATAGTGGTGTGGCAGTTAAAGATGTTAATCAGTGATCTTAAGGGGAGTAGCTTTGTAAGCTATGTATACATGACTGTGCATTTGTGTGTGTATATAAGAGATCTCTAAGCCAAAGAGAGACAGCCGTTCCATGGAGTGGCTCGGCTTTGTTACGCAATAATAAAGTCTAATTTCTGGATTCACAAGCTCCAGTCTCTTGAGAGATATTTTTGAGTTGACTATTTTTTAGTCAAATATTTCTACAACATATTTGGCGAGCTTGCCAGGAGTTGAAAAAAACGGTCCAGAGACAGTGTACATCTGCAGTTATGAAACGGCTTGGACGGACCATACAAACAAAAGCGGCCGCTTTTAAAAGGTAAGCCAAGTTCTTACTTATATAGTATAAACGTTTGTGTGGTTCGATCCGGGGCACGGCATCAGCTGCAGAAATACCAAGTAGGTCTCTCCAAATTTAAGAACCAGAAAATTAGAGACTGGGAGCTTTTGAATTTAAGAATACATGTCGATGTCACTCTGTTGTTCGTCTGAACCGTCTGTTCAATTGATTTGATTCATTTGATTCATTTGATTCATTTGATTCATTTGATTCATTTGATTCATCCTGCTGATCGCTCTGTCTGAGTCATTTCGGCACAGGCGGTTGTCCATCTGGTTGAGCGATCAGACAATAACATGTTAAGTCCTACGAATACCGCTATAAACGTGTCGAGGAAGTGTATCGTTTATAGGCTGCTTAGGTAGGCGAAATCCTGTGCAATACTGCTTATTTTCTGTGTCGAGGAAGTGAATCAGAGAAGAATGGAAGAATTTACAGGTCGCTTAGGAAAGCGTAGTAAAAGTCCAGGTGTGTCAAGGAAGTGTATCACCTAGGGGGCTAAATAAATAGAAATCCTGTGGATACCGCTTTGGAGAGCTAAAATTAGCGCTCCAGAGGGCTGAACGGGCAGGTGGCTAGCTAAATTTGGGACCTACGGTTACCGCTCTAATGAGGAATTCATTGTTAGAGGTCTGCTCGGGTAGGTGGGGCATTATCCTGTGTTGTGGTGATGCCAAAGTTAGGCAGGGTCGATCAGGTAAAAAAGTTAGGTCATCCTGAGTAGGTGAATGGGTTAAACAGTCACTAAGGCTTCAAAATATAGAGAAAGTGTTAAATAGAGTAGGTCTGATCATGTGGATGAGTGGTTTGCTTGGGCTACTGTGAGTCATTAAACTGTCTGATTCATTTGGGCACAAGTGGCTGCTCATCTGTGTGAGTGAGAATAATAAGAAATCCTGCAAGTAAATAGCCTTTCTGTAAGGAAAGGAAATATATTTGAGGTCGTTTGAAGCTTCTGTCTGATGGAGAAAGGGCGTGCCTAATCTCACATTAGGAAAGAGAACAATAAATGGTGCGTGGATATTCATTGACCAACTGAGTGTAGAAAATTCACGTTACCAGGAGGGGTAGAATAAATCCTGTTGGAGGAACAGGTCACGTGTACCGGTGTGATCATATGATGTCTATGCATTGTATTTTGATCAATCTTTTAGGGTATGTTTCTGACATTATATTTGGAAACTTTAGAGGTGATGTAGTATTATGATAAATTGACTACAGTCAAATAATAACTGGGATAGGGTTAACATTCCAAATTTGGGCCCTTTGATAGAATAAAATATTCCTGTAGGTTATACAAATAGTAATTAAGCGCGTTTGAGAACAACATTGTATAAATATGGAATGAGAGTGGTATAAATGGTGTAAATGAGTCGCACTCTGACGTTTGAATGATGAGATAGAATAGTGACCAACATATACGATTCTGGGAGGATTCTATGATTGAGGGGAAGGATTTGGGTAATTTGTTGTTCGTTCCGCTGAGACTAGATTGTGATTAACTGATTTGTGGCAATAAAGAATCATTAGAAACATGAATGGTTTGGTAGATATGAATATATTGGAATAGAATGAATTTTATGTGAGTGTAATTTAATACCAGGGATTGGATAAAATTATAGGTGTTGACTTGCCCAAACACGTAGACGTACGTGGAAATGGGAGAGAGTACATAGGGCATGTGGTAGAATTAAGCATTATAATAAACTATCTATTATTTCAGAAGCAGAGGTGATATAGTCAAGGAATTTTAGTATATTATGGGAAAATATAATTCATTTGGTTAGGTTGTTAGATCTGGTTCCGAATCAATGAATGTGGGGTTTGACTCGTTGACTGTTAAGTTATTTACGTTGAGCGTGTGAGATCTGTGTCCTTCAAAGCTATTTTCTGATAAAGTGTGGTATGTGCCAGATACTAAAACTACTGACCATTATCATTGGAATAAAGGAGGATTAACTTGTCTTTTCAATAAAGCATAGATTCTGCATCGCTGAACAGAGTCTAGGTTTTCTAAGTATAGTTTAACTATAGTTGTGGGTTGTTTAGATTGACGGAACATTCAGGATAAGACTGGACGATTTAGCAGCCTGCGTCTTTTCAGACTGAAGGACTCACTTATTCAACGGGAAAGAAGGAGTGACTATAGTCAGAAAGGACAGTTACATACATTTGAATAGCGTACTGGCAATTGCGATAGAGTTATGGCCATAATTTGAATTGTTTAGGTAGACTGGAATGAAAGTAAGGTCTTTTAATAATATGAATATAAATATATTATTAGTTATTGTTGGGATGTGAATAGACTTTACTAATGCCATGAACTAGTTTCCGGGTAAAAGAGAGTACTTGCTTGACTGTATCGAGCTGAAAGAGATATTTGAAGCAAGTTTGAATAGCTGGATGGAAAACATTTATTTAACAAATTCTAATTGTTATTACTTTATTCTATAGTTCGCGTGACACCAGTAATGTATGTATGCGAATAGTTGGTGAATTCTAGAATGATAATGTATTTTCGTTACGTGAACCAGGGGATGGAAGGAGCTTTGGCTAATATGCTGAGGGAATAGCACCAATTTATAGTGGGTTCTAGATTTGTTGAATAAACAAACTTATATTTTAAACTAAAGTAATGCAATAGGCTACAATTATAACATTATCAGAAAAAGGCACTATACGCTCATCTGTGGTCCTCTGTAGCTCAGTTGGTAGAGCACGGTGCTTGCAACGCCAGGTGTGCGTGTTTGATTCCCAAGGGGGGCTAGTATAAAAATTTATGAGCTCACTAATTGTGGGTCGCTTGGGATAAGAGCATCAGCTAAATGACTAACATATAAAAATGTTAATGGGTATGGAGAGAAGAGTGCGTGGTAGTCATTGAATAAGGTTTTGCTAGATTAATCGAGTGACAATGGTGGAATATGTCTATAAATAAATTGGATCATGATAAATGGATGATTTCAATATATGATGGTAAACTACAGCAAGTGTTTGGTGTTACTTGTAGCTTACTTAGAAAGGATTGTTCATTCATTCTGATAATGGCGGAGTGATGGTTTAATTGCGTGGCTATGATTTTAGTTGATTACAATAGAAATAGGATATAGTTTACGACGCATGGAGAAGTGAATGTCTTATATGGTAATAGATAAACTGAACCAAACATGACGTTACTACGGCAATTTAGGATGGTTAATGTTGTTAAGTTCGTTTTTAAACCCTATGATAGAGGTAAATGCAGAACGCTGTTTGAAAGTGTGTTTTATTAGTAGGTCTGCTAGTAAAAATGGAAGAATTTCCATTTTTGTCTGCGGGTGTTAACCATTGGGGCTTGCTGAAACGTGAGAGCGCTATAAGGGCCATTATGGGTTACGTTAGGTGTACAAGGATCGTTTTTGTAGGAAGTCGTAGGAGGTTGAATATTATCGGCAGGAAATTGCTAGCTAGTTAGCGGTGAGAGCTAGTGCGGTTTTCGTTGGGTGACGTCACTTGCTTCATGAACTGGAAGTAGTTGCTTTGCAGGGGCGGTGGCTTTTGTGGAGCGACGGGTAACGGTGCTTCGATGGTGAATGTTGTCGATGTGTGCAGAGGGTCCCTGGTTCGAATCCAGTAAGGGACAGAAAGCAAATCTTTTACATTGATGCTATTGACGTGAATTACTGGTTTCATTGATAACTTTATAGGAAATATGTTGTCCTATCAATCCATGTCGGATAGGATAACATAGTAATTAAAATTGCATATTGGTGAATTGGATGTTTTATTGGTTTTGACTATAAATGTAAAATAATTTGTCATCTGTTGAGGTACCATTATGAGGAAAATTAGTGGTAGAGTATGATAGATATTGTAGAGGGTTTAAAAAAATAAATAAGTAAGTTAATTGGGTGATGAGACAGGTTGACTTGATGTTGAATGGGATTGTTTAATAGAAGTAATTGTTTTTATTTAGGAGAATGAGAATATGTTATTAGGTAGTATTGCTTTGTGGAGACGATTTACTAATGAAGAACATGTCTCCATAGTTGAATAAGGAACGATATTTGATAATTGATCATTTTATTATGACATTATATAGTTTGGTTAAACAGCGGTGAGTTATGACGATGGTTCAATACTTCAGATAACGATAATTTGTTTATAGTACGTCGAACGATGGGAGTAGTTCTGAGGAGTGAGATTGATACGAATGATTGTTGATGAGATAGGACTGGGGATATATGTATGATGTTTTGTGTGTAATTACTATCTTTGGATTGTTGATTCTATGTTAACGACATGTATACTTTCTCTTCCAGGAACATGGGGATTTCTTTATATCTCATTGGGATAAGTCTGTAGTCTGTAGGCTAGGGTGGAACTAGTTAGTAAAATTAAGTAGTTTTATTTTTAGGTTGTCATAGAGAGCTACCAAAATAAATAAGGCCATTTTTTGTTTGTTTATTGTTTTAATATATGGTGTTCAAATAACCACAAACAAACTACTTAGTATGAAATGTTATTCTGTATAGGATTTTTATTTCTATTTTGGGTTTTTTGACGGGATGGAAGTGAAATATCTTAAAGGGGCATACACATGTAATTTGGGTTTAATTTACTGAGGGATAAGTAAATACAGTGGGGGAAAAAAGTATTTAGTCAGCCACCAATTGTGCAAGTTCTCCCACTTAAAAAGATGAGAGAGGCCTGTAATTTTCATCATATGTACACGTCAACTATGAAAGACAAAATGAGGAAAAAAAATCCAGAAAATCACATTGTAGGATTTTTTATGAATTTATTTGCAAATTATGGTGGAAAATAAGTATTTGGTCAATAACAAAAGTTTCTCAATACTTTTTTATATACCCTTTGTTAGCAATGACACAGGTCAAACGTTTTCTGTAAGTCTTCACAAGGTTTTCACACACTGTTGCTAGTATTTTGGCCCATTCCTCCATGCAGATCTCCTCTAGAGCAGTGATGTTTTGGGGCTGTCGCTGGGCAACACTAACTTTCAACTCCCTCCAAAGATTTTCTATGGGGTTGAGATCTGGAGACTGGCTAGGCCACTCCAGGACCTTGAAATACTTCTTACGAAGCCACTCCTTCGTTGCCCGGGCGGTGTGTTTGGGATCATTGTCATGCTGAAAGACCCAGCCACGTTTAATCTTCAATGCCCTTGCTGATGGAAGGAGGTTTTCACTCAAAATCTCACGATACATGGCCCCAGTCGTCCTGGTCCCTTTGCAGAAAAACAGCCCCAAAGCATGATGTTTCCACCCCCATGCTTCACAGTAGGTTTGGTGTTCTTTGGATGCAACTCAGCATTCTTTGTCCTCCAAACACGACGAGTTGAGTTTTTACCAAAAAGTTCAATTTTGGTTTCATCTGACCATATGACATTCTCCCAATCCTCTTCTGGATCATCCAAATGCACTCTAGCAAACTTCAGACGGGCCTGGACATGTACTGGCTTAAGCAGGGGGACACGTCTGGCACTGCAGGATTTGAGTCCCTGGCGGCGTAGTGTGTTACTGATGGTAGGCTTTGTTACTTTGGTTCCAGCTCTCTGCAGGTCATTCACTAGGTCCCCCTGTGTGGTTCTGGGATTTTTGCTCACCGTTCTTGTGATCATTTTGACCCCACGGGTGAGATCTTGCGTGGAGCCCCAGATCGAGGGAGATTATCAGTGGTCTTGTATGTCTTCCATTTCCTAATAATTGCTCCTACAGTTGATTTCTTCAAACCAAGCTGCTTACCTATTGCAGATTCAGTCTTCCCAGCCTGGTGCAGGTCTACAATTTTGTTTCTGGTGTCCTTTGACAGCTCTTTGGTCTTGGCCATAGTGGAGTTTGGAGTGTGACTGTTTGAGGTTGTGGACAGGTGTCTTTTATACTGATAACAAGTTCAAACAGGTGCCATTAATACAGGTAACGAGTGGAGGACAGAGGAGCCTCTTAAAGAAGAAGTTACAGGTCTGTGAGAGCCAGAAATCTTGCTTGTTTGTAGGTGACCAAATACTTATTTTCCACCATAATTTGCAAATAAATTCTTTAAATATCCTACAATGTGATTTTCTGGAAAAAAAATTCTCAATTTGTCTGTCATAGTTGACGTGTACCTATGATGAAAATTACAGGCCTCTCTCATCTTTTTAAGTGGGAGAACTTGCACAATTGGTGGCTGACTAAATACTTTTTTCCCCCACTGTATGTGGGATTTATTTTGAAAAGAGCTGTACTAAGGACTTACTGTACACTCGGGATACAACATTTATGAAATGTCTTGATGGTTATTAATGAGTAGTATACTATTGGATGAAACAATTCATTGAATGATTTCAATGACCTCTGAAATCTGTCCTGGCTTTATAGTGTGACCTGATCACCCGCACTATAAATTCTAGAGGCATGCTGAAATAGGGGGTTAGATATAATAAGGATAATTGTGAAGAAGTTTATAATTTGGAAAAAATCCTATATATTAATTAGTCCAAACAGGACAAGGATGAAGTGAGAGGGTTAGTCCTGAAGGAGAGGTATTCCTTGAATAGTGTTATGGGATACAGTTAAGTAAAGATATGCTCAAGGGTTGTCATTTTAAGGTTAGTTATTATTTTAGGTTTGATAGGCAATATTGTTGTTGTTTTGTTTTTTTGTACACATGAATCACGATGTGATGCATGTGTCCAAGGGGGGAAGTTGGGATAACAGAGGTTTTAATGTTTTATTATGGTTTTGTGGGGATATATGCGAGGTGTATTAAGGATATGAGCAGTAGTAATAATGTGTTATGGGTTAGGTTAAATCTTTTTTGTTTTTGTGATTGGAGGCATGGTGTAGAGGAGGTCTGTCTATGAGATAAGTGGACTACAACAAGCTGGAAGCAGGTGTGCTTCATAATCTCAAGGCTTCTCTTGACGGATGAGAGGACATGAGTAGCATACTGTGTCTCACTTAACATAACAATGCTCTTAAGATTTTATTTTCATGGGTGAAGATAACTCTGCCCAACTAAGTAGGAGAGTCTGAGCATTCTCTGCGCCCTGGAGACTATGTGATGGCAAAAGACTACAGAAGAAAGAGCTGAAAAGACCCTATGTGGAGGGGCCTGTACCAGGTGTTGTTGGCTATCTTAATTATGGTGGAGACACATACTTAGATCCATGTTTCCCACTATAGGAGTGTTCCAACCTCAGCCATTGGGTAGCATTGTTGTCTTTTGTGTGTGTCTGTGCTTGTGTCTTTGCAGCAGTAACTCTGAGCTTCCCTATGGGTAGGCTGATTGAAGGACACTCTTCGCAGACCGATGTCGATAGATTGAGAGGGACTCTGGCTGATCCGGAGACCCTAGTGAGGGAAGAAGGTTAACAGCTAAAGTGATCATACATTGTCGTCCAGGTTACACCAACAGCGGTACGGATAGAGGGGAGCGCGATCGGGTATCATCTAAACCATTGTACCAGAGTGAGGAAACTGATGACTAAGAGACCACCGAGACTTTCAGGACCTCCCAAGACCTTCCAGACCGCCAAGACTTTCAAGACCTCCAAGACGCACCAGAAATCCTCATCATTGATTTCTCTGTACTTGACTAGTTCCCTGAGAATAAGGGGAATGGAGTACTGATAATAGTAGAGAGCAGAAGAACAAGACAGAGAAGGGATATAGACAGGATTATAATGTATATTCTTGCACAGGCAGGAACCATAACTAAAATGCAGGAAGGGATCACTATTAAAATACAAGGGTTAAAATATTATTGGTGTGTGAGGAACCAGCACAAAGAGTATGGGGAAGTCACATGGGGTAGTGTGACTTTAAGATAATGAAAGAAAGAGACAGGTGAATCATAGACATAAGGAGAACAGTCCAATACTTAGATAAACAATTTGATGTAGTATTTAGTGTTAGATTTCCAGGGGGAAGTGTTATTGGAGTAGTTATTCCTTGGGAAAGTGCACTGAACCCTGTACATGTTAGAGCCATACCAAATACAGAAGAAAGGGAATTGAAGGAGCCGTTAAACAATGATTGGTATAGATGAGTACAATATATTGCATTAAAATTAAATAAAAGAAAATAGTCTAATATGCACCACATCTCCGTTTTAAATAGTTAACAGTAGTTCAACATCTTTACAGTTACTAGGACTGTGTGCTAGGATTCAATCATAACTTTTGTAATATTTAGGAAATTCTAACTATAAACAATTTTATGATCAACCAGGATGAGGAGAGAAGTGTAAGCAATTGTTAGAATAGGAACAAGGAAAAGGGAAACACCAGAGTAATGTCAAATAGATTATGAGCAAAAATATAGGAATGTTAAAGTAAAACAATTGGGTTATATAGTTTGGGAGAATTCAAGGGAGAATGTGAAAATAGGGGGTGTTTAAACAGATAGCCTTTGTAATACAGGGACCCCTCAAAGAAAAATCTATCAGGCATTAGATAGAAATGGGTATTAAGAATGAGTGATGAAACATAATGATTTGTCATGTAGACAATGTTAATAGGGATGTTTTGGATTGGAAATTAACTCAACTAAACTGTTATGATCTGTCCTTTCCTGAGGTTGCTACGGATGGTGTCGTATAGCAGAAATAATTCGGTCCAGAGCGGTGTAAACCTCATAAAAACCAAAAACCCTCTACCCGGCTGAAGAGGAACAACAAAGGCGGTGAAGACATTCCTGTCTGACACCACCTCTGCCAGGAGACCTGAATCCAGCATCAAATCAAAGCAATCAATTGCCTTCTCTTTTGTGCCTTTTCTCTCAAGAATGTGACAGGAGTCCATGTGGAGTGAGCAGGAGGAGAGAGGTCTATGCAAATGCAACGTTCTTCCTAGTTTGGGTATACTGGTTTGCAAATGGACAAAACAGAATGATGGTGGAGGTGGGGCAGTTCAGATGTGACATTGGAATTGGGACATTGCCATGGGTAATCCAAGATTAACTATGAAGCTATCTGAAGAACATAGTGAAGACGCCAGAAGATTGAGTGCCAGTAGAGGAAGGGACTGTTAGTTGAGGTAGTATGTTGATTAAGGAGGTATTATACACTACTAAATTTATAGTAATTTGGACTAGGAATGCATTAAGATACTGATCTGTTGTAATTCTCGTTATGAGGAAGTTAATGCTAGAATTATTATAATATAAATATACATTCCGCCAGTGTCAATATGTGCCAAGGTGAGAGTTTTAACTTTGAATGATGGAACAAAGGTGACTAACTAAGAATTGTCATTTCAAAGTTGTTTTGGGTAATTAATTTGATTATGATTATAAATTATAAGTGGACTGATTGATCTGAATAACTTATTAATATTAATGCTTAGTGATGTTGACATTGCAATTAATGGATTAGATATTGATATTGATTATTTTGATTGTTATAATACTTGTGATATGGGTGAAAAAGGTTATGTAAGCTAAAGATATTGACACCATTCTTAACATGTCCTAGATATTATTGTTAAGACAAAGTTGCATATGTTGATGTGATAGGATACTAACACATATATGGGAAATGCTATACAGTAACTAAACAAAAGTGGGGAGCAATGTTTATAAAGAAATACACCCAGTTCAGGGAGTTCCAGGACAGTAGGTAAATGAATATGGGAAATTTTGGGAATTTGGGAATCCTGAATGTTTGTATGAAGTTGTTCCTGGGGGTGGATGGGCCTGCCATGGTTACAAAGCCTAATAGAAAAACTTGGAGGTTAATTTAGAGGAAAACCTTCCAAACTTGTATCCAATACCTGACTGGGCTCTGGGTCCTCATCAGGATGGGTCAAATAATGAGGAATATATATTGGTTTAAATATATGCATATGAAAAGTAACCACATATGGCAAGGATAAGAATAAGTAAATGCGCATGCTTACATTCATTAAAAAATTAATCTTTGTATTATTTGGGACATTGTTGGAATGTCCCAAAGGGGGGATTATATGGTAATATTTTATGTATCATTAAGGAAAATGTTGGGAAATGTCAAAGATAAAATATAGTAAACATGATTGACATTTTATAAGTCCAGATGCATGTCTAAATAAGGAATATAGTCAATACAATGTGTAAACATGCTTTGATGAATGTATGTATTTTATTTTTAAAGTGTCTGAGCCATGCCACCAATATAATGAGATAAGGGAAAGAGGCAAAAGCGCCCATGGCCTTTTGGAGTAAACAACATGTGTTATTGGACTTTCAATGATAATAGTGGCGTGGCAGTTAAAGATGTTAATCAGTGATCTTAAGGGGAGTAGCTTTGTAAGCTATATATACATGGCTGTGCATTTGTGTGTGTATATAAGAGATCTCTAAGCCAAAGAGAGACAGCCGTTCTATGGAGTGGCTCGGCTTTGTTACGCAATAATAAAGTCTAATTTCTGGATTCACAAGCTCCAGTCTCTTGAGAGATATTTTTGAGTTGACTATTTTTTAGTCAAATATTTCTACGACAGACACAAGCCTACCAGATGAGCTAAATCACTTCTATGCTCGCTTCGAGGCAAGCAACACTGAAGCATGCATGAGAGCACCAGCTGTTCCGGATGACTATGTGAACACGCTCTCCGTAGCCAATGTGAGTAAGACTTTTAAGCAGGTCAACATTCACAAGGCTGCAGGGCCAGACGGATTACCAGGATGTGTACTCCGAACATGTGCTGACCAACTGGCAAGTGTCTTCACTGACATTTTCAACATGTCCCTGACTGAGTCTGTAATACCAACATGTTTCACGCAGACCACCATAGTCCCTGTGCCCAAGGACACTAAGATAACCTGCGTAAATGACTACCGACCCGTAGCACTGACGTCTGTAGCCATGAAGTGCTTTGAAAGGCTGGTCATGGCTCACATCAACACCATTATCCCAGAAACCCTAAACCCACTCCAATTTGCATACCGCACAGATCCACAGATGATGCAATCTCTATTGCACTCCACACTGCCCTTTCCCACCTGGACAAAAAGAACACCTATGTGAGAATGCTGTTCATTGACTACAGCTCAGCGTTCAACAGCATAGTTCCCTCAAAGCTCCTCACTAAGCTAAGGATCCTGGGACTAAACACCTCCCTCTGCAACTGGATCCTGGACTTCCTGACGGGCCGCCCCCAGGTGGTAAGGGTAGGTAACAACACATCTGCCACGCTGATCCTCAACACAGGGGCCCCTCAAGGGTGCGTGCTCAGTTCCCTCCTGTACTCCCTGTTCACCCACGACTGCATGGCCAGGCACGACTCCAACACCATCATTAAGTTTGCTGACGACACAACAGTGGTAGGCCTGATCACCGACAACGATGATACAGCCTATAGGGAGGAGGTCCGAGACCTGGCCGTGTGGTGCCAGGATAACAACCTCTCCCTCAACGTGATCAAGACAAAGGAGTTGATTGTGGACTACAGGAAAAAAAAGAGGACTGAGCATGCCTCCATTCTCATCGACGGGGCTGTAGTGGAACAGGTTGAGAGATTCAAGTTCCTTGGTGTCCACATCACCAATGAACTATCATGGTCCAAACACACCAAGACAGTCGTGAAGAGGGCACGACAAAGCCTATTCCCCCTCAGGAGACTGAAAAGATTTGGCATGGGTCCTCAGATCCTCAAAAAGTTCTACAGCTGCACCATCGAGAGCATCCTAACTGGTTGCATCACCGCCTGGTATGGCAACTGCTCGGCCTCCGACCGCAAGGCGTGTCCTTTCTATACCAGGCAGTGTCAGAGGAAGGCCCTCAAAATTGTCAAAGACTCCAGCCACCCTAGTCATAGACTTTTCTCTCTGCTACCGCATGGCAAGCGGTACCAGAGCGCCAAGTCTAGGTCCAAAAGGCTTCTCAACAGCTTCTACCCCCCAAGCCATAAGACTCCTGAACAGCTAATCATTGCTACCCGGGCTATTTGCACTGCACAGAGTGAAGTACAATGTGTAGCTCAGCTAGCAATCAATTAGAAAAATACAGAGAAAGAGCAGTGGACAGAAACACTGAAAATAAACAACGAGAAGCTTACTGTTAAGCTGGATACAGGAGCTGAGTGTAACGTCACGTCCGTGAGAGACTTGAAAACACTGAAAGTGAGTGGCGATTCCATGCAAAACTCCAACTGCAAGCTAGTGATGTATTCTGGCCACCATTCAGAATGTCTGTCCAGAGGTGTTCCAGAGGTGCCTCACCCAGCATTTGGAAGGTCTGGAAGGTGTCATGAACATCATGGATTACATTCTTGTCTGGGGTGATGACATAGAGCAGTACGACCGGAGACTGAGACAGCTACTAGACAGACTGAGAAGCATCAACTTGAAACTGAATCAGTGCAAAATCTGAATGACAGAAATCAGCTACATTGGACGTGTTAAGCAAAGAAGGCCTGAAACCAGACTCTGAAAAGGTCAGAGCAATACAAGAAATGCCAGAGCCAGAGGACAAAACAGCGCTTCAGAGGTTTGTGAGAATGTTGCAGTATCTCGCAAAGTTCATCCCAAATCTCTCAGGTGTCAGTGCACCACTCAGACAACTACTGGAAGGCGACGTTCAGTGGCACTGGGAGTCTGCACAGAAACAGAGCTTCAAAAGCTTGAAAACACTTGTCAGCAAATCACCAATGTTAAAGTACTACGATGTGAAAAACACATCTCCAAAGCCTTCAGAGAGCAAGCTCGGAAGGCTTGGGAGCCGTGATCCTGCAAGATGGTCAGCCAATCATCTACGGGATAAGGTCCCTCAGACTGTCAAAAGAGATGCGTTCAAATTGAAAAAGAGCTACTGGCGATAGTGTATGGCTGCGGTAAGTTTAATTAATACCTGTATGGAAAACAGATCCAGGTGGAGTCAGACCACAAGCCCTTGGAAACAATCTTTAAGAAGTCGCTCCAGAGAGCACCAGCCAGACTGCAGAGAATGCTATTGAGACTACAGAGATACATTCTACACATGACATACAAACCAGAAAAGGAGATGCACATCACTGATGCATTGAGCCGAGCATACCTGAAGGAACAGAGAGAGCTGGATGTAAACTTAATCTCTCATCAACTTCCTGTTTCAGAAGAGAAACTGTAGCAATTCAATACAGCAACAGCAGAAGATGAAGAGTTAAGACTGGTCACAGAAACAGTTCGAAAAGGATGGCCAGACATGAGAAGCAAAGTTGCAAAGAAAATACAGCACTGCTGGACCTTCAGAGAGGACTTGATATGCTCAGATGGACTACTGTTCAAAATATCAAAACTTGTCATTGCACAGGAAATTAGAGAAGAAATCATGGAAAAGATCCATGAAGAACACATGGGAATCGTGAAATGCAAGGAACGAGCAAGTGATGTTCTGTTCTCGCCAGGCATGGCTAAGAATATTGAAGATGTTGTAGCAAAATGTGCAGTCTGCAACACACAGAAACACAACAACCAAAGAGAGCCCCTCATGTCTCATCCAATCCAAGAGAGAGCTTGGGCCAAAGTTGGAGTGGACCTCTTCCATTACAATGACGCAGAATATCTACTATCTGTGGATTTCTACTCAAAATACCCAGAAATCTCCAAGCTCAATGGGAAAACAAGCAAATACATCATTGCAGCACTAAAGTTGAACTTCACAAGGCATGGGGTGCCCAACGTTTTGTGCTCCGACAATGGAAGACAGCTGGTGAGTCAAGAAATGTCAGAGTTCGCTACCAACTGGGAGTTCAAACATGTCACGTCGAGCCTATGATTTCCACAGTCAAATGGCCAAGCTGAGAGAGCAGTTCAGAATATGAAGAACCTGTTGAAAAAAGCACGACAGCAACGAAGATCCTTACATAGCTCTCCTTGAGTACAAAAACACACCCCTGGATGGAGTAGGTCTCTCACCTGCACAACTACTAATGGGAAGGATGCTGTCGACATCAAAGAGACTCTTAAAGTCAGGAGCCGTCTCATAAGCAGACAACAGAGACAAAAACATTACCTCGACTAAGGCACATGTAAACCTTTGGTCATGAAGGAAGGAGAACGAGTCAGGATCCGACAAGACAACAAATGGCAACCAGCAATTGTACTTGGAAAACATGACCAGCTAAGGTCATACATGGTACAAACACCAAACAAGAGAGAATCTACAGAAGGAACCGGAGACACCTGTTAAAAACACATGAAATGACACACTCCGAAAACCATGATGGACTTACCTTATCCTGTGGAAAGAGAACCTGAAACAAGTGTCAGCCTGGAAGAAAACTCCTCACCTGTGTGTTCTCCAGCTCCAACAACACCAAAACAAACAGTGGAAAGCAACAAAGTAACCACTGACACACCAGTGAAATCAACTCGTTATGGAAGACCTATCAGAATGCCAAAACGCTACCAGTACTGAAAACACCATACTGAAAAGACTGATATAAAAAGGAGAGAGAGAGAGAGAGAGAGAGCGCAAGAGAGCGAGAGAGAGAGAGAGAGAGAGAGAGAGAGAGAGAGAGAGAGAGAGAGAGGAACACAGGAGATAATGTAATTTAGTGGGATTGAATAATGACTGCTAACAGAGCGAAACTTGAGTGTGAAATCAAATATTCAAGCGTTGGGGGAAGTGCTTTCAATCTAATTTCACAGGAATGCATGTCATAACTTCCTTAATGTGATCATTGATTGTACTCTCTATGACTATACAAGGGAAGAAGGGAAGAAAGAATGTAGCCTATCTTACAACACCTGAATGGGGTCAGGCACAGGAAAGCAACAGTGTGGTGACTTGAGGACACACACACGAGAGAAACAAAGTCTACATTTTTTCTCATTCAGTCGGACTCTCCAGACAAACACTGTTTATCATTACCGCCCCCTCTCACCTGAGAGCTCACCTCTCACTTCCCCTTAACTCTGTTTCCACCTATCCATTCACACAATCCACTGGTGGTGCTGGTACCCCACTGCTCCACCGCCATACCCCCCACCCGCCAACTCACCCCCCCCACTCCCAACCACCACCTAGTGAGCACATTTCCTCCTCTCCCCTACCAGTCCCATGGAGAAACAAAGAAAGAAAAAGCTTTTACTCATTAGTGGATGAACGTTTGCCCCCGGGCCACATTTTAAGAGGCTCTACTTGACTCCTGACATGCCCGTCAGCAATCACATATGTGTTCAGTGCAGGCAGTCAGGTGGGGGGGTATGGATGGGGTTGAATGTGTGGGTGACAGCAGTCTGATGTGACAGGAGACAGACAGGTTCATGATACCTCCATGGAGGTTGGGTCCACATGCCAGGCCCCGGTGATGCTAACCCAGGATTGAAGCACTGAGGGTGGGGAGGTCTTGCTGTTTTTGGTGTGGCCGGTTGGAGCTCCATTCCATGTTAGTGTGGGTTGGCTGGCGGTATCCCTGCTGTGTGTGCTTCTTGGATGGGAAAAGGTTGTTAAGTCGTGTAAGCTTTGTCAGTGTCAGTGTTCTGTTGCGGATGCTTTTCTAATAACTGTTCACAGGAGAAGGCTTGTCAAGGGGTCTGATGTGTTAGTATGTCGGTGCTGATTTCACACATGCTCCTAAGTGTCCCTCTGACACTCTTTCACACACACACACACACACGCACACACGCACGCACACACACGCACGCACGCACGCACACACGCACGCACGCATGTGCACACACAATGTTCAATACACACTCATGGACATAGGTCTGCACACTGCACACACACTTACACCCCCGCACACACACCTACCCTCTCTCTTACACATTATACTGCTTGAAGCACAGTGCTCTGAGGTTATGTAAAAGCCTACAGAACAGAGACAGTTGCAGTGCCTTGAGTGAACCATCTAAAGCCTCACAGTGCAGGTGAAGGCCCTTTAATGAGGAAATTGACAGGATCCTCCCTAAGGCACAGTGCTGCTACTATAGTAATAGCCCTTCAACGCTGACAGATTCATACACAAAGTCTGTTTGATGTGGTTCCCCCACTCCGCTATGACTTTGACTTCTCTTTTGGCAGGGGAACGTGTTCTTCAGAGGAGTGGAAACATTTCAAATGATGGCAAACGGCAATTAAAGTCTTCTTTCCATGTTTTACAGGCAGCTAATGTTGCACAGCTTTTCAGGGTTGGGGTCAATTCCAATCAATTCAGAATGTAAACCAAATTCAAATTCCACATTTTCCTAATTGAAAATAATTTAAGATAATTGGAATTGGAATTGACTGGAATTCAAATGGAATTGATCCCAACCCTGCAGTGTTTGTTTGAGACTGTCTGGCGGATATCTGTGCATCTCTTTGGTTGAGGATCGCTAGGCTTTTACTGTTGTTTTTCTCCTTTTACAGATTATTCCCATTAATCTTTTTATCCATATGTTTTGGCATAACATTTGAAATATATGCTAATTTGTGTGTGTGTGTGTGTGTGTGTGTGTGTGTGTGTGTGTGTGTGTGTGTGTGTGTGTGTGTGGACGAGGGAGTTCAGAAGAGTATACAATACTATAGGCCAGGGATCATCAACTAGATTCAGCCACGGGCCAATTTGTTCTTGAGTGGATGGTCAGGGGGCCGGAACATAATTACAAATAATTAGTGAACTGCAAATTGGCCACAAGAAGCCCAAATATATATAATATTTGGCTAAAACGTAATCATTTCAAACTTTACTAACATTTGCATACAATCACATATATCTCTCTATTAGCCATTGGAATACTTTTGAACAGATTTGTAATATTAAAATCCCTTGGAGCTGTTTTGCCGTTGTTTTTACAGTTTTTTATGTCCAGCAATGAAACAAAATAACTTGGGGGGCCAAATAAAATCACCCGCGGACCAAATTCGGACCGAGGGCCGCCAGATGGGGAACCCTGCTATAGGAGGTCTAATTGAGCTAAAGCTGAGGGATGTGGAGGCTAGGGCCTGTCCTCACCACACCACCACCCAGCCCCTGTGTTTGGAGAGGGTTTATTTTCAGCCTCTCCGTGAATCTTTAGCATGTAACCCTACCCTGCAATAACCAAGCACTGAGCAATAGAAGGGACATGTGGCCACCAGACTCCCTCAGCCTCCCTCCTCCCCTCCTCCCTACCTCCCTCTCATCGCTCCTGCTGTTCCTCTGAAAACATTGCGCCCTGCGGCATGAGCAAACATGTTCCTCTGTCTTTCTGTGGAACTGTAGAATGGCGGGACTCCGTTTCTTTTTGAGGTGCGCCAATAATACAACACTGCCACCTCTCTGTGTGACTAAGATCTGGTGTGACAACGACTCTGTTAGTTTCCTCTAGCTGTTTTACACATTATAATCGCTGTATCCATTTAGGAAAGAGGTGGCTAGTGCTTTGGGGCAGTCAGGACACACCTCATCTCGCTTGAAGACGCTGCCCTCTAGTGGTGCACAGATCAAGCAACAAACACCCAGAGACTGGAAGCATCTTAATAGTCCAATGCAGGGGTGTCAAACGTCCGGCCCGCGGGCCGGATCAGGCCCGCAAACGGGTTTAATCCGGCCCGCGAGATGATTTCAAAAAAAATAAACAAAATAAATAAATAAATAAATTTACTTTTTTTATTTTTTTTAAAGTATAAAAATGCGCTGCAATTTTTCAATTAAAATAAACTGCTGTTCCAATTGCGTCCACTGGATGGCGCAATAGCAATTGTGTTAAGCAAGCAAACTGTTTATACCGGGGCAGAGCAAGTAGGTCAAGCACGTGCAGCCAATGAGCTACTTTGTTTTGCCCGCGATATTTATTACGGCTTCTACTTTTAACATTATGTGCTTTGGCACCCTCATTGCCCCAATATGTCTCTGTCAAAAAAGAGAAAAGTGGACGCAGAGTGCAGAGTGTTCCAAGAAAAATGGTCATCCTATTTATTCACGGAATTGAATGGGAAAGCTGTATGTTTGGTGTGTTCAGAGCATGTTGCAGTGCTGAAAGAATATAACCTTCGTCGCCACTATGTGAGTCTTCATGCCGACAAATATGACAACTTTCAAGGACAGCGGAGATGAGAGAAGGTGAATGAACTGTTGGCGGGTCTGAAGAAACAGCAGTCTGTGTTTACTCACAGCCGAGACATCAGTGACGCTGCAGTGAAAGCTAGCTACCTCATTGCTAATGAAATCGCAGTGGCTTCAAAACCATTTAGTGAGGGTGAATTTGTAAAAACATGCATGATGAAGGCAGCGGAGATTGTGTGCCCTGAAAAGCGGCAGGCTTTTGCAAATATCAGCCTGACAAGAAACACAGTTGCAGACAGGATTTCCGATCTTTCAGTGGATTTGGACAGCCAGTTGAAGCAAAAAGTAAAGTCATTTATTGCGTTTTCGGTTGCAATTGATGAAAGCACGGACATTACAGATGTTGCACAACTGGCCATTTTCATCCGCGGAGTTGATGACACATTGACCGTCACCGAGGAGTTCGTGGAGTTGGTGCCAATGACAGATACAACGACAGCAGCTGATATTTTTACCGCACTCGTCGGCGCGCTGGACAGGGTCGGAGTGGACTGGCCCGCGCTGTCAGCCTGGCTACAGATGGTGCGCCCTCAATGATCGGGAAAAAAGCAGGCGTTGTGACAAAGTTCAGAGAGAAAGTGCAATCTGCAAATGGAGGACGTGATTTTTGACTTTTCACTGTATTTTGCACCAGGAGGCTTTGTGTTGCAAGTCATTAAAGATGGATAACGTCATGAAGGTGGTCATCCAAACTGTTAATTTCATCCGATCCAGAAGCCTGAATCACCGTCAGTTTGACAGCCTTCTCAGAGAGAAAGACCACATCTATGGCCTACCATACCACACTGAGGTAAGATGGTTAAGCCGAGGTGCTGTGCTGAGGCGTTTCTTTGATTTACGAGAAGAAATTGAACAGTTCATGGAAGAAAAGGGCAAACCAGTGTTAGAATTTCATTCCGCAGAATGGATGCAGGACCTTGCATTTATGGTGGATGTTACAGAGCACCTGAATAACTTGAACAAACAGCTGCAAGGGCGCAACAAAGTTGTCACGCAGTATTATGACAGCATACGTTCTTTCAAGTTGAAGCTGTCATTGTGGGAGACGCAACTTGCCGGTGGTGATGCAGCTCACTTCCCCTGTCTGAAAAATGTGTGCGCGACCCAACATGTGGCAGACATGAAGCGGTTCAAAGATAAAATTACGGGACTGTTACGGGAGTTTGAGCAACGCTTTCAGATTTATGTTTATATGTTTTTATGTTGATGTGCTATTGTTTTTAATTGATTTTATTTTATTTGTATATTTAACCTATTCTTGACTCTGTGGTTCTTGCACTTGTTTGGGGAACAGGATTTCATTATTTTTATCTACATTTCTGCCTGAGAAATGACACCCTGATATAGTTCTGTGATCTGTGATATACTTCTGTGAATCACTGAGGCATTGTGTGTTTGTGTGTTCTTTGTCCTCAGAACTTTCAAATAACTTGAGGTGTTTTATGATTAATAGTGATGTTGTGCCTTTGGACACTGTCCTCAGGCTCCAGCTTTATGTTTATATGTTTTTATGTTGATGTGCTATTGTTTTTAATTGTTTTTATTTTATTTGTATATTTAACCTATTCTTGACTCTGTGGTTCTTGCACTTGTTTGGGGAACAGGATTTCATTATTTTTATCTAAATTTCTGCCTGAGAAATGACACCCTGATATAGTTCTGTGATCTGTGATATACTTCTGTGAATCACTGAGGCATTGTGTGTTTGTGTGTTCTTTGTCCTCAGAACTTTCAAATAACTTGAGGTGTTTTATGATTAATAGTGATGTTGTGCTTTTGGACACTGTCCTCAGGCTCCAGCTTTATGTTTATATGTTTTTATGTTGATGTGCTATTGTTTTTAATTGTTTTTATTTTATTTGTATATTTAACCTATTCTTGACTCTGTGGTTCTTGCACTTGTTTGGGGAACAGGATTTCATTATTTTTATCTAAATTTCTGCCTGAGAAATGACACCCCTGATATAGTTCTGTGATCTGTGATATACTTCTGTGAATCACTGAGGCATTGTGTGTTTGTGTGTTCTTTGTCCTCAGAACTTTCAAATAACTTGAGGTGTTTTATGATTAATAGTGATGTTGTGCTTTTGGACACTGTCCTCAGGCTCCAGCTTTATGTTTATATGTTTTTATGTTGATGTGCTATTGTTTTTAATTGTTTTTATTTTATTTGTATATTTAACCTATTCTTGACTCTGTGGTTCTTGCACTTGTTTGGGGAACAGGATTTCATTATTTTTATCTACATTTCTGCCTGAGAAATGACACCCTGATATAGTTCTGTGATCTGTGAAACAGTTCTGTTAATCACTGAGGCATTGTGTGTTTGTGTGTTCTTTTTCTTTAGAATTTTCAAATAAACTTGACGTGTTTTATGATTAATAGTGATGTTGTGCTTGTACTATTTTGGACACACTGTCCTCAGGCTCCAGCTTTATGTTGTATGTTGATCGTATTAAAACAAAGAAAACAATCTGAAGTTGTTGTTTTTAAGTTATATATACCATGATTTTTCCGGTCCGGCCCACTTGGGAATAGATTTTCCTCCATGTGGCCCCTGAGCTAAAATGAGTTTGACACCCCTGGTCTAATGTCATTGTCTCCATTCCTTCCTTTCCTTCAGAACTGGACTAAAGGAACTGGGCTCAGTTTCCCAAAAAACATAAAGATCGTCTTTTGCATTAAGATCATTATTCATCTATTGCCTACCAATGGACTTAAGATGATCTTAGTGCTAAAGATGATGTTTGTGTTTTTGAGAAACTCACCCCTGGACAGTTTAAATCAATCCCCAGACACTAAGGCCTCCACTATGTTGCTTTCACCTGTCCTATCTTAATGGAGAGGGGAGTGATGAAGAGGGAAGGAGAACGCTACAGACTGAGATAGAGACTGATATACTTTCCAGAGAATAGGATCTGTAGTGGTGACCCGTCATTCAGGGCAAGTGAGGCATAGCCCCACCTGTTTTTTGGGGTTTTTTTGCTCGTTTTGCATGTCATTTTGGGATTAATACGTGTCACATATCAGTTTGTAAGCAATGTAAAATTAAAAAAAATAATTGAGTTATTAAAGCCGCATACAAACATGGTCTCTTTTTTGCTTTCTTGAGTAAGGCAGCTCCAAAATGCAGGTGTTTCAGCCAAGCACAGTGCTTTCTGTGGTGGTAGGGAAGCCAGCGGAAAATACAGAGTGTAGGGGCTGGTAATGTTCTCTAGTTGCGCCGTGATTGGCTCAGTGTTCTGTCACTCATTGGGACACTAGGTCACCGCAAAATCTACAGGGAGAGCTAGAAAGTTCAAGCTCCTTGGGTGCTGCAGTAGATTTACATTAGAAGTGCCCATCCAAGAAGGCTCAAGGTCATTGGCCACAGATAAAATGACGTCAAATCATGTTATATCTACCGTAGCTTTGATTGGACTGATCATGTCAACATCATCATTTTAAAATCTTAGCTAGCAAGCTAGACAAGCAGTCACCATCAGGAATCAAGTCGACAATCTACTGGCAAATCCTTTTCAATCCTTGTCATATGAAGATAAATTATAGATAAAACATATCAGTGCTCATCGGCAATTGGACATAAACATTACACAACAAGTTGGAAATCGCAAATTCAACAATGAGTGGTTTAGAAGGAATCAGTGGCTAACTGTAAGCATTGCAAAGCAATCACTAGCCTGCTATACGGTGGAGAGGGTGTGTGGTCCAAGTCTGGGTTTAAGGGTCTCTTTTCCAAGCTTAAAAGGATAAACATTCACAACACCATGGGCCAGAAAAGTTTGAATACATTGGCCATACTGCCAATCCAGCATGACTTCTGCCACGTTCAAAACAACTGGAAACTCGGAACTAGGAAACCTCAGACTTCAGTGAGTTCAAGACAACTGGGAACTCACAAAAAATGTAGCTCCGACTGGGAAAATACATTTTGAATGGTCATCCAACTCGGGAACTCTGGCCTCTTTCTAGAGCTCCGACCTGAAGATCACTGACGTCATGATTCCTAGTTGTCTTGAAAGCAACATAAATCCAGAGAATGCCAGACTTTGATGACAAAATTTGTCCACAAGAAGGACTGCCACGCCACCTTCCTGTTCAAGTGAGCACAGCACAACAAGGTGAGTCCAAAGTCTTGTATGCTGCTGAATAAATGATGTAATATGCCAGGGAGATATGTATACTGTAGCTAAGAAAGTAATACTAAGTGTATGTTGTGTAGTAAGCTGTTAGTAGCCCATATGCCTCACCCTAATAATTTGGTCCCTTTCCCCCTCATAACTTAGCCTACTGTTCTGACTTGGTGGTGCACATGTAGCCTATAGTCTGTTTTAGATACATTTCATCATCGAATATTGTAAGAGCTTTCATTGTCTGCTTATATACCCCCTTTATTTATCCTATGGTTCTGACTTGGTGTACAGGGAGAATACTGTAAGAACGGCCCATGTTCTGAATTCTGTCGCTGTGTAACATAGACACAGGGAGTCAAGAAGCAGGTGCAGTTAGTGAGTTTAATAATAACGAACATGGCATGATACAAAACAAGAGCCGCGTCTAACATAGAAACATAAACAATACTACCTGATGACTGATAACAATAGAGTGCTATATAAAGCGTAAGTAATCAAGGGAGTAATGAAGTCCAGGTGTGACTAATGATGAGATGCAGGTGTGCGTAATGATGGTTGCCAGGTGTGCGTAAAGATGGGTTGCCAGCACCAGTGGTTAGTAGACCGGTGACGTCGAGCGCCGGATTGGGGGAGAAGGAGTGGACGTGACACGCTGTACATTTCAAAAGTGCTGAACAAATAGTTATATTGACTACGTCCGTCTTAGCTCGCTCATTAATGTCTTAAACAAAATTACGGATTGCCTCTTATCCGCTCATCGTTCCCTTATGCCATAGTTTGTACATCTCAATTGTCAGTAGAAACCACATTTGTTTAAGCAAGTCAGCCATATCAGCTATGTTTTTTAAAAAGGCAGTAAATGAAGCTGAATGAACTGTTTTGCTGCCAGACAAGGCTCCGCTGATAGCCAGATGTAGCGATGGTAAGGATTCACTCCATGGTGCTGAAAAGAAAGCTATGCTGTTGGGACAGCTTTATGTAGGTCCTAACAGTTTGTGGGCACCGTTTGTCACCGTTATAGTGCAATTAATGTATTGTTTAGTGTTGTGTTGTGGCTTTGCTGGCATGCATCTAAAAAGAAAATGTTGCGTTTGCCCCACCAAGATTTACATGCTAAAATCGCCACTGAGGAGCTGACCTGTACTCCACCTCACAGGTGCTTGCCTGGCTCAGGGTTTGTCTTTCATCCTGTCACTGTATACAACGATATACGCAGGATGATTGCTGTCCAAACATAGCCCATTGAAGAAATCCAAGATGGCTGCCTTCAAGGACTGAGAGACCATTGTCAGGCAGGGGTGTTTTTAGAGCTCATCCCTCTCCCTTTCCCTGTGCCTCTGTGTTGGTGAGGAGCAGAGGTCTCTGAGGTGTGGTCATTCACTCCAGCGGTCATAGAGAACATCAACATACAGTCGAGAGAGAGAGAGAGAGAGAGAGAGAGAGAGAGAGAGAGAGAGAGAGAGAGAGAGAGAGAGAGAGAGAGAGAGAGAGAGAGAGAGAGAGAGAGAGAATTAGTCAGTGAAAGAGAAAGATAGAACAACAGCAATACAGAGCTATTAAGCACACAGCTGCAAGCCCCACCAGGCAAGCCCTGCGCTGCAGATCCGCGTGTTGCCAGAGCTGGGATCACTCCCACACACACACACACTCCCTAACTAATAAAGCACATCTAAAATGGCCAGGGATCCCTGGTGAGGGGACCAGAAGGCCACAGGATCAGCAAACACCTGCTTTTTTGGGCCCTTATGCTCCTCAGTTGGAGTGTGCAAGCAGAGTGGAGGACTTACAGAACCTCACAGCATGCAGCCCAGGGACCAGGCAGGCCCCCTGTTAATGATAAAACGGTCCCAGAACATTGCTGCCTAGTTCTGCTTTAGCTGTGAATTTACATAACAGTATGATACTGAGACAGGCAGTGGGGGTAGAAGAATGGGGAAGGAGGTGTGTGAAATGTTTGGCTCGATCATCTAGAGAAGTATACTAACGTTCAAAAGTTTGGGGTCACTTAGAAATGTCCTTGTTTTCGAAAGAAATGCAATTTTTCTGTCCATTAAAATAACAGCAAATTGATCAGAAATACAGTGTAGACATTGTTAATGTTGGCAACTCCGGGATGCTGACCTAGGCAGAGTTGCAAATAAAAAGCCATATCTCAGATTGGCCAATAAAAATAAAAGATTAAGATGGGCAAAATAACACAGACACTGGACTTTTTCTTTGCAACTCTGCCTAGGTCAGCATCCCGGAGTCGCCTCTTCACTGTTGACGTTGAGACTGGTGTTTTGCGGGTACTATTTAATGAAGCTGCCAGTTGAGGACCTGTGAGGCGTCTGTTTCTCAAACTAGACACTCTAATGTATTTGTCCTCTTGCTCAGTTGTGCACCGGGGCCTCCCACTCCTCTTTCTATTCTGGTTGGAGCCAGTTTGCGCTGTTCTGTGAAGGGAGTAGTACACAGCGTTGTACGAGATCTTCAGTTTCTTGGCAATTTCTCGCATGGAATAGCCTTCATTTCTCAGAACAAGAATAGACTGACGAGTTTCAGAAGAAATGTATTTGTTGCTGGACATTTTGAGCCTGTAATCGAACCCACAATTGCTGATGCTCCAGATACTCAACTAGTCTCAAGAAGCCCAGTTTTATTGCTTCTTTCATCAGCACAAGAGTTTTCATCTGTGCTAACATAATTGCAAAAGGGTTTTCTAATGATCAATTAACCTTTTAAAATGATAAACTTGGATTAGCAAACACAACGTGCCATTGGAATACAGGACCGATGGTTGCTGATAATGGGCCTCTGTACGCCTATGTAGATATTCCATAAAAAATCAGCCGTTTCCAGCTACAATAGCCATTTACAACATTAACAATGTCTACACTGTATTTCTGATCAATTTGCTGTTATTTTAATGGACAAAAAATTGCTTTTCTTTCGAAAACAAGGACATTTCTAAGTGACCCAAACTTTTGAAAGATAGTGTACATTAAACACTAGTTCCACATTTACAGTATATTCCCATGACTGAACTGATCACATAAAGCCTCTACAACAAACAAGATGAATCCATAGGAATCCATAGTCCTCAGTGAAGTCCCACAACATGAACAAGCTGTCCAGCTGAATGCTGACATGGTTATTGTCTGAGACTTGTTGTTTGCTCCTCTGGTCTGGTTCGGTTGGGGGGGCGGTGTGTTTGTGACGGGGGGCTTGAGACTGCACACAGCGAGGGGCTCTGTGGATTCTCATATGCAGGAAAGGCCGAGGCAGGGGAGCATAGTGTGTTGTATGTGTATGTGTGTGTGTTTGAATATTTGTGTATGTGTGTGTGTGAGTGTGAGTGTGAGTGTGTGAGTGAACGAGTGAGTGTGTGAGTGAGTGAGTGAGTGAGTGAGTGAGTGAGTGAGTGAGTGAGTGAGTGAGTGAGTGAGTGAGTGAGTGAGTGAGTGAGTGAGTGAATGAGTGTGTGTTTGTGAGTGGTAGTAGTGTAAAGGAGCTTGACTAAACGTAGTGTTTGTACATAAATTGACATTTTAGGGAGATGTACACAGTCCCCCTGGCCTGTTTAAGATCCAGGAATAGTTTCCTAACAGTTTCAAGATGCCCTGCTCTGGCTGGGGTTCCAAATTTAAATCGGGTTTGACCTTGTTGAATAATGATGCTGGTTTAGTTCCCTCTGCTCTCTCTGGCTGCGAGCCAACCTGAACTCTACGCAATGTGCAAGTTTCTGAAAAAAAAGAGCTGATATCCTTTTAAAAGGTAGATGTTTACTGAGCCCCTTGAACTTGTTGAACGGAATACTGAGCTAAACTTCAGCTCTGTACAACAGATTTTGCAATTGTGTCATAAACATGTTTGGTTTATGCTTCCTGTTTATATGGTCTGTGGAAGTGGAGAGGACATTAAAACAGGACGTCTGGAGCTGAACTACTGTATCTCCGCCCGCTGGGGCTCCTCAGTCTCAAGTGCTGTGGGCAATGGCATCTCTGTCTCTCTCTGTCTCTCTCTGTCTCTCTCTCTCTCTCTCTCAGGCATACACAGATAAAAAGAGCAATAATTAGTAATCAAACTGTACAAAGTTTCTCTATCGCAAAGCTCATCTAAAGATAGATTTCTCCTTCTGTGTGACTCCTTCATTCACATCCCCATAGCATTTTCAATTATTCACCCATTAAAGAACCCACAGAGGTCATTAAAACAGAGGGCTCCAGTAATGCATCCAAGGAGTTAAAGACAGCTGCCAACATCTGTAGCTGTAGCTGGCTTGTAATTGTGAGGCCCAGCAAGCGAGCGGGCGGCATGTTGGAAAGGGGGGCTGGCAAGCTGCATATTTAAGCCAAGTGCTCACAGTGCGCCTTTCCGGCCTGCCATGTGGACTCAATGATGGTGTCCAGGGGCATGCTCCGTTCCTATGAAATATTAAATCTACTGCCGGCCCCCGAGCATGACAGACCACCTGCAAACAAGCGTGGAGTGAGGCGAGCGAGAGGATTGGATGTCCCACAGCACACACGCACACACAGTTACACAAACACAGTTGCACACTCACTGACATTGTCTAAAAATGTCCCAAGCAAGCACACATGCATTTACATAGACACACTAAACTTGAAAAGCATGTAGGGCCTACCAGTTATGCACGTATTCACTGCCACTGCATACATTCTAAAAATACCAACATCATGTCAAAAAGGTGCCTCCATTACTGTTGAATGCATGACCTTGTATTACCCCTCTCTAACTGCTGATAGTGTGACCAATCTCAGTGATTCACAGCTGTGTCACATATAGGTCCCAGAGGTGACAGGACACACACACTGGATGCGCTGAGCTGACCCTTCACGCCCTCTACAGGATCTCTGACCACTCTAGCTTTAGAAGCACTAGTATACACTATAGAGTACATCCGTTTATTCTGCAGCACGCGATGTGCAAGGACCCTTCTCATAAACTCAAGGGTGTGTACAGGAAACTACCAGCAGCTGAGAACAACGACGAAGAGAAGAAGAAAAAGAACGGCACTCGGAATGTTCAGAGACCCGTGGAAGGAACTTCAGCCTCCTTGGAAACGCGGCCAAGAGGACGACGGGTGCTTGACGACAGCCGTCCCCTCAGGGGCCTCGTCCGTTTACACGTCGCGCGGGTGGCCTCCCGCCCCACCCGCCTGCCCAGATGTGCCTTTGTTTATGTGGAGCAGAAGTCCTGACAACCGGCCTGAGAATGCTCCTAGTAAACAGTAGAGGGTGCCGCCGTGACCGCAGCTAGGAAAAACCAACCACACTGGTTTTAGCTTATTGTTTGCAGTTGACTACAGGTTCAGGATCAGTTCTGTGTCCCATTCATTTTGCCTTGAACCAATCAGCCTTGTTACAAGTGTTATGGGCAGTTGATAGGCCTAGTTCACTCCAAAACCAAGGTTTGTCTTACCAAGTTCTTACCAAGTTCTCCAAGTTCTCCAAGTTCTCCAACCTCTTTAAACCCTGACTGCCACAATCCTTTAGAAACCCCACGTATCAAATAACCTCTCTGTTCAACTCCATCACCCCACTGACTGACCATCCCTGCCCTCTGCCCTGTGACTCAAGCCAGAGTGATGCAGGCCCACTGAGCCTCTGACAACTGAGAGTTCAAATGAATCCTCCATGGCATGGCACATTGTTGTTGTAACTTCAAATACTTACTTCCTCCCGTCCTCGTGCTATTTCAGCCTAGAAAGTCTGTCAGAGAACTGAAATGAATTGAACTGAAAATATTTCTAAGACAATAGTGACACCTTATGGACATTTTGTTAATGTTTTCTCATGTTCATATGCAGGTAAGCCTTAAGCTGAATGAATTTTCAAAAGCACCACAAAATATAGGTGCTTTTAGCAACGCGGTGTACAAAAACAGTCCGTGGGAAGCCAGAAGTTAAATACAATTTCATTTCAACTTACTGTGCCGGTAGGCAGGACGGTTGGTCATTATGACGGTAGGAACTTGAGACAAAATATTTAAAGGATTGTATTATTAAACAGACGTTCCAAACGTGGGTCTATTGTAGACCCACTTGCTCTCTGCTTACCTTATGTCAAAATAAAAGTCCTGCATGTGCGCCATATGTGGACAAAAAAGGAATAACGTGGGGGACTTTTATTTTGACATGAGGTAAGCAGAGAGGAAGTGGGTCTAAAATATACCCACGTTTGGAAAGTCTGTTTAATAATACAATCCTTTAGATATTTTGTCTCAAATTGCCCCATCATAATGATCAACCTTCCTGCCCATTGACACAGTAAGTTGAAATGGAATTGTATTTAACTTCTGGCATCCCACGGACTGTTTTTGTGCAACCAGATACAATTGAAAGCAATGCTAGTGTATGTAAAAGCACCTACACAAAATATGTTGTTTTGAATGAATGTCTTCAATTTCACATGTTCTCAAGGCAAAGTTAAATCAAAGCGCAATTAAATTCACCTAGAATAAATTATGATGTTCCTGGAATACATAGGGGAGAGTGGGGTAAATTGAGCCATAGGTGTAAATTGAGGAGGAAACCATACACAAAATTAATAATTTGACTAAATATTTAGAAAAGGTCATCATTTCATGGAGTCTGTGAAGGAAGAAACCACATGGAAAAAGTGGTAAGCAAGTTAGGTCCAAAAAAATGATTTTCACCAAGTCAAAAACATTTATTGTGTTAGAGTTTTCATGATGCTTGTGTAAAAAACTAAGTAGATAATTTAAAAATGGTTCTATACATCTCTATGAGCTTAAATATGAGGTCCTAAACCTAGAATGAAAGTGCATCCTTATAGCTATGTGGGCTAATGTAGTCCAAATGTTTGCCTTGTGGTAAGTTGAGCCAATGGCCATGGGGTAAGTTGAGCCAATGGTTAAGCCAATGGCAAGTTGAGCAAATTGAAGTGTTTTCTTCCCAGGCGTAATGCAAGGCATTATTGGTAAGAACAGGGCCTGGCCTATGTTTAAAGTGATTGAAAAAGTACAAAGTGTTTGTTAGGTGTCAAGCCTGTGTTAAAAGATGCTTACAATTTTTAAAACACAAAAAGCGATTGTGATTGTGTTGAATTATTTTTGGGAAATAAAGATATACATGGTTTAAAAAAGGTTTTGGTAACATTTTAGTCAGTACAGAAATTTGTAGGCAGCTTAACTTACCCTGTTCCGCAGCTCAAAATATACCATACCTGTGCCAAGAGACCACTTTTTTTGGACAAGCAATGTTTTCAAAACTGTGATGTTTACATGAATTCTAATTATTTCCCGGGATACACAACATCCTGAAATAAATAAATACTAAATATAAATAAAATAAATATACATATATTTATATTTATTTATTTCAATTGACTGAGTGATGCTGAATGTAAAAAATGGCTCGACACACCCCACTCTCCCCTATCATAAAACCAGCAAAACACTTACTCTGATGTCACAACTTTCAAACTCACAATTCAGCAGAGCTGTTTTTTTCAAGGCATCATGGCAGATCCCAGAGACAAGGGACTTCAAGATTACAGAAGAAATTGATGGACGCCTGAAAGAATGTACAGTATGTATTCGTTAATAATTAACATCAGTTTCTCTTGTATGACACATCGTTTCCGTCAATAGCCAGGCTTTACAGACACTATTTGACTCAATCAAAACAACTGTCCATGTCGCTTTGCCATCATGCAACACTCTTCCCACTCCCTCATTTCTTCTATCTAACATAACTCCCTCCATAGGCTCTGGGGCCTGAGAGGGTATCACCAAATATATTTATAACTAACCCAATATAGTTAATCTGTGTCGTTTACAATGGGAGCAAATGAAGCATAGTGGGCAGAACAAACAAGGAGGTTGACAAAGCCAAGCACAAGCTAGCGAGATCCTATTGGCGCGTTGTAGCATATATTTGCATATTTCCGTTAGGGAACATCTCCTCTGTGAAGTGCACTCCTAAACAATGCACATTTTAAAAACTTTGTCAGAAGTGTCAAGTCTACAAAACTTAGTGCACTGTGTTCGTAACAGATTCTAGTTTTGGGAACAGAAACATTTATTGAGATCAGATGTTTCATCAATGAGAAAATTAGCAGAATGTCGGCCCAGTTTCACCTAGTTCCATCCTCTGCCACTACCCGCAAGTGGACTTCCTCTCACTACCATATTTGGTGGTTAGAAAACTTTTTTAACGGATGCTTCAGCTTTATAGCCCCTTTGACGTGTCTTGGTTACACCTTCTGTCTGTGGTATCACTGCTCGTGACAACACCTCATGTAACTCCTTCCCTGAGAAATCTTTTATTCCCAAGAACCGCTCTGCCGCATCCACAATAATGTCTTCCTGGGCTTTCCCTCCACTTTATCCGTGCCATTGATCACCATTGCCATAAAAACATGTAACATGTAACATCCCTGGATCCTGCTGGTGGGAAGTCAACTCTGCAGCCTGCATTGAAGGCCTACCCAACACTATGGAGTCCTCAGGATGACCTTTCATTCCCTCCACCCTTTTGACAGCCTCTGCATATGAAAAAAATAAAAAATGAAATGCTCTAAACGGCCCTGACTTTGGCAACCTCATTCTCTTTCACCCTCGTCAGGCGCTCTGAAGATGTAGGTACGTGCTTTCCACCACAGTTGCAACACTTCACATCTTCTTCATAACATTCATCATGACCTACTTTTCCACAACTTCCACATCTTGGATTCCTCCGCCTGCAGACACTCTCTACATATCCAAACATTGTACACCATTTACACTCCAACAGCCTGGAAATAAAAGCTCTTACAGGAAAGTACACAAACCACAGCTTCACTCGGATCGGGAGGGACTCCACATCAAAAAACACAAGAATAGACAAGCTATTTTTTTTCTTGCCATTGACCCAATGATTCATCCCCTGTGCATCAACCACACCAGGAATAATTTTCAGCTCCTCGATGACCACTTCTTCTGAGACTCAAGCAATTACTCCCTTGGCAGCAGCTACTCTTCCTGGGGTCCAGCACAGTTAAGGCAATTATTCAATTTTTTAAACATTACAATCCATTCACAACAGATTTCACAACACATTAAGTGTGTGCCCTCAGGCCCATACTCTACTACCACATATCTACAACACAAAATCCATGTGTACATGTGTGTATAGTGCGGATGTTATTGTGTGTGTGTGTGCATGTGTCTGTGCATATGTTTGTGTTGCTTCACAGTCCCCGCTGTTCCATAAGCTGTATATTTATCTGTTTTTTCAATCTAATTGTACTGCTTGCATGACTTACTTGATGTGGAATAGAGTTCCATGTAGTCATAAAAAAACAGAAATATCACATTTACATAAGTATTCAGACCCTTTACTCAGTACTTAGTTGAAGCACCTTTGGCAGCGATTACAGCCTCGAGTCTTCTTGGGTATGACGCACACCTGTATTTAGGGAGTTTCTCTCATTATTTTCTGCAGATCCTCTCAAGCTCTGTCAGGTTGGATGGGGTGTCTTTAAGAGTCCGGCAGTTCTGTGATTGGTCCAGAGTGGATCTTCAGAATGTCCATCTGAGCCTGCTCATTGGTCAGCTCAGTGTCTGTAGATACAAAGCCTTAAATTCTGGCTTTGTATCTACACACACTGAGCTGCCCAATGAGCAGGCTCGGATAGACATTCTGAAGATCCACTCTGGACCTGTCACGAATACCACCGAGGCTGCTCCTCCTCCTTGCTCGGGCAGGCTTCGGCGGTCGTCGTCCCCGGAGTACTAGCTGCTACCGCTTGATGTTCTCGATGTTTGTTTGGTCTTGTCTAGTTGGTGCACCTGTTTCGTCTTCTGTATTGATTATGTCACCTATAAGTTACCCTTTGGTTTTGTTTGCAGTTGTGTGTTATTGTCCGCCTGTCGTTTGTCTAGGTTCGGTATATTTTGTGCATGAGTGTATTTTACGCGTTGCGTGTAGTCTTTCGCCTCCTGTGTTTTACGAGGCCATTTATTTGTATTTGTTCATTGAGTCTCAGTAAAGTCGTTTTGACTTATCCGCTGTGTCCTGCGCCTGACTTCACTACCACATCCACAAGTGTACCGTGACAGAATAACACACCATTACTATGGAGTCAGCAGGAGCAGCGGCGGGGACCGAGTCGCTGGAGGATCGGGTTAGCTGCCAGGACGCCAGGATCCAGCAACTCGGATCAGCCATGCAAGAAGTCATGAACACCCTGCGCCGATGGGAGCGAGGAGGCATGCCCACACCTCCTCCTACCTTACCACCACCATCGGCCAGCCCCACCATACCAGCTCCGGAGTCCAGTGGGATTCGGCTCTCGCTCCCGAGGGCATATGATGGCACCGCAGCCGGGTGTCAGGGGTTCCTCCTTCAAGTGGAACTCTACCTGGCAACCATACACCCGGCGCCCTCGGGATACGAGAGCGTCTCCGCCCTCATCTCCTGTCTCTCCGGCAAGGCGTTGGAGTGGGCCAACGCCGACTGGAGGGGAATAGACGCCGCCACCATCAGCTACGCGGAGTTCTCCCGCCGCTTCAGGGCTGTTTTCGATCATCCCCCTGAGGGTAAAGCGGCGGGGGAGCGTCTGTTCCACCTTCAACAGGGGAAGAGGAGCGCACAGGAGTTCGCCCTGGACTTCCGGACTCTAGCGGCGGATGCGGGGTGGAATGAGAGGGCCCTCATCGATCACTATCGGTGCAGCCTGCGTGAGGACGTTCGACGAGAGTTGGCCTGCAGGGACACCAATCTAACCTTCGACCAGCTGGTGGACATGTCAATCCGTCTGGATACCCTGCTGGCCACCCGCGGACGTCCAGAGTTGGGGCCGTCCATTCCATCCATCAGCATCTCCGAGCCGAGCCCTATGGAGCTCGGGGGTGCTGGCGCTAGAGAGAGGAGGAGAGAGAGCCCGAGGGGGGCCGTCCCTGCACCAACTGTGGCCGTGGAGGACACACGGCGGCTAGGTGCTGGGGAGGGTCTCCAGGGATTCGAGGCAACAGGTCGCGCACTGGGGAGTCATTCCAGGTGAGTAGGCGCCCAACTCACCCAGAGCTCTCTGTTGTTCACATGTGTATACCTGTAGTATTTCCTCATCTCATTCCCAGCATAAGGCGCTAGTCGATTCAGGCGCAGCTGGGAATTTCATTGACCGCAAATTTTGTGTTAAGTTAGGGATTCCCCTCCTGCCCGTTGATGCACCCTTCCCTGTCCATGCCCTAGATAGCCGTCCGTTGGGATCTGGGAGGTCGATTGATTAGGGAGGTCACTGCGCCACTAAAGATGAAGACGCAGGGGGGTCATGAGGAGATCATTAAATTGTACCTGATCGACTCTCCTGCATATCCCGTGGTGCTGGGGCTTCCTTGGTTAATTGCCCATGACCCCACCATTTTGTGGCAACAGAGGGCTCTCAAGGAATGGTCTGTCCAGTGTGTCGGGCGATGTTTAGGTGTTTCCGTCGGGGCGACCACGGTGGAGAGTCCAAAACCAAGTGCCCGCAATGCACATTCCCCCCGAGTATGAGGATTGGGCACTCGTGTTCAGCAAGACTAGGGCGACGCGATTGCCACCTCATAGACGGGGAGATTGTGCGATAAACCTCCAGGCAGGTGCGGCTCTTCCACGGAGCCATGTGTATCCTCTGTCTCAAGAGGAGACGGCGGCTATGGAGACATACATAGCCAAGTCCCTGAGACAAGGATACATACGGTCCTCCACTTCCCCTGCGTCCTCAAGATTCTTTTTTGTGAAGAAGAAGGATGGAGGGTTGCGCCCGTGTATTGATTACCGTAGTCTCAATCAGATCACTGTCAAATACAGTTATCCTCTTCCTCTGATTGCGAGTATGACTGAATCATTACGCGGAGCACGTTTCTTCACAAAACTGGATCTCAGGAGCGCCTACAACTTGGTGCGCATTAGGGAGGGAGATGAATGGAAGACAGCATTTAGTACCACCTCGGGTCATTATGAGTATCTCGTCATGCCATACGGGTTAATGAATGCTCCTTCAGTCTTCCAATCCTTTGTGGACGAGATCTTCCGAGACCTGCATGGGCAAGGTGTGGTAGTGTACAATGACGACATCCTAGTGTACTCTTCTACACGAGCCGAGCATGTAGCCCTGGTGCGCCGAGTGTTGGGTAGGCTGTTGGAGCATGACTTGTATGTCAAGGCAGAGAAATGTCTGTTTTTCCAGGAGTCCATCTCCTTCTTGGGTCATCGGTTGTCCGCGTCAGGGGTGAAGATGGAGATTGACCGTGTGTCGGCTGTGCGTAATTGGCAGACTCCAACCACCGTTAAAGAGGTGCAGCGGTTTTGGGGTTTTGCCAATTACTACCGGAGGTTTATCCGGGGTTTTGGACAGGTAGCAGCTCCCATCACTTCCCTGCTGAAGGGGGGCCCGGTGCTTTTGCAGTGGTCGGCTGAGGCGGACAGGGCGTTTGGTAAACTGAAGGACCTGTTCACTTCGGCTTCGGTGCTGGCGCACCCGGACCCCGCTTTAGAGTTCCAGGTGGAAGTGGACGCGTCAGAGGCCGGGATTGGGGCAGTATTGTCGCAACGCTCAGGCACGCCTCCTAAGCTCCGTCCCTGCGCTTTTTATTCTAAGAAGCTCAGCCCGGCGGAACGAAATTATGACGTAGGGGACAGGGAGCTGCTAGCCGTGGTTCAAGCCCTAAAGGTGTGGAGGCATTGGCTTGAGGGGGCTCAACACCCTTTTCTCATTCTGACTGAGCATCGTAACTTGGAGAACATCCGGGCAGCTAGGAGATTGAACCCTCGTCAGGCTAGGTGGAACATGTTTCTGACCCGGTTCGTTTTTAAGATAACTTACATCCCAGGGTCCCAGAACGGCAAGGCAGACGCCCTGTCCCGGCGGTATGACACAGAGGAGAGGTCCATTGAGCCCACTCCCATACTGCCGGAGTCTTGTCTGGTGGCACTGGTGGTGTGGGAGGTCGATGCGGAAATCGAGCGGGCGTTACGCACCGACCCTACTCCTCCAGAGTGTCCAGTGGGGCGGACGTACGTTCCGCTCGAGATCCGTGATCGTCTCATATATTGGGCTCATACGTCACCCTCCTCTGGACATCCAGGTATTGGCCGGACAGTGCACTGCCTTAGTGTTAAGTACTGGTGGCCAACATTGGCTAGGGACGTGAGGGTTTATGTCTCCTCCTGCTCGGTGTGCGCCCAGTGTAAGGCACCTAGACACCTGCCCAGGGGGAAGTTACAACCCCTGCCCGTTCCACAATGGCCGTGGTCTCACCTCTCGGTCGACTTCGTCACGGACCTTCCCCCCTCTCAGGGGAATACCACTATTTTGGTCGTTGTGGATCGGTTCTCTAAGGCCTGTCGTCTCATTCCCATGCCGGGTCTCCCTACTGCCCTACAGACCGCTGAGGCTTTATTTACCCACGTCTTCCGGCACTACAGGGTTCCCGAGGATATAGTGTCTGATCGGGGTCCCCAGTTCACCTCCAGGGTCTGGAGGGCGTTCATGGAATGCTTGGGGGTCTCGGTTAGCCTTACCTCGGGTTTCCACCCTGAGAGTAATGGGCAGGTGGAGAGAGTGAACCAAGATGTGGGTAGGTTTCTGAGATCATATTGCCAGGGCCGGCAGGAGGAGTGGTCGGGGTATATCCCCTGGGCAGAGATGGCCCAGAACTCTCTTCGCCACTCCTCTACTAACCTGACCCCTTTCCAGTGTGTGTTAGGGTATCAGCCGGCTCTGGCACCATGGCATCAGAGCCAGATCGAGGCTCCTGCGGTGGATGAGTGGTTTCGGCACTCGGAGGAGACGTGGAACGCTGCACACGTACATCTGCAGCGGGCTATCCGTAGGCAGAAGGCGAGCGCCGATCTCCACCGCAGTGAGGGTCCAGTATACGCACCTGGAGATCGAGTCTGGCTCTCAACTCGAAACCTGCCCCTTCGCCTGCCCTGTCGGAAGCTGGGTCGGCGGTTTGTGGGGCCATTTAAAGTCCTGAGGAGATTGAACGAGGTATGCTACAAGTTACAACTGCCTAATGATTATCACATTAACCCCTCGTTCCATGTGTCTCTCCTCAGGCCGGTAGTAGCTGGTCCACTCCAGGACAGTGAGATAAGAGAGACTCCTCCGCCCCCACTGAACATCGAGGGGGCTCCGGCGTACACAGTCCGGTCCATCGTGGATTCGAGACGTCGGATGGGGGGTCTACAATATCTCGTGGAGTGGGAGGGGTACGGTCCGGAGGAACGGTGCTGGGTGCCCAGGAGGGACATTTTAGATCCCTCCCTCCTGACGGAGTTCCACCGTAGTCATCCCACGCGCCCTGCTCCGCGTCCTCCTGGCCGTCCCCGAGGCCGGGGTCGGCACACGGCTGGAGCCGCGCGTCAAGGGGGGGGGGGGGTACTGTCACGAATACCACCGAGGCTGCTCCTCCTCCTTGCTCGGGCAGGCTTCGGCGGTCGTCGTCCCCGGAGTACTAGCTGCTACCGCTTGATGTTCTCGATGTTTGTTTGGTCTTGTCTAGTTGGTGCACCTGTTTCGTCTTCTGTATTGATTATGTCACCTATAAGTTACCCTTTGGTTTTGTTTGCAGTTGTGTGTTATTGTCCGCCTGTCGTTTGTCTAGGTTCGGTATATTTTGTGTATGAGTGTATTTTACGCGTTGCGCGTAGTCTTTCGCCTCCTGTGTTTTACGAGGCCATTTATTTGTATTTGTTCATTGAGTCTCAGTAAAGTCGTTTTGACTTATCCGCTGTGTCCTGCGCCTGACTTCACCACCACATCCACAAGTGTACCGTGACAGGACCAATCACAGAACAGCCGGACTCCTAAATTCTGGGTTTGTATCTACAGACACTGAGCTGCCCATGCTGTGCTGTGGATGTGACTGAATTGAATGATGAAATTCAGTCGCATGTTGTTAATTTCATGGTGGGCTTTAACTTGAATTTCTTTGCAGATTACGAGGCCATTGTGAAGTTGTCTGATGGATTTAATGGAGCTGATTTAAGGAGCGTGTGCACTGAAGCAGGTTAGGAACCTATCCAACACACTGTATTTTGACATCGTAAAAACAAGCCATTCATTCACTGTCTGTTCCTATGTGTGTTTCCCAAGTATGTTTGCGATCCGTGCTGATCATGATTATGTGACCCAGGAAGATTTCATGAAGGCCTTCGCAAGTTTGCAGATTCGAAGAAACTGGAAACCAAGCTGTATTACAAGAGTATATGATAGTACCACCAACCAACCTATCAGGAAAAAATATAATAATTTACATGGTATTCTTTGAGTCTGGAAAGAGTAAAGGAACAGACGACAAAAAAACTAACATATTTGTGGTCTTAATGCATTCTAAGTGTATATCTCATAGACATAGTTTTACACGTTTAGACACCACTAATACAGACCTATGTGGTGAAATATATGGTTAGATTTTTCTTTTAGTAATTTGCATAAGAATACATAGTTAAATAAACTGCCAACCATCTTATGTCCTTTCATATAATTCTCTTAATGCCCGTCCAGAGGTTACTGAGTAATACACCAGTCTGTGTAAAATATCCTTAAAGCCCGCATCCGTAGTTGCTTTTCACAACAGAAGGCGCCCACTGCTTGTGTTGTGAGAGGAAAAAATAGAGTTTGAACGAAAACATGGGGGTTTGACCCAGTGACTCCCTAAAAACACGCTAGTTTGCAAATTCCAAGAAACTGGAATCCAAGCTGTACTACAAGTGTACATTATAGTACCACCAACCAACCTATCAGGAAAAAATATAGTAATTTACATGGCATTCTTTGAGGCTGGAAAGAGTAAAGGAACAGACGGCAAAAACAAACATATTTGTGGTCTTAATGCATTCCAAGTGTATATCTCATAGACATAGTTTTACACGTTTAGACACCACTAATACAGACCTATGTGGTGAAATATTTTTTATTTTATTTTTTTCTAATTTGCATAAGAATTCATATTTAAATAAACTGGCAACCATCTTATGTCCTTTCATATGAGTCTCTTAATGCCCGTCCAGAGGTTACTGAGTAATACACCAGTCAGTGTAAAATATACTTAAAGCCCGCATCAGTAGTTGCTTTTCACAACACAAGCCGCCCACAGCTTGTGTTGTGAGAGAAAAAATAGAATGAAAACATGGCGGTTTGGCCCAGTGACTCCCTAAAAATACACCACTTTGATACAGCTACAAACGGAAGTGACTTTTCGTAGCAAGTTAACAGAGGATTGTCCCTAACCCTTTTCCTAACCTTAACCAAATTCTCCTAACCTGCTACGTTAATTCTCCTCACCTGCTGCATATGTTCTGCTAACCTGCTACGAAAAAGCAACTTCCGGTTGTCGCTGTATCGAGGTGGCTTGTTTTTGGGGAATCTCGTTTGACTGAAACTATCTCACCAGAAAAAGCATCAGAGCGAGTGAAACAGCGCCCCTCTGTCTTACTATATGTAGCCCATGTATCTCATGCTGTCTGGCCAAGTATAACATGCCATACTCTTTTTGGCCAGACAGCATCAGATACATGGGCTACACATGCTGAGACAGATGGGCGCTGTTTCGCTTGCTCGGATGCTTTATCTGAGATTGATGAGTCTTTCTGTCAGCGTGCGTCTCGGTCAAATAAATGATTAATATTTAAATATTTTATTTGGACGAGCAAGGAGGTATGGGAGGGCGGGCCAGGCACCCTAATGCCCGCCCATTATGCCGGCCCTGCTCATTGACAGTTTTAGATGTTTAGACACCACTAACACAGACTTATGTGGTGAAATGTGGTTTGTTTTTTTGTTTTCCTAATTTGCATAAGAATACATATTTAAATCAACTGCGAAGCATCTTATGTCCTTTCATATGATTCTCTTAATGGCCGACCAGAGGTTACTGAGTAATACACCAGTCAGTGTAAAATATCCTTAAAGCTGCAATATGTAACTTTTTGGGCAACCCAACCAAATTCACATAGAAATGTGAGTATTAGATCTCTCATGCTCATTGAAAGCAAGTCTAAAAAGCTGTAGATATGTTCTATGTGCGCTATTTCTACGCTTCCAGGTCTTAAGTTTAGTTTTTGCATCTTTTACTTTCGGTTTGGTACACCAGCTTCAAACAGCTGAAAATACACTATGTTTGGTTATAAAAATATATATTTCACAGTGGTTTAGATGGTAAAATGACTCTCTACAAAATTGCTTGTTTTGTCACATAAACTGAAATTAGGCAAACTATTAGAATTTTAGCAACCAGGAAATGGCGGAGTGATTTCGGTATATTGCACCTTTAAGGATTTTTGGAATTCAGAGTCAAAACCACAAAGATGTGTCATGTACTTTTCATTATTGCTTTCAACAGTCACTAGTCTGATGAAATAAATGGTTGAGGTTTATTACAGAGAAAATGTATAATTTTTTTTTCAGTGAAGCATGTGTACATCTCTTCAGTGTCCAACTGACTTTGTCCTTAAAGTCCACTAAATGGTGAAAAAGCCTAAATGTACATTTCTGACTTAAAATAAATCGAATGATTACAGGTCAACGTGCCTTGTTGGTAACTGTAAAGGTCTTTACTGGGAAACACACAAATGTTCCTATTTTCTTTTATGTTGAATTTCAGAAAAGATGCCCCTCTAAAACTTGCTGCAATAAAAATGTCACCCTCTAAATATATATGCTGTCCTATTTTTTGATCCCATGAAGGTGTTGCATACTTTCAATGAACTTCTTTTGAGGTTATGGGTTACAGTCCGTTAGAATAATTACGGGTCAGTTAGAATAATTACGGCCACAAGGTGGTGGTAGAACACTTAGACGCACACCTTAATAGTCTGCCAAATGCTTGCTATGTCGCAGGGCTAGAGAGGACAGCATCCTGTATTTGACACTAGTATGCCCCAGCTTTAACCTTTACATGGCCTTGTAAATATTGTATATAGGCTACCTCGGATGACTTGTGACTTTCACATTTTCAGTATTGTGTAGCCTAAAATCTGCATTCCTGGATTTTTGGTCTTAACCGGTGACATTTGTATGTCAATGTATTCGGGAAAAGAGCTTCTAGCCTACTCTGGTATTATCATCCCCTCCAATTATGCAAATATAGTTGCAATAATTGAAAACAAATGTATATTTCTTTGGACATTGACACTTGGATATTCTGACCTGTGTTGTGTAACATAAATCGTTATGTAAGTGAGAAATAAGCAGACAATGGTGTGACAATTTTTGTTCATTCAGTTTAATTTTGGAGCATATCATATTGCCTTAGTGACCATCAATGAAGATAAATATCTGTATATAATGACGAGATGCTCATGTCTCCGCCCTAACAATGGTTATAGTTGACCCAAAGGCGTGAAGGCAGGCGACAAGCTTATGTCCAAAATAAGCCGATAGAAATGCATTGGGGTTATTTTTGACATATTTTGGCGAGAGTGAAACCTTTTTTTACGAAATTGTTTATCCCTTGCTATCGTCACGGCGGGTACGAGGCACCTATCCTTTGATTGGTTCGTAGTGATCCTGCTGCCATTGAAGAATTTGGAGCCGGTGTGAAGAGGGTGTGTCTGCAGCGACAGTACACGCCTCTTATATAAAAAGTAATTTCTGCTAGTCGAGATATCAAAAAGGCAAAATACATGAGAGCTGTTTGTTTCACCAAGGTCACGGCTCTGCTTCGATTTCTACTTTTCTGTACAAACGCTCGCGTTTAATTTACTTTGCTGAACGTTTTTTGGTGGGAAAAGAAGGCATCAATATCGAAGTAATTCCTTAATAATCAGAATCAACGGCAGGTGTGAATTCATGTCTGTATATTCTCCCCAAATATACTGGTAAGTATAATTTTTGTCATGTATATATAATTTTTTTACACCTGAGACTTCAGTTCGATGTTGATGAAACATTTTCGAATAAAGTTTCATTATTGCATGTAGCCAGTGATGTGATATCTAGCATTGTCTTTATATTTGCTAATGGCTATAATAGGTATAATCAATAGAGAACTAAGATGCTTGGGAAAATGTATGTAAATCAAAAGAAAGTATTTACTGCTTCAAACCATTACAAATGCGCTCTTGAATCTGTCAGGGTGCAGTCAGTGGCATAAAAAAAAAAAACCTTTATAAATCCACCCGAAAGAAAGATCACAAACAAAACACTCCACATTTTTGGAATTCTGTTTTTCAAATGGTGACCGGTGTCAAGCGGCCCACCAAGACTGACTATCCAGGTGTGGTGTCTGAGGTTTACCTTTTTTGCTTTCACAAGGGGACATCATAGGCAGGTTAGTGTTTTTTTTGCAGAGTGGTCACTAGCTGGCATTGTCATAAAATCGGATTTTAAACCTAACCTTAACCACACTGCTAACCTTAAGGCCTAACTCTAACCTTAAATTAAGACCAAATGCACATTTTTGTTTTCCATAATATTTACAATATAGCTAATTTTGATTTTGCAGATGACCCATCTAGCCGAACTCACTCAGTTCTGCTTCCAGGGCAAGATTCATAACAATAAACGTCAACCTGCACATCCTCGATGGGCAACCTAATGTTTTCACGTTGCAATGGGAGCATTGAGATGCAATACCTTTTAGTCAGACTACTGATAATTGCAGAAGGAATAACATAACATGAGCCGACCTTGGTTTCTCGACAAGCAACGATATGAAACTGTTCAACCATACTACTGTTTCACATTGTTTGTCCTTTAGTGGGTAGGCAATTTACCTTTATTGGTAAGCTATTGTGGTGGGGTGCAATAGAGGGAGATGGAATGAGGCTCTTAACCTATTGGCGGTCTGTCCATCACCCAGAGGAGGCCTGTGACTCAATCTCTCCATTTTACTCTGTGTACTCTGATCTCCATATAGGCTTTTAACATTGCATTAAGGATTAGAAGACTTCGTCCAAATACTTAATGCAATAAATTGTTTTTCGCTTCTGTGTTTTTTTTTTCCTCTGCAAGTCTCGGTTTGCCTGCACCAGGAAGTGAAGACCCGACCCTATGACTTACAGTAACCACAAAGCTTCTCGTCTGCGCTTTCAGTGTGCTTCTCTGTTCTTCAGATACCTCTGTGCTACATGGGGTACCCTTTTGCTAAGATCTCTTGATTATTGTTTCCCCATGCATTGCTGCCTAATATAGCACTTTGCAGTTCCTTTTTCAAAGCTCACTGCAGGAAAAAAGTAATTGTGTTTCAGGTTTATCATGTCATAAGTGCAGTCCCATGGGATGCATTTGACAGCTTTCAATGTTTTACCAGGGGCAGTTGTTGCATTTGTGGGTGTTACACTTGTAGGTGAGTGACAACTCACACTATCACATCCCTGGTAAACAGGAAGACCCCTTTACTTTCATTTCTATCTTTTCTTTTTACACGTTTGAACTCTTGAAACGAGAACATGTAATTCTCCTATAAAGTGATCAGGCCATCATGGACCAAATGCCTCTACTTTGGCACCTTGGCATTATGTCCTCAAGTTGTGCTGGAGCTGGAAGTAAACATGAGCTTGTTCCGTCCAGTCAGTAACACAGTAACAGTGTTTCCTGTATTCTGAGAAGGCTGAGCTCAGCAAAGAAGCCTATGGACTGGAGCAGCGATCTGGATATGGCCCATTAATTCCAACACGTTTCAGAGCGAGTGACGCGGCCCCCCCCCCCCCACCCCTACACACCTCCAGGTTGTGTGATTTGGCCGGCCGCCAGGCAGCCCAGCGGGTCACACTTTATTTGGATAGTCCGGATTTTCCATCTGTAGATGCTCTACAGCTGGTCATGCTATCAACAAGCTATATTGATAAGCAACTGCTTGCTAAGGTTACTGTTAGGCAGGGCCATCCGGCTCCAGGCATAAGCAACATAATATATTTTTGGAACTCAGTCGGGGTCTCAACTTACTTTGAAAGTTAGAATAGTAGAATACACAAGGTGCAAGTTGGACATTTGGTTGTGCATCAGCAATTTTTCTCTTGTTATGTCAGTCACTGACAGTCACTCAATTAGCCATGTCAGCTAAATATTTTTAGATTGGTAAAGTAGTCTAGCCAGCTATCTAAACTTGTAGTAATCATGGCCGAATACCGACTGGTCATGCAGGGCACGTGCCCAGGGGCCCTGACCTCCAGGGGGCCCCTATTTCTTTTGTTAGTCACTCTCACTCAGATATCATTAACATGGCATAAGTCAAGGCAAAATTTGTAGAATTACAGGAAATTCGATTTAAAATGGAAATGTCTCTCCACCCCATGGCAAAATGGGTAGGATTGCAGAACATTTGCTGTAAAACTGCAAATATTTTCTCTGCCCCATGCAAAATGAGTACAATTGCATGAAATTTGTTATAAAATTGCTAAAATGTCTCTCCTCCCCATTTGCAAAATGGGTAGAATTCCAGGACACTGTCGGGGGGGGCACTAAAATGTTTTACCCGTGAGGTGGGGAGGGGCCCAAAACCAAATCTCACTTAGGGCCCCAAAAAAGCTAGAGCCGGCCCTGCGGTTAGGTTTAGAATAAGATGAGGATAAGGGTTAGGGTTAGAGCGAGGGAAGAGTTGCAGGGTAGAGGAGAAGAATGTGCCTATTTGAAAGCTAGAGAAGAATGTGCCTATTTGAAAGCTAGAAAAAAATTTGTATCTTGCGACATGTTACATTTAAAAAAAGTAGCTCTCGTGCTAGAAAAGGTTGGAGACCCCTGCTGTAGATAGTCTGTAGAGCATCTACAGATGGACTATACAAATAGTGTTACCGCCCAGTTTTGGTATGGAATCTCAGCAGCAGCTTCGCCTTGTCGCCAAGCCTCCTCAGATGTATAATGTGCATAGCGAGACTCGGGAGGAGTAGAGGAGAAACAATGTTAATTATGCAAGACGTAATATTCTATCGTGTGCACCGGGTCGCATTGCTATGGGGATATATGTTTTGTCTCTGTCAGCACAGACTGGCAGATTACTTGGCATGACTGTATAGAACAATGTGTCCTCAATGTGTGTCATGTCCATACCATACACACTTGGAGGATGAAACAGCAGACAGCATACAGGGTAGGGTAATATTATTTTTAGTTACTGGGTCATTTGCCCTTTAGAGTTGATGGGATTGTGCAGCTTTGTAGAGAGACCTACCCTAAAGAACAAATCCTGACTGGCATCGATCCAGGAATTGGAGTCGTCACACTGTTCTCACCACAGATTCATCTAAAAATATATTTGACACTGTAAATGTAATGTTGGACAGACAGACCTTCACACATGCTCCATAATGATTAGCCAAAGCCCATCTAGATTGACCCACCCTTACCCCTCACTAGGTCTATATCTTTTGAAAATGCAGCAGGAAACCTCTGTGATCCTTAGTTTTATTTGTTTAGCCAGGACACGTGTTAGGACTGGCATTAGCCCATATAGGACTGGCATTAGCCCACATAGGACTGGCATTAGCCCACATAGGACTGGCATTAGCCCACATAGGACTGGCATTAGCCCATATAGGACTGGCATTAGCCCACATAGGACTGGCATTAGCCCATATGTGACTGTGTAGGCCTAGTTGTTTCTGTTGACAGTGCTAAAGATAGTCACTGAAGTGCCAAGCTGGCCGGTACCTGATCATGTCGCATGCCCATGGAAGATGGGACAGCAAGTCCAGCCAGAAGTTCTACTTGGCAATAGTCAGAAAGGAGCCATCCCAGGCCAATCCTGGTCAAGGATTAAGATTAAGATCATTTTAAAGTGGTTTTGAGTGAATATGTCCTTGACAAGTGGAGTGCCGTGACTGATCTTTGGCAGTGGGCATTAGAGAATTTGGGGTGCCCTTTTAGAATAAATGTGTACTTGGATGGGTGCTGCCAGGGTAGAAGTAGGAATGCACAACATTTGACCTCTTGGCCTCTGCATTAGTTGGCACAATGGCTTCAAAGTGTTGAACCTGTGAAGTGTTTCCTATCTGCATAGCCCATGGTAATCATTATCCTCATACATTTGGAGTTGTTTGATTATACAGAACACTTAACATGGCTCATTTCCACATTCTTTTTGGAAAAAAGGACACATTTTGTAACATCGGGCAGACACTTTTAGCAGTAATGGATTTGAATGGTATGTTCTCTCACTGGTTGAATTGTTACAGTACGTGTGCTCCTCATTGTGCCCCTTTGTTTTATTAGGCCAATGTTCTGTTATTCTTAGCTGAGCAGGATGTTTATACGATCCCCGAGCAGAAATATGACTGGCAAAGGCAGAGTGTTTATCTTTCTCCTCGCTCTTCTGCACAGGTCTGTACTGTCACCACTCTGTGTCCATCCCTCTCCATGTGTCTCTGGCTTACCCTCTCTCCAATCTCAAGGGTCTTTTGACATATTTTCCACACTCATCCTTGAATATCCTTTGGACTAGTTTTTATTTTTAGATTTCCGGCTATTGTTGTCGCTGAACCAAGTCGACTGATTTGTAAAAGTATGAGAAGATTCCAGAAACCTATTCTGCCTTTGGGTCTTGGCTTGTGCTTTCCCCCTGCGGCCCCCACCTGCACAAAAATATTCTTCCAATTTGAATGTGACACATGGTATGCAAATTTGGGAATGGAAATATTGATTGTTTAACAGCAGTAGCCATTGCTTCAGGGTGTGGCAATGTGTTGCTGTGTCAATTGATTTATTGCACACATCTCTCCTTTTCAGTTTGAAGCCATTGACTCTTTCTGACAGATTCAGGATAGATTAACACTATAATGTATAGGGGCTTTGTCCCTTATCCTAAGGAATGTATTATCTCCTCAGTCCTGTATTATGGTACCATAAGGCCAATACCTTTTACATGAAAGTGACGTGTTGGAAAATGTGGATGGCATAGGGGCTTTATTTGCAATTATTGGATTGACAGAAGTTTAAAGATTTAATCTGGAACATAATCCCCATTGAATGAAATAATGGTTGTTGATCTCCAGTTGTTTTTCTCCAATCAGAGTATGAGGCAACTTTTTTGGTGCTTTTTAAACCGCTGTCACTGACAGGTGTTCTTTTGATGAAAAGTCTTGATTCCCACTGGAGACTGTCTTATCTTTACTGTGTGGGGATTTATAGGTTCTTGAATAATAAACATGGACATCTTAGAAAGAAGTCAACAAAGCAGTGAAGGAACATGAGTGAGTGGCAAACTATGAGTCATACGACACATCTCCATTTTTGCCCACAATCTCTTATGGTGAAAACATTTCATTTTCCGATCACAGGAAGTTTACAAACTGAAAGTGTCACTGAGGTTCCACTGTTGATTTCTCCATAAAGAGTCTGGAAGTCCAGTTCAGGGTCTTGTCTGACATTGTACATAGGATTACTGTCAAAATACCTCAGAAAAATATTCAGATATTCAGAAAAGAGAGCTTTTAAGATTAAGTTGAGACAGACTCCATCCGGAGCAACATATAAATGAAAAAAATGTAGGCTCCTTTTTTTAAGTGCACGTCATTGGTTTTACCTAAAATGTTTTGTTGGTCATGGCTACGGTATGTTGAAATGACCAACCACTAAACGTTCCATTGTTTCTACTGTAAAAGGAGGTTAATGGCACCCAATATTCACATTTTTGCAGAAACAAACTGACTTGTTATATTTGGACCAAGTCTGTGCTTGTTCTGCTCATCTGAGGCAGGTGGTCATCCATGTTTCCTGTCCCCTATGGTGGGTTGGCCACCCTGACCACAGTCCTTTGGACACTGACCGCTGTGCCACCAGACTTTAAATAGAAAGCATGAGAAGTGCACTCTGCTCGGCTGCCATCTTGGTTCTCAAACATCCCAATAATAGATTTCCTGCCACATAGTACCTCCGTTCAGTCCCCCTGTTCAGTCATTTCTTACAGTGCTTCAGCATGTACAGTGCGTCTTGCTTCAACTAAAATGGAACGTTTGGTGAACCTTTGATGTAACTGAGGGTATTGGATCCCTCCCATGTTATAGGGTGTTATGGGTCCCTGTCAAATTGCACTGCACGCCCACAATGCATTCTCGCTATGACTGTGTCCCCTCACTCCTAGTTGAAGCATACCTCATCCTGTATTTAGACATGGCTACCCAATGCAAACCACATCTCGGTGGTGGTGTAGCTGTGCAGTGCACCAAATCTATGCTGCATAGCCTGTCAGTGGTCAGACTAAATGAAAGCAAATGCATGCATAGAGACTAAACAAAAGACTGAACAAGGTTTATGCGTAGCTTTGTCATTGCAAAAACAATACCAAAGGGCCATATCTCATGCACAACAACTACATGACTGAAAGTCATACTCGGTCATCTTGCTGATAGGATTAATTTGCGTAACACTTGCCAAAGTAATAGCTACATGTAAATGATATCGCACCAACCTATCCATTCTCCATTGTACAGCACTATGATTGGGACACATGTACCTGCTCTGCAGTGGTGTAAAGTACTCAAGTAAAAATACTTTAAAGTACTACTTAAGTACTTTTTTGGGGTACCTGTACTTTACTTTACTATTTATATTTTTGACAAGTTTTACTTCTACTTCACTACATTCCTAAAAAAAGAATGTACTTTTTACTCCATACATTTTGAATGCTTAGCAGGCCAGGAAAATGGTTCAGTTCACGCATTTATCAAGAGAACATCCCTGGTCATCCCTACTGCCTCTGATCTGGCGGACTCACTAAACACACATGCTTTGTTTGTAAATTATGTGTTGGAGTGTGCCCTGGCTATCAGTAAATAAAATAAAAAACAAGAAAATGGTGCTGCCTGGTTTGCTTAATATAAGGAATTTGAAATGATTTATACTTTTAGCTTTGATACTTAAGTATGTTTTAGCGATTACATTTACTTTTGATACTTTAGTATATTTAAAACCAAATACTTTTACTCAAGTAGTATTTTACTGAGTGACTTGCACTTTTACTTGAGTCATTTTCTATTAAGGTATCTTTACTTTTAATCAAGTATGACAATTGGGTACTTTTTCCACCACTGGTGCTCTGAATACTGCTCCTCATTGTGAAAGTTTGGGACTGATCTGATATTGGATCCTGAATGGTGGAATAACCCAGTCCTTTCCCCTATGTCTCTGTCCAGCCCAGTGTTTATGCCGAGCGGAGACATGACTGAAGTGATGATCAGCAGCACCCCCATGGAGGACATGAGGCTCAGCCCCAGCAAGGACCGGCTCTCCTTCCAGGTAACTAACACACATACTAACACCAGTTTTTGTCCCAGAGGGAAATTGGTTTGCAGCAAGATTGTGGTACATAACCCATAAGGGCAGGGCTCTACGCTGACCTTTTTTACAAGGAGCACTTGTGTGCCTAAATTGGAAAGTTTAAGCACACACAAAGAAATGTAGGAGCACAATGAAAAAGATGTGAGGTAATAAAGCTAGAATCTTACATTTTGGTAGGCGCACTGGTACTCCTAAATAAAAATTCCAGGTCGCACAGCAAAATATTTAGGCACATATGCGAGTAAAATGGTCGCACTGTAGAGCACTTTATAAGGGGGATGCCAAACTAGGAGGCAGAGGGTGTACTAGTTTTAATTGGTTTATGGAACTCGTCCATGTTCAAAAGTCCTCACCACTATTAGTAACCCAAAGATGGTCTTGGATATTGAACAAAAGGTTGAGGTTGGATTAAGGACAGCATGTTCCATCATATCTCTTACTGTAGGCAGCTCACCCAGGGGACCATGGGTAAGGAGAGGTTTGTTTTCCAACCAGGGGGTCTAATAATCAACGTTATTGTTGTAACAAGTTATGCAAACAAAATCTTTTTGGGGTTTTCAAGGGGGGCTATTTAACGAAAAAAAAAGTTTTGCCTTGAGGTGGAGTGCAGCTTTGCAGGGAGTTAGAGATGATTGCAAAGGCTTTTAAAAACATGCAAAGGAAATTAATAGGAGAGTGGAATCTTCCAGACTTTACTGTGGGGGCCTGAGCACATGTCACGACAATACAACTCACAGATGGGCAACTTTCTGAGTAGCAAGCCTTCAGGTGGCCTTGACAAGTTTTATTGTTTGGAAAGAATCTGAGCCATTTTAAGGCCAACCCACTCCTTTATGAGTGTCTGTGGCTGTACGTGTCAGAGTTGACCAAGAGGATGCAGACTGACCCTGTAGGAAGGTGGGCTGCCTTCCTCTCACCATTTACACCCCAGCTGTGTCTTTCCTGTGAGGCCACTATGAGGCGGCGCTCCTAGTGGCCGGTGATTTTTAATGCAGGAAAACTGAAATCCGTCTTACCTAATTTCTACCAGCATGTCACCTGTGCAACTAGAGGTGAAAGAAAACTGGATCACCTTTACTCCACACACAGAGACGCATACAAAGCTCTCCCTCACCCTCTATTTGACAAATCTGACCATGACCTCCTGAGTCCTGCTTACAAGGAAAAACTCAAACAGGAAGTACCAGTGATGTGCTCAAAACGGAAGTGATCCAATGAAGCGGATGCTAAGCTACAGGACTGTTTCGCTAGCACAGACTGGAATAGGTTGCAGGACCCATCCGATGACAGTCACCGGCTTCAATAATAAGTGCATCAACGTTTTCATCCCCTACATGATCGTACGTACATATCCCAGGTCGCAGTTGTAAATGAGAACTTGTTCTCAACTGGCTTACCTAGTTAAATAAAGGTGAAATAAAAAAATAAAATAAAAAATCCCAACCAGAAGCCATGGATTAAAATGCAACATCCGCACTGAGCTAAAGACTAGAGCTTCCGCTTTCAAGGAGAGGGGCACTAACCCGGACGCTTATAAGAAATCCCGCTACACAATCAGACGAGCCATCAGGCAAAGCGTCAACACAGGACTAAGATCGAATTCGACTACACCAGCTCTGACGCTCGTCGGATGTGGCAGGGCTTGAAAACTATAACGGATTACAAAGGGAAACCCAGCCGCGGGCTGCCCAGTGACGCGAGCCTACCAGACGAGGTAAATGCCATCTATACTCGCTTTGAGGCAAGCAACACTGAACCATGCGTGAGAGCATCAGCTGTTACGGACGACTGTGTGATCACGCTCTCCGTAGCCGATGTAAGACCTTTTAAATAGGTTAAAATTCACAACGCCACAGGGCTAGACGGATTACCAGGACGTGTACTCAAAGCATGCGCTGACCAGCTGGCAAGTGTCTTTACTGACATTTTCAACCTCACCCTGACCCAGTCTGTAATGACTACATGTTTCAAGCAGATCACTATAGTCCCTGTGCCCAATAACATCAAGGTAACCTGTCTAAATGACTATCGCCCCGTAGCACTCACATCTGTAGCCATGAAATGCTTTGAAAGGCTGTTCATGGCTCACATCAACACCATCATCCCAGACACCCTGGACCCACTCCAATTCGCATACCGCCCCAACAGAACCACAGATGACACAATCTCTATTGCACGCCACACTGCCCTTTCCCACTTGGACAAAAGGAACACCTACGTGAAAATGCTGTTCATTGACTACATCTCTGCATTCAACACCATAGTGACCTCCAAGCTCATCACTAAGCTAAGGACCCTGGGACTGAACACCTCCCTCTGCAACTGGATCCTGGACTTCCTGACGGGACGCCCCCAGGTGGTAAGTGTAGGAAATAACACATCTGCCACGCTGACCCTCAACACGGGGGCCCCTCATGGGTGTGTGCTTAGTCCCCTCCTGTACTCCTCTTCACCTACAACTGCGTGGCCGCGCACGACTTCCAACACCATCATTAAGTTAGCAGACGACATGATGGTGTAAGGCCTGATCACCAACGCCAATGAGACAGCCTATAGGGAGGAGGTCAGAGAACTGGAAGTGTGGTGCCAGGACAACAACCTTTCCCTCAACTTCAGCAAGACAAAGGAGCTGATCGTGGAATGCAGGGAAGAGGATGCCCCCATTCATATCGAATGGGCTGTAGTGGAGTGGGTCGAGAGCTTAAAGTTCCTCGGTGTCCACATCACTAAGGATCTATCATGGTCCAAACACAGTCGTGAAGAGGGCACGACAATGCCTCTTCACCCACAGGAGGCTGAAAAGATTTGGCATGGGCCCAACAGATCCTCAAAAAGTTCTACAGCTGCACCATTGAGAGCACCTTGACTGGCTGCATCACCATTTGGTATGCCACTTCCACCCCACCCACCTTGCCTACTCTATTCAGACCCAAGGTCACTTCTCTGCCCAGGAGGATGGACAGACAGACAGCTGGGTGACTGTAACAGTTAACCGCTTCCTCCTCCAAATTTACTGTTGACTTTGATACAATTTGTGAGTCCATCTCCTGAATGCCAACTGCATCTCTGACTGTAATGCAACACAGCATTACATTTTGCATTAACCCCCATGTTTGAGTCGCTGTATAAAAAAAATCTGCAAAAGAATGATGCATGGCGGCATTGTTATAGAGCAGAGTAACTGGAGGTTGGTTACGGAGGTGAGGGCTTCTCTGCGGCAGCTTCAATTGGAGTCTGCACTTGAGTGATTCCTGTTCGCCCAAAGCTCCTATCACCCCCATACCCCCACCCCACCACAACCCAAAATAGCTGTCATTGTGCCTCGCTGGCGATGTGTTGCCATTTCCTGCCGCTGGAAGTGAACTGAGCTGTGACGTTGTTGCTGGGGGTCTTATAGCAAGGTCACACTCTGCCATCCCCCCTCGGTGCTGACGCACAGACATTCGAAACACAGGCAAGGATATGCAGATACTAAACCTCCCTGCGCACACATGCACTAACACACACACACACACACACAGAGGCACTGACTAACATTCATACTCAGTCCCATATATGCACACACTCAAGCTGATGTCTGGAGATGCAAATGCTAAATCTGTCCCACTAACCAGGCACTCACAGCCAAACATACTGAAACACAGCAGTTTTCAGAACATTTTGTCCCTTCCCTCCTCATCCCCCTCTCATGGTATTCAGGGTGACTTGGTCCCTCCTCTTCCTCCCTCTCTCTCACTGTGTCTCCCTCTCAGCCTCATCTAATGCTTTCTTTCCACTGGGCTTTTTGCCCAGACAGCGACATCGGTTTCCCCTTCCAATGTCTCCAATGTCAGCTCTAAAAATATTCTTCCACTTTATCCAAACAACAGCAAAAAATGCTGTTCTTGGACTACGAATGGCTGTAATCCCTTGTCAGAGTATCTCTCTCTCATGCCCTTCATTTTAGATACAATAAAGTCTACACATCTTGCTGGGTTCTTCAGCAAGTCTGACATTGCACACCCACAACCCATTTGGGTCTAGCTTTCACTGCTTTTTTTAAAATGATTTTGTCTGCAGACTCCACAGAGATATAATACACATTGCTTAGCTTTCAGTATCATGGGGGTATTGGTGATTATTTAGTCAGCCTATCAGAGTGAACCTGACGAGAGTGAACCTGCAAGTAAGCATTTCATTGTACTGTGTACCATGTGTATCCAGTGCATATGACAAATAAACTTGACTTGACAATATCTACTACCTAGTTTTCTTTTGGTTAAGTTAAGAGAAAGCTCTACTGCCTTAAAACGTGCTTGGTTTCTTGACTGTAACAAACTTACTGTAGGTTTGCAATACTATGATTTGCTCTCGTATAATTTCCCCATTTTGTAATCACTTAAAAGCAGCTTTGGCACCATGCCTTCCAAAGCTATTAAATTTAGCAGCATGAAAGACTTTGATCAGACCCAGGACTTTAACTGTGTGTTTTTGTCCTTTCCTCAGATCTTCCCGGACCCCTCGGACTTCGAGCGCTGCTGTAAACTGAAAGACCGCCTGCCGTCCATCGTAGTGGAGCCCACGGAGGGGGAAGTGGAGAGCGGCGAGCTGCGTTGGCCACCGGAGGAGTTCATTGTCAGTGAGGAGGAGAAGGAGAACCATGGCAAAAGCCAAACTGGCCAGCCGATGCAGAACAACCAGCACTAGAGGCCAAACGACAGACCCCCCTCCTCACACACACCTACAGTACACCCAACTCACACCTTACCACTCAAACAGACTGAACAAGGGCACACATGTCAGTGATGCTCACTTTCCTTCCCTTGACACCAAAGCATCACTCTCAAGAGAAGCAATATGCAGTACCTTATCTACTCTCTAGATTTCACCTCTGTTTCTTTACCTTCCACACACACACTCACACTCCATATGTATGAAAATACACACACACACACACACAAACACAGTTTAAATCAACACCAAACACCCCGGTGTCTCACCCCAAAATGGAGGCCCAGTAAAACGGTGGCAGCTCTGGGCTTTATGGACAAATCTAGTACTGCAGGATACTACAGTTCCCACAACATGAAATGTAAATGTAACATTCGCCAAATCTACTGGCCGGCCACATGACTCCAGAGACTCCTCATACCCTTCTAGGCTACTGCTGTGGTACCCAAGTGCTTGTGTGTAGGTTGGTGGGGTATGTTTTCTTCATTTCGGTGGATTCTGATGGCTGACAGGAAGTAGGGGTTACTGTCTAAACACAAGGAGACCTTTGGTCCCGTTGGGTAAAGTAGTAGTTTTTTACACTGAGATGGAAAGAGAGGAAACTCTTCCCTACTTCTATAACAGTTAATAATATGTACAGTATGTTATGAAGGCTGGTTGTGCCCTGAAGCACTCATGTGCTTTGCTTGTTTCCTTGTCGTGTACCCCCTGATGTTATTGGATAGGTATTGGAAGGGGGGGGCAGTAAGAGTCAATATATTTTTGAGATTATGTAGTGATTTAAAACCAACAGTGTCACCATAATAGACAAAGACTCACTGAAGGACATGTAAATATATTTTTCCCCTCAGAACCAATACCTGAGGTTACTGTTGATTGGTTTATTTTATTATTGTCACAAAACATTGAGACTGAAATTAGTTCTAGGGGATTCTCACCTGAGCTCAGAGTCTTCCTGTTCTTTTGAAATCCATGATGGGTATTTCACCCTCAATGTTCAACCAGTAAGGTATAACATGATGTGGGGTCAGTGACTTGGCCAGATAACTCTCATAAATTTCTGAAACTCCAATTTTCCAGTTCATAAAAATGGGCATTGGTTCATGGACTCTGTACTGTTACTAACCAGTCCTCAAAAGTTGCTTCATTTTATGATCTTGAAAACAGTTACCGGTGTCTGTCAGTTGGCTAACTCATTGATCCTGCCACATAAATTGCCACTTGGTTTGTATGCAATTTGACAAACCAATGGTGTTTTGCCATCTATTTCTATTCTACATCACCAGCTGCATGTCCAGTCTTCTTGGAAGGATGTATGTTGTTAAAAGCATGTTGTTTTCTGGAGAAAAAAATACCCTTATGTATTTCATTTCTGAATCTGTATATGAAGCTTTGTGTATGTCTCTCTCGCTCTCCCTTTCATTTCCCTGTAAATGGCCTTAGAGCTCTGTACAGAACATCTCTTTGTCTCTCTCTGCTGTCACCCTCAAATCCTGTGTAGTTTTTGTAAAGCTCAGGGAGATTAGCTGCCATTTTGCTGTAATTTTTTTGTATTTACACCACTTTACTCTGTGATGAACAGAGGTTGTAAATAAACATTTGAATTTGCTTCCAACTGTCTGACTGATTCCTTGTGCTATGTCAGAGGTTGCAAAAGCAGATACACTGCTACGGGGCAAAATAAAAATGTTCTGGGGTAACCCTATGGTGCATCATATTACTTTCAAGAAATGCACAAACTCTTGTGTTCTTTCGTTTTTTTCTTTTGTAATTTTTTTTTTTGTAATCCTCCTTACCTGCCATGGTTACAGGATCTAGTGCCTTTGTTTTACTTCCTGCACATCATTGCATCTTTACCTTGCCTTGTTCTTGATGCATGTATACAGAATATATATAGCAGCACAGACCACACATCTTCCTGTTTTCTAACCTCCCCCCCTCTTCTCAGGCACTAAAATGATTTAATCTCTACAGCCTACTGAAGCACATTGCAAATTCTAAAGTCAGTTAAGATTTTTGTAGATTGCTAGCAACATTGACATAGTACAATGCAGAAAACACACATGCTGATACTTTACAGGAACAAATGAAGAGTCTCTGTGAAAACACACTTTACAGGTGATTCACTGCTTTGTACTTGTAACATGGTCTGGTCAAGTTTGATTGACTTGTACCTGGAGATGTCCATCAAAGTGAAAGGGGTGGGACCTGAGGGGGGCAAGGGCCTCTCAAATTGGCCAGGGGGCACTCCCAAGGTCTTTGGGCCACTTCCTGGAAAGAGAACAATGAGCTGACATTCTCCCCTTCTTCCTGGAAAAAAAGCAGTGCATAAAGAGTTATTAATACACAGAGGCTGATAATGACGAGGCCGTGGGACCGCAGGGAGAAGGTCAGGCCCAGCTAATCAGTAATCATGACTTGCTTTGTCCTGTCGCCACCGCTATATTGTCATGACCACTCTGGTGCTAAGAACGCAAAAAAATTATAGGACACAATACAGTAAACATCATATAAAAAAGGCATTGCAGGATCTAATGGTTTATATGTAGGTTAGTGAGGTTTTTGTTCTGATCAGTTATCTGGCATCATCGTAACAGTAGCATTAAATCCACTCAGTTCAAAGGTCCAACACTCCATCCCTCAATCAAGTTGGAGTAAATCTAGAACTAATCATGTAGTAGTTACATCAAATCAACGTTTTTTTGTCACGTACACAGATTTGCAGGTATTATGGCAGGTGCAGCGAATTGTTTGTGTTACTGGCTCCAACAGTACATAACTCAACCCCTTAGTGAACTGACATCTGATTTTAATCCATTTCTTTCTCTTACCCTCCATGCTGTTCGATAAATGTAATTGCTTTGTCAATGTCCTTGTGTGAACAACTATTTAAGTACATGGTGGTCTGCAAGGGCAACAGCTTCCATTTGGGCAGGGATAACATCAGAACACCACAGTAACACTGGGAACGTTGTTGGCTTGTGGTGCTGGGTGTGAGAATGTGCATGAGTGAGTGTGTGTATGGGTGCATGGCTGTGTATTAAACTGTTGTCGGAGTGCTCTCAACATATTACTAATAGCTCTTCTAGCCTATTCTTGCAATTCTTTCCTATGGAAACAATCTGCCACAGATATGGGAGGATTGATAGATTTCCAATCCAATAAAATCCTTCTGCAGGCTAACAAGGAGGCAAAGGCAATGGCATCCAGCTGTCCATTGGTCAGAGAAGGATTGTTGTTTGGTACTCCAAAAATAGCAATTTCTGCACTAGGCTGCAACTTTATATAAAATGCTTCAGAAAGGGATTTAAATATAGTGGACCAATAATCTGCCAGATGGGGACAGGACCAGAACATGTGGGTCAAGTCCACCAAGGAGCCTTTACACCCGTCACATGTACCATCAATATTTGGGTAGAATTTGGACAATCTGGCCTTACTGGAATGGATACGGTGAAGTACCTTAAACTGTATAAAGCTGAGCCGGTCACAAGAGGAGCTTCCATTTACCCTAAGTAAGGTACCATTCAGATCTCTCCACCAATTTTCCTTTCCCACTCAGATCAGATTTTATTGAGTGACGTGTTATCAAGGGACATGATTATCTCAAAAATACGGGATATGAGTCCCTTTAGTTGAAAAGGTGTTTTCAAAAGGCCATCCAGACCCGATCCGGGTGATAGAATTGGAAAGGTTGGGCATTGAGTGCGAATAAACTGGCGATTTGAAATACCTACAGTGGGGGAAAAAAGTATTTAGTCAGCCACCAATTGTGCAAGTTCTCCCACTTAAAAAGATGAGAGAGGCCTGTAATTTTCATCATAGGTACACGTCAACTATGACATTGTAGGATTTTTAATGAATTTATTTGCAAATTATGGTGGAAAATAAGTATTTGGTCACCTACAAACAAGCAAGATTTCTGGCTCTCACAGACCTGTAACTTCTTCTTTAAGAGGCTCCTCTGTCCTCCACTCGTTACCTGTATTAATGGCACCTGTTTGAACTTGTTATCAGTATAAAAGACACCTGTCCACAACCTCAAACAGTCACACTCCAAACTCCACTATGGCCAAGACCAAAGAGCTGTCAAAGGACACCAGAAACAAAATTGTAGACCTGCACCAGGCTGGGAAGACTGAATCTGCAATAGGTAAGCAGCTTGGTTTGAAGAAATCAACTGTGGGAGCAATTATTAGGAAATGGAAGACATACAAGACCACTGATAATCTCCCTCGATCTGGGGCTCCACGCAAGATCTCACCCCGTGGGGTCAAAATGATCACAAGAACGGTGAGCAAAAATCCCAGAACCACACGGGGGGACCTAGTGAATGACCTGCAGAGAGCTGGGACCAAAGTAACAAAGCCTACCATCAGTAACACACTACGCCGCCAGGGACTCAAATCCTGCAGTGCCAGACGTGTCCCCCTGCTTAAGCCAGTACATGTCCAGGCCCGTCTGAAGTTTGCTAGAGTGCATTTGGATGATCCAGAAGAGGATTGGGAGAATGTCATATGGTCGGATGAAACCAAAATATAACTTTTTGGTAAAAACTCAACTCGTCGTGTTTGGAGGACAAAGAATGCTGAGTTGCATCCAAAGAACACCATACCTACTGTGAAGCATGGGGGTGGAAACATCATGCTTTGGGGCTGTTTTTCTGCAAAGGGACCAGGACGACTGATCCGTGTAAAGGAAAGAATGAATGGGGCCATGTATCGTGAGATTTTGAGTGAAAACCTCCTTCCATCAGCAAGGGCATTGAAGATGAAACGTGGCTGGGTCTTTCAGCATGACAATGATCCCAAACACACCGCCCGGGCAACGAAGGAGTGGCTTCGTAAGAAGCATTTCAAGGTCCTGGAGTGGCCTAGCCAGTCTCCAGATCTCAACCCCATAGAAAATCTTTGGAGGGAGTTGAAAGTCTGTGTTGCCCAGCGACAGCCCCAAAACATCACTGCCCTAGAGGAGATCTGCATGGAGGAATGGGCCAAAATACCAGTAACAGTGTGTGAAAACCTTGTGAAGACTTACAGAAAACGTTTGACCTGTGTCATTGCCAACAAAGGGTATATAACCAAATACTTATTTTCCACCATAATTTGCAAATAAATTCATTAAAAATCCTACAATGTGATTTTCTGGATTTTGTTTTCTCATTTTGTCTGTCATAGTTGACGTGTACCTATGATGAAAATTACAGGCCTCTCTCATCTTTTTAAGTGGGAGAACTTGCACAATTGGTGGCTGACTAAATACTTTTTTTCCCCACTGTAAATAAACTTGAATGGGGTAGATTGAATTTGATAGCGAGGTCTTCGAAATTGGCAAAGGTGTCATCAATATAAAGGTCATTAAATTTAGTAAGGCCATTCCTCTGCCACAGCCTGAAAGCTGAATCCAGTTTGCCTGGAAGGAAGAGGTGATTATTACATATAGGACCTTGAAAAGAGAAATCACAGAGTTTAAAATGTTGACAGAATTGAGTCCAAATTTTAAGAGTATTGACAACAATTGGATTGGATGTGTAGTGCGAAGCTGAAAGAGGGAGATTGGAGGTGACTAAAGCTGACAAAGAGGAAGAGAAACAGGAGTTGGCTCCTGTTTGACACCAGTCCGTTTCTGGGGTGTGAAGCCAGTAAACAATCTGTTGTATATTTGCTGCCCAGTAATAATCCATAAAGTTAGGAAGGGCTAGTCCTCCGTGTGTTCTATCTCTCTGGAGGAATACTTTACGTATTCTTGGATTCCCACGCCCCATAAAAACAAATATAAGCTTATCCACTGAAGTGAAAAAAGACTGGTAAAAAAAAGAGGGAGACATTGGAACAAATAAATAAATCTGGGCAATACAATCATCTTGATACAATTCACTTTACCAGCTAAAGTAAAAAGGAGAATACTCCATCTCTGAAAGTCCACTTTAAGTTTGCTAATCAGGGGAGTAAAGTTGTCATCATGGAGGGAAGACAAGGTACGGGTGATATTGATCCCTAAATATTTAAAGCCAGACTTGGACATACGAAATGGAATAGTATCCCCTGGAATTTGTAACGCTAATTCATTAATAGGAAAAAATTCACTTTTATAACCCGAAAACACACCAAACCTACGCAGTAGGTCCACTACCTCAGGGACACACCCTTCAGGGTCTGAGATATATCAAAGCAAATCATCTGCATACAAGGAAACTTTGTGTTCCAGTCCCCATCTGTAGATACCATGTATTGAGAGTGTGGCCTTTAGCATAATAGAAAGGGGTTCTATCGCGGGGACATTGGACATCCCTGGCGTGTGGCCCTTGATAATGGGAAATACTGTGAACAAAGTCTGTTTGTAAGTACTGATGCCTTGGGTGATGAGTACAACAGTCAGACCCAGGAAATGAAGTTTGCACCAAAGCCACATTTTCCCAGTACAGAGAATAAATATTCCCATTCTACCCTATCAAATGCCTTCTCCGCATCTAAAAAGATAACTACTTCAGGAACGTCCGAAGATGCAGGAGAGTGTATGACATTAAGCAGACGTCGAATGTTAGAAAAGGAGTGGCGACCCTTAATAAACCCTGTCTGATCAGTCGATATGATGCCTGTCATAATGGACTCTATTCAAGAGGCAAGCAATTTCGCTAATATTTTAACATCTGCATTTAAATGTGAGATCGGTCTGTATGAGCCACACTCTGATGCATCTTTGCCGGGTTTTAACAAAAGTGTGATCGACGCCTCTGTCAGGGTTTGGGGTAAAACACCCTGGTCCAGGGCGTTTTCAAACATTTCAAGCAGGAGTGGGGCCAGTTTGGCAGAAGACTTCTTGTAGAGTTCGATTGGGTAGCCATCTGGGCCAGGGGATTTCCCACTTTGCATTGCTGTAATTGAATTAATAATCTCCCCTAAATGCAAAAAGGTTGATCGATTTCCTCTCTCTTCTCTGCGCTAATGGTAGGAGTTTCCAAGTTGTCAAGAAAATCATTCATAATTTAATTATCTTCACGTGATTCTGACGTATAAAGATCTGAATAAAATGTTTTGAAAGTATTATTGATTTCAGTGGGACTAACTGTTAAGACACCCGAGGTGTTGTGAATTTGAGTGATCAGCTGTGAGGCAGATTTGCACTTGAGTTGATGAGCTAGAAGTCGACCAGCCTTTTCTCCATGTTCGTAAACAAAACCACGTGCGCGGAGTAGCTTCTGCTCAGCCTTATCTGTGGATAATAAATTGTACTGAGATTGAAGACTGAGCCTTTCTTTATAAAGTTATGGTGATGGAGAGGCAGAGTATTGTTGGTCTAATTCCAGAATTGGGTCGATCAGCTGTTGGTGTTTAATTTTCCGTTGTTTATTGAGAAGAGAGGAATAGGAAATTATTTCGCCTCTAAGAACAACTTTAAGTGTTTCTCAAGGTGTAGATGGAGAGATCGATTCTGTTTTATTTGTCTCAATAAAGACATCAATTGCATTCGATAGAATGGTGCAGAATGAATTGTTTGAAAGTAAAGATGAGTAAAGTCTCCATGGGGGGTGATCTGTATAGTTCAATGAGAATGAGAGGTCGAGCGACAGAGGAGCATGGTCACTAATAACAATGGCAGAGTATTCTAATTTCTTAACAGAGGGGAGAAGGGCTTTTTCAGTGAAAAAGTAGTATATTCTAGAATATGAGTGGTGCATTTGTGAAAAGAAAGAAAATTATTTGTTACTGGGAAAAAGGAATCTCCATGGATCGACACATCCCACCTGGCTCATAAACGCAGACAAAGCGCTGGACATTTTTGAGGGAGATAATGATCTAGGGTTTGAGCGGTCCAAGAGTGGGTGGATCAAACAATTCAAGTCGCCTCCAAAGATTAAATAGTGTGAGTTGAGATTGGGCAGCAAAGAAATATGTTTGTTAATAAACTCAACATCATCCCAATTGGGAGCATACACATTTACAAGCAAAACAGAGGTGTGAAAGAGAGAACCAGATACCATAACAAAATGCCCCTGTGGATCCGATATTATATCAGTAGCAATAAATTGTACTTTCTTATGAATAAGTATTTCTGTTCCCCTTGCCTTAGCATTGAATTTTTGTCATACCCAAGCTTTACGGCGTCTACCATGATCTGCTGTACACAGATGTGTTTCTTGTAAGAATGCTATATCAGTTTTTAAATTCTTAAGATGAGCAAATACTCTAGCCCGTTTAACTGGGCCGTTCATTGCCTTGACGTTCCAGCTTGTAAACCTAATAGCTGACCCCCCAACTCCCACCCCAATATCTGAATTGTCAGTCATTAAAAGTTGAGATTACTAAATTATAACTGGAATAGAGATGAAAACCCTGTATAAGACCACCAATCATATCCTGTGACAAAAAAAGCATGTACTGAAAAGTTAGACAAAACACTGTTGAGGTAGAATATGTAACAATCAAATGGTTAATGAAGGCAAAGAAATTGCTAAATTCACCACCACATTCAAATAACCCAGTCAGTCCATCAGCACTCCGGTTTTTGTTGTGCGTAGCTAGCCATGTTAGCAAGTCAGCCCAATGTTCCTGTTTTCTGAAATCTTCTCAGCCAAGTATAGACGTAATAAAGATATCCCTGGGTGCTCCTGGAGTTAAGCATTCATCTTGTTGCCGTGTAAAAATACATTTAAAAAAGTGGCATAAGCTAGCCAGCCAATTTAATTGTGATGTGTTAGCTAACATTTCCACTAATCTCAGTCAAATAAAACTAAATAATATAAAGATGTAATCGGGTGCTCCCGGAATGAGAAAATACAAACACTGCTTTCATGTGAAAAGTAATATCCAAGTGGATGTCATGAAAATCAGTCCGTTACCAGCTAGCAAAGTAGCCAGCCACATATTCCTCCCGCCATGGCTAGCCAGCTGGGCCGCTTCCTTTACTCTATGCACCGGACATAGAATGTTTTAGCCTCGGCCAGTGTGTCAAAAGTTAGGGTCTCTCCCTCGTAAAAGACACGAATACGGGCAGGGTGTAGGAGCTGAAACTTTATCCCCTTCTTATAGAGACAGGTTTTGATGTCCTTGAATTCAGCTCTTTTCTTCACAATATTAGCACTCAGGTCCGGGTAGAATCGTATATCTTGGCCACAGAATTTTGGTTGATGCTCCCTCGCCCAGCGCATTGCACGTTCCTTGTCTTGGTAATGAAGAAAGCAGGCTATGATCGCCCTAGGCCGCTCCCCTGAGTTGGGTTTGGGGGCGAGGGATCTGTGCGCTCGGTCGAGCTCCGGCAGCTTATCAAAGACACCGTTACCCATCACTTCCACCAACATGTCGGAGACAAATTTCACAGGGTTGACTCCAGTCTCAATTCCCTCCATGACGCCAACAATCCGGATGTTTTCCCTTCTGGTATAATTCTCCAACGAATCTACCTTGGAAAGTAGAGCTCTGTTGGCCGTTTTCATATGAGATACAGCTGCCTCTAGCTCGGCAATCCGCTCGGTGTTGTCAGTGAAAACCTTCTAGTGTAGTGAGGCGTCGCCCAAACGTGTTGACTGTTTCTCGAAAGGCGTCAATGGAAGTTTGGAGAGGTGCCAGTGAAATGCTGATGAGAGAAGCCATATCCTCTTTTAGGCTACTTCTTTGTTTAGCTAGCTCAGCTACAAGCGTGGTCATAGACAAGGCCTCCGACTCTACAGCAGGGCTGGCCGCGGCAGCCATTTTCTGTGTTCGAGTAGTTGGTTCAGCCTTCGACGATGTGTTAGTCGTAGCACTTCTCTTCGGGTTGGTCTTGCTCATGGTACCATGAAAAGTGATTAAAAGAATATAACCAACTGATACATCCACATAAGAACTAACAGCGGCGTGTAAAAATTTTTAATTGGGGACCTCTCAAACACGTCTTCTTACATCGCCCGACCGGAACTCACCCTCGTCTCTGACATCTCTAGCCACCATTCACTATACTGCTCTGTAGTTCTAGTAAGTTTGCCATAATTGACTGCAGTTGCATACACTGCCTCACGTTTCATGTTATGTAACGTTACATGACATTATATCTATTCTTATAACCTTGTTATTTGTTTTCTGACCAACCATGGTATGCTTGCTGAGTGTGTGTGTGTGTGTGTGTGTGTGTGTGTGTGTGTGTGTGTGTGTGTGTGTGTGTGTGTGTGTGTGTGTGTGTGCGTGCATGCCTGCCTGCATACATGTGAGTGTGTGTCAATGGAGGCTCTTCAGAGTAGGAAGGGGAGGAATTTCAGAAAAATGAAAATGGTGAAACATTAAAAAAGTTATCCTTTTTAGAAAAAAATATACTAAATCTATTCTTATGTCACCAAATAACTGATTAAAACACACTATTTTGCAATGAAGGTCTACAGTAGCCTCAACAGCACTCTGTAGGGTAGCACCATGGTGTAGCTGGAGGACAGATATTTTCCATCCTGCTCTGGGTACAGTGACTTTAATACAAAACCTAGGAGGCTCATGGTTCTTACACAGTAATTATGACGACTTCCGGAGGATGTCCTCCAACCTATCAGAGCTCTTGCAGGATGAACTGACATGTTCATCCAATCAAAGGATCAGAGAATGAATCTAGCTAGTACTGAAAGCATAAGCTACAGCTAGCTAGCACTGTAGTGCATAGAATGTGGTGAGTAACGGTAGCTAACGCACTTTTGTATATCGCGCTGTTCCGTACATTTGTCATTATTTTAGTGCCCCAAAAACGTAATACTTCCAGGTCAACTGTAATATAAATATCATTGTAAAGCACAATTTCTCCCCTTTCCAGCAAAGTCAATGACGAGACCTTCATGCTGCCCATCTCTGCATGACTGAAGAAAGCAATGGAGCTCCGCCAGGTCTTTTAAAAAATGGCAGCATGAAGCTACTGCGTCATAGTGAAAGGGGGAGATATGTTGTGTGGGGAACCGGCTTTTTTCACCCAATTTGTCCAACTTATCACCTCTAAAATGTAAATAAAACACTATAAAGAGTTTATATAATGTCTCATTACATACCTATTTGAAGGTTTGAGTCGAATTTGAATAGGGTTTTTAGGGCGGCGCTAAATTTATCTTCACAGTTAAACTGTGGGTGTCACGTTTTTTGAGAGTCATGATGGCTCGCAGTGATTACGTGAAAAATGTACGATTGATTGAATTAACTCTTGATGAACTTTTTATTTATTTTTAATTTTTGTTTCTTTTTATTAATGTTTTTTAAAAACGGATCAGCTTAATATTGCAGATAGATTGTATCTTCTATCAATGTAATTGTCTGCATCACTTCCAATCCCCCATGTTTTTTTAATATTTTAATATTTTTATATATATATACTCCCCTTTATTACTTTTCAACCCCACCATCCTTTCCCTACTTGGAGTAAATTAGTGAACAACAATGCCCAGGCCTCTACTTCCGGTCTATACTTACTATCTACACCTTATGGACAGAGTTAATTTTACAATAATTCTATTATATATATTTTTATTTATTTTATTTTTTATTGCTCCTGAACTTCTTCTACTCTCAACCTCTCCGATCATCCTCACGATGTCCATCCGGTCCGCCTCTACATGCCACATCCTTCCAACTGTGCTCCCTCCCAAAAGCTCCCAACATACAACCCATACACTTATCATGGACACAGTATGCCTACATTATTAGCTATCTTTGTTATTATTTGTTGTTATTTGTTATTAGTCCCATCCTTCAACTCTATTCAATACCTCCCATCTATCTCTTAACACCATCCATATAGGATTTCTATTTGCCATATATATTTCAACCGTACTGTGATGTTTTACAAAAGTTCTGAACCTTTCTATTCTCATTGCTTCTACAGATTGTGAATTAAAAATAAACATTTTTGCTAAAAGTATTATTATATTATTGATTGATTGACTATGACTTTTCAGATCACCCAGTAATGCTATCTGCAAGGTTAGTTCCAGGTAAATATTGCAATCCTTTAGCCATTCCTGGACCTGTGTCCAAAAACAAGCTACAAATGGACAGAACCAAAACAAATGATCTAATGATTCTGTCTCTTCACAGCAAAATCTGCAGAGCTGGGAAGATTGTATCCCCCATATAAATAACATTCTATTGGTAGCAAGAATTTTATATAATAATTTAAATTGAAAGATTTAAATTTTTGAATCCGGTGTCGTTTTGCGTGTCAGTTCATAAACACTATGCCATGGGATCAGTACGTCAAAGATCTCTTCCCAACTATTTTGCAATCTATATGGGACGGCTGTCAATCCATTGGTCCTTAAGTGAAACTGATATACTTTTTTATTTATCACAGTTTTCCTTAACCAATTATGTTCTTTAATGCAAGGCCGACAGACAAGTTCCTTACTTTCTCCCCCTTCCACTTTCCTCTTCCACTTTTGCGGTAAGGCTGCAATTATTTGGTTGTAATTTTGGGTAGAGCAGACATTTCCATATGTTTTTGTCAGCTGCATGTGCGACATAACTCCACCAGTCCTACCGATGATATCATTTACGAAGATTATACCTTTTTTAAACATTCTGTCAAAAAAGAAAGGTTTTTTGTCAATTAGTATATTTGAATTTAACCACAATATTTGTTGCATTATTTGTTCTGTCGTTTCTGGAGGATTAAATTGAAATTGCAACCAACTTTCTATGGCTTGTTTTAGAAATAGTGACATTTGGGAGATTATTTCCTTTTCAAATAACTGAAAGTGAGTGGTTGTAATCTGAATAAAGGGAAAAAGGCCTTTCTTGAACATTGGGTGAGACAATCTTACTAATTTGCTTGAGAACCAGTTCGGATTTAAGTATAACTTTTGTATGACTGAAGCTTTTAGTGATAGGTCTAATGCTTTAATATTTAATAATTTCTGTCCTCTGAATTCATATTCATTATATAAATATGCTCTTTTAATTTTGTCTGGCTTGCCGTTCCAAATAAAATTGAATATTTTTTTCTCATATAATTTAAAAAACTGTTCACTAGGCGTAGGCAAGACCATAAGCAAATAGGTAAACTGGGATAATACTAAAGAGTTAATCCGGGTGATTTTTCCACAAATTGACAGGTATTTTCCTTTCCATGGTAGTAAGATCTTATCTATTTTTGCTAACTTTCTATTAAAATGTATTGAAGTGAGATCATTTATTTCCTTTGGGATATGTATTCCGAGTATATCCACATCACCATCAGACCATTTTATTGGTAAACTACATGGTAATGTAAAAATTGTATTTTTTAGTGATCCAATACGTAATATAGTACATTTGTCATAATTTGGTTGTAATCAAGAGAGGTTAGAAAATGTATCTAGATCCTCTATGAGGCTGTGGAGGGATTCTAGTTGTGGATTTAAAAGAAAACATGAATCGTCAGCGTACAATGACACCTTTGTTTTTAAGCCCTGTATTTCTAATCCTCTGATATTATTATTGGATCTGATTTTAATAGCTAACATCTCGATGGCCACAATAAATAGATATGCCGATAGTGGACAACCTTGTTTCACTCCTCTTGACAGTTTAAAACTTTCGGAGAAATAGCCATTATTTACTATTTTACACCTAGGGTTACTATACATGATTTTGACCCATTTTATAAGAGATTCTCCAAAATTGAAATGCTCCAGGCATTTATATATAAACCCCAGTCGAACTTTATCAAATGCCTTTTCGAAGTCTGCTATGAATAGCAGGCCTGGTTTCCCATATTTTCCATAGTGTTCTATTGTTTCCAATACTTGCCTTATATTATCTCCAATGTATCTTCCATGTAAAAAACCTGTCTGATTAGAATGAATAATATCCGACAATACCTTTTTAATTCTATGCGCTATACATTTTGCTAGGATTTTTGCATCACAACACTGAAGTGTAAGGGGCCTCCAATTTTGTAAATGGACTGGATCTTTATATTTTCCACTTGTATCCTGTTTCAGTAATAATGAGATCAGACCTTCTTCTTGAGTGTCAGATAATCTACCATTTACATAGGAGTGGTTAAAACATGCTAATAACGGTCCTCTTAGTATATCAAAAAAGGTTTGGTATACCTCGACTGGTATGCCATCCAACCCTGGAGTTTTCCCAGACTTAAAGTCTTTAATTGCATCCAGAAGTTCCTCCTCTGTAATTTCACCTTCACATGAGTCTTTCTGTGTGGCTGTTAATTTGACATTATCAATAGAAAAAAAATCTCTACAATTAGCTTCAGTTAGAGGAGATGGAGGCGACTGAAAATAAAACATATGCTTAAAGTACTTTGTTTCTTCCTTCAAAATATCATTTGGTGAATTATGGGTGACTCCGTCAATTGTAACCAGTTTCATTAAGTTCTTTTTGGTAGCATTCCTATGTTGAAGATTAAAAAAGAATTTTGTGCATTTTTCCCCATATTCCATCCAGTTTGCTTTATTTTTATAATATATTACACTTGATCTTTCTTGAATAAGTTTCTCCATTTCTTTTTGTTTTTCCTCTAATTTATTCTGAGCCTCTATGTTACAGTTTTTATTGCCATCTATCTGTTCTGTTAGACTTTCTATTTCCTTTCTTAGTATAAACTCTTTTGACCTAAATTGCTTTTGTTTTCGAGATGAGTACTGAATTGCATGGCCTCTAAAGGCACATTTAAAGGTGTCCCATACAATAAGGGGATTCGCTGTACCTATGTTATGTTGGAAAAAGTCAGTTATAAATTCCTTTGTTCTAATTATAAATAAATTATCATCCAATAGGCTTTGATTAAATTTCCAATATCCTCGCCCACGTGGAAATTCAGTAAGAGTAATGTATATGCCTATTATATGATGGTCCGACCGCATTCTGTCCCCTATCAACACTTTTTTTTACTTTTGGTGCCAACGAGAATGAGATAAGAAAGAAGTCAAGACGACTAGCTTGATTCAGTCTCCGCCATGTATATCTCACTAGATCAGTATATTTAAGCCTCCATATATCTACTAGTTCTAATGTATCCATGACATTCACAATTTCCTTAAGAGCATGTGGGTGATTGTTTGTGGTGTGATTTCCTTTACGGTCCCTATTGATGAATGTAGTGTCGAGTCAAAGTTGCTAGTCATTGCTGATAAACAAAGGTGTCCGCTCATACTGAACCTTGATCATAAGTTTATTCATATCACAAGCTTTCAGCATGAGTTTACGGATGTCATGACCACCCGGAGAGCGGCGTCCCAGATTGCAATGGCCGCTCTAACCTCTTCTTCCTTTTTACCCAGTATATATAATCTTCCCAAGATATGGGTGGCTCCCTCTACTGTCCAATCCCCTGTCTACAACACACACTTCCTGTCTTTTGTATGTGGCGTCACACTAAAACATTCCCTCTGACACTAAATAAACATCCTCTCAGGTTCCACTTAAAAACATTAACAAAGTCATAATCTTAATACACTACATTCCCCCCTTCGAGACGAACTAAAAGTCTCGAAAACAAACAGAATAGGATTATGACAAGTAGCAATTTATCTTATTGAGTATCTTTAACATTAAACCAAAAACATTTCCCTCTGGAGTGTAAATACCTTTCTATGAAATATGAACAAATGTTTATGGAGTGTGAGAGCGAAAAACTGTCTGGCAGCCTTCGTTCCAAATATCCATCCATCAATCAAGACAGTAAAATTCTCTCACGGCCCCTCTGCCCCAGGCAACCAGCTAGGTACTCCAGATCAATTCATAAATCTTTATCAATGCATTTGAAACTATGATGCAATTAAATACACATGTAAGCCCCAGCAAACAAAATACTATCCAAAATGTCCACTCTCAGGCTGGTCGACCCATCGGACCCTACAGTGGATCTCTATCCCTGCCTAGACTCCCTGTCCCTAAGCATTCACGAAATAAACAAAAACATCTAAGATCCCCACATGTATTCAATAACATCAAATATCATTCTACAAAAAGTAATACCTAAGAATATGACACAAATTATGTATTACACATGCAAATATGTCTATATTTCATTGCAGACACTGGAATGTAGTCCACTACACTTCATCTCCTCCGTAGTCTCGACTTCCAATGCATCTTCGATGATGGAATCGGAACCTTTCCACACCTTCCTTGTTCCATCTCCTCCAGTCATTCTCCTTTCATATTGTCCCTGTTTGAGTATTTCAATCTCTACATATTCCCCCAAATGCTTCTGGAAGAAAAGAAAAGACCAAACAGTATCTTTTGCAAAACAACACTTTCAAATTAAAACATCAATATCAACTAAGAATATAAAAAATGATATATAAATGATGTATGAATCACATTATCCTATTTCCCCCCTTTGATTCATAACATCATACTAAAATCACACTACTATTGAATTTTTTTTTGAAAAATGATCAAATAATCAAAAAGGATATTTATCCATCAATACTCCATCCAGTCCCACTTGTCCATCTTCATCCAGATCAGGAACAGTCAACAACGGCATCTGAGTGTTGTCTCCAGGCATCACAACTCCAACCTATCTCAATATCATAGCTTTCTCAAAGGTCAGTGTCACGATTGTCTAATGAGGAGGACCAAGGCGCAGCGTTGAAAGTGAACATAGTATTTATTAGACTGATCACACGATCAAAATAACTGACGAAAACGTGATGTCTCTGGTTACATAAACAAACCAAAATGAGAACAAGAAACCACAACACAAAGTGAAAAGACCGATAGTTAAATATGGCTCCCAATCAGAGACAACCAGCTGACACTCGTTGCCTCTGATTGGGAGTCACTCAGGCCAACATAGATATACAAACATAGACTTACACACCCTGGCTCAACATAACATAGGCCCCAGAGCCAGGGGCGTGACAGTACCCCCCAAAGGCGCGGACTCCGACCGCGCCAAACAACCACAACAGGGGAGGGACCGGGTGGGCACTCCGCCTCGGCGGCGGATCCGGCTCGGACATGACCCAGGCACGGGTTGTGCTGGACTGACGACGCGCAACCCTGGCTTGGTGCGTGGAGGAGGAACGGGCCTTACCAGGCTGACGACGCCCACCGTAGGCTTGGTGCGTGGAGCAGGGACCGGCCGGACTGGGCTGACGAAGCACACCACTGACTTGGTGCGGGGAGCAGGAACGGGCCGGACCGGGCTGACGAAACGCACCACAGACTTGGTGCGGGGAGCAGGAATTAGCCGAACCGGGCTGACGACGCGCACCACTGACTTGGTGCGGGGAGCTTGGATGGGCCGGACTGGGCTGGCGACGCGCACCACCGACTTGGTGCGGAGAGCAGGAACGGGCCAGACCGGGCTGACGACGCGCACCACTGACTTGGTGCGGGGAGCAGGAATGGGCCGGACCGGGCTGACGACGCGCACCACTGACTTGGTGCGGGGAGCAGGAATGGGCCGGACCGGGCTGACGACGCGCACCACTGACTTGGGGCGGGGAGCAGGAACGGGCCGCGCCGGGCTGACGACACGCACCACAGGCTCGATGCGAGGAACAGGAACAGGCCGGACCGTACTGGGGACACACACCACTGGCCCTACGCAGGGATCAGGAACGGGCCGGACCGGACTGGTAACACACCCCAGTACCTCTCGCCGTGCCTCCACACTTTCCCTCTCCTCTGTGACCAGTGGCCCCCTTAACCTGGCGGCCTTCTCTGCCAACCCTCTGCACCACTCTATCCCGTACTCCTGCTGCCCCGTCGTCCACGGTGTGAGCCCCCCCCTAAAAAATTTCTGGGCTTGTCTCTCCCCCGTGGACCAGGCCTCCATGGTTCTCGTCCAATTCTCTCTCCACTTCTCGTAATTCCAGCCTTTCTCCTCGTCACGCTGCTTGGTCTGGTTTTGGTGGTTTCTTCTGTCACGATTGTCTAATGAGGAGGACCAAGGCGCAGCGTTGAAAGTGAACATAGTATTTATTAGACTGATCACACGATCAAAATAACTGACGAAAACGTGATGTCTCTGGTTACATAAACAAACCAAAATGAGAACAAGAAACCACAACACAAAGTGAAAAGACCGATAGTTAAATATGGCTCCCAATCAGAGACAACCAGCTGACACTCGTTGCCTCTGATTGGGAGTCACTCAGGCCAACATAGATATACAAACATAGACTTACACACCCTGGCTCAACATAACATAGTCCCCAGAGCCAGGGCGTGACAGTCAGTAACAAATTATAAAAGAAAACATCACACACAGTGCTATCAAAGCTGCTATTAAATCTGAACCATCACTGCTCCCACTTGGCCTAACTGATCTTGCAACCAAGACTTCACTGACCATCCAGCTCCTTCAGATCTACCAAATGCATCCCTTATATTCTTCAATGCATCTATAACCCTTAGTGATATTATCTGAACTATCTGGAATCAAAGTATAGCTAATATTATCAATATGATCTTCCCAAATGTTATACCATACCATGGAAAAATCCCCACTTCTCTCTTAGACTTATCCTCCAATGATAGGCTTCAAGACTATGAAATGTCGTCATTTCCCTTTTCACCCTACTTCCAAACCTAGAATCAGATTTATCTGTGTCCGGTGCTACCCCTCTTTTAATGGTAGAAACCTCATATGGAAGCTTCAACGTTGACATGTAACAACATCCTGTCCATCCATAGGGTAAGAATATATATGCTTTATCACCACAAACCCACCAAATATCTCTAAAATTCCCAATAGTCACATTGCCAGGCAAAATCTGATCTTCCACCATCAAAGTCCTGCTGTTCTTACTAACGGGAACATAAAAAGTAACATTATATTTCTCATCTCTAACCTTATGTTCATGCTTACCCAAAGTCATCATATAATCATCACAATCTGATATTCCCATGAACATACCCTTTCCATCATATGTTTTATTAGAACAAAAACAACTTTTAGTCCTCACTGATTTCACCTACAATGCTTCAGGGTTCGCTGTTAACTGATTTTCCTTCCCATCTAACAAATTCACATAGGGTAATTCATTTAACCAAGAACACCTAAACCTAGGCTTAAACAAATGTTTTGACAACGACATTATTTTATCTGTTAATGATTGTTGCTGATACAACAGCCATGACAAAGCATAAGATTGACACGTACTTGCTAGAGGTTGAACGACCGTCTCTAAAATGGAACCCCACGTGTCTGGTGCTGGAATTCTCAACAGACATGAACCCTCAAGATTCCTCACTGATCTTACAGAATGAGCTAGCTGCTGGAACCAAAGATTCCTACCTGCCCATCCATCTTTAATTTTCACAACAGAAGAATCAAACCCATATGCCTTCCATTTAGTTTCTCTCTTCCCTAACGAGCGGTACTGATCAAATACCTCTCCTTGTCTGTCATTAAAATCAAAGAACTCATCCTGTACCTCCATGATAGTATCCTTCACTATTTCAGATGAATCTATATTCTTCTCTACCACCATCTGCTCTCCTATTTTAACCCTATCCTTACTACCATTGACAGCACTCTCCATCCGTATCATAAACTCCTGAGTCACTCTTGCTACATCCTTTAATTTCAGAAAAGTTGTTGTTGGTGTCGGTGTCATACTTCCTACATTTGTTATTGCCGTCGTACCATTAATCCCTTTCAAAGTTACCATTAAAGTAGTTGATTTAGTTGATGTATTAACACCCTTAACTACTTCTAGTGGGAAAGCTACCGATATCCTCTGTGTATCATTTACTGTTGGAGTGGCTACTGTAATATATTGCTCCTGAACTCCTTTGGTGACTGTGGAAGCTTCAACAGACTTTCAACAGACTTCAAATCTTCCATTATAAGCGTCACTTTACGAATTAAATAGCCTTTTAACCAATAATTCTTAACCGGAACAAATTGTAATGCTTGCACTAGATAAGTACACATATATTCTCCCATATGCTTCTCTGTAACATTACGCAAAATAAGTGAACAATCACTCATAACCCTCTTCCACTTCATATCGTTGTACAAAATATACTTCCTTTCACTAGGGGGTACAGCTTCTACATCTGGTCCTGATAGCAATACTTCTTCTCCATAATTATCTCTCCATGTGGGAGGAACGTCACCATCCCCACTCCATCTCTCACAGCTACAAGGAAGATGAGCTGTATCACCCATCCTAACCCTAATAACAGTCTTTTTCCCCCTAAAATTGGTGCTGGAGCTATTGGTTCCCTTGTAATCAAATGCACTATATTTATGGCTTTAATAACTATCAATGTTGAAAGAGTTAAATTGCTTCTCACTGTTGTTATAATAAACTGAAGTGTTGATGTCCTTGTTGTTACTTCATCCATTCTCCCTAAGACTTTTAACTCCTTACTTGTATTTCCATCTATCACCACTAGTGTCACTACATTAACTATCAGTCCTAACTCTAATCCCTCACTTTCAAACTTTTGATTATAAAAAATACACCTACAATTACCTTGATCTTCCTGCTGGGAATTGTAAATATAGATACCCAATCACCCTCAATCTTCTCTTATCATTCAGCAACGCATACTTTCTCAATGCATCTGCTCCTAACAGATCTAAACTCCTACCATATCTATCTTCCCACTAAACTCTAAATTTTCCTTCACCACTGTTCTCTCTCTCTTACTACTAACTTTGAAACTTAGCTTATTGTCTTAGAGTTCCTTCAACCCTAGTTCTCCTAACTTTTTTATCTAATCTTTTCTCCTAACCTTTAAAAACCTTTACACTGATTTATTCACAAAATCCTTTACCACCAATTTTTAGAATATGTGATTGGGAAGTCCCCACCTGCTTCTGACTTCTTTACACACAGACTTGGCAAACGATCAAACATCTTTTAGCCTAGTTTGAAATCTCTTTCCCCTCTTGGTGTAGGAATGTAACCAAGAATAACAGTCACCCCTTTTAACTTTATTTTTCAGACAGATTGTCTAATAGACAGTCTAATAGATTATCATCCTTCCTAGGATATTATCTTTTCAAGCAAATATGATTCCCAAAAACCCTAATCTTTTAAAATCTTCTACCAGCCAGCCGTCTAGTGTACATCCTATTGTACAGTTCAATTTACACCATGCATCTCTTCCCAACAATGCAATAGGTATATGTTCTAATATTAGTATGTGTATTTTAATTTCTCTTTGATTTTTTATAGCAGAGCTCAATTGGTTCCTTAAGAGTAATCAGCTGTTTTACTTTCTCAAATCCCTATCCTAATTAGTTAATTTTACATAGTGAGATGTTTAACCTCTTTAGGCTCAACACAGATAAAAGCTTTTCCTCTATTCCTTCTTCTAGTCCTTTTTATTTTCACTTCAATTGTTAGATATTTTTTTCCCTAATCGGTGCTATCAGCTGACACCCCCCTTCGTATCTTCTAGGCACTCTAGAATCCTTGCTCCTTTAAGGGTTCACCTGGAGGACAGGTGATCTTCACTTGCTTCTTTATCTTCCTCAGAAATTCCCTCTGTTGTTTCCTCCTGGCGCATTGCACTCACAGGTAAAGTGACCAACCTGTCCACAATTATAACACTCTTCTGAAAGTTGCTGGAAGTGTAGCTGAACTCTTCCTCCTCCTTCTAAGCCTTCTCGTCCTCTTCCTCTCCAATTCTGTGTCTGTCCAGAAACTGGCTGTGGATATGAAACAACTGGTACCGCCCTTGGTGGCTGGTACAATTGCATTTGACCTTGTTCAGTTGAAGCTGTAGCAGTGATTGTTGATTTGGTTCACTCTGATTCTTCATAACCAAAGCTTGTTTCTTCTCCTTCTTCTTCTCCACCAGTTGTATTTGATTGAGTTTTCTGAGAGTTTCTTGGTCCTGTTCTTTCTTGTTGTTGACATATCAGTATTCTTCAACAGCTTATATTCTAAGTTTTGCCCTCGAAATATCATCTTCCATCATCTTCTTCCTAGTGGCCTTTTTCCTTGGCCTCAATGTATTCTTCTCCTCCAATTCTTGGGATCCTTTTCTCAGCAGTTTCTCCTCTCTTCTGTATCTTCAGCTTCTCGAGTTGTACTTTGCAGTTCTCTTACTTCTTCTAAATTATTCCCCTTATCCAGGCATGATACGCATCGGTCTATATCTCTTTCTATTTCTTCTGTGCTAATCATTGTTGAATAAAATCCTCTTGAACATAAAGCACCTTTAATCTCCAAGTCTTCATCTTTATCTTCATCTTCCCAAACCTCATTCTTCTCTTAGTTTCCAGACATCTCGGTTTTTTCTTACTTCTGGAGTTTTGGATTCATTTTTATGGTCGTTTCTGCTTGTCCTCTCTCTATTATTCGTTCATCTTCATCTCTGATGCAATAATCACCCTCCTGGATGATCACTGGAAGCTGAGGATAAACGTCCCTAAGCTCTACTTCCTTCTCATAAGGTGGGGGTCTTTTTGCTAAATCCGTATGTGAGAAAGGTGTAGTAACTTCTGCCATTAGTTTTTCTGTCGCCTTCTCTTCCTTTAGCATTTTCTCTATACCTTTGTTTATCTTATCGCTGGAATCTTTTATCAGTTTTTGTTTGAGAATGAAGGACAACTTAAGAACACCCAGCTCTCTTTGTGTCTTTTCTTTACGTTGTTCCCTTTTTCCCTTTCTTTTGATCTGCTTTATGAATTGACAGAAGCACTTTCATTATGTTGATGACGTCAGGGTTAAGATTCCCTCTACTAGCTATGGTTGTTCAATGTCAGGGCAACTTTTGTTTCATTTGCCGGATAACCTAGCAATACTTTAGTTAAAGGATTACTATTTTGTACTATATCAACAGGTGTAATTACCTTCATAGCCTTGATGTAGTTTTTCCCCATTGTAACAACTCTTTTATATTCCTTTATTGTGAATTATTTTATTTTAGACTATATAGCCTATGGCTTCCTCCCTTTAATTATTAATATAAACTAAAGAATCAAAAATATAAAATAAAATAATAATACTAATAATAATACTAAAAAATAGTACAAAAAAACATAATTTCTCCCAAATCAATCAATAAAAATATGAATATTAAAATAAAAAACATTTAAAAAATTCATTAAAAAATTTATGAATAATCAAACATATTTTTTTATTTCTATATCCTATTTTACTAATTTATCAATTAGTGGCTATTTTACCACATCCCTTCAGGAAAGTAAATGCAAGTAGTCAACTTCAGAGCAATCCAAAAATAAAGACTTCCAATCCTACAACACTACAATACCCATAAACCCCCTTGCTTTATAAGCACCCAATTATCTTAATTTTACAGAATAATGTCAGTACTCGATTCCCAACACAACTGTAATCAAACCAACTGATGCACAGAAACTCCAAAATGCAAATTTTATTCAATTGATCAGTCTGTTGCTAAGTCTCTGTGAAATTGTCATAACATCAAATATCCTGTAGGGGAAGATTTTGTAAACAGAACAGCACCAAAACCTTTTGACTCGATCCTCTGTCGCGTCACCCCTTGTCACGTGATGTACACGTCAGCACCTCCTCTCTTTCTCTCTCTCTCGTCCCATCGCCTCTCATATGACAAAAGAACAGAGAAACTGAAAAAGAATTTAGCAGTCTATGCAGTCACTGAGTCACTTCAACCATTCAATATTCCTCTGTTCACATTCGCTCTAAGAATTAACTCAGGAATCGCATAAATAGCTCTAACATTTTTATTTTATTTATTTATTTAATTACTTTTATTTTTAATCCGTCAACATATCTCTCTCATTTATCAATTCAATAGGTCACAAAAACAGTTTCATCTTTAACCAACAGCCGATGTAACAACTAGAAGATTCCATTCGTGTTCTAATCTCTCCTCTTTGTTCCTTCGTCTGTGTCCCCCCTTGCACAGTGTAACAGACGCATATGCTCCCTACGTCACTCTAGTGTCGTAAAATCACACGCATGCGCAGTACATTCATCAATACGATTTCACCATGGAAGGGAGCTTCTCAGCTCTCTCCCCAACCCAAACAGACAGTTAACAGTCCAGCTGTAACTCCGTTTTCTCCTCATAGTCAAACAACATTTAACAGAGCTCACAAAGCATAGAACCTAAATTCTACACACACAAACATAATTTAAGAGGCTTTATTCCATCCCTCTAAGGTCACATGGTAGCATGTAGCATGCAGCATATTAGCATTTAGCATTAGCATTAGCATGTATGCAACATGTGGCTTGCAACACTCAGCATGTACCCTACATTGCACCTTAAAATTCATTTTCTTTGTCCTAACTTTATTCTGCCGTGAGTTATGGATATCCTATGAGAGGTCCCCCCAAACAGATACCCCGTCGGATACAAGATGAGCAGTAACTTACAATAAAATCTATAACCAAACTCCAGTCCCAGACTGACCTAAAAACACCTAACGCGTCATAGGATTTGTGGCCCACCATGGAGGTCGCCTCGTTCCGAGGGCTTGCCAAATCCGCAATGTTCTAAATTGTATACGTATATCTGCCTTGTATATCTGCCTTATTCACTACCATCAATTGTTCTAGAATTCCTACCTATAGGTACTCTCCCCCCTTTTGCGCTGTCTACCAGTGCAACCAAATTTATGGTTAGCCAGACTCCCAGTTCTCAGCAATAAAGCAACACTAAGCACACATCGGTCCTAACGGTACATCTCTCCAGCGCACACTCAAATAGCCTCCAAACTAACAAATTTCCAAAGTGGTGAGAAAAAACTCACCCTTATCTGGCCATGACTTCAGAACGAGTCAGCCTGGCGGCAATGAATGGAACAAAGAAGAGATGCAGACCCTATCTCTGTTCGTGACGCCATTTGTAGTGTCGAGTCAAAGTTGCTAGTCATTGCTGATAAACAAAGGAGTCCGCTCATACTGAACCTTGATCATAAGTTTATTCATATCACAAGCTTTCAGCATGAGGTCACGGATGTCATGACCACCCGGAGAGCGGCGTCCCAGATTGCAATGGCCGCTCTAACCTCTTCTTCCTTTTTACCCAGTATATATAATCTTCCCAAGATATGGGTGGCTCCCTCTACTGTCCAATCCCCTGTCTACAACACACACTTCCTGTCTTTTGTATGTGGCGTCACACTAAAACATTCCCTCTGACACTAAATAAACATCCTCTCAGGTTCCACTTAAAAACATTAACAAAGTCATAATCTTAATACACTACATGAACTTACGAGTAATTAACTTTACACTCACCATTATGCTCACCATTGATCATTTCTTGTTTTAATCAGCAAGAAAAGCGCTACACCTGGTGGAAAGAGGCTGTACGGCACAGAATGAGTTGTATAATGTCGTGACATATCACACTTTAACGTACAGCGTTAGCAGGGTCAGTTTTTTCAACTTTTCTCCAATTTAATTGGTCCAATCACCATGTCAATCAACACTGAATCGAAATGTAGTTCACACCCCAGATTTTGATGCCAACACAGTCGCTACAGTCCCATTAGTTTTCATTGCAGCCTCGTTTGAATGCCGCGGTTGCCCACATATGTACGGAACGGAGTTAGCTACCGTTAGTTGACTCAAGTGAGAAAGACAATAGTTGAACCGTTTTGAACAAATTAATTTCTTAAAATATTAAGGAGAACCAGCAGAGAGACAGCTATATTTCATTGTACTTTTTTCCACTTTCACTTTCACTTACTTAGCAAGCTAATTCAGCTAATTTAGCCTACTCAACAACTTGACTCAAACAGAGAGCAATGCTATTTATGTTAGTTAGCTGGCTAAGGCAATCCAACACTCCAACTCTTCCAAGTCAAGGTAAGCTTTCGGTTTTATTCATTTACCCACGGGGTCCCACCGGTGTAACTTCTAAACTGCTTGCGGTACACTGTACCTACTGCATGATTGTACACATGGATTGGCAGTGCTGCCAACTCTCAGGCATTGGCCGTGAGACACCCGCATTTGACCCTCTTCACACGCTCACACAGCACACCTCTTATTTCTCACGCATATTTCTCACACATGCTGCTTTTATTTTCTAATTAATCCACTGTAATTTTTCAACTGTGCCTCCAAATCATTTTGAAATCGTAGCATTTAATATGCGCCTGCAATTCTAAATCACAAGCAATGTAACCGCGACTGTCACGCCCTGGCTCTGGGGACTCTTAAATGTTGAGCCAGGGTGTGGATTTTTCTATGTTTAGTTTTCTATGTTTTTTGTTCTAGATCGTTTAGATCTATGTTGGCCAGGGTGGTTCCCAATCAGAGGCAGCTGTAGCTCGTTGTCTCTGATTGGGGACCATACTTAGGCAGCCTGTTGGCACCAGTTAGTTTGTGGGATCTTGTTCCGTAAAGGTTTGTGTTGTTGTAACCTCAGGACTTCACGTATCGTATCGTTTTGTTGTTTGTTCGTGTGTTGTGTACGAAATAAAATGTACGCTTATCACGCTGCGCCTTGGTCCGTCTCTTCCTGTAACGATCGTGACAGAAGATCCCACCAAAAAAGGACCAAGCAGCGTGTCCAGGAACAGACAGCCTGGACTTGGGAGGAGATCCTGGACGGGAAGGGATCCTGGACTTGGGAAGAGATTCAGGCCGGAATGGATCACCGTCCTTGGGAGGAGACTGTGGAGGCGCGCTACAGAGAGGAGCAGCGGCATCGCAGAGGGTACCGGCCGAGGAGGAAGCCCGAGAGACAGCCCCAATATTTTTTTTGGGGGGGGCTAAAAGGGTGGTTGGCAGCGCCTAGAGTTAGAGCAGAGCCAACTCCCTGTACTCAGGCTAGGAAGCGTGAGACTGGGCAGGCTCCGTGTTATGCGGAGCCACGTACTGTGCCGTGAGTGTTCCGGCACAGTCCTGTACGTCCGGTGCTAGCACCACGCACGTGTCGTGCTAAGATGGGCATGCAGCCAGGACGGGGTGTGCCGGCTCAACACTCGTGGCCTCCAGTACGCCTCCTCGGTCCCGTATATCCTGCACCAGTGCCACGTGCTGTAGCGCCAGTACGAGTGCACAGCCCTGTACGTCCTGTGCTGATGCCTCACACATATTGCGTGGAAATAGGCATTCAGCCAGGACGGGTTGTGTCAGCTCTCCGCTCCAGACCTCCAGTCCGCCTCCACAGTCCGGCCCGGCCCGTTCCGGCTCCCCGCACCAAGCCAGTGGTGCGTGTTCCCAGTCCAGCCCGGCCTGTTCCTTCTCCCCGCACCAAGCCAGTGGTGCGTGTTCCCAGTCCAGCCCGGCCTGTTCCTGCTCCCCGCACCAAGCCAGTGGTGCGTGTTCCCAGTCCGGCCCGGCCTGTTCCTGTCCCTCGCACCAAGCCAGTGGTGCGTGTCGCCAGCCCGGTCCGGCCTGTTCTTGTCCCTCGCACCAAGCCAGTGGTGCGCGTCGCCAGCCCGGTCCGGCCTGTTCCTGTCCCTCGCACCAAGCCAGTGGTGCGGTTCGCCAGCCCGGTCCGGCCTGTTCCTGCTCCCCGCACCAAGCCAGTGGTGCGCGTCGCCAGCCCGGTCCGGCCTGTTCCTGCTCCCCGCACCAAACCAGTGGTGCGCGTCGCCAGCCCGGTCCGGCCTGTTCCTGCTCCCCGCACCAAGCCTGTGGTGCGCGTCGTCAGCCCGGTCCGGCCCGTTCCTGCTCCCCGCACCAAGCCAGTTGTGCGCGTCGCCAGCCCGGTCCGGCCTGTTCCTGCTCCCCGCACCAAGCCTGTGGTGCGCGTCGTCAGCCCGGTCCGGCCCGTTCCTACTCCCCGCACCAAGCCAGTGGTGCGCGTCGTCAGCCCGGTCCGGCCCGTTCCTGCTCCCCGCACCAAGCCAGTGGTGCGTGTGTCCAGTCCGGCACGGCCCGTGCCTGTTCCACCGGTGCCTGGTCCGGCACCGGTCAGCTGCTCCACTCCAGAATCAGAGCAATCCGCTCCACCGGGGTCCGGTCCAACTCCAGTCAGCGGATCCACTCCGGAGCCAGAACAATCCGCTCCACCGGTGTCCAGTCCAGCTCCGGCCAGCGGCTCCAGTCCGGAGCCGGTAAGGTTTGGTCCACCGTCGTCGCGTCCAGCTCCAGTCAGCGGGACCAGACCAGGGGCGCAACGGGGAGGTGGAGAAAAGGTGGTGGTCACGCCCGGAGCCGGATCCGCCTCCGAGGCGGAATGCCCACCCGGCCCCTACCCTCTTGTGTTTGTGTGGCGCGGTCGCAGTCCGCGCCTTTGGGGGGGGGTACTGTCACGCCCTGGCTCTGGGGACTCTTAAATGTTGAGCCAGGGTGTGGATTTTTCTATGTTTAGTTTTCTATGTTTTTTGTTCTAGATCGTTTAGATCTATGTTGGCCAGGGTGGTTCCCAATCAGAGGCAGCTGTAGCTCGTTGTCTCTGATTGGGGACCATACTTAGGCAGCCTGTTGGCACCAGTTAGTTTGTGGGATCTTGTTCCGTAAAGGTTTGTGTTGTTGTAACCTCAGGACTTCACGTATCGTTCGTTTTGTTGTTTTGTTTGTGTGTTGTGTACTAAATAAAATGTACGCTTATCACGCTGCGCCTTGGTTCCACGAGTCATCAGTCAACGTGCGTGACAGCGACAGCTTCACTGGGGAGATCCATTATTTTCCTGCCACCGCATTGTGAACCGCAGCAGATTGAAGCTTGTGATTGGTTTAATAATGGTCGGGGACCAAGGCAATGGGATGTGCATTTGTAAAGAAACATACCCTCACAATTAGAGTGGAGTGCAGCCACGGCAGACTGGACAGGCACGTTTGTTCTCCACTGATCAAATTTTATGAACTCAATTGTCAAAAGAGTAGCGCTGTTTTATACACATAATGTGTTGTAGCACTGTTTTCTCCATATAACTGTCAACAAATGAATTTGCGGTCACTACTGTCCCTGTCACAGAATGCTTCCTTATGACATCATGTGATAATGTAGCTTATACTACTAATAATAATAATAATATGCCATTTAGCAGACGCTTTTATCCAAAGCGACTTACAGTCATGCATGCATACATTTTTTGTGTATGGGTGGTCCCGGGGATCGAACCCACTACCTTGGCGTTACAAGCGCCGTGCTCTACCAGCTGAGCTACAAAGGACCACATGATTAGTGATTTACTACTAGTGATTTAATCCACCACTTGCATTAGCCCAGATCCATAGGCTACATTATTCATCTCTGGTCATTGGCAATTTAGCACTATGTTCATTATGCTGTAACAACGAAAAGGCAGCATTGAGTATGAATTTTGGTAGGGTGACCTGATTTGCCTTTAAATGTATTATAAACATTATTTTGCCAAAACAGAATGTGATCCCCAGTAGCGGTGCGTGGGTAAAATCACTGGGGAAGTCAGAAAAAAAAGCCATATTACAACCTATGTGTTGTGATAATTGCGTTGTTTGCTCTATAACCTGTTAGTTCATATGCCTTGCGACCGTGATATATAGGCCTAAAGGACAAGACAATAAGAAGACACAATGGCAGAATAAATTCAACCACACCTTTGTTTCATCACAAAACCAGAGAGGAACCTCTGTCCGGTGAAGTCCACAAAGCATATTGCATGTAACAAACAGTTACATGACCTACAGCATGGTCAAGCAAGTTAATGTTTCCGACATATTCTGACTACTAAACAACTATTGATTTAGAACTACAGAGAGTTACCACAAGTCGCAAAGAAAACAGGAGCTGCCTCCACTATTCCAGCACCATTTATACTTCAACATTTCAACCCCATCAAATTACCTATGCTTAGTGTAATACAGTGACAACTAAAAGATACCAAAAACTATTTAGTCCAATCAACGTAAGAAAAATATGATGTGGCTGTCCATGTTTCTGATTTCTGTGTGTGTTTGTGTGTGTGTGTGCAAGTTCTTGAAAGTAGAAAAAAAACGTATTATTCTTCTTCTGTGGATTTTTAATGGCGGTTGGTTGGTAACCAACTTTAAGGTGCATTACCGCCACCAACTGGAGTGTGGACCAGAGACAGGGAAAGTCTAAATCCTATCCAATATTCTCATATCCGTAAGGAAACTAAATAGATAATTAAATACTACAACCCCTGAAGATTTCCCCAGCAGTTCACTTAATGTTGGCTCTTCAACCCCATTACTCCTCAAATCTAATAACAATCGCTCCCTTTCCCTCCCATATTTCTGGCACTGAAATAGAACATGTTCCACTGTCTCCATCTCCTCCTGACAATGAGCACACCTCCCAGTTGGATGTTTCCCCACCAATTTCAACGTGTGTCCCAGTCTTAGCCTTGTGATTACACTTTTCTCCCTTCTCTCTCGGCCTGGTGACCTCCCTGCTCCCACCTTTTCCTGGATCGTATACAGGTGTCTTCCCTTTCCCTCCCTGTTCCACAACACTTGCCATTTTTTTTTAAACACTGTTTTTATCAAACACTTGGCTTCTGCTTTACTGATTGACAATTCCCATCTCAACATTAGGATGCTTAAGAGGCTGCTTGGCGATAACATCCACCTCCTCATTCCCCTCTACTCCCACATGAGCTGGTATCCAGAGGAACGTCACAAATACCCCCATCGGTTTTACCCTATACAAGCATTGCAAAACCTCATACAATACATTGTTTCTGCTCTGAGACACAAATGAATTTAAGCTCATCAGTGCTGCACAGGAGTCAGAGCAGATGACTACCCTGTCTGGCCTCACCTCCTCCACCCACTCTGCAGACAATAGTTTGGCCATCAACTCCATTGTGTAAACAGACAAATTATCCATTGTTCTTTTCGTCACTGCCACCTTAAACTCAGGAACACTAAAAGCTGCACCTGTCCTGCCTGTTTTAGGGTCCTTAGATCCATCTGTGAATATATTCAAGAAAGCATAGTATTGTGTTCTTAAATGTTTACTTACAACTGAATCAACAGCTCTTACCCTCTCAAGCAACCCTAGATATATCACTGGCTGAGGGAGCAACCAAGGTGAGATAGCAGGAAGAACCACAGAGGGGCTAAACTCCCTCCCAAACAACCCCATCTCTCTCGCCATGCCATTGACTATCCACCCAAAACCAGTGGTGTAAAGTACTTAACCCTCCCGTTGTCCTAGGGTCAAAATGACCCGCCACTGTGTTGAACCAACTTTATTTAATTTTTATATTTTTTGGATCATTTGTGAGAAGGAGGCAGTGATACTTTCTTTAAAGTCTCACTGCCTCCTTCTCACAAATGATCCCAAAAATATAAAAATTGAATAAAGTTGGTTCAACACAGTGGCGGGTCATTTTGACCCTAGGACAACGGGAGGGTTAAGTAAAAATACTTTAAAGTACTACTTAAGTAGCGTTTTTGGGTATCTGTACTTTACTTTACTATTTATATTTTTGACAACTTTTACTTTTACTCCACTACATTCCTAAAGAAAATTATGTACTTTTTACTCCGTACATTTTCCCTGACACCCAAAAGTACTTGTTACATTTTGAATGCATAGCAGGCCAGCGAAATTGTCTAATTCACACACTTATCAAGAGGAACCTAAACCCTCCCACCCTCTCCAGATTCCTTCATACAACTTCAAATATTATTTCCTCCCCTACCTTCCTTCTAGAAAAATAACAGTCTGTGTTTTCTCAACTGAAAACTTGAAGCCCCACCTGAGGGACCACTGCTCAACTTCACTGATTGCTTCTTGAACTCTCCTGGCTGTAAGGGTAATATTTATCCCTCTCTTCCACAGTGCCCCGTCATCTGCAAACAATGACCTACCAATATCAGGTCTCACCTGGGAGAATACATTGTCAATCATAATGGAGAACAACAAAGGACTAATGACAGTTCCCTGGGGGGTACCATCATCTACCTCATAGCTTTCTGACATAGAGCTCCCCACCCTCACTTGTATTGATCGCCCAAAAAGAAAATCCTTTAACCAGTTAAAAACCCTTCCTCCAAACCCCATGATATCCAGCTTGATAAGTATGCCTTCCGTCCACATCATACTGCATCATAGGCCTTCTCTACATCAAAGGAAATGGCTACAACCTCCTCCGTATTTGCCTGTGCCTTCCATATGACTGACTCAAGACACAGTACATAATCCATCGTTCCTCTGCCTTTTCTGAACCCAGTTTGATCTGGTGACATTAGTCATCTACTCTCCAGAAAGTAAGTCAGCCTTTCCCTTAACATCCTTTCCATAAGTTTACATGAGATGTCAATGATATCGTCCTATAGCTTGAACAACTAGTAGGGTCTTTCCCTGGTTTCCGTATCGGCACTACTACTGCCTGCTTCCAACTTACATTTACATTTTAGTCATTTAGCAGACGCTCTTATCCAGAGCGACTTACAGTTAGTGCATACATTATTATTATTTTTCTTTTTCATACTGGCCCCCCGTGGGAATCGAACCCACAACCCTGGCGTTGCAAACGCCATGCTCTACCAACTGAGCTACATCCCTGAACTGAACTTCCAGGCAGTTTCCCTTCCTGACACACCTTATTGTAAAGGCCCAATACTTTCCCCATTGCAGTGTCAATGAGATGAGCCATCATGATGTAACACTTCTCATCCTTCCCAGGAGATGCTACCCCAGCTTTAGCTAATGCCCTCTTCATCTCAGCCAACGTAAAAGGGGCATTCAATGCATCCCCCACCATCTCTCGCTGATCCAGGAACCCCGGACGTTCTCCTCTGACCCTCTCTCTCCCACGCTGCTTCTCTTCTATCAGATTATTTGAGCTGTGCACCTTCACAAATGCCTGGGCTAACATCTCTGCCTTCTCCATATCACTCACTGCAACAATCTCCCCATTTTTCAGCACAGGGAGATCCCAATCTCGTCTGACCCCACTCATCCTTTTAATCATCCCCCGTACCTCTCCCACAGGAGTGGTCCTGCCTATGTTTCCACAGAACCGGCGCCAATACTCCCTCTTAACAGTCCTAATGATCCTCCTTACTACTGCTTGTGCTTGTTTATACTGAATCAGGTGCTGGTAATTATGGGACCTTTTCAACATTCTGAAATTCTGTTCCTACTCTTCACAGATTCTCTACACTCTTCGGTCCACCAGGGAACTGTGTTACTCCCCCCGTACCCATAGGAATCACCTGCCCCTACTATTGCTCCTCTTACTCCATCATTCACTGTTTCTATATCGGAATTGAGATCAACCTGAGACAGCTCCTGTTCACTCAACTCCTTAAACTGACCCCACTCCGCTTTCCCAAATATCCATCTCCTCAATCCTTTTCCTACTGAATCTTCCACCCTCATTCCTACAGTACACATGCTAGGATAGTGATCACTAACCACTGTAGATTCCTCAAAAACCTCCCAACTACATCTGCCTGCCATTGAACTTGAGATCAGAGTAACATCCAGAGCAGATTCCTTTCCAGTTACTGGGTCAATCCTGGTTCCCCGGCTGTCATTAAGACTCACAAGCCCTTTCTCATCAAGTAGTTCCTCCAACACTTGTCCATTTACATCAGTCCGTAACCCTCCCCAGAGCGTACTATGAGCATTAAAATCCCCACACCACATTAGCCGTCTCCTATCTTGACCTTCTACATTCCCAAGGGCCATCAACTCTAGTCTCTTACACGGATTGTAAAATATCACTATTACCATATTCCCCCCTCCCTCCCAACCACACCTCTACCACTACATACTCCTGTTCCACTCCCTCTCCCACACGCCTATATGGGATCCCCCGCTTTATAAAGGTAACACACCCTGCCCTCCCCTTGCCACCCTATCTCTACGGATTGCAACATAGCCTTGTATTACAAAATCTTAAGTAGGTTTAAGCCATGTCTCCTGGAGACATATCACATCAGGTTTGGCTGGTAACTCCTCAAGAAACTGTTTGAACTCTTGCGCATTAGCCATCAAACTTCTGGCATTCCATTGAAGGAATAACACCATTATGAAAATTAACCAATACATGATTCCTGGCTGGACTGATTCTCAATCTTATTGAGGTCATCCTGTACATTTTCCCATGTCAGTCCTGTGATCACATTATACTTCACTGCAAGCTCCACTATGATCTGTGTCTTCTTATTTTTAGATGTACATTTTTCTTTGCAATTGATTGCTGCTATTGTTACAGGTCCCAGTTTTGGGACTGGTGCAGCAGATAATAGTTCCTGTAACACAGGATAAATGATGAAACAGGAGAACGTGGCTTCTCTTTCAAAGGTTCTCTCAATTATTTTATTCAACATTCTCTCAAGGGCAAATCGTCCTTTTCTGTCTTTTCATTGTATTTCAATGTTTTTTCTTCTTTTTCTTCTTTAAAGTGTATATTGTAATCTGTCTCATAAATCCCTGACATATTACTTCATAAACATATCAAACATACATCAATTTACACATAAAAAATATGAAATTCCAATCCAATTCACATCCTCAACTCCTTTACATTTATACCCCAAACACATTTACTCTTATCTTTAATTCACCTGTTTAGGTTATACTTATGTAATTGACTGTTGCCCACTATAGCCTCATTGGAGACTCTAAAACATGAAAGCCTTTAAAGACTGGTATAACTCATTAGAAGTTACTTTATACCCATGCTCAAAATACATTCACCCAGTGTAATAAGAGCTAATAGAAAGACCATACTATTTCAAATTACATTAATGCTAATTATTGGAAAATGACTGAACAAGCTAGCATAGCGCTAACCGAAGCCAGCAACCAACTGACCCGAGCTAGCAAACAGCTAACCGGAGCCAGCCAAAAGCTAACCGGAGCTAGCCAAAAGCTAACCGGAGACAGCTAATAGCTAACCGGAGATAGCTCTAAGCTAGTGGCTTATCTAACATTTACAGTACAACAATTACAAAGTTCTTAAACATCACAATTACAACATGAACTTCTCTTAACCCTTAGGATACTGTCAGGAGTGTCTTAAAAAAAACATGTTTAGGAGTTAACAATTAGTCATTTTTTTAGATCAAAGGAATGCACCGCCATCATTTCATTTTATACTCAACATGCGTTTTCTGTCTAGTATGAAGTTATACAGTTACTATGTTGTTCAAAACCATTACATTCACTTCAACATGAAAGTTACAAAACTATATTGTGGTATTCAGTGTATTTTTGTACTTTACTGACCTGTAACACAGGATAAATGATGAAACTGGAGAACATGGCTTCTTTTTCAAAGGTTCTCTCAATTATGAGAACACACATGTGCAGGATCGCATATAGTCCCAGTGCGAAGCGAACACATCTCACTGCCCCCTACTGGCCAACAGTAGTATAAGTGCATCTCAATTGGGAAACCTTGGAGGACTGACATTTCAGTAAAAGCATTCTTCCCCAATACAAAGACACAATACATAAACACAAATGTGACCATACATTTTGTGTGTGTCACACTATCACAAATGTAACAACCTTCCTCATGTCAACTACCAGTCTTGTGTTCTCCCCCATTCTGCTCCCTACATCACGCCCAACCTACATCCCGATCTGCCCTGGAATACGTGCTCTTCTAGGTGCACCAATTCTTTATGCGTGAGCTACCTTCACTGCTTCTGCATATGAGCTTTTACGCTGCTGAACTTCCACCTGTCTTTTCATCCCTGCACTACCCCTATATGCCCGACTGTGGGCGCCCCCACAGTTAAAGCACTTTAACTGGACCCCTCTCCACATTCCCCATATGCATGTTCTCCCCCACACTTCACACATCTCCATTTGCCTTTACACACCGCCGCCACATGCCCAAACCTTTGACAGTTATAGCAACGCAATGGTTTCGGAACATATGCACGCACATAGTAACTCATATACCCAATCCTAACTTTTTCTGTCTGTACCAGATCCTCAAAATTTAATAGACCTGACAAGCTATACACCTTCTTCCCATCTTGTGTCATCTGGAGGCGCTTTGCCTCAATAAGAGAGCCTCTTATTCAAGTGGTCCTTTATTTTTTTCATGTTAACAATTTCTAGAACTCTTGTAATAACTCCCTTCACCCATTGCCGTCCAGTTTGATCCGGCATGCTACTCTCAACCACACGTTTACATACACTACCAGTCCAAAGTTTGGACACACCTACTCATTCAAGGGTTTTTCTTTATTTTTACTATTTTTTACATTGTAGAATAATAGTGAAGACATCAAAACTATGAAATAACACATATGGAATCATGTAGTAACCCAAAAAAGTGTTAAACAAATCAAAATATATTTTATTCAAATAGCCACCCTTTGCCTTGATGACAGCTTTGCACACTCCTGGCATTCTCTCAACCAGCTTCTCCTGGAATGCTTTTCCAACAGTCTTGAAGGAGTTCCCACATATGCTGAGCACTTGTTGGCTGCTTTTCCTTCACTCTGCCGTCCGACTCATCCCAAACCATCTCAATTGGATTGAGGTCGGGGGATTGTGGAAGCCAAGTCATCTGATGCAGCACTCCATCACGCTCCTTCTTGGTAAAATAGCCCTTACACAGCCTGGAGGTGTGTTGGGTCATTGTCCTGTTGAAAAACAAATGATAGTCCCACTAAGCCCAAACCAGATGGGATGGCGTATCGCTGCAGAATGCTGTGGTAGCCATGCTGGTTAAGTGTGCCTTTAATTCTAAATAAATCACAGACAGTGTCACCAGCAAAGCACCCCCACACCATAACACCTCCTCCTCCATGCTTTACGGTGGGAACTACACATTCGGAGATCATCCGTTCACCCACACCGCGTCTCACAAAGACACGGAGGTTGGAACCAAAAATCTCCAATTTGGACTCCAGACTAAAGGACACATTTCCACCGGTCTGAGGTAGAGAGAGAGGTAGAGAGAGAGAGAGAGAGAGAGAGAGAGAGAGAGAGAGAGAGAGAGAGAGAGAGAGAGAGAGAGAGAGAGAGAGAGAGAGAGAGATGAGGTAGAGAGAGATGAGGTAGAGAGAGAGAGAGAGAGAGAGAGAGAGAGATGTGGTAGAGAGAGTGAGTAACAAGAGAAAGACAGGAGGTATGGAAATGAGACAATTATGCAAGACCCAGTAAGAGGGGTGGGGTGAAAGGGAAGAAGACTTGAGTTAAATCATCCCTGTCTCTTTTCTGAACCCCATGCACCCCTTTCTCCTCCCCTCTCTTTTCTCCTGTGGGGCTGTCAGGGGCCAACCCTCCTACCACGACTAGCACTACAAGCCAGGTGGTCAGCCTAGAATGCAGCCATCAGCTTGAATCCTTGGGATGGGTCATCGTTGGTCACCTGACGGCTTCACTCATGAGAAGAAAGGAATGTGGCGCTGTGAGGGTCATCCACCTAATATCCATGCTCTCACCAGCATCACAAGCCATGTAGTCAGCCGGGAACGCGCGCACTGGCTAGAAGGTGAACAGGCACGGCTGACTTCAATAGGCTCGTTAAGGGTGTGGCCGGCTACTCAATCAGGCACCACACTTATTAGCTGCTGGTTTCCCCTCATGGGGGAAGAGGACTGAGAGAGCAGGTAGCTCTAGTTGCAAGTTTTATTTGCTGAACATTTAAGTCTGATTCTTGAAGAGATTGTTTAGGTTGGAACCTTATAGGCAATAACATCTATTTTGTTTTGAATTTACCCTGTCTCATGAGCCTCTGTACTAGAAACCTAGCCTAGCTCTGGTCAGTGACATCACACCTCCCCACTGGCTGCCACATCTCCCAAAAAGTACAAGGGGTCAGAAGGGACAATAATGTTTAAGAACAACAAACCAGAAGAGATTTTTTCTCTCCAATAAAGTCTTGTTAAAGCGCTTTCTATAGACTCCTTTGAAAATAAACCCAAGACACAATGTCCAATGCCCGAAAAAAGACATCCTCTGTCTCTCTCACAGTCCGAGTCCATCACAGACAAAGTGAAACGACAATGTTTTTACGCTGTTATATGTTGAATGTTATTACTGATATTTTCACCCTATTTGACCTCCAGGTTTTTTCATTAAGAATATATCTCTTCTGAGAAATGGAAGCGTACCCCTGAGTGTCGCATTGACATGTTTAATTAAAAGCCAAGTAGGCTATTTCAGGAGGGACTTCTAGTGTCACCTCTTTACATGGTCCATTAGCTTAAATACTCTTGTCAAAAATTCTGTGGTACTGATGATGGATAAGGTGATCACTTCAGCTTGAACTTGCAGGCACCATTCAACAGGAAGGATGCAGCAACGGCCGGGTGTGTGGGCATCTCATCGGTGTCTTTCTCTGTTGTCAAATGTCAACTAGCATTGAAACAGAACTCAGTAAGGTTGTTTCACAGCCCAGCCTTCAGTATCCCTCTGAAGTGATGCGCGGACCCTGGAGATGTTAACTGATAAACCCCTACAGTCCACTCAGACACTCAGATAATGTGCATGACACGGGGAGCAGGCCTTGGAAAGTCTTGAGAGAGAGAAAGAAACATGCTTCACTGACTGCTGAGGTAATTTAGTAACAGAGGAACTGGTCACAACTTTGGGTAAAATAATAAAATGACACCAGCTTGATCGTTGTCATTCCTCTAAAAGGTTTGGAGCAGAGATTCCAGATCACAATCATTATGAAGTACAGTTGATTGCTAATGCTATGCATCACAAATACACATAATCACCAACACTATCTTCTTCTCTCTTATGCACTTTGATTAGGGGAGGAAGTCTGATGAAGCTGTTTGAGTCCCCTTCAAGCCTTCAACACAGCAGGCCTGCTGTCCACTTTTCCTCACCCAGCCCACATAAACAGCATCTCCTGATGGCGTGTGCTTGGGTATAACATTTTAAACCTTTTCAACCTCCTGAGGGGGAAGAGGCGCATGTCGCTCCTTCTTCACGACTGTGCGTGCGTGTGTGCACCATTTTAAGTCTTTAGTGATTTGGACAGCTTGAAGCTCTTGACCCGCTTTACTGCAGCCCCGTCGATGTGGATGGGGGCGTGCTCGCCCCCTCGTTTCCTATGGTCCACAATCAGCTCCTTCGTCTTACTGACGTTGAGGAAAATATTGTTGTCCCGGCACCACACTGCCAGGTCATTGCAGTAGCTAGAAAGGATTTAGCCGGTATTCTACCCAATAATCCCAGTCTTTGAGTTGAAATCAAAGTGTGCTGTTAGAATGTGAAAATGGCTCCGCTCATGATGAATAAATGAAGAGTCTACTAACTATGCTTTTGATGTTTTTCTTCCAGTTTAGACTGCAGCATCAACCTCATTAAACTGCATTCTCTCTGTCAATTTGAGTTATTTTCCAGGGATTAAGCAGACCCCATAATAAGCCCAGATGCCCTCTATGTGTTCTGACACCAACATAAATCCTCACAGTGGTGATGTCCATTAGCGAAATGAGCAGGCTATCTCCTGGTCACATTCCAAACACTTTTAGGCCTATTCATTTTTGATGGGACTTTTGGAAAGCTTTACACACACGCGCGTGCACACATTCTGCACACATTTCTGGAGGAGGGATGGCAGTGCTTTATGTGGGCCTGTGTGGGCACAGTGTCCGGACCAACTGCCCCGACCCTGATGAGAGCCCTAGCTGAATGGTCGGCCTCTCAGAAATTTACATTCACATTTACATTTTACATTTTAGTCATTTAGCAGACGCTCTTATCCAGAGCGACTTACAGTTAGTGAATACATTTTTTTTTTTATACTGGCCCCCCGTGGGAATCGAACCCACAACCCTGGCGTTGCAAACGCCATGCTCTATCAACTGAGCTACATCTCTGCCGGCCATTCCCTCCCCTACCCTGGACGACGCTGGGCCAATTGTGCGCCGCCCATGAGTCTCCCGGTCGCGGCCGGCGGCGACAGAGCCTGGATTCGAACCAGGATCTCTAGTGGCACAGTTAGCACTGCGATGCAGTGCCTTAGACCACTGCGCCACTCAGGAGTAGAAATGAAGTCATCACTGCACTGGCCCTTGTTCTCTAGGCATTATCCCAAGGGTTTTCAGCTACAAGCACTGCTTACCAGTGGGACCATGTGAACTACAATCCCGACACTCTGTTTTAACGTTTAGAAACATCAATAATCATCACTTATCTTTCATATCGGCAAGAAATAATCTTTAAAATAAAAAAAATACACTTACTGTAGCAGGTCTGCACAGATCCATACAGTTGTGTGCCTAAAACCGACGAACTACAACTCCTCCCCAGTTACGCTTATACAAAGGTGTTCGAGCACGCTAGATAGCTAATTAGCACAGGTGGTCACCTCTGTCTTCCGTCTGTCTTCCGTAAACAAGCGCTGTAACATGGAGATATGGCTTTGTGGGAACACTAACCCTAACCCTATAAAGGTGTGTAGTAATTGAACCTTTTAAAAAAGTATTATTACTTGCTGATATGAAAGATATGTTCCTTATGTTTCCAAAACTGTACCACAAGAGATGAGTGTTAACGTTCAGAATGAGCATCGGGACTCTTAACAAAACTCCCAAGGCCAGAAGATACCTTCATTCATAGACGCTAAAGGTAGTTAACGTCAATGAATGGGCTACACTGGCCCCATTGTCCTATTCAGGTCCAATCACTGTGCCCTGTCTATTACAGGTGCTGTCCCTGGCTTTGATGACCTACTGAAGTGGAAAAGCCTATGTCATGCATTTCAAGTGCAATGGACATTGTACTGAGAAGAATGGATAATGTCACACTTACACTATTGGTTGATAATTGTGCCACAGTTGGGCCTAGTTGACATGTTGTTATTGAGATCTTCTAAGTTCATACTGAAAGTAGGCTAACCTTACAGCCTACTGTATGGACTGACTAGGTCCACGGGCTGCGTATTGATCATTGGCTGTCACGGTTTCGGCCGAGGCTGCTCCTCCTCCTTGCTCGGGCAGGCTTCGGCGGTCGTCGTCCCTGGAGTACTAGCTGCCACCGTTGTATGTTTTCGATGTTTGTTTGGTTTTGTCTTATTTGTACACCTGTTCCCGTTTAGTGTTAATTATGTGTCCTATAAGTTCTCGTTTTGTTAGTCGTGTGTTGTGTGTAATTGTTCCGCCTGTCAGCAGGTGCTGTGATTGTTTTGCTCCATTGTTTGGAGAGTTTTCGCACTTGTGTGCGCGCTCATTGCATTTTTGGTGTTTACTCACGGTGTGCGTAATCGCTCGCCTCCGGGCTCTTTTGAGGCCCGTTTGTATTTCGTTGTCGTCTACTAAAGTCTGTTGGACGAAGCTTCTGTGTCCTGCGCCTGATTCCTGCACCACATCCACATTCAGCATTCTGACATTGGCACAACTAAGCCTTTTTACTGGTGTGTGAGTGTGTGTGTGTATCTGGGTGTGTGTTTGTGTGTCCAGCTTGTTTGTACTTACACTTTTAATCTCCCTGATCTTTATCAGAGATCCAATGGGGAAAAGTTATTAAAGCATTGTTCTTTTCCCCACTGACTAACCCTCACCCTCCCCTCCCTGCAAACTGCACCGCTCATCACAGACAGCAGGCAGCAATTAGCTGTGAGCACAGTGGAGATGGAACCCAGGGGTTGAAGTCCTCTCTGTTTTTCCACTGCAACAGAGAGGGTTGTTCAGCTAGCCTAACTCACAAGTTCAATTACTCAGGCTAATGGTTTTGAGAGCAGAGAACCAAGAATGGGCACGACTCGGCTTGCTGTTTAGACATGGTTGACCTCTCATTTCCATTTGCTCTATGGTGATATCTGGCCTCGACTGGAATGCAAAATGATATCCAGATTATGCAGGGTCAGACTAAGAGCAGATATTTTGCATTGCAGTTAGGCTAGATCATATTTTAGGCAATGATCTGTGGTCATTGCTATGTTGATTGAATAAACATTTAATCAATTATCATTATCTGGACTTCATCACATTTTCAATGATTTTATTAGGCCTACACCATTGAACATTGAAAGAAAATGTTTTCCTTGTGCGGGTGAATAGCCTACATCCCTTGTGTCCTGCGGGTTGGAAAAAATCATGATGTGATGACTTTATCACTTTTCACCTCTCATCCTCTGTGGACCATAAAGGTGTGTTCTTCCCACTGCCTGTGTGTGCTCCAGCATGTTCCTGCAGACACGTGTGCGTGTGTGTGTGTGTGTGTGTGTGTGTGTGTGTGTAGGAGTATGTTGTGGGGGAGAGCAGTAACAAGGGAGGCGTAATTGTGACAATTGTGCTGAGCCAGCGTGTTCCTCACCTCTCCGATGCTTCATATTTTCCATTGCTAAAAAACAACAACCCTTAAACCCCCAGCCCGGCTCTGAATGACACATACACCTGAGTTGTTAGTGCACCAGTCCATCAACCACTTTGCATGCTGCTGCCGTGAGACCTGCTGTGTCATGGTATGGCTGTTGCTAAGCATGGTGGTAATTACGTGAGGGGTGTTGGGACCGGGAGACTTGTGCGATTACAGCGGTAATGGAGGTGGAGGAGCGTGAACCACAGTTCAAAACACCTGCTTCGTCGAGCAGAACTCCCCGTAGCCGAGCTCAGGTTCACTGCGTCAGCAAGACCAAGCAATAAAGACTAGCAGCATAAATAAAGCCATAGGTTCTACTGATTTAGTGTTATGATTATTATTACATTTTTTCATAGGCTTATCCAAAGCCACATGCATAGCATACGTAGCCAACATCCCAATTTTTAGACCAATAGCTGACACTGACAGTAGTTCTGGGAAAGTTTGTCCAACCTGCTGGGTTTACACTTTATGTTAGGCTATGCTCAATTGGTTCATGCTTGGCATACTGAGCTGTTAAAGCCCCATAAACCTAAATCTGATACACTCTTCCACTCAGCAACTGATTTCTATGAACACTAGTAGACACAAAGGGTCCCTGTGGGGCAAGACTAGATATCATCTGACATGATCATATAGAGATTTGCCGTCAGCTGTCAAAGTCTCAGTACTGGGTTTTGAATTTCAGCATGTTTATGTTACGTCTGTTATACTGATTTATTAGAAATAACACCTACTGTAATACAGCAGTAGCTTTGAAAAGAAAATGGAACATTGGCCAAGGCGTATGACAGTATTGAGTGAGCCCCAGATGGTATCATTCTCGAAAGCATGATCCAACAAAAGACACAGCTGTAGGCTGGGTTATATGCAAATATATTTAGGCTATCCAGTGAAAATGTGAAATGTTCAGGTCTAAAAAAAGGTTGTCAGGCGAGCTGCATAAAATCCAGTCTCCGTGCTCACAGCATTTTAGCAGTAAGAAACTCCTGGCTCCAACCCCTATTTACATTCCACAACAGGAATGTCTGCCTTGGTTTTTCCACTGTTTGTGTGGAAGTGTTTAGGAAGATCAACAGAACAGGAGGGTTTGCTATTGATGAGGACATTGATAACTCCATTTGTCTTACATTAGGCTACTCCATGATTCATCCAATCCTTCCTCATTACTCCTAAGCTTGCAGTTCCACATTCACAGAGAATTCTAAAAAATTGATATTATATCCTAATGTACAGTATATCTCCTTCATGATCAGTTTAACTGTTTTTACTGTAGTGAACTAACAAGTTCACTGACGCATAAAGAGAGTCCAAATGTAAATGTGAAATCATCTCTCCCTCTTTCTTCCAGGTATGGTGGTGTCGGTGCGGGGGCTTTACTTTGTGGTGACCCTGTTTCTGGGCAGTTTCTTTGGCAGCATCTTAATGCTGGGCCCTGTGCTTCCTTTCATGCTGATGTCACCCGCCTGGTACCACTGGATCACAGACCGTATCGTGGCCACCTGGCTCACCCTGCCCGTGACGCGTCATCTTACCCCGATCTCTCCCTGTCTGTCTGTGTTCCTTACCTCTGAATCTTCTTACTTATGTCTGTCTGTTTTTCTCACCTTTGTTTGACCACTGTGGTTTAACTGTTTTGCCTTTTTGGTTTTGACCTCCTAACCTTCTTTAATGTCTTCCCTAGACGTTTATTGATCTCTTGCCCTGAAGTTCTTTGACCTCTCACTGACCTTGTTTTGTACTATTCTTGGCCTGTGTTTTGGAACCATTTCAATTTAGTCATTTAGTCAATTTGTTTTTTGTTTTTGTCTAGAGATGATGGGGTTAATACAGGGTGCTCTTGTTAATAAGAATACAAATACAGGGGAATACAGTAGGACCAAATTAAATGACAGTCTTTCTGTTCCTCCCGCCCTCCCTCTGTGCAGGCCCTGCTGGAGCTGGTGTTTGGGTTAAAGGTGGTGATCATGGGTGATGGCTTCATCCCATGGGAGCACAGTGTGATCATCATGAACCACCAGATGCGCCTGGACCGGATGTTCCTGTAGTGCTGCCTGCTGAGGTACAGCTACCTGCGCCTGGATGTGTTAAACCCTATCCAAGAATTGAATGTCTGTCGGCCTTGCATTAAAGAACATAATTGGTTAAGGAAAACTGTGATAAATAAAAAAGTATATCAGTTTCACTTAAGGACCAAAGGATTGACAGCTGACCCATATAGATTGCAAAATAGTTGGGAAGAGATTTTTGACAAACCGATCCCATGGCATGGTGTTTATGAACTGATACGCAAAACGACGCCGGATTCAAAACTTATAATTTTTCAATTTCAATTATTATATAAAATTCTTGCTACCAATAGAATGTTATTTATATGGGGGATTCAATCTTCCCAGCTCTGCAGATTTTGCAGAGAAGAGACAGAATCATTAGATCATTTGTTTTGGTACTGTCCATTTGTAGCTTGTTTTTGGACACAGGTCCAGGAATGGCTAAAGGATTGCAATATTTACCTGGAGCTAACCTTGCAGATAGCATTACTGGGTGATCTGAAAAGTCATAGTCAATCGATCAATAATATAATAATACTTTTAGCAAAATGTTTATTTTCAATTTACAATCTGTAGAAACAATGAGAATAGAAAGGTTCAGAACTTTTGTAAAACATCACAGTACAGTTGAGAATTGTATGGCAGATAGAAATCCAATGTGGATGGTGTTGAGAGATAGATGGGTGGTGTTGAATGGAGCTGAAGGATCGGACTAATAACAACTAACACCAACTAATAACAACAAGTCTCTGCAAGCATGAGTCTCTGCTCAAGTATAATAAGTATATAGGTTATAGGTTGAGAACTTTTGTGAAAGAGCACAGTTAGAAAGATATGGCATATAGAAGCAAACCGGATGGACATCATGAAAATGATCGGCGAGGTTGAGGGTAGAGGAAGTTCAGGAGTAAGAACAAACAAAATATAATTATTGTAAAATTGACTGTGTCCATAAAATGTACAGTGGGGAAAAAAAGTATTTAGTCAGCCACCAATTGTGCAAGTTCTCCCACTTAAAAAGATGAGAGAGGCCTGTAATTTTCATCATAGGTACACGTCAACTATGACAGACAAAATGAGAAAAAAAATCCAGAAAATCACATTGTAGGACTTTTAATGAATTTGTTTGCAAATTATGGTGGAAAATAAGTATTTGGTCAATAACAAAAGTTTCTCAATACTTTGTTGTATACCCTTTGTTGGCAATGACACAGGTCAAACGTTTTCTGTAAGTCTTCACAAGGTTTTCACACACTGTTGCTGGTATTTTGGCCCATTCCTCCATGCAGATCTCCTCTAGAGCAGTGATGTTTTGGGGCTGTCGCTGAGCAACACGGACTTTCAACTCCCCTCCAAAGATTTTCTATGGGGTTGAGATCTGGAGACTGGCTAGGCCACTCCAGGACCTTGAAATGCTTCTTACGAAGCCACTCCTTCGTTGCCCGGGCGGTGTGTTTGGGATCATTGTCATGCTGAAAGACCCAGCCACGTTTCATCTTCAATGGCCTTGCTGATGGAAGGAGGTTTTCACTCAAAATCTCACGATACATGGCCCCATTCGTTCTTTTCTTTACACGGATCAGTCGTCCTGGTCCCTTTGCAGAAAAACAGCCCCAAAGCATGATGTTTCCACCCCCATGCTTCACAGTAGGTATGGTGTTCTTTGGATGCAACTCAGCATTCTTTGTCCTCCAAACACGACGAGTTGAGTTTTTACCAAAAAGTTCAATTTTGGTTTCATCTGACCATATGACATTCTCCCAATCCTCTTCTGGATCATCCAAATGCACTCTAGCAAACTTCAGACGGGCCTGGACATGTACTGGCTTAAGCAGGCGGACACGTCTGGCACTGCAGGATTTGAGTCCCTGGCGGCGTAGTGTGTTACTGATGGTAGGCTTTGTTACTTTGGTCCCAGCTCTCTGCAGGTCATTCACTAGGTCCCCCCCGTGTGGTTCTGGGATTTTTGCTCACCGTTCTTGTGATCATTTTGACCCCACGGGGTGAGATCTTGCGTGGAGCCCCAGATCGAGGGAGATTATCAGTGGTCTTGTATGTCTTCCGTTTCCTAATAATTGCTCCCACAGTTGATTTCTTCAAACCAAGCTGCTTACCTATTGCAGATTCAGTCTTCCCAGCCTGGTGCAGGTCTACAATTTTGTTTCTGGTGTCCTTTGACAGCTCTTTGGTCTTGGCCATAGTGGAGTTTGGAGTGTGACTGTTTGAGGTTGTGGACAGGTGTCTTTTATACTGATAACAAGTTCAAACAGGTGCCATTAATACAGGTAACGAGTGGAGGACAGAGGAGCCTCTTAAAGAAGAAGTTACAGGTCTGTGAGAGCCAGAAATCTTGCTTGTTTGTAGGTGACCAAATACTTATTTTCCACCATAATTTGCAAATAAATTCATAAAAAATCCTACAATGTGATTTTCTGGATTTTTTTTCCTCAATTTGTCTGTCATAGTTGTACCTATGATGAAAATTACAGGCCTCTCTCATCTTTTTAAGTGGGAGAACTTGCACAATTGGTGGCTGACTAAATACTTTTTTCCCCACTGTATGTAAGTGTATGTATGTATATATATATATATATATATATATATATATATATATATATATATATATATATATACGAGATAAAAAATGCATATGGGGGATTGGAAGTGATGCAGACAATTACCTTGATGGAAGTTACAATCTATCTGCAATATTAATGCTGATCTACCCCCTAAAAATATTAATCATAATAAATAAAATAAAAATTTGAATGTAAAATGTCATCTTATGACAGTCAATTATCCTAGATGTCGACAATATTATTTAGGCTGCTTCACATTCTCTGTTGTCCTCTCCCTCCTTCAGACTACACTAGAGTAAGAAGTCATGACTTTGCAGAAAACAATGGCCTGCCTAAGTTTGAGTATGTGCTCCACCGGATTCACCTTCATTGTGGACTCTCGCCGCAAAGGTCAGGGGTTCACTTTTTCGATATATACTGTCATTTTTTACCCATGTTGCACAACATGCAGTGAAGTTTAACCAAGGGTGTTTTACTGACTTTGCATTGTAGTCCTCATTTGTTAACGATTGTTATGACAAGCGTTAGCCTATGTCATTCAAATGACTCAAGCGTGAAGGGAAAATTGATTTTTATCTCAATAAGATTCACCTGGTTAAATAAAGGTTAAATCAAAAACATTACAAGCCACATCAAATAATGTTACCTGTTTTTCTTTAGAAATCTCAGACTAGTGTTTCATCAACACCGTGACACATTACAGCACCCCAGGCATCTCATCTTGCCTTGTTAGCTAATCCTGGCAGCCCTCCAGCAGTCTTAAGTACTGCCGCCTGCGGCGCTTAGCTGGGCACTAACTCACCAAGCAGGTGTTCTGAACCACAGTGATGTCACCGGACTTAGCCCTGTTCCCTCACTTCTTTATTTACATTGACTCAAGGGTATGGGTCTTCCGCATCAGCATCTGCATAAACCCCACGGTTAAAATAAAGATACACGACGTTGGTCATACAGGTTGTGTAACCACCCCTCCCCTCCTTTACAGGAGACAACCTGGATGCCTTCCATGACATCACCATGGCCTACTTCCACGTGCGCTGCTACGAGGCCTTCAACCTGCCCACCTCCCTTTCCGACCTGCAGGACCCAGGAGCACTGGGCAGAGAAGGAGGTCCGCCTGAGGGACTTCTACGCCGCTGAGCCCTGGGGCTTTTGACAGGGAGGGCATGTGCCGCACGCTCATGTTACAGTCATAGTGACCTCACACCATAGACCGTATATACACTACCGTTCAAAAATTTGGGGTCACTTAGAAATGTCCTTGTTTTCGAAAGAAATCAATTTTTTGTCCATTAAAAGAACATCAAATTGATCAGAAATACAGTGTAGACATTGTTAATGTTGTAAATGGCTATTGTAGCTGGAAACGGCTGATTTTTAATGGAATATCTACGTAGGCGTACAGAGGCCCATTATCAGCAACCATCAGTCCTGTGTTCCAATGGCACGTTGTGTTTGCTAATCCAAGTTTATCATTGGAATAGCCTTCATTTCTCAGAACAAGAATAGACTGACCAGTTTCAGAAGAAAGTTCTTTGTTTCTGGCCATTTTGAGCCTGTAATCGAACCCACATTACTGATGCTCCAGATACTCAACTAGTCCCAAGAAGGCCAGTTTTATTGCTTCTTTAATCAGCATAACAGTTTTCAGCTGTGCTAACATAATTGCAAAAGGGTTTTCTAATGATCAATTAACCTTTTAAAATGATAACTTGGATTAGCAAACACAACGTGCCATTGGAACACAGGACTGATGGTTGCTGATAATGGGCCTCTGTACGCCTATGTAGATATTCCATAAAAAATCAGCCATTTCAGCTACAATAGCCATTTACAACATTAACAATGTCTACACTGTATTTCAGATCAATTTGATGTTATTTTAATGGACAAGGAAATTGCTTTTCTTTCGAAAACAAGGACATTTCTATGTGACCCCAAACTTTTGAACGGTAGTGTATAAACACACTCACCACACTAGTCTGCTGTGGCACTGACAGACAGAGGGCAAGAGATTTGAAGGTGAAGCGGTGTTGCCGTGGCAACTATTGTTGACTCATCCGTTCCTTAGCAACGTGATGCAGAATTATGTCAATGGAAAGCATGCTATTTCTTCCTCTACTGCTAAAGGTATGATGCCAGTTGTGTGTGTGTCAGTGTGTGTGCAGAGGGTGGGTGTTGGGTCTATGAGCTGTGTCTGCAAGCATGAGTCTCTGCTCTGATTTTAAATCCCGGCTCATTAATGCAGGAGGTAGAGAGGGAGGGAGTGATGCTGACATCCTTGGGAATAAATGAGGGAGAATGCAGGCCAGGTTGATACAGGACTTTTTTTTAAATAGCCACTCCAGGGACTATGAATCACAGACAATTATGCATATGACTCTAATTATTACCTTACCTGTTTCTTTCATCATCCTTTGTGCTTTGGCCAAAATGAAGTCCACACTAACTATGATAGATATTACAGTGGGTGGAAGGATTATGATACAGCTTCCATCATTCTGTTGGCTGGTTGCAATGACACATCATGAGACATGTTCCTATTCCTTCTCATCCCTGGAGGAACATGAAATCAGGAGCTCCTTTTAGCATAGCTTTCTTAAGAGCTGCATAGGAAGGGTTATGCAAGAAGTATAACGCTGTCACCAATACGGTGCTTACCAACATCCCAACATACACAGCTCCCAGTGTATTAACTTCCATCCTATTGCGTGCAGAGTAAGAGGATGAGCAGGGAAGTGTAATTAACCTAAGATGGCTCAGAAGTCTGCTGAAAGAGATCTAACTAGGGCTCAGGGCGGGAGTAAATGCATGGGGGGGGACACCGTTACGCGGATGTGTCAGCGTGTGCCATCCTGAGCCTGTTGATTTTGTCCATCCACACCAGATGCAATCAGGACACGCAGGTTGAGATATCAAAACGAACTCTGAACCAACTATATTAATTTGGGGGCAGGTCGAAACACATTAAACATTCATGGACATTTAGCTAGCTAGCTTGCTGTTGCTATCTAATTTGTCCTGCGAAATAAACATTGGTCCTTTTTTTCTGGATCTTTGTAGAATTTTGAGTCACACAAAATAGTGTTTTCTCTACTCCAACAATTAATCCACAGATAAAAGGGGAAACCTAGTTAGTTTCTAGTAATCTCTCTTCCTTCAGTCTTCTTCTTCTTCTTCTGTGGACTTCATATGGCGGTTGGCAACCAACTTTAAGGTGCATTACCGCTACCAACTGGACTGGAGTGTGGACCTCAGTTCATCTTTCAATCACCCACGTGGGTATATGCTCCTAAAAACCAATGAGGAGATGCGAGAGGCGGGACTTGCAGCACGTCACGCGTCAAAAATATAACCAAGTTCTATTTTAACGCCTGGCTACGCAGACGTGCGTGAGCAGTTTGGATGAAATTATTGAAAAACATGTATGTGTAAATGTATTTTGCAATGCTCGCGCACACAACGTGGGCGGATTGGTCAGCATGTCAGAGGGGAAAAGGATAACCAATACAATGCATATTAGGGACAAGAAACTTGTTTGTTCGTCTGTGTCAAGGTTGAGGTGTATGTGGTGTGGGAGTCAGGCGCAGGACACCGAAGCTTAGTCCAACAAAGTTTACTTGTGAAACCACAAGGCAAAGATACAATGATCGGCCTCAAACAAAACAGAGGCGAGCAATTACGCAGACTATGCGTAAAACAATAAAACAACAAAACAGAGAAAAACACGCAGCACTACGGACAGGCGAAAAACAACACACAACCTAACCAATACAAAACAGGCAACTTATAGAACAAGTAATCAGACACAAACGGACACAGGTGTAATAGACAGACAAAAGCAATCAAACATAGAAACATTCAACGGTGGCAGCTAGTACTCCGGGGACGACGAACGCCGAAGCCTGCCCGAACTAGGAGGAGGAGCAGCCTCGGCAGAATCCGTGACAGTCTGATTGTTTTGTCTACCTTGAGTATTGGTGGAGTTGGTCATGTCTGGCACTCAACATCTTGCTATTTTAATCCACCCTCCTTTAACACCCTGACCCTCATCCTCTTTAGTTCAATCACCTGAGATGCCTCACAAGTACACTACTGTGCACAAACCCCAGCTAGTTCTAACAAAATGGACCACACAGGGTAACCCATTCTGTCCTGCCAAACCTGTGCATTTAATCAGGATTTGTTAGAGCTTGCCTGGTAAGTGATTGGTAGCACTCTTGCTCGAGTGATTGCAAACCCCTGCTGATTCTACCATCCATGACACATAAACACACTCAGACTGACACCCACAGACAAGGATGGCTTCCAACAGGATCAACTCTAAAAATAACCCCTGTGCTCAGCTCTGTAATATTTATGGGTGGATTAGGAATGCTTTGTCACTGCCTGTTAATAAGCCAATTTCACACACCACCAAACCCCTTTATAGTGGGGATATTTGTGGCCTGTATTGAGTCACCTGTGTTGAGTCACAGAACAAATGATTGTGGTTGCTTGGTCTGTGTTCACACAGCTGTTCCTGTTTGTCTCCTTACCTGGGTTGACTTGGTTCCCATTCTCTCACTTTTTCCACTACTCTTTGTACCCACTTTGACATTCTCTACTATCAGTTTGGTGTGAGTTAGTAGTTTTATATTCATTTTTTATGTGTGTATAACGCCAAAGCCACTTACTGATTTGACAACTCCAACGCAGTTACACCTCCGAACATCGCCTTAATGAAAACAATCAAACTGCTATGCAGCTGTTGGTTATTGCGGGTTAAGGCAGAACTGATTGAATCTAACTATTAAAAAGACATTGGTCGTGTTAGAGCATCAAAACCCTGATGTATCATGGGTAAATTGTGACTGACTCACTGATCTCCAAATACTATTGAGGTTATTTATGATGCAAGGTGATTTGTAGATCACTCAGTCTCGACTCAGCTGCCATGTCGAACGCGTCCACTGCCTAAAGCAGGGGTTCCCAAACCTTTTCACTCGGGGCCCCGCTTCCAGCATTGGGGAACATCCCGCCCCCCACGTCTATTTCTATGGGCACAAGCACTGTTCACGACACAAAATGTTCACACCCCTCTTGTTTGTGGAGAGTATTTCTGACAAGTTATAAATAGCTCTCTAATGTATGCAATGACTAACATGACAAGAGGAACTGATGATGCACTACCCAATTTCCAAATTGCACCTTGTGCATTCTACTATTAGTTTGGAAACCACTGGTCTATAGGATAACCATAGTTACATCACAGCACGCATAGTATCATTAGTATGTAATCGGTATTCTGGTGCCATCTAGTGATCTGACACTCAAACTGCACCAAACAACATTTGGAAACATTACCTTTAGCAAGACTACACACTTTATTCAGAAATCATCACTACAGAGGAAAAATTGCCCAAGCAGGCTAACTGGAAAAAGAGACAATCTTACTTTATTTTTACCTCATATCAAGAAAAACATAATATCTTGTTTTTAAAAATACATAAAGAAAAACAATCATAATCATAATAAAAGCAATATTTTTTTAACTAATTCTGTAATTTCTTGGTTTAGATTTTTGTATTATTTGTATTGTATTTGCGTCACATTCTACTGCACTGTTGGAGCTAGTAACATAAGAATTTCGCTGCACCTGCTATAACACCTGCAAATCTGTGTACGCAACTAATAAACTTTGATTTGAAAAGCAAACCAATTAAAACAATTACTCCACTAAGAATAAAAATACAATAATGATGATAACCATTAATAAAATGATAATAATATCTCTACTAACGAAATAATTTCTGATGATAATGTGTTATTTCTATCTATTGCACATTGACCTGGGCAGGGGATGGAAACAAAGAACAGCATGACAGAGAACACAGATCCCTTCATTCCAACTGGCTGGGAATTGTCAGAGATTGGGAGGAACAGCAACAGTTCATGTGAAGGCCAGCCTGGCAGGCCACCAGTCTTTGGGCATGTTACTGCCCTGCTCAGCTCCTCACTTACAAAGAGGCTCGCACTCATTTTACATTTACATTTTAGTCATTTAGCAGACGCTCTTATCCAGAGAGACTTACAGGAGCAATTAGAGTTAAGTGCCTTGCTTAAGGGCACATCGACAGATTTTTCACCTAGTCGGCTCGGGGTTAGAACCAGCGACCTTTCGGTTACAACGCTCTTACCCACTAACCTACCTGCCTCCCCCCTCCTCACACACAGAAGGAAGGACTTGTGGGGATGTGCATCGCAACAAGCAGGTCTTCACAATGCACGCACAGGCACAGCAGCCAGATAGAGGATAAGGATACACAGTACTAACAGCACTGGGAGGGAGTTATAGTGACTGCAGCTGTAAAGTTGACAAAATATCCAGAGTCAGTGAATATATCTACTAATCATGCATGTGAGCATGTCAAGTGTGTAAATATGAGTGTGTGTGCCTTGCAGTGTGTGTAGTTGTGTTCAAAATCCTGTGTGAATGTGTGCACGTGTGCATGGAGTCCATAGCTATGTGAAAGCGGGCCCGTCGATGTCTCTAGGTGACAGGAGGTGGTCTTTGAAAGAGGGAGGGGTTTAGGAGAGGCCAACACAGCATCAAGAGATCCAGCCAATCAGGAGAGGTCAAAAAGTCATAGCTTGGTCAAAGCTGTGGGTGGAGCCAAGACTATTGACTAGTGTCTGGAATAATGAGCTTGGGGCTTTGGAGGGTTAGGGCAGGGGCGTGGGGGTGAGCGAGTATTTTGAGCATCAACTCAGGAGTTGTCAGAGGGGACGTGCTCTTCGAAACCCTCGCTCTCCCTGACGAGTGCTCTCTCCAGGATGACGCGGCCCTCCTTGTAGCGCTGGCTGTCCTCGGTGGCAAACTCATAGATCCAGCCCAGCTTGCTGTTGCAGTTCTTACAGCTGACATCTCGCACCATGTGTCTGCCCGTCAGCATCACGCGGTCCTGCACCTCGCTGTACTGCAGGTTCACCACCTTACAGATAATGAATAATAATGCAGAGGTTATTACACAGCCATAACATGGTAATAAACACGTATGTGTTTGCTAGGTGTGTTATGTCTGTCTATTGTGGAAGTGGGTTTTCTAGGTGTCACGTTAGTGTAACTTGCTGTGTACATTTTGTGAGTACACTTGTGTGTTATACATAGCTAAGCATAGCGAAAGTGAGTCTGGCATAAAAGTTATTAGTTTGAGTGTTGAGCATAAAAGGCATTTTCACATTGGACCATTTCACTCAAGGGGTAAAAGCACTAATGTGAAAACATGTATTTGGCAGTAGCAGGCTGGTGTCGTGGTGTTACAGCGGAGGTGTCGCTTGCCTTGTTGAAGAGGAATGCTCGGCCGGTGGCTCCGGTGAAGCGGGTGGAGATGAGTTCTGAGCGGTTGGTCAGGATGGTGTCACAGTTGGCACAGGAGAAGAGGCGTGTGCCCCCGATGTGGTCCAGGAAGATCCGCCCCATGCTTCAGTACACACTCACCTACAGGACCAAAGGGAAGGAGAGGGTTAATGCTGCTCTCTGAAAGATAAGACAGAGAGATCATTTCAATTACATCTCTATACTCTGATAAAAAAATTGTTCAATGAAGAACAAAAAGCACTGACAACTGTCATAATACAGTCCCTAACGATAATACAGTCCTTAACGACGCACGCACCCTCTCTTTCATGGCGGTCTTGTCAAACTCAGTAACGCCATATTTAGCAAACGACGTCGATGGCACCAAGCAAAGATCGGGAAAAAATGACATGTCGTAGCCTAAACACAACCCAGTCTTACCGTTTAAAGACTTTTCGACTAGTTGGGCTTTAGCTAGTTGTAGCTAAGGCGTCCTTTTCCACGTTAATTATTTTCTTCCCTGAAGTCTGTTGGGTTCGTTGTCGCTTTGTTGTTCTCTCACAGCTGTTCCTGCGGATTCTGTATCAACATCCGGTACGTTGAGGTGACGTAGAACGTCGCACTGGTTCAGAGAGGAAAAGGAAGAGGCCCAACTCGGCGGAAAATATGTCTCCCTTCCAGCAGGTGGCGTTTTTTTCGTTCTTTCGCCCACCAAGCAAGGAGTTTTTGTATTGAGGTCAATGAGAGAGTGTCGAATTTGGTCAACTGAAATGGCTATTTTGCTACATGAGGTTTATATGATTGAATATACGTTTCGTAATACTTTTAAGTTGTTTCGAGTGTACTGATATAGGACACGTGACATCCCCGCAACTTGATAAAAAACTTTATATCGGAGTTGTCTCGAGATGGCTATGCATATTCATGTCACGAGGGTAGTAGCATAGCATCTATCTCCATTGAATATGTTGACGTCAATAACCCTCATAGAATATTCAAAATAAATTACAATAATGAGATGTATCCACCAATCCAAAGAAAGGATAGGTCAGCCCGCTGTGCCGCTTTTTGGATGACTCCCATTGTTAAGGCGGAAAGACATGTATCTTGTCAGTATATCCATAATCTTTAACTGGTTTTGCCTGATGACCTAAATTGAGCTATCTATATTGAAAATACTGTGATTGAAGAAAACGATATAATATCACTTCTATACACTTTCTTCCTGGTTTAAGTCGTTTAAATTCCGACTGGAGTATTTTTTCGTTGTAATAAAATAAAATAAAAATTACAATAAAACATTTACTCAGACAACCGCGACCCATTCAAAACCTCATCGCGACCCAACAGTTAAGAATCGCTGGGTATGACAATTTTCATTGAGCTACCATACCACGAGAGTTAGGACTTCTGTTTTGAAGCCAGAGAATGAGTCTAAGTCGTATTTCACTGTTAGTTTTACACAAATAATTGTACATTTTCTGTTATAAAATTGACGATTGTTATTTTTTTAAATAAAAGTACTGATGATGGGTGTACTGTTGCTTCTTGCGTTGTATGCGTGTGCTTACTGTGAACTGTAATATCATATGCTTCACGGAGTCGTGGTGAACAAGGACATGGTTAACATAAATCTAGCTGCTATTTTTATGCATCGGCAGGACAGAACGGCTGCGTCTCGCAAACTCAAGGGCGGGGGTGTGTGTCTCTATGTTAAGAACAGCTGGTGCACGATCTCTAACATCAAGGAAGTCTCCAGGTTCTGCTCGCCTGAGTTAGAATACCTCATGATAAGCTGTAGACCATACTATTTACCAAGAGAGTTTTAATCAATGTTTTTCATAGCTGTCTATTTACCACCACAAACCGATGCTGGCACTAACACCACACTCAACTAGCTATATAGAGCCATACGCCAACAAGAAAATGCTCATCCAGAGGCAGAGCTCCTAGTGGCCGGTGGTTTTAATGCAGGAAAACTGAAATCAGTTTTACCTAATTTTTACCAGCATGTCACCTGTGCAACTATATCATATTGACTACACTCACAGAGACGCATACAAAGCTCTCCCTCGCCCTCAATTTGGCAAATCTGACCATAACTCTATCATCCTGATTCCTGCTTACAAGCAAAAACTCAAACAGGAAGTACCAGTGATGTTCAATTCAGAAGTGGTCTGATAAAGTGGATGCTAAGCTACAGGACTATTTTGCTAGCACAGACTGGAATATGTTTTGGGATTCATCCAATGGCATTGAGGAGTTTACCACATCAGTCACCGGCTTCATTAATAAGTGCATCAACGACATCATCCCCACAATGACCGTATGTACATATCCCAACCAGAAGCTATGGATTACAGGCAACATCCGCACTGAGCTAAAGGCTAAAGCTGCCGCTTTCAAGAAGCAGGACACTAACCCGGATGCTTATAAGAAATCCCGCTATGCCCTCTGACGTCCCACCAAAGAGGCAAAATGTCAATACAGGACTAAGATCGAATCCTACTACACTGGCGCTGATGCTCGTCGGATGTGGCAGGGCTTGCAAACTATCACAGATTACAAAGGGAAACCTAGCCACGAGCTGCCCAGTGACGCAAGCCTACCAGAACCATCCATGAGAGCACCAGCTGTTACGGACGACTGAGTGATCACGCTCTCCGTAGCCGATGTGAGTAAGACCATTAAAAAGGTTAATATTCACAAGCCTGCAGGGCCAGATGGATTAACAGGATGCATACTCAGAGCATGCGCTGACCAGCTGGCAAGTGTCTTCACTGATATTTTCAACCTCTCCCTGACCCAGTCTGTAATACCTACATGTTTCAAGCAGACCACCATAGTCCCTGTGCCCAAGAACGCCAAGGTAACCTGTCTAAATGACTATCGCCCCTTAGCTCTCAGATCTGTAGCTATGAAATGCTTTGAAAGGCTGGTCATGGCTCACATCAACACCATCATCCCAGACACGCTGGACCCACTCCAATTTGCATACCACCAACAGATCCACAGATGACGCAATCTCTATTGCACTCCACACTGCCCTTTCTCACTTGGACAAAAGGAACACCTACGTGAGAATGCTGTTCATTGACTACATCTCAGCGTTCAACACCATAGTGCCATCCAAGCTCATCACTAAGCTAAGGTCCCAGGGACTGAACACCTCCCTCTGCAACTGGATCCTGGACTTCCTGATGGGCCGCCCACAGGTGGTGAGGGTAGGCAACAACACATCCGCCACGCTGACCCTCAACACGGGGGCCCCTCAGGAGTGTGTGCTTAGTCCTCTCCTGTACTAACTGCGTGGCCGTACATGATTCCAACACCATCATTAAGTTTGCTTACAACACAACGGTGGTATGCCTGATCACAGACGATGATGAGACAGCCTATAGGGAGGAGGTCAGAGACCTGGCAGTGTGGTGCCAGGACAACAACCTCTGCCTCAACATCAGGAAGACAAAGGAGCTGATCGTGGACTACAGGAAACGGAGGGCAGAGCACGCCCCCATTAACATCGATGGAGCTGTAGTGGAGCAGATCGAGAGCTTCAAGCTCCTTGGTGTCCACATCACTAAGGATCTATCATGGTCCAAACACACCAACACAGTTGTGAAGAGGGCACGGCAATGCCTCTTCCCCCTCAGGAGGCTGAAAATATATGGCATGGGCCCTCAGAGCCTCAAAAATCATTTTGACTGGCTGCATCACCACTTGGTATGGCAACTGCTTGGCATCCAACCGCAAGGTGCTACAGAGGGTAGTGCATATGGCCCAGTACATCACTGGCTCTATACCAGGCGGTGTCAGGGGAAGAACCAAAAAATTGTCAAAGACTCCAGCCACCCAAGCCACAGACTGTTCTCTCTGCTACCGCACAGCAAGTGGTACCATTGCACTAAGTCTGGAAACAACAGGATCCTGAACAGCTTCTACCCCCAAGCCATAAGACTTCTAAACAAGACTGCTAAATAGCTAATCAAATGGCTACCCGGACTACCTTTGCATTAACTCTCTTGCAATGACTATGCACACACACTGGACTCTACCCACACACTCAAACATACTTACACTGACACCCCAACACACACATACTGTACACACACACACTACATACGCCCACACACACATAACATGCACACACCTGCATACTGATGCCACACACACACTCACCACATAGGCTGCTGCTAGTCACTTTACCCCTACCTACAGTATATGTACAGTACATAGCTACCTCAATTACTTCATACCCCTGCACATCGACTCGGTACTGGTACTCCCTGTCTATTCCCTATACATTCACCGGCCAGTTTATTAGGTATCACCCCATTCATGAAAATGGATCACTCCTACAGACAGTGAGTCACGTGGCTGTGGCTTGCGTTATAAAGCAGGCAGAGAGACATCAAGGAATTCAGTTACTGTTCAATTGAACGTTATAATGTGCAAAACGAGTGACCTAAGCGACTTTGAGTGTGGTATGATCATTGGTGCCAGGCGCGCCGGATCCAGTGTCTCAGAAACGGCCACCCTCCAGGGTTTTTCACGCATGACAGTGTGTAGGGTTTACAGAGAATGGTGAGACAAACAAAAACATCCAGTCAGTGGCTGTCCTGTGAGCAAAAACAGCTCGTTGATAAGAGAGTTCGAAGGAGAATGGCAAGAATTGGGCAAGCTAACGGGCGGGCCACAAACAGACAAATAACAGCGCAGTACAACAGTGTGCAGAACGGCATCTCGGAACGCACAACTCGTCGATCCTTGTCACGGATGAGCTATTGCAGCAGAAGACCACACCGGGTTCCACTTCTATCAGCTAAAAACAAGAAGAAGAGGCTCCAGTGGGCACGCGATCACCAACACTGGACAATTGAGGAGTGGAAAAACATCACCAAGAACATGACAGCGAGTTCAGTTTACTTGAGTGGACTCCTTCGACCTCTCTCATCAGTCCCCAGACCTCAACCCAACAGAGCATCTTTGAGATGAGATGGAATGGGCTGTTCGCAGCATGATTGTACCGCCGTCCAATCTGCAGCAACTACCTGATTCCATCTCGTCAGCATGGACCAACATCCCTGTGGAATGTTTCCAACACCTTGAAGAATGCCCCGAAGAATTCAGGCTGTTCTGGAGGCAAATGGGGGTCCAACCCGGTACTAGATGGGTATACCTAATAAACTTACCGGTGAGTGTACATAGCCATGTTATTTTTATTCATTATTCACTGTGCCACTATTTCTATTTGTAATTTAATTGTGTATCTTATCTTTAACTCTGCATTGTTGGAAAAGGTATTTCACTGTTAGGCTACAACTGTTGTCTAGCTACTTCCCACGCCGTTGCCGGACAGTAGCGCTTGTCAGTCGGGAGCGAAGGGCGCTGTGTCCCAATGTTGTTGTCATTCATGCCCTCCCCATTGAGTAGACTGTATATGCATGTATCAAGGTGACATCTAGATGGTTATCAATATTAGTAACTTTGAGAAAAAACACTTTATATCGAAGTTGTGCCTGGTCGTCACTAGTTACCACAGCCACCAAGTCATAAACCCAGCCCATTTCTCAAAATTGTCTTCTTAAAATGTGATTTTAAACATAACCCTAACCACACTGCTAACCTTATGCCTAGCCCTAACCATAAATTAAGACCAAAAAGCACACTTTTATTTTCATGAATTTTTACAATATAGCCAATTGTGACTTTGTGGCTGTGGTAACTAGTGGAAACCGTTGTGCCTGTTGGTCACATGCGTATCTGCCCTCTCATTGGCTAGAATGGTCCCACCTGCTCCTGCCTCCTCCCAACTGCCTTCCATTTTAGAAGACATTGGCCGTGTTTGAGAGCATCAAAATGACTGCAGGCAACTGCCGACTGACTAATCTACAAATCACCTTTCATCATAAATAATGACAATTTACCCATGATACATTGTGGTTTTGATCCTCTCGAACATGGCCATTTATTTTCATTGTCAGAGCGGCCACTAGAGTATCGGGTCAATGGATAATCTGTGGTGATACCCAGTAGGAAGCTTCCTATTGGGTATCACGGCCAGGTCTAGGTCGACAAACATGTCCATACAACACCGGTGCACTGGTCGTAGGTGGTGGGCCAAAGACATAAAACGAGAAGTTGATCAATCTACGTTGAGGGAGGAGCTGCTTTTTTGCATATGACAGTAAGACATTCTTATGATGACTATAACATTTGTTGGCACCATCAATTCTTGCACATTCTCATAAAAAGTATATTTCAACACTCGGCTGCTCAGGCAAATTTGTTGAACTCCTGTACATACCACTCGTGATGAAGGCTGCCAGTGGCCTGCTTCTATCTACGATGTAAACACAGCCTCTTGTGAAAACCCAAGCTGCTGTCTGATGAAGAATGTCAATGTGTTTCATTAGCTATCTCTGTGAGTACATTCAACTGTTGAATTTCGTTTTAGCATGATTATATGTCTCATTTCAAGTAACTAGATGCAGGCTTAAATAAACATTAAATCATATATTTAGCATTGAAATCCAAATAAAAGCATGTAGATAGAAAGATGTGTGTGTGTCATGCTAGAATGGAGATTTTTATATTTAGGTGGTTTAAATTATTAACTTTCCTACTAAATTTCTAAAAGTTAAAGGGATACTTCGGAAGCATGCTAGCAGATACCCATAGACTTCCAGTCAATACGCTAACGCTAGACAGCATTGGCTCGCAAAACTACCTCTCTTAACTTCCTTCATACTGGACACAGAGACATAAAAATTGTATCACTAGTAGATAAAGGGCGTCATTGACAAAATCCCAAAGCTGCCCAGTGACGCGAGCCTACCAGAACCATGCATGAGAGCACCAGCTGTTACGGACGACTATGTGATCACGCTCTCTGTAGCCGATGTGAGTAAGACCATTAAAAAGGTTAATATTCACAAGGCTGCAGGGCCAGATGGATTAACAGGACGCATACTCAGAGCATGCGCTGAACAGCTGGCAAGTGTCTTCACTGATATTTTCAACCTCTCCCTGACCCAGTCTGTAATACCTACAGTGGGGGAAAAAGTATTTAGTCAGCCACCAATTGTGCAAGTTCCCGCTCTCTCACTTTCCCAGATGTTTAGTTCATTTCATTCCGATCTCCTTTGCATTATTGTAGCCTTTTTCTATAGCCTGTCAACTATGTGTCTGTCTATCCCTGTTCTCTCCTCTCTGCACAGGCCATACAAACGCTTCACACCGCGTGGCTGCTGCCACTCTAATCTGGTGGTCCCTTCGCACACGACCCACGTGGAGTTCCAGGTCTCCGGCAGCCTCTGGAACTACCGTTCTGCGGCCAACAAGGCAGAGTTCATCTCAGCCTATGCTACCCTCCAGTCCCTCGACTTCTTGGCGCTGACGGAAACATGGATTACCACAGAAAACACTGCTACTCCTACTGCTCTTTCCTCGTCTGACCATGTCTTCTCGCATCTCCGAGAGCATCTGGTCAGCGCGGCGGTGGCACAGGAATCCTCATCTCTCCCAAGTGGACATTCTCTCTTTTTCCCCTGACCCATCTGTCTATCTCCTCATTTGAATTCCATGCTGTCACAGTCACTAGCCCATTCAAGCTTAACATCCTTGTCATTTATCACCCTCCAGGTTCCCTTGGAGAGTTCATCAATGTGCTTGACGCCTTGATAAGTTCCTTTCCTGAGGATGGCTCACCCCTCACAGTTCTGGGTGACTTTAACCTCCCTACGTCTGCCTTTGACTCATTTCTCTCTGCCTCCTTCTTTCCACTCCTTTCCTCTTTTGACCTCACCCTCTCACCGTCCCCCCCTACTCACAAGGCAGGCAATACGCTTGACCTCATCTTTACTAGATGCTGTTCTTCTACTAATCTCACTGCAACTCCCCTCCAAGTCTCCGACCACTACTTTGTATCCTTTTCTCTCTCGCTCTCCTCCAACACTACTCACTCTGCCCCTACTCAGATGGTAATGTGACGTCGCAACCTTCGCTCTCTCTCTCCCGCTACTCTCTCCTCTTCCATCCTATCATCTCTTCCCTCTGCTAAATCCTTCTCTCTCCGATCTCCTGATTCTGCCTCCTCAACCCTCCTCTCCTCCCTTTCTGCATATTTTGACTCTCTATGTCCCCTATCCTCCCGGCCGGCTCGGTCCTCCCCTCCTGCTCCGTGGCTTGACGACTCATTGCGAGCTGACAGAAGAGGGCTCCGGGCAGCCGAGCGGAAATGGAGGAAAACTAGACTCCCTGCGGACCTGTCATCTTTTCACTCCCGCCTCTCTACATTCTCTTCCTCTGTTACCGCTGCTAAAGCCACTTTCTACCACTCTAAATTTCAAACCCCTGCCTCTAACCCTAGGAAGCTCTTTGCCACCTTCTCCTCCCTGCTGAATCCTCCCCCTCCTCCCCCTCCCTCCTACCTCTCTGTGGATGCCTTCGTCAACCATTTTGAAAAGAAAGTTGACGACATCCGATCCTCATTTATTAAGTCAAATGACATTGCTGGTCCTGCTCACACTGCCCTACCCTATGCTTTGACTTCTTTCTCCCCTCTCTCTCCAAATGAAATCTTGCGACTTGTGATGGCCGGCCGCCCAACAACCTGCCCGCTTGACCCTATCCCCCCCTCTTCTCCAGACCATTTCCGGAGACCTTCTCCCTTACCTCACCTCGCTCATCAACTCATCCTTGACCGCTGGCCATGTCCCTTCCGTCTTCAAGTGAGCGAGAGTTGCACCCCTCCTCAAAAAACCTACACTCGATCCCTCCGATGTCAACAACTACAGACCAGTATCCCTTCTTTCTTTTCTCTCCAAAACTCTTGAGCGTGCCGTGTCTAGCCAACTCTCCTGCTATCTCTCTCAGAATGACCTTCTTGATCCAAACCAGTCAGGTTTCAAGACTGGTCATTCAACTGAGACTGCTCTTCTCTGTGTCACGGAGGCTCTCCGCACTGCTAAAGCTAACTCTCTCTCCTCTGCTCTTATCCTTCTAGACCTATTCGCTGCCTTTGATACTGTGAACCATCAGATCCTCCTCTCCACCCTCTCCGAGTTGGGCATTTCCGGCGCTGCTCACTCTTGGATTGCGTCCTACCTGACAGGTCGCTCCTACCAGGTGGCGTGGCGAGAATCTGTCTCTGCACCACGTGCTCTCACCACTGGTGTCCCCCAGGGATCAGTTCTAGGCCCTCTCCTATTCTCTCTATACACCAAGTCACTTGGCTCTGTCATATCCTCACATGGTCTCTCTTATCATTGCTACGCAGACGACACACAATTAATTTTCTCCTTTCCCCCTTCTGATAACCAGGTAGTGAATCACATCTCTGCATGTCTGGCAGACATATCAGTGTGGATGTCGGATCACCACCTCAAGCTGAACCTCGGCAAGACGGAGTTGCTCTTCCTCCCGGGGAAGGACTGCCCGCTCCATGATCTCGCCATCACGGTTGACAACTCCATTCTGTCCTCCTCCCAGAGTGCAAAGAACCTTGGCGTGACCCTGGACAACACCCTGTCGTTCTCCGCTAACATCAAAGCGGTGACCCAATCCTGCAGGTTCATGCTCTACAACATTCGCAGAGTACGACCCTACCTTACACAGAAAGCGGCACAGGGCCTAATCCAGGCACTTGTCATCTCCTGTCTGGATTACTGCAACTCGCTGTTGGCTGGGCTCCCTGCCTGTGCCATTAAACCCCTACAACTTTTCCAGAACGCTGCAGCCCGTCTGGTGTTCAACCTTCCCAAGTTCTCTCATGTCACCCCGCTCCTCCGCACACTCCACTGGCTTCCAGTTGAGGCTCGCATCTACTACAAGACCATGGTGCTTGCCTACGGAGCTGTGAGGGGAACGGCACCTCCTTACCTTTAGGCTCTGATCAGACCCTACACCCAAACGAGGGCACTACGTTCATCCACCTCTGGCCTGCTAGCTCCCCTACCTTTACGAAAGCCCAGTGAAAGCTATTCGCTGCTCTGGCACCCCAATGGTGGAACAAGCTCCCCATGACGCCAGGACAGTGGAGTCACTGACCACCTTCCGGAGACACTTGAAACCCTACCTCTTTAAGGAATACCTGGAATAGTATAAAGTAATCCTTCTTCCCCCACCCCCCATAAAAAAATAAAATAAAAAAAGGTGGTTGTCCCACTGGCTATCATAAGTTGAATATGCACCAATTTGTAAGTCGCTCTGGATAAGAGTGTCTGCTAAATGATGTAAATGTAAATGTAAAGATCTTACCTCGTGGAGTTGCAATGATCATGAGAACGGTGACGAATCAGCCCAGAACTACACGGGAGGATCTTGTCAATGATCTCAAGGCAGCTGGGACCATAGTCACCAAGAAAACAATTGGTAACACAGTACGCCGTGAAGGACTGAAATCCTGCAGCGCCCGCAAGTTCCCCCTGCTCAAGAAAGCACATATACAGGCCCGTCTGAAGTTTGCCAATGAACATCTGAATGATTCAGAGGAGAACTGGGTGAAAGTGTTGTGGTCAGATGAGACCAAAATCGAGCTCTTTGGCATCAACTCACCTCGCCGTGTTTGGAGGAGGAGGAATGCTGCCTATGACCCCAAGAACACCATCCCCACCGTCAAACATGGAGGTGGAAACATTATGCTTTGGGGTGTTTTTCTGCTAAGGGGACAGGACAACTTCACCGCATCAAAGGGACGATGGACGGCGCCATGTACCGTCAAATCTTAGATGAGAACCTTCTTCCCTCAGCCAGGGCATTGAAAATGGGTCGTGGATGGGTATTCCAGCATGACAATGACCCAAAACACACGGCCAAGGCAACAAAGGAGTGGCTCAAGAAGAAGCACATTAAGGTCCTGGAGTGGCCTAGCCAGTCTCCAGACCTTAATCCCATAGAAAATCTGTGCAGGGAGCTGAAGGTTCGAGTTGCCAAACGTCAGTCTCGAAACCTTAATGACTTGGAGAAGATCTGCAAAGAGGAGTGGGACAAAATCCCTCCTGAGATGTGTGCAAAACTGGTGGCCAACTACAAGAAACGTCTGAGCTCTGTGATTGCCAACAAGGGTTTTGCCACCAAGTACTAAGTCATGTTTTGCAGAGGGGTCAAATACTTGTTTCCCTCATTAAAATGCAAATCAATTTATAACATTTTTAACATGCGTTTTTCTGGATTTTTTTGTTGTTATTCTCTCTCTCACTGTTCAAATAAACCTACTATTAAAATTATAGACTGATCATGTCTTTGTCAGTGGGCAAATGTACAAAATCAGCAGGGGATCAAATACTTTTTCCCCTCACTGTATATAAATAGGCCAGTTTAATTTTGTCTGCCTTGCCATTCCAAATAAAATTGAATATTATTTTCTAATATAATTTAAAAAACTGTTTGCTAGGTGTAGGCAAGACCATAAGCAAATAGGTCAACTGGGATCATACTAAAGAGTTAATCAGGGTGATTTTTCCACAAATAGACAGGTATTTACCTTTCCATGGTAGCAAGATCTTATTTATTTTTGCTAACTTTCTATTAAAATTGATTAGAGTGAGATAATGTATGTATTCCGACCATTATTCCTCCTCCACCAAACTTTACAGTTGGCACTACGTATTGGGGTAGGTAGCGTTCTCCTGGCATCCGCCAAACCCAGATTTGTGCGTTGGACTGCCAGATGGTGAAGCGTGATTAATTACTCCAGAGAACGTGTTTCCACTGCTCCAGAGTCCAATGGCAGCGAGCTTTACACCACTCCAGACGACACTTGGCATTGCGCATGGTGATCTGAGGCTTGTGTGCGGCTGCTCGGCCATGGAAACCCATTTCTTGAAGCTCCCAACGAACAGTTATTGTGCTGACGTTGCTTCCAGAGGCAGTTTGGAACTCGGTAGTGAGTGTTGCAACCGAGGACAGATGATTTTTACACGCTATGTGCTTCAGCACTCGGCGGTCCTGTTCTGTGAGCTTGTGTGGCCTACCACTTCGAAGCTGAGCCATTGTTGCTCCTAGACATTTCCACTTCACAATAACAGCACTTACAGTTGACCGGGGCAGCTCTAGCAGGGCATAAATGTGACGAACTGACTTGTTGGAAAGGTGGCATCCTATGACGGTGCCACGTTGAAAGTCACTGAGCTCTTCAGTAAGACCATTCTACTGCCAATGTTTGTCTATGGAGATTGCATGGCTGTGTGCTCGATTTTATACACCTGTCAGCAACAGGTGTGGCTGAAATAGCCGAATCCACCAATTTGAAGGGGTGTCCACATACTTCTGTGTATATATAGCGTAAGATGTGCAGTTGCTTCATCTAGCTAATGCAGTGCCCCCAGTGTCCGGTCTGGAGCGTGAAGTCACGGGTCGTCACTAGTTACCAAAGCCACAAAGTCAGAAGGCCCGCCTACCCGACCAATCAGATGAGGGAGTGTGATGACACGTTTGCCGACTCAGATGGCCCGCCTACCTGATCAATCAGATGAGGGAGTGTGTGACGCAAAAGGGTACGTTTTCTTAGCTTTTTTAGATATCTAGTAGCTAACTTTTGCTACTCTCGTCTAAAATGAACTTGCTAGCTAGCATAAGGGATTCCATTCCAAGCACAGAGGAGTTATTCTATTAGATAGAGCAACGTTGTTAGTTTCCCTACAAGCCTCATATTCTTGACCTTCAACAGATGCACAGCCTTTGGCAAGAAAAAAACTCAGTTGGGAGAGTAAAAGTCTCCCATTCAATGGTGTTCTGTTTCGAGTTGTTGGCATAAAGACATATAAATGCCACTAGGGGAAAGACAGACAAACAAAAGCAAAGAGAAATATGCTGCTGAAATGAACAAGAGGGCTGTAAGTTCAAAGACAGATCACTGTAATTTATACCATACACTTTTACAACATTAATTTAATTTTAATAATGTTGAAGTACTTACTAACAATGGAATGTTCTTCAATAAAATTGAAGATGAGACTTTAAACGGGTGTCCTAACTCTGTGGTCACTAAAGATCCCATGGCACTTATTGCAAGAGTATGTAATGATGAGTACCTTTTTATGTGTAAATCAAACTGTATTCCTATCATGTAATACTGTGTATAAAAGTAGCATGTATGTAAAGTGTATTGTGGCGTACAGCAGGTCAGCCACCAGGGGGAGACTCGTCGAGGCCTGGAAACAGATGGCGTATACATCACGAGGCAGTGGCTCCATCTGCTGGACGTGCCAGGTCTCGACGGGCTCCCCGGACAGGACTAATTGGGGCTGATTGGGAGCTGGTGAGTAATTAAGGGCAGATTGCTCACCAGCTGTGGAAGGCCCATAAAGCTGCCAGAAGGGCAGCACATGAGAGTGGACTGAGGGAAGTAAGGTAACGTCCATGTAGTTGGAAACGGTATCCTGGAGAGGGTATCATAACCTTTTCTTTTGATTATTTTATTAATAAACACCCTTGAAACTGAGCTACTCATACGCTGTCCATGTCTGATCTGTGTAAACGTCTTGACCCAACCCCCTGATCTGCCACAGTATAAATAATGTACTGTATATGTAACAAAATATCTGTAAAAAAACAAAAATGTAAAACAAATGTACTTTTGTCCTCCGAAGAGGGGGGTGGATGGTCCAATAAAATAAATTAATAAAGTGTATATAAGTGGGGTTAGGTTGGTAAGTTTCCCCTTACACTATAAAGAGATTTGGGTGTCTAGAAAAGTGCCATGTAAGTCCAATCAATTATTATACTAAAATGTTTTGCCATCTTCCATAGCTTGAAGACCATGCCTTTGTACAGAGACTGGAACTGGTACTGTGAGAGATTTATTATTTTTTATAATTGATGGGATGACTAACTTAGGAAGAATGCATTCTTGACTGGGCTAATGTAGGTTGTGACACCTGGCAAGCTGTGATTGATGTGAAGAGCTGTTTTAGGGGGTAAAGGGAGATAAGGATTTGTGTCTCCAGATGCTGGAATATACTGGTTCTTTGTGATCTGTGAACCTTCCTTGGACGTAGGAATGGTGTCTAAGGGAGCTGGCTCTTCTCACTATGACAGGTTGTTATGATATGGACATATGCCTGGCGACAGAGGTGCATCAACGGATTGGCTGAGTAAGTCTAAACCACGCTCAAGTCTTTACTCTAATTGGCCAGCAGAGAGGTGGGAAACTCTCTCTGTCAGAGTATTTGAGCAAGATCCTAGAACAATGTTTTAGTTCTCTGGGGTGCCCTGCGAGGTATTTCAGAGAGCCCGTATATACGAAACATCATATTTACCATTGAGGGCTTTTGCATTAATTAAAATAACTAGTATATCTTAGAAGTCGTGTTGACCTCTTTTGTTCATAATGCCAGATTTGAATTGACGCAACTTTGACAGTACAAAATACCAAAAAGGTGGACTGAAAGGCTATGTTAAGTTAAATAAATTACTATAGTAAGTGCATAGGTGCCAAATAAAGTAACAGGGTTGAAGTTTTCATCTTAAATCAGGCAAAAATCTGCCAGTTTAAAAAAATTACATTTCTGTGAACCTGTGTACGTTTTACTTGTGGATTACTTGTGGATTTTGAAAATAAAAATATAAAATCAAGATGTGTCAATTTGTTTGTCTACATGCCATTTTAAAAACAAAGCAGATATTGGAGTAAACCTATTTTGGTTTAAGACAAATAACTATGAGTAAGGGCAAACATCATAAACTTGCAAGCTGAGTTTGAATAAGACATCCGATTACCACTTTGCCTTAAGAACGGTTGGTTTTATTATAGCTAATAAATAACCAAATCATTGATCACTAGATAAAAGAAATGCATGTGTCTCGTCTACCCCTGCAAGCCAGTCGGCATACGCGTCATCACACTCCCTCATCTGATTGGTCGTTTCCCACGAGCCGTAAAACGGTATATGCTTCATCACACTCCCTCATCTGATTGGGCTAGTAGGCGTGCCTTCTGACTTTGTGGCTGTCGCAACACACCCTCATCTGATTGGTCGAGTATACGGGCCTCCTGACTTTGTAGCTGTGGTAACTAGTGACGATCGAATTCACAAACTCTGCTAGTCGGCTACTGTGTAGCAACCTAATCTCATTGAATTTATTCACATATCAAGTTACGTTTGCAAGTATTGTTGTATTTATTCACACATCACGTTACCTGCTTGCGAGTGTTGTTGCATTTATTCTCAAAATAAGTTACATATTCTCAAATATGTTTTGCAACTACAAAACTGACAATACATGTGCAACTCATATTTTACATGTGCAAATCATACTTTACATGCCTACATACTTATGTCTCTAATTTACTTACATAGTATGCTCTTCATATAGGGTGACATAACTCATTAGTAGTATATAATATTGAAACAACTTGACATTGTGAACAGTAAGTGAATCACATTTTCAATGGGTGTGCAAGCTATCAGATAATCAGGTGTTCAATCACACACACACACGCACATACAAACAAACACATTCACGCACACCTACATACAGTACACACACATGCCACACATTCATTTTACAGAAATGCTGGGGAAAAAACTATTCAGATATGGGTGCAAAATAAAGTTATTTATTTTCATCTGTGTACTTATTTACTCCACCAGTGACCTCACCATCCCCCCCAAAATCTATCTCTATCTAATCTGTTACAATCCCCTGACACTGAAATGTGGTTGTAAAATAGTCAGACTCACTCCTACTTCTGTAATTATTAACCCACTCAATGGTGGTACGAGTGACTTGTACACAGATTTGAAATCTTTTCTTCAGCAGATATCTTGTTGGTCTATGGTAAAACATGACTGTTGAGGACACATTTCCAGCAGTTGAAGTTATGGATGGCAAACCACAGAAGCTCAGCCTGAAACGGGAAGTGGGACTGGTTGGCGCCGTGTCGCTCGTGGCTGGCACTATGATTGGATCTGGGATTTTTATGTCCCCTCAGTTCGTTCTGGTCAACATAGGAAGCCCAGGAGGCAGCCTGGTGATCTGGGCAGCCTGTGGCCTGCTGGCTGTGCTTGGCTCTCTCTGCTATGCTGAACTGGGGACAGTCATCCGAGAGTCAGGGGGAGAGTACATCTATATCCTAAGGACGTCAGGCCCAGTATTGGCCTTCATTTTAATTTTCAGCTCAGTCATATTTGTGAGACCTGCCAGTGTGGCAGGGATCTCACTGAGCTTTGCTGAATATGCATTGGCACCTTTTTACCAAGACTGTCCATGCCCACAGCTGGTGGTGAAGTGTGTGGCTGCAGCAGGGATTGTGGTGACAGCCACTGTTAACTGTCTGAATGTACGATTCGCCATGTCAATGCAAGTGTTCTTCATGGTGGCCAAGGTGCTGGCTCTTTCAGTAATAATTATTGGAGGAGTAGTGTTGCTCATCAGAGGGGAAACAGAAAGTTTTGAGGATTCTTTTAAAGGGACCAACTTGGGCATCAATCCGATAGGTATTGCTTTCTACCAGGGACTGTGGTCCTACGATGGATGGAATAACTTGAATTATGTGACTGAAGAGCTGAAACGTCCTGAGGTAAAGCGATGCATTCACTTCCATTACAGAAACTGTACATTTAAGTTATGTTAGTACTGATTTTGAGTACATAATACATCATATTTCTTATCTCATACAGGTTGATTACAAAGGAACACTAACACTGGTTTAGGTACACAATTTCTGGCGCCAACACTGTGCCCATCTTTTCAGTCTACATTATTTTCAATAATGCAGCATGCTTTTTTCCAGGACACAGGGTGACATAACATGCCTTACTTAACTCATTCAGTTCCGTGGGGTTTAACATTCAGAACATTGACAACCTAGGCTGCTCAAAAAACATGCCATCCACATTCTGAGTGTCACTGACACTGACAAAAAGTGTTTTTCCTTGGCTCCCATTGACGGTTTAGAAACAACTTTATCGATAATAATGTGCAACATCATATACGTTTCAGTTAGTCATCCCTCCTCAGATCTCTGAGGTGTTACTACTGTTCCAGAATGTTTGAAATTATGGAAAATGGGTATACATTGTTACCGGTACGTTTCCTTTTTGAGTACATTAAAGTTGACAGCACTCACAATCTTGTAATTATTAACTGATGTAACAGTAGGTGCAACCTTGTCCTATAAGGACAAAACATTTAAACCTCTCTCCAGCTTAATACAGATAATTTTTGAGGATAGATCTCCTACCACATGGCTGAAACACAGAAACTCTATTGGTGTTATCTCATTCATTGCCGGGACCATGAAGGGATCTGTAATTTTTATGTGTCGTCAGTCTGTGCTGGTTAACATAGGAAGCCCCGAAGCCAGCCTGGTGATCTGGGCAGCCTGTGGCCTGCAGGCCACATTGGGTTCCCTCTGCTCAGAGGTGGGTAGTAATAATAATAATAATAATATGCCATTTAGCAGACGCTTTTATCCAAAGCGACTTATAGTCATGCGTGCATACATTTTTTTTAGTATGGGTGGTCCCGGGGATCGAACCCACTACCTTGGCATTACAAGCGCCGTGCTCTACCAGCTGAGCTACAGAGGTAACGTGCTACAAGTAACAGTTACATGTACTTAAGTACATTTTTGGAGGAACTAGTCGTTTTTCTAGTTACTCTCTGTGGGCTGTACTTGTACCAAATATTTTTTATAACTAACCCAAGACAGACCACAGCCTGTCATTTCAAATGGGAGCAAATTAATCATACTGGGCAGAGCCAAGCACAAGCTAGCTAAATCCTATTGGCGCGTTCTGGCATAGATTTGCATATTTCCGTTAGGCAACGCCTACTCTGTGAAGCGCGTGTACGCAATAACTCAATTCGCCCTTGCACTCCTTCTAAACAATGCAATTTTTGAAAACTTTTGCAAAGGCTAAAGTCTAGAAAACGTAGTCCACTCTGTTCATAGCAGATTCTAGTTTTGGGAACAGAAACTGTATTGGGATCAAATGTTGCATCAATTAGGAATTTAGCAGAACGTCGGCCAAAATCCATCTCGCTCCATCTTCTCCCACCGCCGGCCACTTGGCTTTCTCCATCACCATATTTCGTGGTGAGTGGAAATGCCAACCGGATGCTTCAGATTTATACATCCGATGAAACATTTGGCTCATTATTCTATCTGTGCTTGTACTGTTACTCACACAATTTCTGGAGGAAGTAACTTACTTTTTACTCCGTTACATTTTACCAAATCACTTCAGTTACATAGATTTATATTATTATATCGTCGTTGTCGGATGAAACCCTCATAACTTCAAATGTGGGGATTTTTTTTTTTACATGAATCGATACTATTGGTTCTCCTATACATCTGTATGAATGTGTCACGACCCCTTGGCCAATGAAATGTATTCAAAATAGCTGGTCATCAAAATTCTTAAATCCATTGGCTCTCAAAATTGTCCGTCAAACCCTGCATCTCCATCACGGCTTTTGAAGTGAAGAGCGCATCTTCACTTAACTCCGAGGAGATTTTTGTTTGTGGGTTCTTAGTCAGACGCAATCAGAGGTAAATTGTACTTTAATTACCTTCTGCCTTTGTAATATTATATATTTCTGGAGAAAGATAATTATTTGTCAGATATCATTCTGTTTTTGACGTTGTGTTTTGAGGGCGAGCGCAAATGAAATGGCTAGGTAGCTTCACTTGACTCTGAGGAGATTTTTGTTAGTGGGTTCTTAGCCATGCTGAAATGTGTCTTGATCAGGGGCGGTGTGTTCATTAGGGCGATATGGGCGACGCACTGCCAAACGGGAAAAGGAAGGTTTTTTTTTCTAATCAATTATATCACGGCAACAGTAGTTATCAGTGTTCTAATCTAGACGTCTGATCTGCCACTAAATGTCCAATCAGGCTAAAGTCGTGCTTCAAATGTCCCCGCCCGTTTTGGGGCGATTTCAGTCAGGTTGAAAATAGCCCAGAAGTCTCTCATAGCCTCTAATGTAAAATCAATTTTTTTCAAATATCAGAGCTTTCAATACAATCTCTATGGGTTTCTGAGGGCTTGCACTTACGCGCTTTCGTCATATGTAACATAACCATGAACGTAACTAAGAAAAGAGCGGGTAGCCTCATCAATCAATTCACTACTACTGTCAAAATGGCTAGCCTTCAGTGCAACTCGATTGTCAATTTGAAAGAAGTTCCTTTTTGTCGGCGAACAAATCAAGATAAATTGTCAACGAAACAATTAGGACCTCCCAGACCAAATTTAATAATTCAACAGGTTTCTACTAAGCAGAGTCGTGAACACTGTCTACGAGAATCGAGACGACCTCATATAATGTTTTGAAGCCATTCGGACGGGTTCATTGGGTTCATTTGACCAGCCCACCGTGAGAGAGGCATCTGGCTACGTGAGGATGCTACATGATGAAGATTTTATTTTTTTTCCCTGCGGCTTTTTCACAAAATCATGCCCCACGTCGACATTCTGTACCAGAAGCTACAGAAGAAGGACATCGATGCTGTCTTTATCAAACGTGCCCTCGACAGCTTCACAAGCAGTGTGCAGGCCATAAGGTAAGATTAAACAATATCATTCGATCTTTCTCAAAGCAGAGCTTTATTTGAAAATGTATGCATGAAAGGAGACTGCATTTGTGTTTGAAATTACATTATTCTCATTATATATGGCCAGTGGTGTAATCTAGCTTATTTTATATACTATGTGTACTGTACAGTGGTGCTCATAAGTGTATGAACACATTCTAAAGTTGACTAAAAAGAGGAATAAAAAAATAAAAAAATCATCTTTTGGAAATTGATCTTAATGACTTAATTAAAAAAGTTGGAAAATCCAACCTTTAAGGACACCAATTTTCTTTTCTTTTTATTCCTCTTTTTAGTCAACTTTAGCATGGGATCATAAGCTTATGAGCACCACTGTATACTGTGCTGAACATCCAGGCTATGTGAGACACAAAGGCTAACTTAAACACTAAAGACTTTATGCATCCCTGCCCATTTTAAGTGGAACTGAAGTATTTGTACTATACATGGATACATTGCATATTGTCGTAGTAAATATATATAATGTTATAGCTTGGTCTGACTAAAATCTTGTGCATGACCCATCTTGTGTTGGGCCTTTGGATTTAATACAATGCACAAAGACTTCTATCTTGTCGGCCTTATCAGCAGGTGGCTATGGACAACACCCACGCCATAGGTCTCTCAGTTCTCCCAACTCACAAGTTATTGCTCTGAGGACATACACACACACACCCCCACACACACACACACATACACACACACACACACACACACACATCATCATTGTTAAACATACACACACACACACACACACACATACACACACACACACACACACACACACACACATCATCATTGTTAAGCACACACACACAAAAACCCCCTTCTCTTAGGCTGAACATCTGAAGACAGAGAACCCGACTCAGAGCCAATGCAATGGAAGTGACCTCGACCAACTCATCAGGACCAATCAGAAGATCAGAACTACTAGAATCAACCTACTTTATTTTATTGTATAAAATGTCAGCACACAATGTTTAGGGGCTCGCTCTCTCAGATATCTCCCCTACGAGGTTGACGAACGGGTCCGTGCACGCTATTTACAGATATCTTTACCTCTGAATAAACTGCCTCATATTATACAATTATCCACCTTGTCCGAAAGTCTCTACTTGGTCTCCGTTCTCCAGTAAACTTGTTTTATCAACAAACTTGGTAGCAGAGGGTGGTTTTCTAACTCTGAATTCGGTCCATAAAAGTTGATAGAGACAGGAGACAAGTAAGAGACGGATCTGAAAGGACGGGTGACCTATCCGCAGGAGCAGCCGGGAATCCAGCTCGCCTCAGGAAACTGATCTAGACGGCCGTCAATACAAAGGTAAGCAGAACCTGTTAAAACAAAATCTGCATATTGTATTGTAGGATAAACTAAATTATGATCAGTAAGTACTGGGCGTGAGTATGGATTACTGTAAAATTTATAACATATCTATTATGACTCAAAAGGCACATATGTAAAGATATCTGAATTCTTTAGGTTTTTACTGTTGAAATGTGACTCTAAGAGAAGAAGTCTAGTTACAGTGGTTTTATTTTCTGTTGAAATGCGGCTTTCTAGTGAGGAGCCTATTACAGAGGTTTTGGTCCACAAGCGATGGACCCCTTTTATTTGATCCACAAGAGAAGGATCTGGTGACTTGATAAAAAGATTCAGATAGTCGGGTTGAGTTAATTCCGTGAGAATCCAAGTCCAGAAAAGGTTCTCCCGACTAGACGCCAGTTGAATGGTTTAAACGACTGGGAGTCTCCTTGAGGAGAATCAAAAAAAATAAAAATAAAAATACAAGTTCAGATAGTCGGGCAATTGGTTGACGTGGCACTCAACTATATGTACTGTGAGGAACTTAAACTGAATTCGTGTGTTGATGCTGATATGTAATGAAAATGTAATTGTTGAAATGATAACCTGAATGTTGTGTAAGATTGGCCGTTTCATGAGACTAACTAGTGGATAACTTTTAAGAGGACCACCGAGTCCTATTTTGCCTGTTATGTAGCCGCTGCGCTAAAAGCTGACTTGAACTTTTTCCCTCTTGTGGTGTTGGTATTTTCATAATTCCTAAAATTAGATTGATAATTATTTTGGAAGCGCTCGAGTTTGTTAATATATTGTTCCAAAAGGGCGATTCTGATAGCTTTGGGAAAATATATAATAACTTGAATAACTGAAAAACAATAATAACTTTTGCTAAATAATTCCTAAAATTAAATTGATAATTATTTTGGGAGCGCTTGAGTTTGTTAATATATTGTTCCAAAAGGGCGGTTCTGATACCTTTTGGGAAAATATATAATAACTCGAATAACTGAAAAACAATAATAACTTTTGCTAAATAATTCCTAAAATTAAATTGATAATTATTTTGGGAGCGCTTGAGTTTGTTAATATATTGTTCCAAAAGGGCGGTTCTGATACCTTTTGGGAAAATATATAATAATTCGAATAATTGAAAAACAATAATACCTTTTGCAAAATAATTCCTAATAATAAAGTATTGAACATTTTTTGTGTACGAGGGTGGGACATCAGAGATAAATCTCAGTCAGCGCCAAGAATACATTGCTGGATTCGGCCAGTGACGGGCTAAGAGCACCAAGATAGTCTAAAAAAACTGTATAACCATGGCAACCACTACCGTCCCAAAACTCAAGTTTAATGAATATCTAGATCAAAAAAATACAGGATAGAGCGGGAGTGGTGCCGAATGGTTTTTTAATTCGATCTAAAAGTTGGTGCGAGAGGAAAAGGCAAATCATCGATCTAAAAACAGACGGAAGAGTGACCTGAAAATCCTGGAGAAATCAACTATTCGTCTTGGCTCAGGAAACCTGATCAGAGCGCGCTCTTCTAAAAAGGTATGCAGAGCCTGTTAAAACGAAATCTTGCATATTGTATTATAGACCAATACCAAATTATGATCAGTAGTACTGAGCGTGAGTATGAATACTTGTTAAATAATTTTCCATCCTAATGAATTAAGGCATACATGAGATATCTGGTATTGTGTTTTATACTAAGGAATTAAGGAATAAGGAATAAGGAATAAGGAATAAAGATAAACGTATCCAGAATGTGCCGAACTACGGATTGACGCATTGGTGGATAAGATTTGACCCACAACTAGATTCCTAAAAGGGACCCAGTTTGAACTGAGACCTTTTGCATAAATCCTATTAGGGGAGGTCCTACCCTATAGGTTGCGAGGAGGTAGAAGTTTAACTGTGGCAGAGTTCTAGACATTAGGTGGAGGGAGAGGTATGGTTTTGAGGGACGTCTGGACGCAGATAAACTCGAATCCATGCTTAAAACAGATACATAAGGTGTGTAAAGGAGAAATGAGCAGTGAGAGAGAAAGAGAGAGTTGCGAGGGGGGGGCTGGAGAGAGCGAAAGTGTGGCTTTTGGAGCGAGGAAAGACTGGAGTTGGCTGGGAACACCACGGGGTGATTATTTGAGAGGTGCCTGTGGGTTTCTGACGAGGGATGAGATGGGTGAGAAAGTAGAGAATATTTACATTTGCATTTTTGGTGATTTGGCAGACGCTCTTGTCCAGAGCGACTTGCAGGAGCGATTGGGGTTGAGTGCCTTGCTCGAGGGCACATCGGCAGATTTTTCCGCCTGGTCGGCTCGGGGATTGGAACCGGCGACCTCTCGGTTCTTGGCGCGGGCGCTACTGATCACTAAGCTGCCTGCCGCCCCATATGAGTTTAAGGTTGTGGCGTTGTTTGATCATGTGATAAGGTTTAATTTGTAATCGGACCATAACTAAAGTGGTTGTAGAAGTAATGTATAGGTAGGGGAGAGCCAATAGGGGGGCTCCATTGAACTATTATGGTTTATTTGGCATTTCAATGGCATAAGGTGAAATCTGTATGCATGAGGGGAATTCGATTATGTATTATTATAGTATTATGGACACTCCGTAATAAATAAACTGAACCAAACAAGACGTTACTACAGCAATAGAGAATAGTTAATGTTGTTACGTTAGTTCTTAAACCCGATGATAGAGGAAAATGCAGAACGCTGTTAGAGTGTGTTTTATTTAGGCTACTAGGGTGTTTGAGACGGAAGGGCTGGCTAGACGGGGGTGATGACGTGGCTGGATGTGCGACGTGAAAGTATTTACTTTGTGAGAATCGTAGATGGTGTGGAGTGACTGGCGATGTCCCTGGTTCGAACACAGGTAGGGACAGTAGACAAAGCTTTCGCAGTGGGGCTATATACCTAGATTACTATGTGGATGTGAAAGGTTGAATTAGATAGCTTAAATAGAAGTATTCTAGAAAAGTCTATGAAAATATGTTATAAGGTTACCATGCGCTCTCCCCGAAGGAGCAAGGGGAGGGTGAGAGACAGTACAGTTCAGATGGTAGGAACATTATTAAATGTATGCTAATCAACGATAGCAAGTATTTGTTTTATTAATTAGGGCATAATCAGAGAGAACAGTTAAATAAATTGAATAGCGAACTGAAATGGTTTAGCGGGAAAATATAAATGTTTGGTACATGTAGCAGAGTTAGGGTAATCAATTAAATAATAATTGTATACGCGAGGAATTTTGAGTGGTTTTATAGATTAGTTATGAGGAATTAGATTGATACAAACAATTATTGATGGGTTAAGACTGGGGATAACCAGGAGAAAGAGATTAGCTCATCTCGTTGGAATGTTGCCAAGGGCTAGGGGAGCAGTAGTGAAGTTAGGCCGTATTTAGGTCATGAAAGTGAGCTACCAAATTAAGGCCTGGCTATTTGTGGTTGTTTTTCAAATTGGTTTTCAAATAAAAACAACACACCTAGTATGATGTTTATAAAGCCTTGTTTCAATTTTGGGGGGTTTTCAGCAGGTCAAGGGTTATAGGTCTTAAAGGTGCACACAGTGAATTTTATGGATTTTTTAGGTTTTGGCTGAGTTTGGGGTATATATGATTTCTTATGAGAATGAATGTCATGAGGACTTAATGAACACTTGGGATAACTAACATTTATGAAATATTTAGAATAATGGTAATTGTTTAGTATACTATGGGATTAAACAGTTCGTTAAATGATTTCAATGGCTTCTGAACTCTGTTTTAACATTCTGGTGTTAATTAATCATCCACACTAGTACATTCTAAAGGCATGAGAGGAAGACTTTAAGATAGTTTATTTTACTAAGTTGAGGGTAATTTATAGTACTGTGAAAATTGTGAAGAAGATTATAATTTGGTAATAATATATTTGATTTGAACCATAAATAACAGAAGAGAGAGTGGAGGAATGGCAATTGGATAATGAAATACCAATATTAACTAAAGTGATTGTTTAGGTAGGTGGTAATATTGACACATGGCCAAATCATGTGTCAAAGAGGGGGGATGGTTGGATTAAATATTAAATATATACGAAGGAGAGGACAAAATACTTTATTAAATATATACGAAGGAGAGGACAAAATACTTAAAAAAAAAAAAAAAACATGTATGATAGTTTATTAACCACACCTGTATGTCAGAGGTTTTGTGCCCCACAGGTGAACTAAAGGAGAAGGTGACCCACTCTATCTAACCAGGAGACTGAATCAGGCCTGGCGGGAAGGGCCCTACCAAGTACTGCCTTTGCCAGCAGAATAGCTGAGAGATCCATCTGGGTGCATGTCACACACTGTACAAAACCAGCTACACCTGACGAACAAACACAGAGTTAGGAGAAAGATCCGATCACCACTATGGTTCGGGGGTTGCCTCCTTAACGAAGATTCCCTTACCCTGTCTGATCATCCCTGTGTGAGTTCGAGTAGAAGGTAAAGCAATGGGTTGGCCTCTGGCATCTGACATGTTCTCAGGGCAAGGGTGGGGATTCACAGGTCTCCCGACGGTAGGTAGCTGTCTGATTGTGGGGGCCATATTCCTAACACACACGGACCCTCCTGTTTCAGCCAGAAGTGGTAGTTAACCTAACACAAGTTGAAAAGGCATAGGAGACAGCTAGACGTAGGGAAAGGGGAAATTCTAGAGTAAACCTCTCTGAGGGAGGTAGTGAGACCGGGGCTGTGATAAAGATAGTGCAAAACTATGGACCTGGAGGAAGTAGTACAGGTGGAAACGGGGTATAGAAATCTTAACCTGTGGTTGGAATGGATTCAGTATACGGGAAAAAAAAACTATGTCTAAAGAGGACTGTTTTGCCTGTAGGACAGCCAAACCAGGGATAACAACTACTCCGTTCCCCTTGACAGGCTTTAACTCTCTGTCAGGTTTTTTCCTCCATGCAAGCCACCTGGGAATGTGGTGAAAGAGTCTTATGGTAACTTGCACTATCTGTTTCCCCCCGATAACAAAGTCATCCCGACCTGGGTTGCCTCAGTTTGAAGTCACAGGGGATTCTTATTATTGTTTTTCTAGGACTAGTAAGGATAGGATACAGGGTAGGGCATCTTAGCTCCTGCTCCCACACAGAGAATGTCACACCTAAAGAGACCATGACTAAATCTCTCCTCTTTGTTGCAGCAAGAGGATTATAGGAGCCAAAACCAGGCCCGTGCTGACATCTGATGGATGTGTGGTGATAACTGATTGTGAACGCTCACCTACATACGCAAACAATCAAACGTGTCAGAGATTGGTGAGTTGTCACATAGAAAGTAGGACCTCCTCCCGGGATCCTTTGATGAAAGGATATATATTGATGGGATCCACAATCAGATCGCAGCTGGGTTTGAATCAAGTATTTTCTGGTGGTCAAACAATTAATAAAAATGTAGATTGGATAAATTATATTTAATATAACCAGCAAAAGATTTATTAACCACACTCGTGATGCAATAAAGGGATTAGCTGAGCAGACAGCGGCAACTAGCTTAATGACATGGCAGAATAGAATAGCTTTAGATATGCTTTTGGCTGAGCGGGACGGGGTTTGTGTTCTGTTTGGATATATGTGCTGTACTTTCATCTCCAACAATATAGCACCGGACGGGCCCGTGACCAAAGCGCTTGAGTGACCATCACCACGCTGGCGAACGAACTGGTTGAGAACTCTGGTATTGATAGCGCCATAAACGGTTGGTTTGATAACGTATTTGGTAAATGGAAAACTATTGTTGTGACTATTCTGGGTGAAGTTATGGCCTCTATGGGTATACTTGTTCTTTGTGGATGTTGCCTTATTTCCTGGCTGAGTGACTGGTTTGGTGAGTACTCTTCTATGGTGGTTACTGGATTTCTGACCCTAGTAATTGTGTTTTTTGCTGTTAATGTGTTGTGCTGCTTGCATCGTCCCCCTGTCTCAGGAGGTCAGTGGTAGGAGTGGTGCAGGCGTCAGGTATGATGCTGTTGTTACCGGCCCAGGATGATGCAGGTGACTCTGCTACTGACTCTGAGACCAAGCTGGATGATCCATGTTTTGCCTAGTAAAATACATACACGCATTTATTTTCAGTTCTTGCTCATTTATTACCTTACGTTTTTACTAACCACTGTGATTGTTTATTCTTCCTGATGTGAAGGTAAAGGATTCCTGGGTGGCTGGTAGCCAACTCAGTACATGTTAGGTGTAGGGGAGGAATAGAGGGTTAAAATTATTATTTTTATTTTCTATTAACATTAAATGTTGTGATTTAATTTCCATATCCTGTTATTCTTAAGGGTGATTATACTCTGTTTAGAGTGACACCATAAAATTGTTGGGTTTTATTTTTGGATCTGTATGTGATGAATAGCTTGGAAGGAATGCATTAATGAGGAGCACTATACTGATATGGATTGTTTCACATAACAGGCTGATAAGAACACTCTCTCTTTGTTGTCTGTGAAACTGTCCTTGAACATGGGTACATGGAGTACAGTTTTTGAGGGGCTCGTCCTTTTGGGTGCTGACTGTTGTACTATTAATAAAAACGTCGATAGAATTAACTGCATACATTAATGTTAAAATTAGGCAATTGGACACAACAAGGTTTTGAGGCGGTGCATGGCCAGTTGGCTGCAACCTCTCTCATGGCTTTCCAAAATCGTATTGCTGTCGAGCATGCTCCTGGCTGAAAAAGGAGGAGTATGTGCTATGTTTGGTGAACAATGTTGTACCTTTATTCCCAACAATACAGCCACAGATGGCAGTTTGATAATTGCCCTGGAAGGGTTACGAACTCTTAATGGTAAGATGAAGAGCCACTCAGGGGTGGACACTTCAATGTGGGACTCTTGGATGGATGCGTTTGGTAAATATAAAACGCTTGTTTCTTCTATACTTGTATCCATCTCAATTTTGCTGCAATTCTAGTGCTTTGTGGATGCTGTTGCATTCCATGCATACGGACGCTGACAACCAGGATTATAACCACCGCTATTGATCCACATCCTGCAGATAACGGTCAGATGTTTCCTTTGCTTGCTATTGACGATGCTGACCAAGGATATCTGGATGATGAATAGCATTTAAGCTTTTTGTCACGTCTCTTGTGAGGCGTGAAGAGGGGAATGTAAAACTTTATCTTTTGATAAAGTTTTCCTATTTGCCAATTGCAGCATTTAAGCTTTTTGTCCGTCTCTTGTGAGACGTGAAGAGGGGGAATTAAAACTTTATCTTCTGATAAAGTTTTCCCTATTTTGCCAAATTGCAGCATTTCAGCTTTATGTCACGTCTCTTGTGAGACGTGAGGAGGGGGAATCAAAACTTTATCTTCTGATAAAGTTTTCCCTATTTTGCCAATTACACTGTTAGCTTGTGTCACGTCTTAAGTTTTCCTTCTTTACTGTTACTTGGTCACGTCTCTGGGGAGACGTGAAGAGAGGGATTTGTCGTAGTAAATATATATAATGTTATAGCTTGGTCTGACTAAAATCTTGTGCATGACCCATCTTGTGTTGGGCCTTTGGATTTAATACAATGCACAAAGACTTCTATCTTGTCGGCCTTATCAGCAGGTGGCTATGGACAACACCCACGCCATAGGTCTCTCAGTTCTCCCAACTCACAAGTTATTGCTCTGAGGACATACACACACACACCCACACACACACACATACACACACACACACACACACACACACATCATCATTGTTAAACATACACACATACACACACACACACATACACACACATACACACACACACACATACACACACACACACACACACACACACATACACACACGCACACACACACACACACACATCATCATTGTTAAGCACACACACACAAAAACCCCCTTCTCTTAGGCTGAACATCTGAAGACAGAGAACCCGACTCAGAGCCAATGCAATGGAAGTGACCTCGACCAACTCATCAGGACCAATCAGAAGATCAGAACTACTAGAATCAACCTACTTTATTTTATTGTATAAAATGTCAGCACACAATGTTTAGGGGCTCGCTCTCTCAGATATCTCCCCTACGAGGTTGACGAACGGGTCCGTGCACGCTATTTACAGATATCTTTACCTCTGAATAAACTGCCTCATATTATACAATTATCCACCTTGTCCGAAAGTCTCTACTTGGTCTCCGTTCTCCAGTAAACTTGTTTTATCAACAATATACCTGTGCATCACATAGACAACAGTACTGTACAAAGCCAACAAACACATTGGTCTGTTTGCCTTCAGGGACTCCTCTCAACAGCAGCTGCAAGAAGCAACAGGAGCCAAAAGACCCAGAACAGCTTTGAGAGAAGAGGAGAAGCAGAGGCTGTCTGAAGAGGTCTGCAACACCATCCTGGATCACACCAAAGAAAGGTTCTCTTTCTCTGGCCACCTTGTGAGTGCTACCTTACTGCAAGCAGACATGTTTGAAAGGTACTGCCATTCATTTCCTGATGAGGCTCTGAATGCCACTGTGAATGCATACCCCATGCTGGCAAGGCAAAGCTCAAGACAGAACTATCTCTGATCTATGAGAATCCTGAATTCAAGGGTTGCTGTGGTGCACTGGCACTGTACCAGGTTCTCATGAGCTACAACCTCCAGGAGACGTTCTCTGAGACTGTGACTCTGTTGAACATCCTCATAACTACTCCCATGACAACAGCTGAAGCTGAGAGATGTTTCTCAACTTTGACACGAGTTAAGACATTCCTACGAAATTCAATGGGCCAGGAACGTCTGAATGCACTAGCCATGCTTTCCATGGAGAGGGAACTAGTCCTCAGCATGCCTGATTTCAATGAGAAAGTCATTGAACGCTTTGCTGTATTGAAACAGAGAAGAGAACAGTTTCAGTACAAGTAATGTAGCCTCTCTCTCTCTTTGTCCCTCCCTGTCTGTCTCTTTAACACACACACGCCCAAATCAGTTCACAGTTGATGTTGTTTAAAATAGTTATTTTTCATTTTAAAAAAGTTTTTAAAAAAATAATCTGTTCATGTTCATTTTTACAAATCTATACAATTGGCCAGAATATGGTTGTTCATATTTACAAATCTATACAGATAGCTGTGTTTACCTTTTCTAGAAATTACTTTCAAATTCTGTTTTCAGGCAAAATGTCTATCACTGTTCATTTTCACAAATCTATACAAGAGGGCAGAATATGGAAGTCTATAAAAATGTCTTATTACCAATAACTTGCATCAATGTTTTCAGTAGCCTCTATCAAAAGCTCCTGCTTGCTTGTTGTGAATTATGCTCAGGTGCACATATTTCCAATTCAACCATGAGGCAAAAAATGTGGTAAAAGCTCTTGTTGATCCTGCAATCTGAACAAATACCAAGATGCTGTATTTTCAGCTGATATTTCATTTGTTTATGGAAATGCATATTGTTTATGCAGTGTTGAGGAATGTGAAAGAACACCCTTGATTATTTTGACTGTGATAACTTATTTTGATTTTGTAAGCCAACACTTTTGAGATCAGTCAATAAATGCTTCTGGTATTGACTTATATGCTGCCCCTGTCTTCATGTTGTTGCTGGACATATCTTTTTAAAAATGTGTGTAGGTCACCTAAATCATCAGAAAAATTGCCCCCCCTGAGAATTTTTTCAGGAGCCGCCACTGGTCTTGATGATTTGAATACTTGTAACATGATTGAGTAGACTATGACAATTGATATCTGCACTGTTTGATTGTTCATTACTTACATGATTCTTACCTGAATACCTACCTTGATGTTTAATTCCACGCTCAAATGTGTCTGATTTGCATACTAGTAACATGATTGATAGTGAAATGTCAATATTGATTGTTGTTTTACTGTTGTAACACCTGATCCTCGTAGATATTTAATTCTGAGTAAAAAATGAAAACGTCACACTTGGTGTAAATCTTTTTAGTACGCATTCACCATCACATGTACTTGAAATTATATTGTGAAATACATTTTCAATACTGCTTTTGAAATTGTGAAATGATTACACATTTCTCGAGTACCATTTACCTTTTTATGAAATAAAGCACATTGATAGTTATTAAACCTGCGATTTGTAACTTTCTGGGCTTTGATTGATGTCAGTCTTCATTGGAGACTATCTGTGCTGGAGGACATCTGCAAGATGGTGCTGGCAGGCTTAAATAACAAATTAATGTCAAATCAATTGCACTAACTTGTTGTTCTTTTTGTTTGCTATCACAGTTTACCATAAGGCAAATTACATTTGTTACTCTTACTTGAGTAGTTTCTTAAAAGGGCTACATTTACTTTAGTAAATTACAATCTAAGTAACAGTACTTTTACTTAAGTACAGATTGTCAGTACTCTAATCATTTCTGCCTCTGCTATGCAGAACTGGGCACTGTCATTCCTGAATCTGGGGAAGAGTACATATTTTCTGCGGATATTTGGCCAAGTAGTCGCCTTCATGTTTGTCTTCAGCTTCGTCATTGTGATGAGACCTGCCAGTGTAACAGGGATAGCACTGAGCTTTGCTGAATATGCAGTGGCCCCTTTCTACCATGACTGTACTTCTCCAGAACTGGTGGTCAAGTGTGTGGCTGCAGCATGGGTTGTGGTGTTAGCCATTGTGAACAGTATGAATGTACGTCATATGTTCATATAGGTATTTTGCATGGTGATCAAGCTGGAGGTCTTGGCATTGATCATTATTGGAGGTGTGGTGCTGCTTTTCGAGGGGGACACTGAAAACTTTGAGGATTCCTTTAAAGGGACCCATGTGGAAATCAGTTTGATTTGGATTTCTTTATCAAGGACTGTGGTCCTATGATGGTTGGAACACTTTGAATTATGTCACAGAAGAACTAAAACGCCCTGAGGTAAAGAACAATTAAAAAGTTAGTTTGATATTGAGTGCTGCAATAGTATGTTTGGCCTGGACTAGGCAAAAACAAACCATTTTCTTTTTTGTACTACTGAGGTTACAGCCCACAGGAAATAAACAAAAAATACAGAGTTTAGGATATACAGTGCCTTTCAAAAGTATTCATCCCCCGTGGCATTTTTCCTATTTTGTTGCATTACAACCTGTAATTTAAATTGATTTTTATTTGGATTTCATGCAATGGACATACACAAAATAGTCCAAATTGGTGAGGTGAAATGAAAAAAATAACTTGTTTCAAAGAATTCTAAAAAATAAATAACGGAAAAGTGGTGCGTGCATATGTATTCACCCCCTTTGCTATGAAGCCCCTAAATAAGATCTGGTGCAACCAATTACCTTTAGAAGTCACATAATTAGTTAAATAAAGTCCACCTGTGTGCAATCTAAGTGTCACATGATCTGTCACATGATCTCAGTATATATACACCTGTTCTGAAAGGCCCCAGAGTCTGCAACACCACTAAGCAAGGGGCACCACCAAGCAAGCGGCACCATGAAGACCAAGGAGCTCTCCAAACAGGTCAGGGACAAAGTTGTGGAGAAGTACAGATCAGGGTTGGGTTATAAAAAAAATATCTGAAACTTTGAACATCCCACGGAGCACCATTAAATCCATTATTTAAAAAATGGAAAGAATATGGCACCACAACAAACCTGCCAAGAGAGGGCCGCCCACCAAAACTCAGACCAGGCAAGGAGGGCATTAATCAGAGAGGCAACAAAGAGACCAAAGATAACCCTGAAGGAGCTGCAAAGCTCCACAGCGGAGATTGGAGTATCTGTCCATAGGACCACTTTAAGCCGTATACTCCACAGAGCTGGGCTTTACGGAAGAGTGGCCAGAAAAAAGCCATTGCTTAAAGAAAAACATAAGCAAACACGTTTGGTGTTCACCAAAAGGCATGTGGGAGACTCCCCAAACATATGGAAGAAGGTACTCTGGTCAGATGAGACTAAAATTGAGCTTTTTGGCCAGACCTCAATCCAATAGAGAATCTGTGGTATGACTTAAAGATTGCTGTACACCAGCGGAACCCATCCAACTTGAAGGAGCTGGAGCAGTTTTGCCTTGAAGAATGGGCAAAAATCCCAGTGGCTAGATATGCCAAGCTTATAGAGACATACCCCAAGAGACTTGCAGCTGTAATTGCTGCAAAAGGTGGCTCTACAGAGTATTGACTTTGGGGGGGGGTGAATAGTTATGCGCGCTCAAGTTCTGTTTTTTTGGTCTTATTTCTTGTTTGTTTCACAAGAAAAAATATTTTGCATCTTCAACGTGGTAGGCATGTTGTGTAAATCAAATGATACAAACTCCCAAAAAATCCATTTTAATTCCAGGTTGTAAGGCAACAAAATAGGAAAAATGCCAAGGGGGGTGAATAGTTTCGCAAGCTACTGTACAGGCAAATCATCTGAGACAATACCTGACAAGTCCACTCTATCGCATCCTGCCAAATGGATTTGATCTTTGGACCATCCCACAGACAGATACAGTGTGCGTTTATCTGTTTTTTAAAATTGCATTTGATACACTAATCAGGATGGAAATATGGTGTAACATGTCTGCAGAACTACATCAATAGCTAGAGGGCAAGTCTACACTCAAGACCTCAGCTGTAATATTTTATAATCACATGACTTCTGACAGTAATTGCAGTTGGCTTTATGACCAACACATATAGCAAGGGTGAGAGAGGTCAACCTTGGCCTTAACCTTTCCAACCTTCAGGGATTGAATTATCCAAGTGTACGATGACATAGCATCCCCTTTTCTCACTCTCCTTTTTTTGTTGCAGTAGTAATTTGGTGAATCTTTAACAAACACTTTGGGGGGTTAATCTTTATAGGAACCATTTTACAGCTGTAAACAAAGAAGACACAACAACATATCTTATGCAACCTGAGAAGTTAATATTAACTACTAAGTACTTTGCACCAAGCATCAATGATTTGCTAGGTCTTTGTATTTATTTGTCTTGCTTAAGAAGAAAGGATTGATCGTTGACAACAGTTTCTCCTGTTGTTTGAATCCGTAAGCTGGCCATGGCAAAAACAGAAACAGAGGAGCTTCAACTGAAGCGCGAGTTGGGTTTAGTCAGTGCTGTGTCACTGGTAGCAGGAACCATGATTGGATCGGGTATATTCATGTCCCCTCAGTTTGTGCTGTCCTACATTGGAAGTCCAAAGGCATGCCTGATCATTTGGGCCCTGTCTTGCCTACTAGCCATGCTGGTGGCACTCTCGTAAGCTGAGCTCGGAACCATTATTAAAGAATCAGGAGGGGGCTTCATCTACATCCTTCGAATCTACGGACAGTTCCCTGCCGCCTTTTGAGGCCTTTACCTTCCTACTAGTGGTGAAGCCAGCGAGCATCGCTGCAATATCCCTCAGCTTTGCAGAATACGCAGTGGCACCTTTCTACCAAGACTGTTCTCCTCCTCAGCTAATAGTGAAATGTGCTGCTGTTGCAGCCATCATGGTTGTAGCCATGGCCAACATCTTGAATGTACGTTTAGCCATGAGAATTCAGGTGGTTTTCTTGGTGGCATAGCTACGTATTTGCCCTGATGGTTATAGTAATCGGAGGAATAGTGCTCATTGCACAGGGGAATGTTACTGTACAACAAAATGCTTTTGATGGTACGAACTTGGGTGTAAGCTCCATAGGGATGGCTTTTTACTAAGGCCATTGGTCCTTCGCTGGCTTGTACAACTTAAACTATGTGAAAGAAGAGTTAAAAAGACCTTCCTTCCATGATCTTAAGGACTTAACATATCTTTCTCCATCTTGCACCCTCTCAGGTAAATCTGCCCAGGGCAGTTATGATTGCCATCCCCATGGTAACCATGCTGTATCTACTGGTCAATGTGAGCTACTTGGCTGCCATGACGCCCAGAGAACTGATGTTGTCGAGTGCAGTGGCTGTCACCTGGGGGTGAGAGAGCTTGACTCCATCCACACCTCTCTCCAAAAAAAAATTAAATGTGTGGTGAGCTGACAAATTACATTGTCATTAACAGGAATAAGGTGCTCGGGAGCTGGGGATGGGTGATGTCCATCGCAGCCGCTTTGTCTGCTTTTGGCTCTCTGAATGGAACATTCTTTAGTGGCAGCCGGGTGTGCTTTGTGGCTGCAAGAGAGGGACACATGGTGAGAAACACATGCAAGTGACAGGCATTTTTAACTTATATTTTTCAAAATAAAACTCTGGCATAGTCTGATGTAGGTATTGAGTGAGTGAGTTTTGTAGTTTTTATGTCAACAGTTGTTTTTTTTGTCTCCAGCCTGATATTCTGGCCATGGCCCATGTGAATCGACTGACCCCCTCTCCAGCCCTGATCTTCACCACGGCAATCTCACTTCTGGTTCTCATCCCTGGGGACTTCCAGAGCATTGTCAACTTCTTCAGGTAGTTTATGCTATGACTTCAAAATTGCTCAATACATTTATGAAATTGTTGCTTTATTTATCTTACATCCCTCTCCATTGATATTGCCAGTTTTACAGCCTGGTTCTTCTATACAATCACTCTGTCTGGGCTCCTCTACCTCAAGATCAAGAAACCTGAACTTCCCAGGACATATAGCGTGAGTCTCATAGGATATCTAATTTCTTATTTTATTTATAAAGTTCTGAGTCCTTTTGAACAAGACGACATTGATTTATTAAAATTCAATTGCCCAAATGGTCCCATCTGCTTTCCACAACTCTTGTGACAGTACCACTATTTTTGCTTATTCACCCAGGTTCCCATTGTAATCCCCATCTTGGTCATCATGGCAGCGATTTTCCTTGTGCTGGCACCTATCATTGACAAGCCCGCGATAGAGTACCTCTACGTCACCTTATTCATCTTCAGTGGTGTATTGGTTTATGTGCCGTTCATTCACTACAAACTCTGCCCTGGACTGTTGGAGAAAGTCACTGTGTTCCTGCAGCTCTTCCTAGAGGTTGCCCCAACAGACAAAAATCTATGATTTAATTTTTTTACAGGCTATACAGTATGTCTGAGGACAATAATGTCTTGAGTAATACCTGGACCAAAATAATTTGATCTCAGATTGGCACCACCATATCCTGATTTTCAATAGTATATAGGTTGAAACTTTTTTTTTTTGAACTGTTTGTTATACAATTCTGTAAATATCAGATTAAATTTGTACTGACTTGTACTGTAATATAAGATGCTCTCAATAAATAATGCCAGTGAACATACACATTTGTAAAATTGTAGACTTTATTTGGTTAAAGAAAAATATGTTTCTGCTTAACTTCCAAGAGAATGTGTTTAAAAACATTTTTACATGAATATGTTCTGACAAAGACATCATTTAGTAGGATAAATCCAAAATGACTGTGCAGGCTTTCCAAAAATGAGTTTGATTTTTTTGTAGACATTGCATTTGGAACCACTCAGTCATGGTAATGTATACAGCATGTTCAGTATAAAAAGTAGGAAAGCAATATGGGTAGAAATAAATGATACCACACTGGCCCATTTCCACCAGTGATTGTAACTAGACATGTTCAGTAGACTTTTTGTTAGAATCAGACTTCCAAAAGTCATCCTTGATGGAATAATCCTGGGTAATGTCAACATATAATCATAGGCATAATCAACAGGTTGTTATTTTCCTGTGTAGCCTGCTAAGAACTTAATGAGTCCTAATCAGTTATCATTTAGTTGGCAATTAAAACAGATCATCACTAGATGTAGACTCATTTTGTTGGATATACTTGAGGATGTCCATTTGATCCTTCACCTCATCTACAACTGGAAGAACGCCCACAACTGGCCCCACACCACCTGAGACTAGAGAGGAGGGCTTCCCAGGCAGTTTTGGCTTTGTCGCCAGTTTGGGTTTGGGGGCAGGAACTGGCTTTGCCTTGACACTTTTCTTCACCTGGAGGAGCTTGTCAAAGTTGTCTTCTATCCTGAAAAGGGAAACAAGGACAATGTCGAATGGCTAATACAATGTTGTAATAACCACTTTGTCTCGCAAATAACTGTGACTGTATACCTGAAAAGTTCATCTGTATCCTCGTCCAGTCCTGAATCTGCAGATGCCACATCCTTGTATGCTGTTGGAAGTAGTAAAGGGTCCCCCAACTTCACTTTCCCTACCAAGTCTGGATCCTTAAACAGCTTCACGTTGCCTGTTAGCACAATAAAGATATGAGTTGGACAAGAGGCAGGCTTGCTTGGGACCAGATCTGATATTTTCATTTACGGGATTATTTTACTTATTATTTATTTCATCTTTATTTAACCAGGTAAGCCAGTTGAGAACAAGTTCTCATTTACAACTGCGACCTGGCCAAGATAAAGCAAAGCAGTGTGATAAAAACAACAGTAACATATGGAATAAACAAACGTACAGTCAATAACACAGTAGAAAATAGAAAATCTATATACAGCGTGTGCAAATGTAGTAAGTTATGGAGGTAAGGCAATAAATAGGCCATAGTGCAAAATAATTACAATTTAGTATTAACACTGGAGTGATTGATGTGCAAATAGAGATACTGGGGTGCAAATGAGCGAAATAAATAACAATATGGGGATGAGGTAGTTGGGTGGGCTAATTACAAATGGGCTGTGTACAGGTACAGTGATCGGTAAGCTGCTCTGACAACTTATGCTTAAAGTTAGTGAGGGAGATAAGAGTCTCCAGCTTCAGAGATTTTTGTAGTTCGTTCCAGTCATTTGCAGCAGAGAACTGGAAGGAATGGCGGCCAAAGGAGGTGTTGGCTTTGGGGATGACCAGTGAGATATACCTGCTGGAGCGTATACTACGGGTGGGTGTTGCTATGGTGACCAATGAGCTAAGATAATCTTTGCCTAGAAGTGATTTATAGATGACTTGGAGCCAGTGGGTTTGGTGACTAATATGTAGTGGGGGCCAGCCAACAAGAGCATACAGGTCAAAATGGTGGGTAGTATATGGGGCTTTGGTGACAAAACGGACGGCACTGTGATAGACTACATCCAATTTGCTGAGTTGAGTGTTGGAAGCTATTTTGTAAATTACATCGCCGAAGTCAAGGATCAGTAGGATAGTCAGTTTTACCAGGGCATGTTTAGCAGCATGGGTGAAGGAGGCTTTGTTGCGAAACAGGAAGCCGATTCTAGATTTAACTTTGGATTGGAGATGCTTAATGTAGGTCTGGAAGGAGAGTTTACGGTCTAACCAGACACCTAGGTATTTGTAGTTGTCCACATATTCTAAGTCAGACCCGCCGAGAGTAGTGATTCTAGTCGGGCTGGCGGGTGCAAGCAGCGTTCGATTGAAGAGCATGCATTTAGTTTTACTAGCGTTTAAGAGCAGTTGGAGGCCACGGAAGGAGTGTTGTATGGCATTGAAGCTCGTTTGGAGGTTTGTTAACACAGTGTCCAATGAAGGGCCAGATGTATACAAAATGGTGTCGTCTGCGTAGAGGTGGATCTGAGAGTCACCAGCAGCAAGAGCGACATCATTGATATACGCAGAGAATAGAGTCGGCCCGAGAATTGAACCCTGGGGCACCCCCATAGAGACTGCCAGAGGTCCAGACAACAGGCCCTCCGATTTTACACATTGAACTCTATCTGAAAAGTAGTTGGTGAACCAGGCGAGGCAGTCAGTTGAAAACCAAGGCTATTTAGTCTGCCAATAAGAATGCGGTGATTGACAGAGTCAAAAGCCTTGGCCAGGTCGATGAAGACGGCTGCACAGTACTGTCTTTAATCAATCGCGGTTATTATATCGTTTAGGACCTTGAGCGTGGCTGAGGTGCACCCATGACCAGCTCGGAAACCAGATTGCATAGCGGAGAAGGTACGGTGGGATTCGAAGTGGTCGGTGATTTGTTTGTTAACTTGGCTTTCAAATACTCTCGAAAGGCAGGGTAGGATGGATATAGGTCTGTAACAGTTTGGATCTAGAGTGTCACCCCCTTTGAAGAGGGGGATGACCGCGGCTGCTTTCCAATCTCTGGGGATCTCAGACGATACGAAAGAGAGGTTGAACAGGCTAGTAATAGGGGTTGCGAAATTTCGGTGGCTAATTTTAGAAAGAAAGGGTCCAGATTGTCTAGCCCAGCTGATTTGTAGGGGTCCAGATTTTGCAGCTCTTTCAGGACATCAGCTATCTGGATTTGGGTGAAGGAGAAGCGGGGGTGGGGGGGGACATGGGCAAGTTGCAGCGGAGGGTGCAGAGCTGCTGGCCGGGGTAGAGGTAGCCAGGTGGAAAGCATGGCCAGCCGTAGCAAAATGCTTACTGAAATTATCGTAGATTCATCGGTGGTGACAGTGTTTCCTAGCCTCAGTGCAGTGGGTAGCTGGGAGGAGGTGCTTTTATTCTCCATGGACTTTACAGTGTCCCAAAACTTTTTGGAGTTAGTGCTACAGGATGCAAATTTCTGTTTGAAAAAGCTAGCCTTTGCTTTACTAACTGATTGTGTATATTGGTTCCTGACTTCCCTGAAAAGTTGCATATCGCGGGGGCTGTTTGATGCTAATGCAGTACGCCACAGGATGTTTTTGTGCTGGTCAAGGGCAGTCAAGTCTGGGGTGAACCAGGGGCTATATCTGTTCTTAGTTCTGCATTTTTTGAATGGGGCATGTTTATTTAAGATGGAAAGTAAGCAATTTTGAAGAACATCCAGGCATCCTCTACTGATGTGCCCATGTTTACGGATTTAGGGTTGTACCTGGTAGGTTCCTTGATCATTTGTGTGAGATTGAGGGCATCTAGTTTAGATTGTAGGACGGCCGGGGTGTTAAGCATATCCCAGTTTAGGTCACCAAGCAGTACGAACTCTGAGGATAGATGGGGGGCAAGCAATTCGCATATGGTGTCCAGGGCACAACTGGGGGCTGAGGGGGGTCTGTAGCAAGCGGCAACAGTGAGAGACTTATTCCTGGAAAGGTGGATTTTTAGAAGTAGAAGCTCAAACTGTTTGGGTACAGACCTGGATAGTATGACAGAGCTCTGCAGGCTATCTCTACAGTAGATTGCAACTCCGCCCCCTTTGGCAGTTCTATTTAGACGGAAAATGTTGTAGTTGGGGATGGAAGTTTCTGAATTGTTGGTGGCCTTCCTAAGCCAGGATTCAGACACTGCTAGAACATCAGGGTTGGCAGAGTGTGCTAACGCAGTGAACTTGGGGAGGAGGCTTCTGATGTTAACATGCAAGAAACCAAGGCTTTTACGGTTACAGAAGTCAACACATGATAGCGCCTGGGGAGTAGGAGTGATACTGGGGGCTACAGGGCCTGGGTTAACCTCTACATCACCAGAGGAACAGAGGAGGAATATAATAAGTATATGGCTAAAGGCTTTAAGAACTGGTCTTCTAGTGCGTTGGGTACAGAGAATAAACGGGGCAGATTTCCGGGTGTTGTAGAATAGATTCAGGGCATTATGTACAGACAAGGATATGGAAGGATATGAGTACAGTGGAGGTACACCTAAGCATTGGGTAACGATGAAAGAGATAGCATCACTGGAGGTACCGATTGAGCTGGTCTCCGCGTTTATGGGGGGTGGGACAAAGAAGCTATCTGAGGCAGGTTGAGCGGGACTGGGGGCTTTACAGTGAAATAGTACAATAACAACTAACCCAAACAGCAATAGGCTAGGCATACTGAAATGGGAGAGAGGCATAACACAATCACAGGTGTTATTCGAGAGGGCTAAGACAACAACTGGTAATTGCGATAAAAGTTTGGGCTGAGGCTAAACAGATAAACAGGATGGGGTACAGTGTAAAGGAACAGTCCAGCGGGCATCAGAAGTGTAGCTGAGTGATCATAAGGTCCAGTGAACAGCAATAGGTAAGTCCGGGAGCAGTTTGTAAGCTGCTACAGCACAGGCGAGCAGGAGGCACGGCTGTTGATTGTGCGTGCTAGCGGGCCGGTGCTAGCAGATGGATCTTCGTGGTCGTCGCAAAGGGAAGCCTGTTGAAACCACATCAGACGATTACGTCGGCAGACCAGTCGTGATGGATCGGCGGGGCTCCGTGTCGACACTAGGAGGTCCCGTCCGGTTGACAGAGAGGTGGATAGCCGGGAGATGGGCCTGGCTCGAGGCTAGCTCAAGGCTAACTGGTGCTAGCTTTGGGACAAGTGGTGATTAGTGGTGATTAGCCAACAACAACATCCATTCGGTTGCAGCTAGCTAGTTGTGATGATCCGGTGTTAAGGTCCAGTGATTCAGTGATTCCGGCAGAAAATCGATAATTGTCCAGGCTAGAGCTGGCTGGTAGGTAGTGCAGGCCACGTACAATGGTGAAGACCGCTAACGGTGGCTAATAGCTAATAGCAAGTAGCGAGTTAGCTGGCTAGTTTCAGCTGTGGGTTCTTGATAAAAGGTATGAAGAAATAATAGAATCCGTTCCACATTGGGTGAGGCGGGTTGCAGGAAAGTATATTTAGTTAAGGATAGAGTGAGAAATATATACCAAAAAAGACAAAAAAACAGGCTATTTACACGAGGACACAACATAATACACGACCGCACTGCTATGCCATCTTGGATCAATGTCTGGGATGTCAGTCTGGAATGACACTGTTTGTAGACAGCTTATGACATTATGGCAGTTCCTATGGAAGCAATAAATGGAACACAGAATCTGTATTTAAATATTTATACTCACTGTCTTTGGCTGCAAGTTGAAACAAGTCGTCATCTATATCCTCAGCCTCATCAAACAGAGATAACTTAGGTTGGGTAGCCACTTTAGCCTGTGGAGGCGTTTTCTTCTTCTGCCTCGTGCACCTGGGGGAAAGGGTGACAGATGGCGTTAAATACCATACAGTGCCTGTAGAAAGTATCCCAATTTTCAAATTTGGTTGATTTACAGCCTGAAATGAAATTCTCTTCATCCAGAATACAGATATTTGAGAAGACGCCAAAACCATTGAGAAAAACATCTAAGATGACCACAACCTCAGCAAGGTTCTTACTTTAAATTGCCTAGAGGTCCAAGGTACTCATCATCATCGTCATGTTCCTCCTCTTCACTAGGCTTCACTGGTGGAACATGTTTGGTTACTCTCGCAGGAGCAGCAGGGATCTCATCCCTTTCAAAGAAATTAAAGCCTTCGTCTTTATCCTGGTCCTGCCAATCTGCAACGTTCCTAGTTTTCAGATCTGCCATTGTGGACTTCGCCCCTGCAGAAATATGAACTGTGAGCCAAATATTCTTTATGATGATATATTATTGATTAAATAAGGCAACTTCTACACTACAGGGAAGTACTGTGCTTTTTTTTCTGTTGGTTCATAATTCATACCTTTCTTAAATAACTAGCAAGGCAGATACATGTCAGTTTGAACTCCTGACCGCCTTGATATACAGTAACCTCATTGTTCAAATAATAACGTCACAGTTTGGTGCAGTGCGGTAGTATTAGTACTACTCCCCAAAGTTGAAAGTTTTCTGACCTATGTAGTTGTCATTAAGCTGGGAGGGGTGGCATTAATGTAGGTGAATGAGTTAGAAAGTGCAAGTTTCGGTCAGAGACAAGCAAATCCAGCCATTTACCAGCCAACAGTGCATGGTGCCATATTTAGTTGGAACGAGTGGGAAAGAGCATATTAAAATGTCTAAAAACTGTATAGAAAAAATAATATTTACTGTAGTGGATTGTGGTACATTACCTAAGAGCTCCAACACCTCTGGGCAAGTAGCAAGTGTGGAATTCTTGGAGATGAACTTGACCAGTTCGTCAAAGGCCACCCTACGCTCCCGGATGTCTGCCTCGCCTACAAACAGGGCCTTGCGAGGCATGGCTGGTAAGGTGATCTTCGGATACTGACCCATGAGTCTGTAGTAAAACTCATCAATTTCACTGTATTTCTTTGAAACCTGCAAAACACATGTAAAACATGCAGGGTCTAGGTACACCTGTAGCCTTTATAGCAATGCTTTGGGGTTAAATTCCAGCCGGTAGAATTGTATATTTTGTTGTTGTTCAAAATCTTAATGTGATTATGCATTATGTAGCTGTTATAAAGGGTTTAGGAATGCATACTGTACATACTCAATACTACAGTGAAGTGTTCCTACAATTTCAAACCAAGCAGTAGCTACTACACCATCACTTTCAATGTTAGTTTGAGGTGACTTTGAGGTGAATAAGGACAGGATGCTAATACTTATGTTTCCACCTAACTTACATGGGACTATGACTACCTACCACCAGCTGTACAATGTCTTCAGGTTTGTGCTTGGCGGATTTGAAGGCAGCCAGCCGAGTCACCACAATGATCTGGTACTCCACATGACCTGTCATCATGGTACCACGGATCTCCTGGTAAAGAGGCACCTGCAGATCTATGCCTGTCACCTCATTCTGCAACGGCCTGGGATGAAAAACATTGTGACATTGACCAAAAGTAATTGCACAAAGTGCAAGATTCATACAAGAACAGAACTGTGGAGTGACATCTTGCATAAACATCATTCCACACTGTCCCAACGGTAAACATCAAGAAAGGAATCCAGCAAACATGTCAATGACAACTTTTATTTCTCTACTTGCTGGTATGAATTAATATGTGCACAATAGTTTGGTGAATAGTTGCAACTAAGTCAAAGGGACCCCTGGGCTGGTACAGGGAAATACAAGGACTGGCTAAAACAAGTAAACAAAGATGGGGATGTGTTTCACAAGTGTTATTATCAGGCAACACCGAAACATCCTAAGAAAGATAGCTACGAAATTTTCTTCATCTTACCTGCTTGTAATAAGTCCGTCTGGCATTGTGCTAAGATTGCTGTCCTGTCTAGACTCTGTTTATAGCCGTAATCAAGTAGACCACCCCATTCCCTACTGTTGATACAAGTCATGGGATGGGAACTAGATACTGTTTTTGCTGCCAGCACAGAAAAAAGGAACTTCCGGTTTTAGCTTTCAAAATAAAAGCGCGCAGCTGCACTTCTTCTGCACTGCACGAGCGCCAGGCGGTGAGTTGAGAATACTTTGCAGTTGCTTGTCGTCTGGGAAGGAGGCAAATCGACTCTTTGACAGTAAGAGCCGAGGCATATGTCAGTAGCAGAACAAGCTCAAATCAAGTAAAAACTAGCTTGTTTCGACAGCATAGCTAGCTAACTAACTCATCATCTACATTGGCTATGATCAGCTGATAGCCCATCCCTCTTTGCCTCTATGGCTCTTGCTTACAGCCCTGCTACACTATTGCCATCGGTCACACGGTGTGGTGAGTACTCGATCCGTTGGAATACGCCCATACCAGCGCTTATTTCAAAGAGCGCTTTATAAGCCACGCCCCAGTGGGCAGATCTAGGCATGTTGCACTGGGACAAGTTTTAATATAGAAAAAACTCAATTTACAATGGGTCCGCCGTGGTTCTATGTAGCCTAGTTATGCTAATATTTTGAGACCAGTGTATTGCAGTTAATTTCGTCTTTGACTTAATAAGTAAAATATATTTGAGTAGTAAACAGGGAAACAACAACGAAGGGAAGAGAGATACCTAGTCCGTTTCACAGCTGAATGCATTCAACCGAAATGTGTCTGCCGCATTTAACCCAACCCCTCTAGGTTCCATAGAGTACGCAATAGAATATATACCAGAGGGGGCATCGTTTACTAGGCTACCTAAATTATTGGGATAATTTGGTTACCACCAGTGTTTGGAATACATTGAGTTCGTTGACAAAACAGACTACGGAGATGGACGGACGGAGATGTATTTGTCAAAGCTCCGCGGTGGGTCTGTGTAAACTATGCAATTATATTGGAGACTGCTTGAGCAGTGAATGTCATCTATTAATTTACTGTTATAGTATTTCTAAGTAGCAGCCATATCAGCCAGGGAAACTAATTGTTCTCACTGTATGATAGAACAATCCGATTTTCTGCCTGACCGTGGCGCTCTTTACCTGAATTGTTAGGATTTTCTTGTAATCTCAACAAAACTGCTTATTTTGCTGAAATATAGATAATTTAATTGTTTTCTTTGAAAATGTAAAAAGATGGGCCTGGCTGAGAATAGAACATTCCGTTTTCTGCCTGAGTGTGGCGCTGTTTATTGCAATGTTCTGGATTATCTTGTGACCAGAACAAAACTACTTATTTTACTCAACTAGAGATGGAAATAAATGGTGTTTCTTTAAAAAGATGGGCCTGGCTGACGTGAAAAATACATTAAGGGGAAAGGATCCAGAGACACAGAGGCTAATTATCTTTCTGCACATCTCTTATTTACAATGCTGGCTGCCATGGTTAACAAAAACGCAGGACATTGAAGGCTACCTGAATTGATTCAGAAAAGTAACATAAGTAGTCTGAAAGTCAAACAGCGAGGTCAAACAGGTTTGTGTTAGTCCGATTATCTAGTGTCCACAGCAACACTATTGATTATTCTCTACCCCTAGTGCATGTGGTGTACTATGGTGTTAGCCATGCTCCCCCTAACCCTCATCTTTTCTCTTTCTCTGTCTCCCCTTCCGGAGGGCCTGAGGCTTTTGGACCGCGACTTAGGACACCCTGGCCTGACACCTGGACGTGCCTGGCCAAATCTCCCCTCTACCTGCCTGTTACTTTAAAGTCCATAATTAACCTATACAGCTCTGGATCCATTGTCTTACCTACTACTGCAAAAACTTTTATGGAATACCAATTATTTGCCCTTTTATGCCATTTTTTTTACTAATGATTCAAAGCTGTGTGACCATTAACAATTGCTGCATATCCATTGTCCTTCTCCCAAAGTGTGGACTTGCATGTTTCTTCTCATCTCAGGGATTTAACAATGGTGTAAAGTAGCTCAAGCCAATGCTTACACCTAGCCAATGCTTGGATATCCATGAGGAGAGAGATGGACAATTGTTATGCAGCCACTGATTTCAGATGGCTTCATCTACAGATGGAATGTGTTCCAAATGGCACCCTATTCCGTATACATAGTGCACTCATTTTTACCAGGGCCCATAAGGCTTTGGGACACATTCTGCCTATTGAGCCCCACCCTGCCTATTGTTAACCATTTCTCCATCCCATTCCCCCAGTTAAACAAACAAAGGGGAGTGGCTCTGACTATAATTTATGTAGTTATAATAATATGCCATTTAGCAGACGCTTTTATCCAAAGCGACTTACAGTCATGCGTGCATACATTTTTGTGTATGGGTGGTCCCGGGGATCGAACCCACTACCTTGGCGTTACAAGCGCCGTGCTCTACCAGCTGAGCTACAAAAGTCATGTTTATTTTTCAGAAAACAGTGTTATTTGAATATAACCTCTAAGGTAGCTGACATGGTCTGCCAAAGCAACATACAGTGGGGGAAAAAAGTATTTAGTCAGCCACCAATTGTGCAAGTTCTCCCACTTAAAAAGATGAGAGGCCTGTAATTTTCATCATAGGTACACGTCAACTATGACAGACAAAATGAGAATTTTTTTCCCAGAAAATCACATTGTAGGATTTTTAATGAATTTATTTGCAAATTATGGTGGAAAATAAGTATTTGGTCAATAACAAAAGTTTCTCAATACTTTGTTATACCCTTTGTTGGCAATGACACAGGTCAAACGTTTTCTGTAAGTCTTCACAATGTTTTCACACACTGTTGCTGGTATTTTGGCCCATTCCTCCATGCAGATCTCCTCTAGAGCAGTGATGTTTTGGGGCTGTCGCTGGGCAACACAGACTTTCAACTCCCTCCAAATATTTTCTATGGGGTTGAGATCTGGAGACTGGCTAGGCCACTCCAGGACCTTGAAATGCTTCTTACGAAGCCACTCCTTCGTTGCCCGGGCGGTGTGTTTGGGATCATTGTCATGCTGAAAGACCCAGCCACGTTTCATCTTCAAAGCCCTTGCTGATGGAAGGAGGTTTTCACTCAAAATCTCACGATACATGGCCCCATTCATTCTTTCCTTTATACGGATCAGTCGTCCTGGTCCCTTTGCAGAAAAACAGCCCCAAAGCATGATGTTTCCACCCCCATGCTTCACAGTAGGTATGGTGTTCTTTGGATGCAACTCAGCATTCTTTGTCCTCCAAACACAACAAGTTGAGTTTTTACCTAAAAGTTATATTTTGGTTTCATCTGACCATATGACATTCTCCCAATCCTCTTCTGCATCATCCAAATGCACTCTAGCAAACTTCAGACGGGCCTGGACATGTACTGGCTTAAGCAGGGGGACACGTCTGGCACTGCAGGATTTGAGTCCCTGGCGGCGTAGTGTGTTACTGATGGTAGGCTTTGTTACTTTGGTCCCAGCTCTCTGCAGGTCATTCACTAGGTCCCCCTGTGTGGTTCTGGGATTTTTGCTCACTGTTCTTGTGATCATTTTGACCCCACGGGGTGAGATCTTGCGTGGAGCCCCAGATCAAGGGAGATTATCAGTGGTCTTGTATGTCTTCCATTTCCTAATAATTGCTCCCACAGTTGATTTCTTCAAACCAAGCTGCTTACCTATTGCAGATTCAGTCTTCCCAGCCTGGTGCAGGTCTACAATTTTGTTTCTGGTGTCCTTTGACAGCTCTTTGGTCTTGGCCATAGTGGAGTTTGGAGTGTGACTGTTTGAGGTTGTGGACAGGTGTCTTTTATACTGATAACAAGTTCAAACAGGTGCCATTAATACAGGTAACGAGTGGAGGACAGAGGAGCCTCTTAAAGAAGAAGTTACAGTTCTGTGAGAGCCAGAAATCTTGCTTGTTTGTAGGTGACCAAATACTTATTTTCCACCATAATTTGCAAATAAATTCATTAAAAATCCTACAATGTGATTTTCTGGAGAAAAAAAAATCTCAATTTGTCTGTCATAGTTGACGTGTACCTATGATGAAAATTACAGGCCTCTCTCATCTTTTTAAGTGGGAGAACTTGCACAATTGTTGGCTGACTAAATACTTTTTTCCCCCACTGTACCAATGAGATTCACTAATTGTATTGCAGTTGTGTGTGTGGTGTTGCCATTCAGCCTCATCTAGCCTTGGTATGGAATAACTGATAAAATACCTCAGCCTTAGGAAATCTTTGGGGAAAGAAGTCACACTTCCGGTTTGCACAAATCTTTATTTGACTTGCTGTAATAGAGATTCAGACCATATCAAAGCAGACGTCATGGTAAGTAATGGAATCCAAGTTTCTGGGTGTGTAGGGGTCAGTGACTTGAGGGGAAGAAATAACCATTGGAGGCAGCAACAGGCAGGTAGATGGGGACCAGGTGGGATTGGGCCAGGCACATCCAGGTGTCAGGCCAGGGTGTACTCAGTCGCAGTCCAAGAGCCTCAGGCCCTCCGGAAGGGGAGACAGAGACAAGATGAGGGTTGTGAGCATGCACTGGGGGTAAAGACTAATCAATCATGTTGTTGTGGAAACTGGATAATCTGACTAACACACACACACCTGTTTGACCTCGCTGTGATACTGTAGGCCTACTTATGTTACTTTTCAATTCAGGTAGCATTCAATGTCCTGCGTTTGTGTTAACCATGGCAGCCAGCATTGTAAATAAAGAGATGTGCAGATTGATAATCAGCCTCTCTCAGTCACACAACACAATGACACAGATGTCTGAAGTTTTGAGGGAGCGTGCAATTGGCATGCTGACTGCAGGAATATCCACCAGAGCTGTTGCCAGAGAATTTAATGTTAATTTCTCTACCATAACCCTCCTCCAACGTTGTTTTAGAGAATTTGGCAGTACGTCCAACTGGCCTCACCACGTGTAACCACGCCAGCCCAGGACCTCCACATCCAGCTTCTTCACCTGCGGGAGAGTCTCAGACCAGCCACCAGGACAGCTGATGAAACTGAGGAGTATTTCTGTCTGTAATAAAGCCCTTTTGTGGGGAAAAACTCATTCAGATTGGCTGGGCCTGGTTCCCCAGTGGGTGGGCCTGGCTCCCAAGTGGGTGGGCCTATGCCCACCCATGGCTGCGCCCCTGCCCAAACATGTGAAATCCATGGATTAGGGTCTAAGGATTTTATTTCAATTGACTGATTTCCTTATATGAACTGTAATTCAGTAAAATCAATGTTGCATTTATATTTTTGTTCAGTATATATACCTTTGGTTTCTGCATTTTTAGTAAATCTAAATTCCAGGTCTCATTCATCAATTACACCCCTCAATTTAGAATGAATAAGGTTGACTTGACTATAATTCCACGGTAACAGAGTGATGCTGAGTCTCTTTAAAATGTATGTCAATCAAAAAACAATGATTGCAAAGTTAAAGAAATCATACAACTGTCCACAAGGACTTCTTTTAACAATTTCCACTGAACATTTACAAAAACGAATGTACATGAACAACATTGCAAAATGAACAACAGTGCATTTTCAAAGGAAATTGTTTAAAGTAGTCATTGTGCATAGAGTTGTGTGGTTTGTTTAACTTTGCAATCATTGGTTTTTGTTTGGCATACATTTTAAAGGGAAAAATATGAGTCTAAGCATCACTCTGTTACCGTGGAATCGACCCTATGGCAACAGTTTTGCTTAGGAAATCCTAATCTCAAAGCCTATACCATCTGTCTTGATAGTGATACTCCAACTACTTGCCTGCTTCCCCTGTGTCATATATTGGAAGGCTGTAGTTGGCTATAGCCCAAATAGGTTAACTATAAATTCATTATGTACAGTACATCAGGGGTCACTAAACGTTAGGCTATTGTGCTCTCACCATACAATCAGCATTTTAAAGCTACTGTGCATTGCCGTGTGAAAAAGCTTAGAAAGCTTTTTTATTATCTTTAGCGAGTTTGTGACCCAATTTTTATTTAGGCATAGTGATTGTTGGGAAACCCCTTTGCTACTTGTTTAAGGCAGGTTTACACTGGGGATGTGGGTAGACTAGGTGCAGCCAAAAAACAAAGACATAGCCTACTGTACATGCCAGTAAAAGTGCAACTTTTGCTTGTTGAAAAAACTGGTAATTTCATACTTACATATTTTCTCGCCACAAAGGTTAAGCTAAATTCAAACAGTAAAAGGTCTCACCCCTCCAGGAAAACAAATGTATGATGACCAATCAGCATGCTCGCCTCAACATCTGACTATGGGGTTAATTGAAAAATCAAAAAATATATACGGTGGGGAAAAATAGTATTTAGTCAGCCAACAATTGTGCAAGTTCTCCCACTTAAAAAGATGAGAGAGGCCTGTAATTTTCATCATAGGTACACGTCAACTATGACAGACAAATTGAGAATTTTTTTCTCCAGAAAATCACATTGTAGGATTTTTAATGAATTTATTTGCAAATTATGGTGGAAAATAAGTAGCCAGTTGAGAACATGTTCTCATTTACAACTGCGACCTGGCCAAGATAAAGCAAAGCAGTGCGATAAAAACAACAACAACACAGAGTTACATATGGAATAAACAAAATGTACAGTCAATAACACAATAGAAAATCTATATACAGTGTGTGCAAATGTAGTAAGTTATGGAGGTAAGGCAATAAATAGGCCATAGTGCAAAATAATTACAATTTAGTATTAACACTGGAGTGATTGATGTGCAGAAGATGATGTGCAAATAGAGATACTGGGGTGTAAATGAGCAAAAATAAATAACAATGTAAATAACAATATGGAGATGAGGTAGTTGGGTGGGCTAATTACAGATGGGCTGTGTACAGGTACAGTGATCGGTAAGCTGCTCTAACGACTGATGCTTAAAGTTAGTGAGGGAGATAAGAGTCTCCAGCTTCAGAGATTTTTGCAATTTGTTCCAGTCATTGGCAGCAGAGAACTGGAAGGAATGGCGGCCAAAGGAGGTGTTGGCTTTGGGGATGACCAGTGAGATATACCTGCTGGAGCGCATACTACGGGTGGGTGTTGCTATGGTGACCAATGAGCTAAGATAAGGCGGGGATTTGCCTAGAAGGGATATATAGATGACCTGGACCCAGTGGGTTTGGCGACAAATATTTAGTGAGGGCCAGCCAACAAGAGCGTACAGGTCACAATGGTGGGTAGTATATGGGGCTTTGGTGACAAAACGGATGGCACTGTGATAGACTACATCCAATTTGCTGAGTAGAGTGTTGGAGGCTATTTTGTAAATGACATCGCCAAAGTCAAGGATCGGTAGGATAGTCAGTTTTAGTCAGACTTTGCATCTTAGGTTGTCCATTAACTGGTGTGTTTGCTTTTAAAAACACAATGTTATCCGTCTGTTTGATTTCAAGTCACATCTTGTGTCATTTAACCTATGTTTGGGTAAAAACTATTTTGCCAAGGTCATAATCCTTACATTTTTGTTGACAGGTTGTAGATTGGCATAAGGTTTTAAACTACGGCAGAAAAGCAGAGAAAATAGGTTGAGTCTGATGGGTCCCACAGCTCCCGCCAAAAACTATACTTCAAGCGTTGAATGTCTGTTTCTTTAATGTCCACCAGCTGTAGTTGAAACACCCCCACTGTAATCAATGAGGCACGCTACATACACAGCCGCAGAAGCAGCATGTCAGTGTCATATTCCAGGCCGCCTATATTGCAGTAGGGTTGCACAGGTTATCAGATCATTAAGTCATACTGATTGGGTTCCTGGAATGTTAAACAGATATTAAACTGAAAGTTTATCAGACCTGTATCAGATCTCTGCAAGTTCCAAAATCTTTCAAATATATACACTACCAGTCAAAAGTTTGGACACACCTACTCATTCAAGGGTTTTTCTTTATCTATACCATTTTTACATTGTAGAATAATAGTGAAGACATCAAAACTATGAAATAACACATATGGAATCATGTAGTAGCCAAAAAAGTTTAAACAAATCAGAATATATTTTATATTTGAGATTCTTCAAATAGCCACCCTTTGCTTGATGACAGCTTTGCACGCTCTTGGCATTGTCTCAACCAGCTTCATGAGGTAGTCACCTGGAATGCATTTCAATTAACAGGTGTGCCTTCTTAAAAGTTAATTTGTGGAATTTCTTTCCTTCTTAATGCGCTTCAGCCAATCAGGTAACGAGCTGAGACTCTTAAAGGGAGTGCTCCTAATCTCAGCTTGTTACCTGTATAAAAGACACTTGTCCACAGAAACAATCAATCAATCAGATTCCAAACTCTCCACCATGGCCAAGACCAAAGAGCTCTCCAAGGATGTCAGGGACAAGATTGTAGACCTACACAAGAATGGAATGGGCTACAAGACCATCGCCAAGCTGCTTGGTGAGACGGTGACAACAGTTGGTGCGATTATTCGCAAATGGAAGAAACACAAAAGACCTGTCAATCTCCCTCGGCCTGGGGCTCCATGCAAGATCTCACCTCGTGGAGTTGCAATGATCATGAGAACGGTGAGGAATCAGCCCAGAACTATACGGGAGGATCTTGTCAATGATCTCAAGGCAGCTGGGACCATAGTCACCAAAAAAACAATTGGTAACACACTACGCCGTGAAGGACTGAAATCCTGCAGTGCCAGCAAGGTCCCCCTGCTCAAGAAAGCATATATACAGGGCCGTCTGAAGTTTGCCAATGAACATCTGAATGATTCAGAGGAGAACTGGGTGAAAGTGTTGTGGTCAGATGAGACCAAAATCGAGCTCTTTGGCATCAACTCAACTCGCCGTGTTTGGAGGAGGAGGAATGCTGCCTATGACCCCAAGAACACCATCCCCACCGTCAAACATGGAGGTGAAACATTATGCTTTGGGGGTGTTTTTCTGCTAAGGGGACAGGACAACTTCACCGCATCAAAGGGACGATGGACGGGGCCATGTACCGTCAAATCTTGGGTGAGAACCTCCTTCCCTCAGCCTGGGCATTGAACATGGGTCGTGGATGGGTATTCCAGCATGACAATGACCCAAAACACACGGCCAAGGCAACAAAGGAGTGGCTCAAGAAGAAGCACATTAAGGTCCTGGAGTGGCCTAGCCAGTCTCCAGACCTTAATCCCATAGAACATCTGTGGAGGGAGCTGAAGATTCGAGTTGCCAAACGTCAGCCTCAAAACCTTGATGACTTGGAGAAGATCTGCAAAGAGGAGTGGAACAAAATCCCTCCTGAGATGTGTGCAAACCTGGTGGCCAACTACAAGAAACGTCTGACCTCTGTGATTGCCAACAAGGGTTTTGCCACCAAGTACTAAGTCATGTTTTGCAGAGGGGTCAAATACTTATTTCCCTCATTAAAATGCAAATACATTTATAATATTTTTGACATGTTTTTTTTCTGGATTTTGTTGTTGTTATTCTGTCTCTCACTGTTCAAATAAACCTACTATTAAAATTATAGACTGATCATGTCTTTGTCAGTGGGCAAACGTACAAAATCAGCAGGGGATCAAATACATTTTTCCCTCACTGTAGCTCTCATGAGGACCGCCACAGGAATGGAAGACTCATAATTACCTCTGCTGCAGAGGATAAGTTCATTAGAGTTACCAGCCTCAGAAATTGCAGCCCAAATAAATGCTTCACAGAGTTCAAGTAACAGACACATCTCAACATCAACTGTTCAGAGGGGACTGTGTGAATCAGGCCTTCATGGTCGAATTGCTGCAAAGAAACCACTACTAAAGGACACCAATAAGAAGAGACCTGCTTGGGCCAAGAAACACTAGCAATGGACATTAGACCGGTGGAAATTTGTCCTTTGGTCTAGAGTCCAAATTTGAGATTTTTGGTTCCAATCGGCATGTCTTTGTGAGACACGGTGTGGGTGAACGGATAATCTCTGCATGTGTAGTTCTCACCGTAAAGCATGGAGGAGGAGGTGTTATGGTGTGGGGATGCTTTGCTGGTGACACTGTCTGTGATTTATTTAGAATTCAAGGCAAACTTAACCAGCATGGCTACCACAGCATTCTGCAGCGATACGCCATCCCATTTGGTTTGGGCTTAGTGGGACTATCATTTATTTTTCAACAGGACAATAACCCAACATACCTCCAGGCTGTGTAAGGGCTATTTTATCAAGAAGGAGAGTGATGGAGTGCTGCATCAGATGACCTGGCCTCCACAATCCCCCGACCTCAACCAAATTGCGATGGTTTGGGATGAGTCAGACCGCAGAGTGAAGGAAAAGCAGCCAACAAGTGCGCAGCATTTGTGGGAACTCCTTCAAGACTGTTGGAAAAGCATTCCAGGTGAAGCTGGTTGAGAGAATGCCAAGAGTGTGCAAAGCTGTCATCAAGGCAAAGGGTGGCTATGTGATGAGGTGTGAATGACGGAGTCAGGCGCAGGAGGTAAAACACAGAAATCTAGAGTTTATTCAGTGCACATGAATAAAGCGCAGCAAGCGTCAAAACGAAACTAGCACAAGGGAAAAATCCACCTTGGCTACATACAAGGAAAGAGTAGCTCAACCGAGGTACTCACTCTCACAATGAACAATCACTCACAAAGGACAAGGGGGCAGAGGGAACACTTATACACAGATTAATGAGGGAATGAGTACCAGGTGTGTGTGATTTACAAGACAAGACAAGACAAGACAAGACAAATGGAGTGATGATAAATGGAGCGGGAGTGGCTAGTAAGCCAGTGACGATGAACACCGAAACCTGCCCGAGCAAAGAGGGTCAGCCTCGGCTGAATTCGTGACAGGCTACTTTCAAGAATCTCAAATATAAAATATATTTTGATTTGTTTAACACTTTTTTGGTTACTACATGATTCCATATGTGTTATTTAATAGTTTTGATGTCTTCACTATTATTCTAGTGTAGAAAATAGTAAAAATAAAGAAAAACCCTAGAATTAGTAGGTGTGTCCAAACTTTTGACTGGTACTGTATGTTTTTTTTATATATATATATATATATATATATATATATATATATATATATATATATATATACAGTGGGGGGAAAAAGTATTTAACAGCCACCAATTGTGCAAGTTCTCCCACTTAAAAAGATGAGAGAGGCCTGTAATTTTCATCATAGGTACACGTCAACTATGACAAACAAAATGAGCATTTTTTTTCCAGAAAATCACATTGTAGGATTTTTAATGAATTTATTTGCAAATTATGCCTCTTAAAGAAGAAGTTACAGGTCTGTGAGAGCCAGAAATCTTGCTTGTTTGTAGGGACCAAATACTTATTTTCCACCATAATTTTCAAATAAATTCATTAAACATCCTACAATGTGATTTTCTGGATTTCTTTTTCTCAATTTGTCTGTCATAGTTGACGTGTACCTATGATGAAAATTACAGGCCTCTCTCATCTTTTTAAGTGGGAGAACTTGCACAATTGGTGGCTGACTAAATAATTTTTTCCCCCACTGTATATATATATATATATGTATATATATACCAAATATTCAGCGTGCATTACTATAATAGACTTTTGTGTAATTTAATTAATGTACGATAACCTTTTCCAACTTTTCCAAAAACTATACAAGGAACATTATGGCAAAGAATAGCTATAATTCCTCATACAGTATACCTACATAATGTTCAACGGGTAGTTGTTGCAAGTTGCTACAGGACAGTAGACAAGATACCTGAGAAACAAAACAGGAGACAATGATATTTTGATGCAAAACAATTGCCAAACGGGAGAATCAATACTGACAAATGTGCAATACACATATTCTAGAATAGTGACTACAGACTCCTTTGTTCAAATAGTCAAAGTTGGTGACCTTTGGATTGGCCACAACATTTGTAACATTGATTTATCTCCCATAGCTCTAAGTTGGGCTGTCTTTGGGAGGGACTAGGAGAGATATGGGGAGACATTATAAAAAATCTAGGGTCCTGTGGTTAGTGAATCAGTTACGGTTGAGAGAGAGCTCAACCAAACGTAAGGGACAGAGCTTTTTTTGTTGTTGAGCGCCCATCATGGGGGACCCCAAGATCTGGCTATTACTTCTTCTGAGCACCAATGTCTTTGCTCGTAAGTTTGTATATATTTTATTGCTCTCTGATATTCATAAGATAGTGAAAACTGTTCATGATTTGCATTGTATTTAGTCAATATAGGAAGATACATATTTTTTGTAATATATTAGGAAAATAATTATATTCTATACTACACTATACTTTAATTAATGACATAAAATAATCTTGGATAGTTTGAAAAAATATGTGTCTAAAAATGTATGCTCAACTGCATCTCTGACATTTACACAGATTCAATGTAGCTAAGTATACTGAACAAAAATATAAACACAACATGTAAAGTGTTTGTCCCATGTTTCATGAGCTGAAATAAAAGATCCCAGAAATTGTCCATACGCACAAAACGCTTATTTCTTTAAAATGTTGTGCACAAATTGGTTTATGAGCATTTCTCCTTTGCCAAGATAATCCATCCACCTGAGAGGTGTGGCATATCAAGAAGCTGATTAAACAGCATGATCATTACACAGGTGCACCTTGTGCTGGAGACAATAAAATGAACTAAAATGTGCGGTTGTGTCACACAACACAATGCCACAGATGTCTCGAGTTTTGAGGGAGTGTGCAATTAGCCTGCTGACTGCAGGAATGTCCACCAGAGCTGCTGCCAGACAATTAAATGTTAATTTCTCTACAATAAGCCTCCTCCAACGTCGTTTTAGAGAATTTGGCAGTATGTCCAACCGGCCTCACAACTGCAGACCACTTGTATGGCGTCATGTGGGCGAGCAGTTTACTGATGTCAACGTTGTGAACAGAGTGCCCCATGGAGGCGGTGGGGTTATGATATAGGCTGGCATAAGCTACGGACAACGAACACAACTGCATTTGATCGATGGCAATTTGAATGCACAAAGATACCATGATGAGATCCTGAGGCCCATTGTCATGCCATTCATCCGCTGCCATCACCTCATGTTTCAGCATGATAATGCATGGCCCCATGTCGCAAGGATCTATACACAATTCTTGGAAGCTGAACATGTCCAAGTTCTTCTCACCAGACATGTCACCCATTGAGCATGTTTGGGATGCTCTGGATCGACCTGTACAACAGCGGGTTCCAGTTCCCGCCAATATCCAGCAACTTCGCACAGCTATCGAGTGGGACAACATTCCACAGGCCACAATCAACAGCCTGATCAACTCTATGTGAAGGAGATGTGTCGCGCTGCATGAGGCAAATGGTGGTCACACCAGATACTGACTGGTTTTATGATCCACAACCCTACCTTTTTCTAAGGTATCTGCGACCAACAGATGCATATCTGTATTCCCAGTCATGTGAAACCCGTAGATTAGGGCCTAATTAATTAATTTTAATTGACTGATTTCCTTAAATGAACTGTAACTCAGTAAAATCTTTGAAATTGTTGCATGTTGCGTTTATATTTTGTTCAGTATAAATAAATGCTACACCAATGTAAAATGTTTCACAAAAATTAGGACTTTTTTATTTGCTTTTTAGAGAAAGGCAGTGAGAATGCTGATGAACAGACGTCAACATGCCCATGTAAGTCTCTAAGGATTTACTTGAACTGTTAATCTTACATTCAGTTAATAAATGCTTTTAGATCGATGCCTGTCCTGGTTTTTGACTTTTAGTGGAACTGGAGATAACAGAGATAACTTGGCTGGATCTGAACTCTTACGCCATGATGTTTATGATTAGTACAATTGATGTCATTCACTAAGAGAGTTGCCATTTACTCAGTAAAGGGTCCAGAGTTCAAGTGGTGATGTGGAACTTCGACTGTGAACCCAACCGTGACTCAATTAGGGGAAACCCCTTTTTTTATTGTTTTATTCTTCATTCTAAAAAAAAGTATGTTTTGTTTTGCATTATGTAGAAGTACATCTAAAACGTAGCCATTGGCTAGGAGCTAGTATATTATAAATATTGATAGAAATGATATAATACTTGATAAAGTACAAGCAGTGACATTATTCAAATTGATCTGCCCATTATTTGTGATCTCCAGTGTCAGCAAGGTTTAAAACCTTTAAGAAATATGTGTACCAATACACAACAGAGAGCAAAAATGGTGTGGCTGGTACATCGAAACTCAGGAATGGCCCCAAAGTCACATGTCAGGTAGGCCTATGTCTGTTTGTTTTTGTGGCTCCACTTCTTCTTGTTCCTCCTGGTAACCGGGGGAGATGTTATCTTACTGACCCTCCCTCTCTCTGTTTGCTTGACCTCTCTTGTTATCATCCTCCTCATTCAGGTGGAACTCGAAGTCCCACAAGAATGCAGCTTCGTTCTTCACACAGCGGACTGTGCCCTCAGTGAGGTGTCGGTCATCGACCCTCAGGGAGAGCCTGTGTATAGACAGGCCGCAGGAGCTGAGGCATTCCAGGCTGCTATGGAGAAGTCAGTGCAAACATTTACCATAAAGATAAAACATGTATTGTCAATTTGATGATTTGGACATAAAATGTTCTCCATCACTTTCCCTCATCTGTTTTTACCATTTCAATCATTTTTCGCTTGTAAAATGAATAACACTTTTTATTAGTCTATCCTGTGAAAGAACAGATCAACTATAATGAATTTGACAATGTTGACTTATTGTTTGCTGTACCAGGAACCCTCTGAAAATCACATGGGAGCCGGTCATCGGGATACGCCTCTACCCTGAGTCAGATGAGCCTGTCAACATCCTGAACATCAAGAGGGGCATCATCTCCGCACTCAACGTCCCTGTCATGGAGGAGGAGAGCAACAGCATTATGGTAGGTCAAGTGTCTCTTAGAACTGCACTTCTGCACTGAGGGAAAGTTAGGTAAATATTGATGTATATTTTTCCCTTTCCTCATTAGAACACTGTGCATGGCCTGTGCAAGACTGACTACATGGTCAACTCCAGGAAGGACATTGATACAGATGTAACCCTCACCAGAGATCTGTCTCAGTGTGATCAGTTCCGCAGTATGAAGCTCCCCAGTAGCCCGCTGGCCCTCCTCCCAAGCCTGGTGAGACCTGACTTCACTGTGTTGGAAAAGTTGTGGGTTCGATTCCCTCAGGGGCCAACCATACAGATGTAGGATCTTAATTTGACCAGTTTCTCACAGTAGGAAAATAATTTTAAGCAACAGGAAATGTGAAATATTGTGTGGATTATAATGAATGGACATTTTTGTAGGGGTTCATACCTTTTTAGTTAGGGCAAATCCAGTCTGAAATTTTAAAGTGGAAATTACAAACTTTAGAAGCCTTTTTAAACCTCGAATACACTACAAGTTGCATTTCCTGCAGTGCAGGACATTTCCTGCAACAACAGGGTGATCAAATTAAGATCCTACACCTGTATAAAAATGTTTGCTCTCAAAGTGACTGCTAAAAGTGACATATGCTATGATATTATATGATGATGATCAGTCCCTACACCCAAATGAGGGCACTGCGTTCATCCACCTCTGGCCTGCTGGCTCCCCTACCTCTGCGGAAGCATAGTTCCCGCTCAGCCCAGTCAAAACTGTTCGCTGCTCTGGCACGACGCCAGGACAGCGGAGTCACTCACCACCTTCCGGAGACATTTGAAACCCCACCTCTTTAAGGAATAGGATAAAGTAATCCTTCTACCCCCCTTACTCCACCCCCCAAAAAAAACAAACATTGTAAAGTGGTTATCCCACTGGCTATAAGGTGAATGCACCTATTTGTAAGTCGCTCTGGATAAGAGCGTCTGCTAAATGACGTAAATGTAAATGTAATGTTATGTTATATTTGAGCCATGATAGTCTATGAAAGATCTGACATTTCAAGGAGGTCCTGAACATACCATACAGCCATTTTGATAGATATGTGTCTGTTCTTATAACTTCAAAAGTGAGATGTTTCCAGGAAATTGAAAAAAGATAATAATGTAATCATATGGCTATCGCTCTGTCTTCAGCATGGCCCTTTGTCCAAGCTCATCAGTAGTACTCAGGACTGCAACTATCAGTTTGACAACAGGAGAAAGCATATGACAAATGCTGTGTGCACAGAAAAGCACATCTTCCTGCCCTTCTCACATGAGTAAGTCACCCACAAATATTAATGTGTGTGTGCAGTGTGCGAGTGTGCGTGTGTGTGCTAGGATTTTATTGCGGGAACCGGGTTACCGAGATTTCCCGCCCAAACCCATTCTCGTTTCGCGAGATAAATAATGCATGATCAATCAGCGCTCAGTGTGTGTGTGTGTGTGTGTGTGTGTGTGTGTGAGAGTGTGTGTGCTGTTGTAGCCTACTATAGGCCTATTACTCAAAGTCGGCATTATTTCAAAGCGCTACGTGCGATGGGTTCACCTACAATGCCATTGCAAACATCAAGTAGGCCTACACGCTACATCAGATCAGCAATCAAATAAGATGGCCATAGCCTACCCTCCCCAAGAATCCCCGAACATATCACAACTAGTGAGAGAATATACAGAGAACGAGAAGGGCAAATTAGCCGAGATGCAAAAATACTAACTATGCACGTGCAACATATCAACTCTCTGGCTTCATTCATACATTAGACTCCTGAGTGGCGCAGTGGTCTAAGGCACTGCATCTCAGTGCTTGAGGTGTCACTACAGACCTCCTGGTTCGGTTCTAGGCTGTATCACAACTGGACGTGATTGGGAGTCCCATAGGGCGGCGCACAATTGGCCCTGCGTCGTCCGGGTTTGGCCGGTGTAGGCCGTCATTGTAAATAAGAATTTGTTCTTAACTGACTTGCCTAGTTAAATAAAGGTAAAATAAAATAAATAAAAGACCAGTCATCACAATGCTAGCAGCTTACCATATTTGCTCAAAATGAAGTACCCAATAGAAAACATCCCTTACACACTAAGAAAGGAGGGTTCCTCCTTCTTTGGGAAGGGTGAGGGTTCTGTGTGGAACCATAATGACTCAAAGAACCCTTTGAGCCCTTCACTGGTTCTTTACAGTTCACAGTGGTTTGCTCACAGCTCTTTTTGTGCAACAGTGAATGAGAATGTCATTCCAGTTGATCTAGTCTGTTGTGCTATGCCATTACATGTTAAATGTGATTATGGCCAGTGACGGTATCTTGTGAAAGACTCACGTATGGCCTTGTGTCAATTGAGAACTGATGAACAGTGGTTCTCAAACCTCTCCTCAGGGACCCCCAGCCATTCCAGAGCTAGCACACCTGATTCAACTTGTCAATTAACCCAACAATAAAACCTATGGAATTTTAACAATATAATATGGCGAAACAAAAACAACAACACTATTGTTCTTACAAAGGTTATTTCTAGAACCTTTGATATTGAGAAAGGTTCTATAGAACCATTCTCCATAAAAGTTATATAAAGAACCATTGAAAAGGGTTCTGTACAGAGACAAAAAGGGTTTTAATGGTTCTTTATAGGGAACATGTTCTTTATAGCACCATCAAGGTTCCATTTAGACATGTATGAGCATGGTTCTTTATAGAAGCTTCAAAAATGGTTCTATATAGCACCAAAAAGGGATATACTATCGTTACGAGCCAAATAACCCTTATTTGGCACAATATAGAACCATTTGTTTTTAGTGTGACGGCTACTTGCATGGTTTCTATTAATATTTACATTTTAGTCATTTAGCAGACGCTCTTATCCAGAGCGACTTACAGGAGCAATTAGGGTTAAGTGCCTTGCTCAAGGGCACCTCGACAGATTTTTCACCTAGTCGGCTCGGGATTAGAACCGGCGACCTTTCAGTTACTGGCACAACGCTCTTAACCACTAAGCTACCTGCCGCCCCATAATATAATTGCTTACTAAGTGTGCAGGCTACACGCGACCTCTTGATGCACTTACAGTAGACAATGTACTAACGTGTGGCACTGGCAGAGGCTCAAAATATAAACTGTTGCTAATCCCAAAACGGAGGATACACTGTGTCCACAAAAGCGCTTGAGGAAATAGACATTTGCAACATTGTTTCATGATGTTAGGCCTACGCTAACAAAAGTGAGCGCATGGTGGGCAACTGGTCAGATTCACGGGCAAATTATCAACTGCGATATCCATGATGATTCTCCGCTAGCCTAGGCCTACTTAGCTTATCTGTTTGTTTAGCGGAGAATCTGATGTTCCCTGGGACAAAGTCACCACAGTAAGTGGGTTATCATCAAGTAAAAACAGCCACAACCTCCCCCAATTCCACAATAGCCAGGTGCAAGCCAGGGGAGAGAAAAGGGCCAACAAGCTGTCTGACATCTTTCAGTCAAAGGTATACTAAAACAAATGTTGTAATATTCACTAGTCCTCATAATATTTTACCAGTCGGCCATCAGTGCTTCATAGGCTTACATTAAAACTAGGCTACATCGCCTCCCGAGTTAAAACTAGGCTACAGACCCGGGTTCCATCCCAGGCAGTGTCGCAGCCGGCCGCGACTGGGAGACCCATGAGGCAGCGCACAATTGGCCTAGCGTTGTCCGGGTTAGGGGAGGGTTTGGCCTGCCGGGATGTCCTTGTCCCATCGCGCTCTAGCGACTCCTTGTGGCGGGCTGGGCGCATGCACGCTGACTTCGGTCGCCAGTTGTACAGTGTTTCCTCCGACACATTGGTGCGGCTGGCTTCCGGGTTAAGCGAGCATTGTGTCAAGAAGCAGTGCGGCTTGGCAGGGTCGTGTTTCGGAGGACGCATGGCTCTCAACCTTCGCCTCTCCCGAGTCCGTACGGGAGTTGCAGCGATGGGACAAGACTGTAACTACCAATTGGATATTACGAAATTGGGGAGAAAAATGGGTTAAAAAAAAACCCAACAACAACTAGGCTACATCAACAAAATAGTGTGGTGACTTTGAGAGAACTTTGAGTTGATTAAATTGCAACAAATACAACAAGAAAACGTTAGATTAATGTGTATATTTCTCCATTTACAGTGGTATTATATGTTTTAAATAGCACTTCCGATTTGAATGGGAATATCTGAATCCCGGTCATTTCTTGCAATTTTCTCTGGAAAATATTCAACCCTAGTTTGTGCGTGTTACAAAAATATTTGAAGGGGTTTCAGTAAAGCCAATTTTTACCCCTCTGCAGGAATAGTGGAATCTCATCTGTGGTGACACAGAGCCTGACCTTGAAAGACACAGCAAAGATCAACATCAGAGTCTTTGGTAAGGAACATGTAGGCATGTACTGTACTATCAAGAAATGTGTGAGTGTTGTGTTTGTTGTGATCTGTGATAGCTCTTGCTAACAAGATCCCCCTGTTATAAGAGCTGCATAACATTGTGTTAACAATTACATACTGATACCATGAAAGCTGATGTCAGTTTATGACATTAAATTCAGCTAATTTGGCTTGGGTCATGACCCTGTCGTTTGGCCATTATACATCAAGAAAGTGTCAATTATTAAGCAGATAACATGAGTTGAAGGGAACTTCTTGAATGGTTTTCCATACCTGTTCTTTTTCTCCCTGTATGTTGATGTAGAGGCTGAAACCAGCCGCATTCAACCCCTTCACATGGAGTACCCAGAGGACAAGGCTCCTGCTCAGACCAAAAACGCTGTGCTGAGAACACTGCGAGACCTCAGCGGTCTGTCGAGCACTGACCAGGGCCAGAGGAGGCCAGGTCTCTTCCAGAAACTGGTCTCCGAGCTCCGTGCCCTTAAGAACGAGACACTGAGCCTGGCTGTGGAAGAGATGATGGTGGAGGGTGGTATGCTGACCTGGCAGGCCCTGGCCCAGTGTGGAACACCGGAGTGCACCAGTGCCATCCTCCAAGTCATCAGGACGATGGACAGCACCGCTGTGGAGGGGGACGCCTTTGTGTACGCCCTTGGCCTCCAGTCGAGCCCTGACTCCCACCGGGTCAGAGATATGCTCAGTGTGGCCCAACACAAACAGAGCAAAGCCATTATGTACGCTCTGGCAAACACAGTCAGGAAGTAAGTGAAATTACACTCTTTACTATTTTTACTCTACCTCAAAATAACTGGAATCATCGATATCTCATCAATTGCCTTTTTGTCACGATCGTCTGAAGAAGCGGACCAATACGCAGCGCGTGGAGTGAACATGATGACTTTATTTAATAAAGCAACCACGAAAAACAACAAATGACGATAGTGAAGTCCTCTGTAACACTGACAGAAACATGGAACAAAAACCCACAACCACAAAGTGAAACCCCACAGTATAAATATGGCTCCCAATCAGAGATAACGAGCCGACAGCTGACACTCGTTACCTCCGATTGGGAGTCATTGACAAAACCTAGAAATAAACCCGACAGAAAAGCAAACATAGAAATACACCCAACAGAAAATGAACAACCCTGGCTCAATAATCAAAGTCCCGGAGCCAGAGTGTCACAGTACCCCCCCCTAAAGGTGCGAACTCCGGGCGCACCAGCATACAGTCTAGGAGAGGGTCTGGGTGGGCGTCTGTCCACGGTGGCGGCTCTGGCACTGGTCGTGGTCCCCACCCCACCATAGTCACTACCCGCTGTAGTAACCTCCTCCACATGACCACCCCCCAACTAAACCCCACAGGATTAAGGGGCAGCACTGGACTAAGAGGCAGCACCGGACTCAGGGGCAGCACCGGACTAAGGGGCAGCACCGGACTAAGGGGCAGTACCGGGCTAAGGGGCAGCACCGGACTAAGGGGCAGCACCGGGCTAAGGGGCAGTACCGGACTAAGGGGCAGCTCCGGACTAAGGGGCAGCACCGGGCTAAGGGGCAGTACCGGACTAAGGGGCAGCTCCGGACTGAACGGCGGATCCTGGCTGGCTGGCTCTGGCGGATCCTGGCTGGCTGGCGGATCCGGGCTGGACGGCTCTGGCGGATCCTGGCTGGGCGGCTCTGGCGGATCCTGGCTGGACGGCTCTGGCGGATCCCTGGCTGGACGGCTCTGGCGGATCCTGGCTGGACGGCTCCTGGCGGATCCTGGCTGGGCCGGCTCTGGCGGATCCTGGCTGAGCGGCTCTGGCGGATCCTGGCTGGGCGGCTCTGGCGGATCCTGGCAGGACGGCTCCGGCGGATCCTGGCTGGAGCGGCTCTGGCGGATCCTGGCTGGGCGGCTCTGGCGGATCCTTGCTGGACCGGCTCTGGCGGATCCTGGCTGGGACGGCTCTGGCGGATCCTGGCTGGACGGCTCTGGCGGATCCTGGCTGGACGGCTCTGGCGGATCCTGGCTGGACGGCTCTGGCGGATCCTGGCTGGACGGCTCTGGCGGATCCTGGCTGGACGACTCATGGCTGGCCGACGGGTCTGGCTGCTCATGGCTGGCCGACGGATCTGGCTGCTCATGGCTGGCCGACGGATCTGGCTGCTCATGGCTGGCCGACGGATCTGGCTGCTCATGGCTGGCCGCCGGATCTGGCTGCTCATGGCTGGCCGACGGATCTGGCTGCTCATGGCTGGCCGACGGATCTGGCTGCTCATGGCTGGCGACGGATCTGGCTGCTCGTGGCTGGCCGACGGATCTGGCTGCTCATGGCTGGCTGACGGATCTGGCTGCTCATGGCTGGCTGACGGATCTGGCTGCTCGTGGCTGGCTGACGGATCTGGCTGCTCATGGCTGGCTGACGGTGCTGGCTGCTCATGGCTGGCTGGACGGATCTGGCTGCTCGTGGCTGGCTGGACGGATCTGGCTGCTCATGGCTGGCTGGCGGATCTGGCTGCTCGCTGGCTGGCTGAGGATCTGGCTGCTCATGGCTGGCTGACGGATCTGGCTGCTCATGGCTGGCTGACGGATCTGGCTGCTCATGGCTGGCTGACGGATCTGGCTGCTCATGGCTGGCTGACGGATCTGGCTGCTCATGGCTGGCTGACGGTGCTGGCTGGGCGGCTGGCGGTGGAGCGGACCCCAGCCTCGGAGAGTGGTCATCACCTCCAGCAGGGCGGTTCCCATCTGCAGGAGCTGCTCTTGCTGGTCCCGAACCTGGGCTTCCAGTCTTGTACGGGCTGCGTCGGCTCCTGCTGATTCCATAGCTGGTGTATGCTTCTGTCTGGCGGAAGGCTCTAGCCGGCTCCTGTCTGGCGGAAGGCTCTAGCGGCTCCGGTCTGGCGGACGGCTCTGAAGGCTCATGGCAGACGGGCGGCTTTGCAGGCTCAGTACAGACGGGCGGCTTATGCAGCGCTTGGCAGACGGGCAGTTCAGGCGCCATAGGGCAGACGGGCAGTACAGGCGCCGTTGAGCAGACGGGCAGTTCAGGCGCCCAAGCCATGTGCCCCCCCCCAAAATTTTTTTGGGGTTGCCTCCCGTCCTTCCGACGATAGCCCTGCCGACGCTGTTTCTCCTCTCGCCGTCGCCTCTCCACCGTTTCGCTCCATGGACGGCGATCCATCCCATCCAGGATCTCCTCCCACGTCCAGGACCCTTTTCCGTCCAACAGCTCCTCCCATGTCCAGACCCTTTGCTCCTGGACGCGCTGCTTGGTCCTTTTGTGGTGGGTTTTTCTGTCACGATCGTCTGAAGAAGCGGACCAATACGCAGCGCGTGGAGTGAACATGATGACTTTATTTAATAAAGCAACCACGAAAAACAACAAATGACGATAGTGAAGTCCTCTGTAACACTGACAGAAACATGGAACAAAAACCCACAACCACAAAGTGAAACCCCACAGTATAAATATGGCTCCCAATCAGAGATAACGAGCCGACAGCTGACACTCGTTACCTCCGATTGGGAGTCATTGACAAAACCTAGAAATAAACCCGACAGAAAAGCAAACATAGAAATACACCCAACAGAAAATGAACAACCCTGGCTCAATAATCAAAGTCCCGGAGCCAGAGTGTCACACTTTTTTTGGGAGGGGGGAACATGGTTGATGTTTATTTGACTGTAACCATAACAGCTTTGTAACTTTTTAGATTTTTTTATTCAATTAATTGTTGAAGCTAACCACCAGAGGGCAATAATTACTATCACAACTAAGGTTGCAAAATTCTGCGAACTTTCAATATATTCCCTGGTTTTCCCAAAATCGTGGTTGGAGGATTACGGATTTCCTGTTTACTGCTTATACTCCTCCAACCGGGATTTCAGGACAACCAGGGAATTTATTGAAAGTGCCCGGAATTTTGCAACCCTAATCACAACACAATTCAGCACTAGTGTTTGGTAACATATTCCCAACACTCATCTGCAGGTTCCACCCAGGACATCCCACCGCTGAGGTCAAAGAGGTGAAAGAGTTCATGGATACCATGTTGGGAGACTGCTCAGGGGATGAGGATATGACTTTCCTGACACTAAGGGTACACAACCGCTTATACGCAATATTAAAAGTATTGTTTTAAGTATTGTGTTGTTGTATACCTAACATACAGATACAGCTAGTCAGTATTGCACCTTGCAACTTGATTTTTTCACAACCATTTTCTAGGTTGTAGGCGTTATGGGTAAAGCAATGAAATCTACAGGTGATGTCGGTCTGGGCTTGAAGGAGTCCCTCATCAACTGTGTGCAGAAGGGTGCTTCTCTATCTGTCCAGAAGGCAGCAATTCAGTCCTTCAGACTCATGGACATCGACCAGGAGGTGATTCCATACCCACCACCATACCCACCACCTAAACCTGCTCAATAAATGCTCAACATTCTTCTTTGAGTTCTCTTCAGTTATATGCTTTTATTAATTAGCACACTTTTCATAATCTAATCATTAACAATCTGTACTAATAAGCTAAATGGTTTGTGCTCTGAATGACAGGTCAGAGAAACTCTCTTGGAGGTGTACCAGGATGCTGAGAGCCCCATCCAGAAACGTGTGGCAGCTTATCTGATGCTTATGAAGAGTCCTGACGATGCACTCCTTGGCAAGGTGATCACCACGCTGAATGATGAACAGGACCCACAGGTCAGGAGCTTTGTGGCCTCCCATCTTGACAACATCAGGCACTCTGATGATCCCAAAACGCAGCAGTAAGTGACTGTTTTCTGTATGATATGTTCAGTCACTCCCCATTCATTTATATACAGTTGAAGTCGGAAGTTTACATACACGTTAGCCAAATACATTTAAACTCAGTTTTTCACAATTCCTGACATTTAATCCTAGTAATAATTCCCTGTCTTAGGTCATTTAGGATCACCACTTTATTTTAAGAATGTGAAATGTCAGAATAATAGTAGAGAGAATGATTTATTTCAGCTTTTATTTATTTCATCACATTCCCAGTGGGTCAGAAGTTTACATACACTCAATTAGTATTTGGTAGCATTGCCTTTAAATTGTTTAACTTGGGTCAAACGTTTTGGGTAGCCTTCCACAAGTTTCCCACAATAAATTGGGTGAATTTTGGCCCATTCCTCCTGACAGAGCTGGTGTAACTGAGTCAGGTTTGTAGGCCTCCTTGCTTGCACACGCTTTTTCAGTTCTGCCCACACATTTTCTATAGGATTGAGGTCAGGGCTTTGTGATGGCCACTCCAATACCTTGACTTTGTTGTCCTTAAGCCATTTTGCCACAACTTTGGAAGTATGCTTGGGGTCATTGTCCATTTGGAAGACCCATTTGTGACCAAGCTTTAACTTCCTGACTGATGTCTTGAGATGCTGCTTCAATATATCCACATAATTTTCCTTCCTCATGATGCCATCTATTTTGTGAAGTGCACCAGTCCCTCCTGCAGCAAAGCACCCCCACAGCATGATGCTGCTACCCCCGTGCTTCACGGTTGGGATGGTGTTCTTCGGCTTGCAAGACCACCCCCTTTTTCCTCCAAACATAACGATGGTCATTATGGCCAAATAGTTATATTTTTGTTTCATTAGACCAGAGGACATTTCTCCAAAAAGTATGATCTTTGTCCCCATGTGCAGTTGCAAACCGTAGTCTGGCTTTTTTATGACGGTTTTGGAGCAGTGGCTTCTTCCTTGCTGAGCGGCCTTTCAGGTTATGCCGATATAGAACTCGTTTTACTGTGGATATAGATATTTTTGTACCTGTTTCCTCCAGCATCTTCACAGGGTCCTTTGCTGTTGTTCTGGGATTGATTTGCACTTTTCACACCAAAGTACGTTCATCTCTAGGAGACAGAACGCGTCTCCTTCCTGAGCGGTATGACAGCTGCGTGGTCCAATGGTGTTTATACTTGCGTACTATTGTTTGTGACAGATGAACATGGTACCTTCAGGCGTTTGGAAATTGCTCCCAAGGATGAACCAGACTTGTGGAGGTCTACCATTTTTTTTCTGAGGTCTTGGCTGATTTCTTTTGATTTTCCCATGATGTCAAGCAAAGAGGCACTGAGTTTGAAGGTAGGCCTTGAAATACATCCACAGGTATACCTCCAATTGACTCAAATGATGTCAATTAGCCTATCAGAAGCTTCTAAAGCCATGACATCATTTTCTGGAATTTTCCAAGCTGTTTAAAGGCACAGTCAACTTAGTGTATGCAAACTTCTGACCCACTGGAATTGTGATACAGTGAATTATAAGTGAAATAATCTGTCTTTAAACAATTGTTGCAAAAATTACTTGTGTCAGGCACAAAGTAGATGTCCTAACTGACTTGCCAAAACTATAGTTTGTTAGCAAGAAATGTGTGGAGTGGTTGAAAAACGAGTTTTAATGACTCCAACCTAAGTGTATGTAAACTTCCGACTTCAACTGTACATGGTTTACAAGGTTAATTTAATGTGTGTGATCACAGTGGTAGAAGGTGTTGTTGTTTTCTGTATCTCCTACTGTAGATGTTTTTGACACCTGTCTAAGAGAATCACCTTCATTGAGTTATATTTTTCATCTGTCCAGCTGCAAAATCATGGGCATGATTGTGTTCAACAGAATCACAACAGCAAAATAATATCCTTTATTTTCCCAATCCCCATAATCACTTGTGCAACACAAACAAGTTGTGGGGTCTGAAAAGTGCTCTCTTTCTCTCTTCCTCAAGAATAAGACAGTATATCGAGGAGGCATTGCAAAACCATCAGCACCCTGCTAACCCCTTCGCCACAATGTCCCGCAACTTCAAAATGGACACTGCCATGGGATCCATGAAGGGCAACATGATCTTTGATTCCACTGACTCCCTGCCAAAGGAAGTCCTGCTGGAGACCACCCTCAAAGCCTTTGGGTACAGCAGTGACATGCTAGAGGTAAGGGTTGAAAAGACATTAGAAAATGATTTGGTAGATACAAAAAGTGTGTTTGTCTAATAAATGAAACATTTAATTAAAATGCATATTATTTCAAATAATAATTGCATCTACAGTGGGGGAAAAAAGTATTTAGTCAGCCACCAATTGTGCAAGTTCTCCCACTTAAAAAGATGAGAGAGGCCTGTAATTTTCATCATAGGTATACGTCAACTATGACAGACAAACTGAGAGAAGAAAATCCAGAAAATCACATTGTAGGATTTTTAATGAATTTATTTGCAAATTATGGTGGAAAATATATTGTATTTGGTCACCTACAAACAAGCAAGATTTCTGGCTCTCACAGACCTGTAACTTCTTCTGTAAGAGGCTCCTCTGTCCTCCACTCATTACCTGTATTAATGGCACCTGTTTGAACTTGTTATCAGTATAAAAGACACCTGTCCACAGCCTCAAACAGTCACACTCCAAACTCCACTATGGCCAAGACCAAAGAGCTGTCAAAGGACACCAGAAACAAAATTGTAGACCTGCACCAGGCTGGGAAGACTGAATCTGCAATAGGTAAGCAGCTTGGTTTGAAGAAATCAACTGTGGGAGCAATTATTAGGAAATGGAAGACATACAAGACCACTGATAATCTCCCTCGATCTGGGGCTCCACTCAAGATCTCACCCTGTGGGGTCAAAATGATCACAAGAACAGTGAGCAAAAATCCCAGAACCACACGGGGGGACCTAGTGAATGACCTGCAGAGAGCTGGGACCAAAGTAACAAAGCCTACCATCAGTAACACACTACGCCGCCAGGGACTCAAATCCTGCAGTGCCAGACGTGTCCCCCTGCTTAAACCAGTACATGTCCAGGTCCGTCTGAAGTTTGCTAGAGTGCATTTGGATGATCCAGAAGAGGATTGGGAGAATGTCATATGGTCAGATGAAACCAAAATATAACTTTTTGGTAAAAACTCAACTCGTCGTGTTTGGAGGACAAAGAATGCTGAGTTGCATCCAAAGAACACCATACCTACTGTGAAGCATGGGGGTGGAAACATCATGCTTTGGGGCTGTTTTTCTGCAAAGGGACCAGGAAGACTGATCCGTGTAAAGGAAAGAATGAATGGGGCCATGTATCGTGAGATTTTGAGTGAAGACCTCCTTCCATCAGCAAGGGCATTGAAGATTAAACGTGGCTGGGTCTTTCAGCATGACAATGATCCCAAACACACCGCTCGGGCAACGAAGGAGTGGCTTCGTAAGAAGCATTTCAAGGTCCTGGAGTGGCCTAGCCAGTCTCCAGATCTCAACCCCATAGAAAATCTTTGGAGGGAGTTGAAAGTCCGTGTTGCCCAGCGACAGCCCCAAAACATCACTGCTCTAGAGGAGATCTGCATGGAGGAATGGGCCAAAATACCAGCAACAGTGTGTGAAAACCTTGTGAAGACTTACAGAAAACGTTTGACCTGTGTCATTGCCAACAAAGGGTATATAACAAAGTATTGGGAAACTTTTGTTATTGACCAAATACTTATTTTCCACCATAATTTGCAAATAAATTTATTAAAAATCGTACAATGGGATTTTCTGGAAAGAAAAATCTCATTTTGTCTGTCATAGTTGACGTGTACCTATGATGAAAAGTACAGGCCTCTCTCATCTTTTTAAGTGGGAGACCTTGCACAATTGGTGGCTGACTAAATACGTTTTTCCCCCACTGTATATTGGTGTGATTACATTGATATCTTGTCCAACCCTTTACTTGTTTTTTAAGTGTTAAAACGTATTCTCACTTCTATTTTTAAGGTTGGTATTGAAGGTAATGGATTTGAACCGAGACTTGAGGCCCTTTTTGGAGAGCAAGGTTTCTTCCCTGACTCTGTCTCCAAGGCCATGTACTGGGCGGGTGACAAGATACCAGACTCGGTCCAGCAGGTGCTGGAGAACTGGATTTCACCCTTGAGGAGTGACAGAAAGAAAAGACAGGTAAAAGTGTATGATTTTATATATTGATGTTCAAGGAATAGTTTTTTGGTTTGGCTTTTTAAAGACATGTGTAATCCTCCATATTTTACAGGCCCCACAGGACCTCATGAGAGATATTGGACAGAACTTCCGAAAGCTTGTCAGGGAACTACACTCTCAAGACTCCCCTGAAGCTATGGCCTACCTAAGGATTCTTGAAAATGAAGTTGGATACATCAAGTTCAGTGAGATGGAGCACATGGCCCAGACCCTAGCCATGTACTCAGAGGTGTTCTTCAAGATCATGCCTCTTAAGGTAAATCGTGGTTGACTGAACAGGTTATTCTGAAGAAAAAAGCACATACAATCCCATTGCAAAATGGTGCTATTGTTTTTGGTATTTGAACTATGTGCAAACTAGAAAACTCAACAAAACAGGAAATTACAAACAGAGCTAACCCACTGGGCCCGGACTGGTTGAATGAACATTGTTTCCACATCATTTCAATGAAAGTACACTGAACAAAAATATAAACGCAACATGTAAAGTGTTGGTCCCATGTTTCATGAGCTGAAATAAAATATTTCTGAAATTTTCCATACGCACAAAAAGCTTATTTCTCTCAAATATTGTGCACAAATTTGTTTACATCCCTGTTAGTGAGCATTTCTCCTTTGCCAAGATAATCCATTCTCCTGACAGGTGTGGCATATCAAGAAGCTGATTAAACAGCACGATCATTACACAGGTGCATCTTGTGCTGTGGACAATAAAAGGCCACTCTAAAATGTGCAGTTTTGTCACACAACACAATGCCACAGTTTTGAGGGAGCGTTCAATTGGCATGCTGACTGCAGGAATGTCCACCAGAGCTGTTACCAGAGAATTGAATGTTAATTTCTCTACCATAAGCCACCTCCAACATCATTTTAGAGAATTTGGCAGTATGTCCAACCGGCCTCACAACCGCAGACCACGTGTAACCACGCCAGCCCAGGACCTCCACATCGGGCTTCTTCACCTGTGGGATCGTTTGAGACCAGCCACCCGGACAGCTGATGAAACTGTGGGTTTGCAAAAAATGAAGAATTTCTGCACAAACTCTCAGAAACCGTTTCAGGGAAGCTCATCTGCGTGCTCGTCATCCTCACTAGGGTTTTGACCTGACTGCACTTCGGCGTCATAACTGACTTCAGTGTGCAAATGCTCACCTTCGATGGCCACTGGCACATTGGAGAAGTGTCCTCTTCACGGATGAATCCCGGTTTGAACTGTACCGGGCAGATGGCAGACAGCGTGTATGGCGTTGTGTGGGCAAGCGGTTTGCTGATGTCAACGTTGTGACCAGAGTGCTCCATGGTGGCGGTGGGGTTATGGTATGGGCAGGCATAAGCTACGGACAATGAACACAATTGCATTTTATCAATGGAAATTTGAATGCACAGAGATAACGTGATGAGATCCTGAGGCCCATTGTTGTTCCACTCATCCGCCGCCATCACCTATGTTTCAGCATGATAATGCACAGCCCCATGCCGCAAGGATCTGTACACAATTCCTGGAAACTGAAAATGTCCCAGTTCTTCCATGGCCTGCATACTCACCAGACATGTCACCCATTGAGCATGTTTGGGATGCTCCGGATGGATGTGTTTGACAGCATGTTCCAGTTCCCACCAAAATCCAGCAACTTTTCACAGGCATTGAAGAGGAGGGGGACAACATTCCACAGGCCACAATCAACAGCCTGATCAACTCTATGCAAAGGAGATGTGTCATGCTGCATGAGGCAAATGGTGGTCACACCAGATACTGACTGGTTTTCTGATCCATGCCACTACCTTTTTTTTAAAGGTATCTGTGACCAACAGATGCATATCTGTATTCCCAGTAATGAGAAATCCATAGATTAGGGCCTAATGAATTGATTTCAATTGACTGGTTTCCTTATATGAACTGTAACTCAGTAAAATCTTTGAAATTGTTGCATGTGGCGTTTATATTTTTGTTCAGTGTACGTAGAACCAACGTGGAAAAAACGTTGAATTGACGTCTGTGCCCAGTGGGAAACATGATTTCAATTATCTCCATACACTGATTGAGTTAAAGTGAACTTACCCACACCCAAAGCAGTGGCGGTCGGAGATGTTTAAGATGAGGGAGGACGATTTATTTTGTTATGAGCATGACCTTATTTATATTACAGCATATTGGATGACTGTCATTCATATTCCATTCACCCAGCTCAATGTAACATCGATAGGTTTAGGCTACTACATGATACTTGAATTTTCCCTATACCTATCATGAGGTTGCTACAACCTAGCCTATGAATTAAAGTTTACAATTTAGGTGCAAAATTAGAGTAATCAAGATGACAGACTAACACATTCAATACCGCCTTTCACACTCCTGCCTGCATCTAGCTGATCTAGTGTGTAATCATTAGTCCAACAGTTGCAAACAAGAGTTTCTATTGGATAAATTCAGGTATGTTTATCCCCATTTCCTTCCGTTTAAGAAACGTTTTTCAACAGAATTGGCAGAATGAATACACCCCTGATCACACGCAAACACAGTTCACTTTCAGAGCAGCCACATAGAAACAGCATGATCATTTTGCTCATTGTAGAATTCCTTCTCGCATCTATGCGCTCTCCTCCTCTCAAGCAGTTTAGCACTTACACCGGCAGGCCCCGATGGCAATAAATTAATAAAACCAAAAGCTTACCTTGACTTGGAAGAGTTCCAGTGTTGGATAGCCATAGCCAGCTAGCTAACATAGCGTCCCTCTCTGTTTGAGCCGGGTGTTTGAGTAGGCTAAACTAGCTAGATGCATTTGCTAGCTAAGTAAAAATGCAAGTGAACAAAAATACAACTAAATATAGCTATCTCTCTCTCTCTCGCTTCTCCTTCATTTTTAAAGAAATTAATTTGTTCAAAACTGTTCAACATTGTCTTTCTCTCTCTTTGAGTCAACTACTCACCACATTGTATGCACTGCAGTGCTAGCTAGCTGTAGTTTATGCTTTCAGTCCTAGACTAATTCTCTGATCCTTTGATTGGGTTGACAACGTGTCAGTTCATGCTGCAAGAGCTCTGATAGGTCTATGGAAGGGGGTGAGAACCATGAGCCTCCTAGGTTTTGTATTGAAGTCAATGTACCCAGAGGAGGATGGAAACTAACTGTCCTCCGGCTACACCATGGTACTACCCTACAGAGTGCTGTTGAGGCTACTGTAGACCTTCATTGCAAAATGTGTGTTTTAATCAATTATTTGGTGAAGTGAAAAAAGAAAGCAAATCAACAGTTTTATTTTATCTAAAAAGGATAACTTTTTAAATGTTTCACTATTTTTATTTTTATGAATTTCACTGAGGAGGATGGTCCTCCTCTTCCTCCTTTGAGGAGCCTCCGCTGACCCACATTCCTTTTGTTTCAATTAGCCTTATTGTCTTTATTTTTGCACAGGTTATGCAGTCTCTAATGTCGAGCACTGGCAACGAGCTTTATGCCCACTATATCTTCCTGGATGAGAGCTTTTCTCTGCCCTCCGCATCTGGCTTACCCCTGAAATTCTCCTTGTCTGGTGTCTTTGCCCCTGGAGCCAAGGGAGGTCTGAACTTCTCCCCTGGTATGGTAAGCTGCCTGATCTTTTGTTTCTATTCAATTAAACATATATGCCTTATGGAACATTTTGAATGGATTTCAACCCTATTTGAACAAATTCTTTCATTTATTTAGGATCCTAGGTTATTTTAAAGTGTGAATTATGCCTATCTTACCTGTAGCAGCAGCTGTCTTTCATGCCATCTGTCGGTGTGGAGTTTATTACGCAAATGGGCATCCAAATTCCTGAGTTTGTGGTGGCTGGCATCGAAATGCACACCAACATGTACCATGAGAGTTCCCTGAATGCCAAAGTCACCATTAGCAGGAACGAGATCAAACTCTCCATCCCTGCACCCAAGGGAACCACTCAGCTATTCAGCGTCAGGTGGGAATTACTCTAACTTCAACTTCAAATACTTCTACTTCAAATAATTGTTATTAAATATAAGTGGAACATTAAGGGTAACTCACATACTGTTGTCAATGTGAATCGGAGTACAGACTTAAGAATCCAGTTGTATCAAATGCCATCATCTTTTAACATAGAAAAACTTTACATAAACCAGCCTCAACCTGCATCAGTTATATTAAGCATTACTATGTAAAAAGTCATATTAAATATTTTGTAATTATTTTTCCTGCACCTCTTCAAAATCCAGCAACATGCTGATGTCAGTGTCCTCCACCCAGACTAAGATGGTGCCATCAATAGGGGAGGGTATGACAGACTCCACTGAATGCCAGCCCCTGTTTACTGGTATGAATATCTGCACAACACTGCGTTATGCCAACGCAAGCTCAGTAGATGATGCTCCGTACTACCCCCTTACAGGAGAGAGCAGGTGAGAGTTGAGTCCATCGCCAGGATTTCCAAACACATTTAATTTCAACTGTATCATTCTATTGATTAAAAGGATCATCTTTAAGAGACACATGTCTATCAATCTATTAGGCTTGCTCTAGAGATCCAACCAACAGGGGAGGTAACAGAATACACTGCTGCCATTACTTCTGAAACTCTCAGAGAGGGTAAGGAGGGACGCCAGAAAGTGGACTCTCTGAAGCTAACCCTGAGGGCGTCAGGTATGTGTGTCCAATGAAAAGAAATTGAACAAATTAAGACTGGCAAATGATATAGATACCCCAATAGACTCTACATAAAATGTATTGAAGCCCATCTGTCCTCTTCATATTAGGTGCTGAGCCCACAGAGGTGACCGCAACACTGAAGTACAACCGAAACAAGAACACTCTAACCACTGAAGTCCATATCCCTGATTATGACATTGAGGCAGGGATAAAGCTGGCAGTCACAGACAGCAATGTGAAGGGGAAGAAGATGCGTGGCATCACCTTAGATGTGACCAACCACAATATTCCACAGTTGTCTCTAGTTGGTCGTGCCAGGTACAAGAAAACCCAGCATTATATTTTTGCCATTTTGGCAAGGTTGGTAATACTGCAACTAGCTAACATGCTTTTCTTTGAATGTTTATTAACTTAGACTTGGGTCAATGGAAAATGGAATGCTGCAAGTCCAGATGACCATCCCGGCCCTGAGATCAGATGCCTCTGCTACTGCAACCCTGAAGAACACCGATGGTCTAGTCATGCAATTAGAGACAGCAGTCAACATTCCAGAGACTTCCTCCGTGCAAACAGTAATTGTGAGATATGGTAAGTGTCAGACAGCTTTTTCTCTGTACTGTGTGACCTGACAAAGTCAATAGCTAAATGTAACTGCAAACAGTAATGATTCAAGTCTTACTTCAAGTCTTACATGTGGTTTTCCCATACAGATGACATCAAGTTTGAGGTGGAGATGAAGTCCGACCTGAACTCTGAGATCCAAAAACTCATCCCAAACACAGAAGATTACCAGAGGGAGCTACAAAAGCTAATTGATGACATACTAGATCAGAAGGTGGCTAAGACTGATATGAAAGTGCGGCACATTGTTACCAAAGCCATTGAGGTGAGAGTTGTGTTTTTTAAATACAGTGAGCTCCAAAAGTAATGGGAATACAACATGTTTCTAAACTATATTTGTGCATCTGTAACTTTCTCACTCATCATTATTCACGATTCATTCAGGACTATCCGTAATCCTGGTAGCATCCACATTAATGTAGAAGTGTTTAGAAATATATTATATTCTTATTTACAATAAAAGTCACTCCAAAATGACACAATACATTATTTACAATTAATTTCTATTGGGCACAAAATAATCTGAAACACAACCAAAACAAAAAGCAAATGCATCAAACAAGTTTGTAGAGTGTCACGCTTGATGTAATCATTGCGTGCTATGAATATGGGACCAAATATAAAAAATTTCACTACTTTACACATATAAGTGAATTTGTCCCAATACTTTTGGTCCCCTAAAATGGGGGGACTATGTACAAAAGGGGCCGTAATAACGGTTCACCCGATATGGATGAAAATACCCTCAAATTAAAACTGACTGCACTTTACCCTCATTGTATCCAAAGTGCTGGAGTACCAAGCCAAAACAACAACACAATTGTCACTGTCCCAATACTTTTGGAGCTCACTGTATCTTTTGGTTAATGGTATCGGCAGTAACTTTTCAAATTCTCTACTCCCAATTGTAACAATTTTGTTTCCATTGATAACATTTCTCTACAACAATTTTCAATCTAAAAAGTACATCTCTTTTTAGGCATGCAACATTTGGCTGGACAAGGTTGCTGGAAGAAACAAGAGGAGCCTCGCAGAACTCAGTCTACCCACCGTGCCTGAGAAACTGTTCCTTCAATCGTAAGTATCTGACAATTCGCATATTAAATGGGGTTGGGATTATTTCCATTCAATTCAGGAGATAAAATGAAATGTTATAATGGCAAAGTGTCAGGGGAAATCAGGATAAATTCGTCACTAATGACAATAAATTAATTTGTCACTTTCTTTTTTGTTTTTACAACAGTGACAGTTTATTCAGATACGAGTTCAACCAGAACAAAATGGCCATCTCCCTTGTTGTGCCTTTGGGAGGAAAATCCTCTAAGGAGTTAAACATTCCTACTACCCTGTCCATTCCTGCCATCGATGTTCCTGAAATAGGTTGGATGGTTCCTGCCAATGAGATCCACATCCCAACTTTCACCATACCTCACTCTTATGGCTTCATGCTGCCCTTGCTTGGCCTTGCTGAGGTGACCTCCAAAGTGAACAGCAACTTCTACAACTGGGAGGGATCCATCTCTGGGGGCAACAACACTGTTGATGTTCCCAGCTATATTGCTCAATTTAAAGTCACGGCTCAGTCGCCTGTCAGCCCGCTCTCCTACAGACTTGAAGGTAAACTTTGATGATCTTTCCACATTTCATTACGGGTTCATAGTGAAGCTGTGTAACCTATTGTTATTCTTACATTTAGTTTTTCCTTGACATGGTCAAATAACTCAAGCATAGATTGGTAACTTTTTTCTAATTTGGCACACAGAAACTAGAGGCCATGAGTAACTTTGTAAAAAATAATGGCACTGATTGGCCTATAGATGGTGCTGGTATGATGCATTTTGCATCATATGATGCAAAACGCAGCATCCTATGATGCAAAATGCATCATTCCGGCTGTATTTCTGTATTTTCAGTTATATATCTTGTGAACTTGATTGTTGACATGCAAAACATTTTGGGACTATATCAACAATGAACTCATGAAAGAAATACCAACATATCATTTTTGGGTGGTTTTCTTTTAAACCCTCATATCCCCTGCCATTTGACCTAGAGACTTTAAACTTTGTATGTAGGTGTCTGTTGTCATGCTGAACAAATTTGCCTTAAGGACCCATAAGGTCCATCAGGATCGATTTTCCTCCATCTTGGACATAACAAATTAAAATAAAAAATCTTCTCATGAACCATAAGTCCAAATAACACCAAATGATCACCAAAACGTTATGTAGGCCCATTGTACATCTCTTAACTTAGTTTGAGAAAAGCTAAGTGATTGGTTAAGAGATGGCTGAGTTATTGATAAATCAGGAAATCTGATTTTACGTGTCCATTTAAATCCTTTATAAATCCACTCCACAATGGCCTATCATCTTGGGGTCATCAAAGACGTTACCATGATGAACCATGTTACATTTTGGCATTGATATGTAAAAAAAATAAGAAAACTATTAACAATTCACTTTCTTTTTACTATGTAACGCTAATGCTTAAATTAATCATAAAAAAATCTTCTTCTCATGGACTAAAAGTCAGATTCACTCAAAATGTGGTCCTTGGACACATCACAATAGTCCCTAAAGAGTTTGAGAAAATAACATTGATGCATTCAAAGATGGACACACTATACCAGTAGATGCATATTAGCACATACGCTTCTTCTCATGAACCATATGACCAAATTACACCAAATTTAGAATGTAGGCCCATGGTACATGTCTTAACGTTGTCTTAAGTTTGAGAAAAGCTAAGGGATTGGTCAAAAGATGGCTGAGTTATTGACAAATCTGATTTTACATGTCCATTTAAACCACTGTAAATCGACTCCACGGTGGCCTATCAACTTGAAACTTGTCATCACTATCATGGACATCCCTAAGATGAACCACACTGAATTTGGTATTGATATCTCAAAAAACAAGGAAACTATTATTTGCATATGTAGCGCTAATGCTCAAAATCATCTGCAATCATCTTCTCCTCATGAACCAAGATTCACTCCAGATTTTGTATTTAACGCAGTCATATAAGTATTTCAAATTATATTTCTGTTGTGATTTTCTTGACTGCACCTACAGTCTCGCTTCGGTACTGCAGTTTAACTGACGTACAGCCCAGAAAGACAATTCTCATAGGCTGCCCCATAGAGAAGTCGGATTTGAAAATTCCTAATAAGACACTTTAGTCCTCATCTTTGTGCACAAAACCATATTTGGTACATAGACTTAACACATTAATCTCTAATGAGTTTAACAAAATAAATTCCCAGAATTCAAAGATGACCGCAATATACCAACACACTAATGCTGAAAATATTTCACAAATCTTAACATACACCAATAGTCAAATTGACTCCAGAATTGGTATATAAACTCAGTACATTAAGTAATGACTTTAAGAATGATTACCTGCTGCATTCAAAGATAACCAACCTACGGCGCTAGACTAAACTTAACTTGCGTCATCCTTGTGGTATGGAGAGATAAACATGGTAATGTTTTCACTGATTGCACATAGAGGAAGATAGTTCCTACATGATAGAGTTTGCCGCTTGCTGTGTTATCCAACTAATTCTTGTCCTTTCTGTCATCTTGTGAACCCCGTTCATTGCTGCTCGCAGCTATATTTTAATGTACAGCACATTCGGAAAGTATTCAGACCCCTTTACTTTTCCCACATTTTCTTACGTTACAGCCTTATTCTAAAATGGATTAAATTGTTTTTCCCCCCTCATCAATCTACACACAATACCCCATATTGACAAAGTGAAAACAGGTTTTTAGACATTTTAGCAAATGTATTAAAAATAGAAAACAGAAATACCTTATTTACATAAGTATTCAGACCCTTTGCATTTAAGGACATTCAGAGACATGTCCCGAAGCCACTCCTGTGTTGTCTTGGCTGTGTGCTTAGGGTCGTTGTCCTGTTGGAAGGTGAACCTTCACCCCAGTCTGAGCTCCTGAGCGCTCTGGAGCAGGTTTTCATCAAGGATCTCTCTGTACTTTGCTCCGTTAATCTTTCTCTCGATCCTGATTAGTTTCCCAGTCCCTGCTGCTGAAAAACATCCCCACAGCATGATGCTGCCACCACCATGCTTCACCGTAGGGATGGTGCCAGGTTTCCTCCAGACGTGACACTTGGCATTCAGGCCAAAGAGTTCAATCTTGGTTTCATCAGACCAGAGAATCTTGTTTCTCACGGTCTCAGAGTCCTTTAGGTGCCTTTTGGCAAACTCCAAGCGGGCTGTCATGTGCCTTTACAGAGGAGTGGCTTCTGTCAGGCCACTCTACCATAAAATCCTGATTGGTGGAGTGCTGCAGAGATGGTTGTCCTTCTGGAAGGTTCTCCGATCTCCACAGAGGAACTCTGGAGCTCTGTCAGAGTGACCATCGGGTTCTTGGTCACCTCCCTGACCAAGGCCCTTCTCCCATGATTGCTCAGTTCTAGGAAGAGTCTTTGTGGTTCCAAACTTCTTTCATTTAAGAATGATGGAGGCCACTGTGTTCTTGGGGACCTTCAATGCTGCAGAAATGTTTTGGTACCCTTCCCCAGATCTGTGCCCCGACACAATCCTGTCTCGGCGCTCTATGGACAATTTCTTCGACCTCATAGCTTGGTTTTTGCTCTGACATGCACTGTCAACTGTGGGACCTTATATAGACAGGTGTGTGCCTTTCCAAATCATGTCCAATTAATTGTATTTACCACAGGTTGTAGAAACATCTCAAGGATGATCAATGGAAACAGGATGCACCTGAGCTCAATTTTGAGTCTCATAGCAAAGGGTCTGAATACTTATGTAAATAAGGTATTTATGTTTTATACTTTTAATAAATTTGCAAACATTTTATAAAAACCCATTTTTTTCTTTGCCATTATGGGGTTTGTGTGTAGATTGATGAGGGGGGGAAATGATTGAATCAATTTCAGAATAAAAATAGTTATTCTATAATAAATAGAAACAAAATGTGGAAAAAGAGAAGGGGTCTGAATACTTTCTGAATGCACTGTATATTTTCCACACATGGTCCTCATAGTTTTAAGAACATAGAAGATCACCATATTTCACTGTTTAGATAATGACAATGGTTTAATCTCCTTTTGTCTTATAAAGGCACAGGCATGATCTCAGGAACAGTGGAAGATAATCTGAAGTACCTCGTCAACGGGTCCCTGAGCCACAGCTTCATCGATGCCAGCTTCAGTGCCTTTGAAACCTTGAGCGTTACAGACAAACTGAATGCTAAGTCCAACTACAAAATTGAAGCCTCAAGTCCTCTGGGCCTGCAGACCTCTCTGTACTACTCTGCAATGTCAGAATCCACTTCTGAAGAGGACACAGGGGATGGTAACTTGGATGGAACCATCAGAGTGGGCTCATGGAAAGCCGACTCCACCTACAGATATAACTATGCCATTCGCCCCCTCGATAGAGAAGGAAGAGGAGAGTCCAACCTGCGGGTGAACTCCCCACTTATCCAGGCTCACAACATGATCAAGGGAGTGTATGCCAATGACGAATTGTCCATTGTGTTCAAAACCAATATGCAGGACGATGCTCTCAAGCATGTGGCAGATCTCAAGTACAAGGATGGCCAACTATCTCTGAAGTGTGATGCTGTTTCCAACTCCCTGGGCAATATACTTAAGAACAAAGTTGAGCTTGGAATATCCAGTGAGGTAATCATTCTGAGAGTTGAGTCCCAGGCTGATGATGCAACAAACCGGGCTTACTCCCTTCTAACAGGTTCCCTGAACACGGATGGTCTTGAAGTCAACTCTGAAGGCTCCCTTACTTTTAAAGGTGGCCGTGGATTGCATAAGGCCACTGTGACAGTGAACAGAAATGGTCTGGTTACCAGTGGCACCAATAGCATGCAGTGCAGTCCCTTGACGTTTGAGAACATCTACAATGGGGGCATAGATAGTCGTGGAGCCTCCCTGACCTCCACGACCAAAGGAATGGCTGAAGACAGCAGAGCTGAGCTAAGCTTGGAGGGCAGAATATCAAGTACTGAGACTTCTCTAGGCAGTGCCTTCAGAGGCAACGCCTATGATTCAAACGCAAGAAGTACAACAAACCTGGTATTGAACAGGAGGGGTTTGACCTTCTCCAACAACATGAAGGGATCTCTGCAGAACATGAAGACAGAAAACACCCATAGTCTGACTCTCACATTATGGACCCTGGCCTTCCGCTCTAAGACAGACAACTTAATCTGTGAGGATGCCTCTTACAAGCATGATATAAAGGTTGATGTGAAGCCTTTTGTTACCTCCATTGACATGAAAAATGATCTCAAGCTCTTTGACGTCCGTATGAACAATGAAGGCCAGGTGAAGATGGAGCCTACCAAGCTGGACCTGAGTGGAAGTGTAAGAGGAGCCTACGGAGACGAACATGAGCTCAGACACACTTATGAGATAAACTATGCTGACCTAGCTGGCACTCTGAAGTGTAGCACAACAGGGAAGATAATGGATGCACAGATGAGCCACAACTGTGAAATTGAGATTGCAGGACTGACCTCCAAGTCTAACTGTGAGGCAAGGATAAACTCAGAATCATTACGTTTTGTCAGCACTATTCGCACCTTGGCACTGCCATTCAGTGTCAATGTCAATGCCATAATCAACAGCGATGGCGAGGTGGATGTGTTTGGGAAGCACACTGGGCAGCTCTATAGCAAATTGCTTGTGAAAGCAGAGCCTCTTGCACTTGCTTACTCACATGACTGCCGGGCCACAACCACACATATGCTGGAGAGTGGGGAATCTGCTGCTCACCTGGATAACAAGTTTGACGGTCTTCTAACACCCAGTGAACAGTCATTGACCTGGAAAACTAAATCCAAGTTTGACAACCACGCTTATAATCAAGACATCAGCACTTACAACAATGCTCAGAAACTTGGAATTGAGTTTGAGGGACTAATATCCACAAACCTTTTAAACGAGCCTGGAGAGGGTAGAGACAAAAGGTCAGTGAAGGAAAACCAAGAATTCAGTGTCTCTGGTTTCCTGAAGTATGACAAGAACAGTGATTCACATATCATCGAGCTTCCCTTCATTAAAAGCCTTCCTGCTGCTTTTGAGCTTCTCAAGACTGCTGTTGTCAATGCTCTGGAGGCCATGCAACAATATATCATCAGCTTAGACATTAACCAGCTAATTGGTGGGCTAAGAGTCCATTTGGACAATCTGCCGCAGCAAGTCAGTGACTTCATGACAGAGATTGATTTGGAGAACAAAGTGAATGATGTGAAAGAGAAACTGATTATTTTGACACAAGAGTATGCTGTGACACTGGAAGACTTGGAGGCCTCTGTGGAGAATCTTAAGGTGAACGTTGAAAAAACCCTGATTAATATTGCAACCAAAATCAGAGACCTGATTGCTACAGTCAGGGTCAGCATTGAGAGCGGAGACTTGTCAGACGCCATTTCAAATGTCCTCTCACAAATTGGAAATAAGCTGAAGAACTTTGATTACCATTTTAATATCAGAGAGACAATTGTCAGAGCCATTGATGCAATTGAGGATGTCATCAGACAGATTGATCTACAGAAGCTAGGAGACAGCAGTGTTGCCTGGTTGGGGGACATTGATGGTAGATTTAGAATCAAAGAAAAACTTCAAGATAAAATTGGTGAATTGAAACAGGTTATTGAGACCTTTGATGTCACAATGTTTTTCCAGGATCTGAGGGATTACACCCTCTCAATCAACTTTGACTTTGCTAAATATGTGGAGCAGCTAACTGCTCAGATTCCCACTGAGCAGATGGCCAGGGTCCTTGAATCTATAAAGGATGTAATTGTCAACTGGATTGAAGAATATGAAATTGCAGACAAAATCAATGCTGTGTATTCTTATATCAGAGGTCTGCTTCTCATGTATGAGTTTGACAAGAGAATTGAAGTGTTCATGGATCAGACTGTAGTACTCATCAAGGAATTCAGAATCCAAGAAACTGTGCAATCACTGGTTGATGCTTTGAGATCTATAGACTTTGAAGTCATGTATGACAAAGTTATGCAACTACTGGATGGGGCTGTAAATCAATTCAAATCAATTGACTTCAAGCAAAGTATTGATGAGCTAAATGAATACATTTCCTCAGTCATCAAGACCATAAAGGAATTTGATTACAATGTGTTTGTTGCTGATGCTAACCAGAAGATCAGTGAACTAACAAGTTATGTTAATAATCAGATTGAAGCATATGGAATTGCACCAAAAATAGAGGCCTCCAGACTATTTGTTAGAAAGATCCAGGCTTCTATCTTCAAATACTTGAAACAACTCAAAGAGACAAAAATTGCAGAAGTCGTGAAGATGATGAAGGATGTGATTGACACTACAGCCTTCAACGATATAAAGACGATTGTACAGCAAGCCCTTCAAGACATGAGAGATAGAGTCGATGGCATGAACATTAGAGATGAGATACTCATATATCTGCAAAGGGCAAGTGACTCCTACACCAACATGGTCGCCTACATTTCTGTTCAGTTCAACAAACTGATTGAGGAAATCCGCAAGTTGGCTGAGGACCAAGATATATTAAACCAGATCAGTCAGGCTGTGGACGGTGTTCTGGATGCACTGAAGACAGCAGAGGTTGAGATTCCCTCTTTTGTAGTGCCTCTCACTGACCTCGTCATTCCCACCATCCAAATCAACCTGAACAGGCTGCATGACATAAGCATTCCGGCTCAAATCTCAGTCCCTGAGTTCACCATCCTGAGTTCTTACACTGTCCCAGCCATGAACATAGATTTTGAGGAAATCAAAGAAAAGATAATTGCATTTATCGACCAAGTAAGAGAATATGAGGTTCCAATGCCTCCACCCGAGGCTATCTTTGGAGACTTGAGAGCACTTTACTTATCCGACCTCCCAGACTTGACCTTCCCAGAAATAACTATTTTAGAGATTAAGCTTCCAGCCATGAACCTCCCAAAGTTGAATCTGGAGAACTTTGAAATCACAATGCTTCCAATTCCGGAGTTCAAGTTCCCTCAGGTCCCCAGTGAAGTTCAAATTCCTGCTTTTGGCAAGCTCTATGGCGAGTTTAGAGTGAACTCCCCCCATTACACTCTTGTGACAGCAGCCACATTAGAGAACTCAACAACAATTAATTTGAATAGGGAGAAGAGAGATGCGCCAGAGACTTCCAAGTTCACAGCCACGCTTACTTCTCAGGCCAAATCAGCCTTTGAATTCCTTGACTACTCCTTGGATGCCACTGCTCTTCTAGAAGCTTCTCAGATGGAAACATTGGTGTTTACTGAGACTATGAAGGCCAACCACATGGCCTTCTCTGTAGATCACGAGGGATCACTGACTTTCAGCGCACCCTCTGCAGAAGTAACAGCAAAGACCACTGCTAAGGCCACTACTGAGATGTACACAGCTGATCTGGTGAACAACATTGCACTGTCCCTAAAGAGTGGAATTTCTGCATCAATAGACACTACCTACAACCACAACTTGAACATCCCAGCTGTTGAAACTTCAAGCCAAGCCACCATGACCCAGACTGCAGCAGCCAGTCTTGAATCTGGTATTATTTCTGTGACTGTTGGAACTGAAGGAAGTGGAAAGTGGTCCATTCAAGACTACTCAGATGAAGGCACACACAAAAACAATCTAGAGTTCAACATCAATGTTAGCACTGCCAAATTAACCTTTGTTGGAGAAACAGACAGCAAGGTCTTGAAAATGAAACAAACCATGAATGCTGAATCTGTCATTTTCAGCCACTTCACTGTTGATGCCAGGGCTGAAACAGAACTTCCTTTCGTCAAGAGCAGTGTTGTGGTTTTAAATGGAGATGCCCATGTGGGAGACCTGAAGATTGCACTGACAGCCTCCCACAAGGCAGAACTCATGGGAAGAATGAGTGGAACCATATCTAACACTTTGGAATTTTTGGTCCGTCCTTTTGAGATTGTCCTTGATTGCAAAAACGAAGGAAATTCAAAGGTTATCTTCCCATTGAAACTCACAGGAAAGTTTGATCTCCAAAATGAATTTGGTGTGATTCTTAACTCTGAAATGCAGCGCGCCTGCTGGGCTGGCTTAGCTCGATTCAATCAGTACAAGTACTATCATAATTTCACCATGGACAACAATCAGAAAGACATTGGAATCTATGCAGCAATGAACGGTGAAGCCAATGTTGACTTTTTGACCATTCCCCTTACCATCCCAGAGATGACAGTGCCTTATCTTAGAATGAAAACACCTCACATTCAAGAACTTTCTCTTTGGGAGCATGCTGGGCTCAAGGAACTACTGACCACCCCTAGGCAGTCATTTGAAATGAACCTAAAGCTTCAGTATCAGAAGAACACTGACATGCACACCATTGATTACGACCTACAACCCTTCTACAATGCAATTAGTAATTTAGACATTTTTAGGGCTCACTTTGAGTTAGGGAGAAACAAACTAGTAAACCTTCTGACAACCTCTTACAATGAAGCCAAGACACATTTTGACAAATATAAGATTGACACATCCAACCAACCTCCTATGTTCGTCACAGTCCCTGGATACAAAATCCCCATCCTGAATATTGAAGTCTCTAGCTTCAGAGCAGAGTTACCTGCATTTGGCTTTTTCATCCCTAAGGAGGTCAGTACACCAGGTTTTAAAGTTCCAACAATGGGTTTTTCTGTGCCATCTTATACCCTGGTGCTGCCATCTCTGGAGCTGCCAGTCCTACATATTCCTGAGACATTGAGTGAGCTGACTCTTCCCTCTTTCACACTACCTGCCATTCAGAACAACATCATGATCCCTGCCATGGGCAACATGACATACGATTTCTCTTTCAAGTCCACTGTGATTACCCTGACTGCTAATGCAGGCCTCTATAACCAGTCTGACATTGTTGCCCGATTTGGAGCTTCCTCAACTTCTGTGTTTGATATTCTAAAAGGTAAAATTGACGGGACTACCAGCCTGACAAGGTCAAGGGGTTTAAAACTTGCCACTGCTCTGTCCTGGGAGCACCAGAACATAGAAGGCAGTCACGACTGTACTGTTAGTCTCTCTAAAAGGAACATGGAAGCTTTTCTGGCAACTGTTGCAAGACTCAACCTTCCCTTTGTGAGTATGGAATTGAGTCAGGAACTTCTTGGAAATACCAAGACCAAACCAAATGTAGCCTCCAAGATTAAACTAAAATACATGCTTAATATGCCACTGATTGAGGCTGTAGGCAAGGGGAACATTGATCATAACTTGGTGTTGGAGGGACTTACATCTTATGTCTCACTGGAGACCTCTAACAAAGGAAAAACTGACATAACAGTAAGAAGGATCGTTTACGATGGAGCTATAGACAACGAGGCTAACATTTACCTAAACGCAAATGGCTTGCGATCCACAGTGAAGACTGACCTAGGCTCCAACCTGGTTTACAATAAGGTTACCATCTTGAATCTGAACATCAATGACAACCTAGACCTTGAGGCATCTCTGAGGCGTGTGTATGCAACTTTGAATTACACCTGCAACAATATGGTTAACATTGTATGGGCAGGGTTTGATACAAATGGGAAGCACTCTGTTAAAGCAAATTTAGACTTTGTTCCTCTAACAACGCTGACAGCTAAGGTAGACATTGAGGCATCACAGCCATTCAATTACATGGATCTTCCCGGTGAAGCAGGAGTGGATCAGAAATTCGATCTTTCCATCACTGCAGATAAGCAGATATTCAGCTGGAGTGGCAGAGAGAAACTTGCCTCTGTTATACATTCCTGTGACTTACTTCTGTCAAATGATGAGGCTGAAGTGAAGATAGATATTGCTGAATCTGTGGAAGGATCTCTTGCTTTCCTGAAGTCTGTCAGGCTTCCTATCTACCAGAAGACTATTTGGGATGTGCTTAAGTTAGATCAGGTCTCCAGAATGGATGAAATACAATTCCTCAATGTGTCCACTACTGTAGTTTACACAAAGAACAAAGAAGGACTAGTTTTCACTTTACCATCTAAATTATTTGAGAATAGGGTCACCTTCAATATACCAGAATTGACACTAGCAGTGCCTAGCTGGGTGAAAGAGATCCCAAAGGCTGTAAGGACGATTGACATGCGATTCCAAAATATTGATCTCCCAGATCAGGTCTCAGTGCCACCTGTCATCGATGTTCCAGCGTTCGATGTACCATTCACCACTCTACATGTGCCAGGCTTCTCAATTGATTTGAAGAATTTGGAGATCCCTACGATGATAAGCACCACTGGCTTTGACATCATGCTGCCTGGTCTGCCAAAGGTGGAAATTCCCAGTTTTGATATTGACACAGAGTATCTACAGAACAGAATGTCCTTCCTGTCAGTGAAACTGCAACAGTATGAAATCACCATCTCATCATTCACCCTCCCCAATGTCACCATTACCATTGGTGAGCACACCATTAATTTGGATGAGATTGCAAGTCAGATTTCCAACTTTGAAATGCCAACCATTACCATCCCAGAACAGAAGATTGAAATCCCTGAAATCTCCCTAATCTTGCCTGCAAGTGTGTTTATCCCAGCCTTCGGTGCCATCTCCACCACTGTGAAGGTGTTATCCCCAATTTACAATGTGACATCAACTGCAAACCTGGAAAACAAGGAGTCCAACATTGTCACTTCACTGAAGTCCATCTGCACCTCCACTATGATCTTCCTGGAGTATGACCTCGATGGTAAGATTTGAACATTTTCTTTATTACAATTTTCTGTCCAATTGATTTGGATTACTTTCTCCAAGTACTTTTAGGTTGACATTTATTTTTGTATATTTGTCCCTGCAGCCACCGCCACTCTTCATTTTGAGAATGGAGCAGTCCGCATGAATGGGAAATGCAACTTGGTTCACAGTGACGTAAATGTCGACTGGCAGCATGTCTTCTCACAAAATCTGAGGTAAAATATTGTTATGACAGTAAGACTGATGATTTTGAAAATACAACTTCTACGAAATAATAAGATAACATATTTCTGATTTAAATTTGATCTATTTTCTTAGGATGAAACGGCAAGCCTCTCCTGATGCTATGTAAGTACCACAAGATAATTAGATCCAGACATCCTGTACATTTCTACCTTTCAGCCCAGGCTTTCAGCCCAGATTTTCCCCAACATACAAGTCATAATTGCATAAAAATCGAACCAAGTGTCCTTTATCTTTCAGTGTATCTCGTCATACTTTGAATGTGGATATCACCAGCCCAACCTTTGTTGATGTGAGCTTCCGCTATGCTTCCCGCAAGGATGGCATCACCACTTCCATGGCTTCCCCATCGGTTGGTTTCCTCGGATTCCTTCTTACGTGGAGGTCACCTTCACAGGTGTACGGAAAAGTGTTCAGCCGCTACCTGGTAAGACACACCTGAATTACTGGCACTTTTATATACATACTACACACCTCAACCTATACATGTTCATACTGAAAGCTTAGAGTTTTCAAGATGTTATTTTTTTATGAACACAATACATTGCAATTTCTTTTTGCCTTAATTAGCATTTATACTGAAAGAATAATCCCCTCTTACTTGTTCCTTATCCATCCAGTCTACCCCTGATAAGGATACGGACATTGTGAGTGTCAAAGCTACTCTGAAGAACTCTGAGAAGTTGAGTTTCCAGGTTGCCTGGAACATGGATACCATGCATTACACCATCAAAGGGCTCAAAGAGAGGATGCCTGCCATCACAGATGCGCTGCTCAAGTTCATAAACAAGTATCACACAGCTCACTTTGGCTTCAGTGTAAACCGTGCCTCCATTAAGCTGAAGAACTCTGTCTCCAACATCATTGAGAGAGCCTATCATGAGGTCCCATTGGGTCTCGATACACTACAGAATTCTATGAGAGAGATGTTTAGGAATGCAGCTGACAGCATACCGTCTATCGACATCACTGAACTGAGCAACAGTGTTCTTACGTTCTTGCGTGAGACTAATTTTGCTCTGCCCGGATTAGAGGAGAGACTTTCTGGACTGGAGCTCTACGAGAAGGCCAGTAGCTCTGTGTCTGTGACCATTGACCGGGCTGCCCAAAGGTTCTCAAATCTCATGGAGACCATAACTGACATAATTGAAAGTTTAATTAAAGGTGTTCAGTTCACAATCCCTGGTAGCAATGTAGTCGTCAATGGAAACGAGTTTGTTGCCAACCTGAGGTCTGCCATGAGTGCCATCCAGGATGAGATGACCAAGGTAGCGAGACACTTGGAGGATGTGAGTCTGGAGGAGCTGATCCAGGGAGTTCATGACCTCCTGGAGCTATGTTTCCAGAGGGCAGGAGAGTTCCTTGCCTCTCTGAAGACACAAGACCTGAAGGAAATATTGCGTTCTCTTGAGCGTGACATGCACGTGGCAAGATCTGAAGCTGGTGAGTACAAAGATACTGCCAAAATAAAGATCCAGGAAATCTATAACGAGGTGACAGTGGAGCGTGTGAACAATGACCTCAAGAAGCTTGTCGATTTTTTCCAGTCTCACTTTTATGGGGGACTCAATGAATTTATCAACCTAATGGAGCAGGCATCGCAAAGCACGGCTCCATACATAAGAGTAACATCGAAAAAGATGGACGTTGATGTTCCGCTTCCCTTCTTCTGGAAGTCTTTCAGTGAGTGGCCAACACAAATCAAGCAGTGAGTGAGCGAGCAATGCTTATTACCACCACTTGAATAAGAACAGCTAATTTAATTGACTTTTCTATATGAAAAGAAAACACTATACTAAGCACAGGAGGTTGGTGGCACCTTTATTGGGGAGAACGGGCTCGTGGTAATGGCTGGAGCGGAATCAGTGGAATGGTATCAAATACATCAAACACATGGTTTCTGTATTTGATGCCATTCCATATGCTCCATTCCGACCATTATTATGAGCCGTTCTCCCATTCAGCAGCCTCCTGTGATACTAACATATACTTTATGTTTGAGCTGTGACTTTGCTATATGGAAAACCAACAAATATTATACTAATACATATATTATATTTGAGCTGTTATTATATATCACTGTGTTTAATTTTTTTAAAGAGCTAGTTTGGTTTTTAATGCCTGAACAATTAACAATTAATGTAGCATGTGGCTTCTTTTTGATGACCATGTTAATTGAGACAATAAAGGGAATTTTTACAGCACAACCCAAGGTATGGTCAACAATGCATTTAAATGGAGTTATTTCAAGTCTAAGAAATCTACACGTGCCGCTGGTGTAGTGGTATCATGCAATATTCCCATTCTTGCGACCTGTGTTCGATTCCCCGGCGCATGTATTTTGGGCTCCCGAGTGGCGCAGCGTTCTAAGGCACTGCATCTCAGTGCTAGAGGCGTCACTACAGCTTCGTCCAGGTTTGGCCGGGGTAGGCTGTCATTGTAAATAAGAATTTGTTCTTAACTGACTTGCCTAGTTAAATAAGGGTTAAATAAAAAAATACAATAAGTGAGACATCCCAACAAATTAAGGAAGATGGTTCACACACATAAAGTACAGACTCCAAGACTCTTCTTTTGTTGAAGCTCAAGTTGAAATGGTGTGGCCTTTAGATGGCAGGGTAGTCCAACTCATTGGAATGCTTCTGGTTTTAGAATTCCAGCTGTCTACAACATAGGAAGCTAAAAACCTTTGTTTGCTACAGATGTAAGATCTTAATTTGATCACTCTTTTGTTGCTGAAAAACTTCATGCACCGCAGGAAATGCAGATGAGCTTTGTGATTTACATAAATTCACTGAAAACCCGCACTAACACACGGCTATATTAACATTATTGCACTTTTCATGTAGTCTAATTTTGGCCAGCTAATAGCCTAACCACGGATCAAGCAACATTAGTCCCCTGTAGCTCAGTTGGTAGAGCATGGCGCTTGCAACGCCAGGGTTGTGGGTTCGTTTCCCACGGGGGGCCAGTATGAGAATGTATGCACTCACTAACTGTAAGTTGCTCTGGATAAGAGCGTCTGCTAAATGACTAAAATGTAAATGTAAACATTCAAATCCTGTTGCTGCAGGATTATTTCACTGAGACAATACAGGTCAAATTAAGATCCTACATCTGTAGGTCCAATTTTTCACCCTGCCTCTTCTCACCCTCTTGCCCTCCCTTCTTTCTCACTCCCAATATCCTGTACAGCCTTTTGCTCTCTTTCATAATGTGTGCCACATTCCCCCTGCTTATTTCCCCTGGTTACCTGGTTGGACACTTACTGCCCCCACTGCTATTTCATATACTCTATCAAAGAGGGGACCATAACAAATGTTGCTAACCATGGTGGCTGTCATCTGTTTGGAATTCAGGGCTGTGATGGTCGCAAGAGCAAGCTGCTTTTCCCACAGTAGTCTATCAAAAAGTGTTGTGTTTGAGCTTTGCTCAAACATCAAATTATATGAACATCAAAAATATATAAAATATCAAAATGTAGAAATGTATTCTATCACTAAATAACTAACATTAGAATGAAAAAATATTAAAGATCATTGCTGGAACGTGGAAAGGATGTTGGCTTCATGTATTACTTCATTATGAGTAATCCCCTTCAGATTCAAGTGACTAAGTCACATGTCCAGCTTGGACAAGTATCTGTATGAGTTTCATGTTAATTTCAGAAAATGTAAAAAATAAAAAGTTCAGTTTGGCTTTATTTTTAGGAGAAAACATACGTCATATTTCTTAAAATATTCATAGCAGTCAACAAATGAGGGTGTGTTTTGGTGTTGGACGGTAGCAAATTAGTTTTTTTGTCATTTATTTATATGAAGACATAGAAGTTATACAGTTGTAGACACAACTGCTCTCTCCACCTGACCCCAAAAATGAAAGACAAAAACAGAACACCCCCATCCTTACCATCCAATACCCCATTTCTTATTACATTGTCGTACCAACACACGATTACTTCTCTATCAGACATCGTGGAAGTGAATCATACTGTATGTCTGGAGGTGACCTGGGCATCTACTGGCCTGCCAAGAGGGTGCCACTATAGGCTGCAAGTAGCCAGACTTAACTGACAAGGTGGTATCTATAACACAAGCCATTGCCCAGATGTTAAAGTGACTTCAGTTCATTAATAAGATTTCCTATTTTTGAATACCCCTGAATTGGATTACTGCCAGCCATGAGTAATCTAATTTCTGTGAAGGAGTAACAAGGCTGTGAAAGAAAACAAAATGTCTGTGATTTACGAGGTGCGTATAAGGCAATAAAACATCCACTGTGACACCCCCACCCCTTTCCCATAATATTCCTCCTGCACATTGCCAGCTGTGTGTTGAAATGGACAGTGATAAAACTCATATGACTTATTGTAAATTCTTGCAATGTTTCATCTCTGACCTTCAAGATCAGATGCAGCCTTGCTCCTGAGAGACCTTGGCATTTGGGTGTCATCAGCACCTTGCATCGGGATCGTATTAGTCAAAAGGTCAGTTTCCTTTCCTTTAGGGCCTTGATGAAGACACACTGGCTACTTAAAAAAAAACACCAAAGCCAGCCAGTAGCTTTCCTCTCGCACCTGCTGACACCCTTCGCTCCTTGAAATTAAGGCAAATAAACACAATATTCTGTCACTCTGAAATATTATGTCACGATACTCATGATAATTGTGTGCAAGCTTTTTAAATTCCATTATTGTTTGTATCATTACTGTAAACTAAAGTACCGCCTACCTAACTAAGAAGGATGCCCCCAAGAAACAGCCCAAGAACAAATCTGCAAATGGAAGAGAGGCCCCACTGGGCACACCACGTAGTTTCAGCGTGGACATTTGGGTAATATTTGGTTGAGATGTTGATCAATGACATTTCAACCTTTATTCACTCACTCAAAAAGACAGCCAGAAGTTTGTTAAATTCCCAATGTGTTACTACTATTCTTTCAATCATCTAACAGCACTTTCAAATTCCAATAAAAAAAGATTTCTGATTTTTGGTTTAGTTGTCATCAACATGTGTTATCACTGCGTTTTCAACCATTTAAAAGCACAACAAAGCCCTGAATCAGATCAAGTGTTAACAAGCAATAGCTGACACCCACATAGCTGGTGGCGGTGTCGGAGGTAGAGCTGTCAAATCAAAGTGGTTGCGCGTGTGATCATAGTCACGAAGCCACACCCGTCCCACTCATGTTAGAAGTTCAGAATGAGAAAGTGTAGGCTATATAGAAACAAGAACACTCAAATTTCAAATCATTAAACAAAATAATTAGGATTTCTATCAGCCTAATTGAGGTGTAGATTACATCTCACATTCCAGTGTTCCAACTTGTAAGCAAGGCTGATTTCTCTTAATGTGACTCCGTGCAGCCAATTGCAATGTCCGCTTTACGTATAATGCCGGGAGCCGCTTGTGGATTTGACAGCTCTAACGCAGGTCCATCTCAGACACCGCCAAAACAACCACTATGCGGGTGTTGGCTAGCGCGGATCTGATACAATCTAGCCCAAGGTTCAAATGGGAATACAATGTCAGATATTTTGTATTTATACAACAATTTAATGTCACTGTACTTTGTCTAATAGGACAACCTAAATGGCCTGAAATTACATTAAAAGTTCATAGTGCAAGTGATCAATGAATTTCGAGATTCTGCTCATATTATTATAGCAGTTGTGAAGATCTCCACAGACCTGTGACCTTTGCATGCTATCTTGAACATGCACACTTTCTATTATTACATAAGAAGACATTTATAGTTACAGTAACCTCAAAATGAGGCCATGGATGTGTTACTAATTTTAAGGTTGAATAAATTAAGAGTTTAATTTTTTTATTTTATCATTTAGCAGACACTCTTATCCAGAGCGACTTACAGGAGCAATTAGGGTTAAGTGCCTTGCTCAAGGGCACATCGACAGATATTTCACCTAGTCGGCTCGGGGATTAGAACCAGCGACCTGCCGCTATACATCCATTTTCTGAAATGCTGGTAAATTAGCTTTTATTGTTTAAAGAAATGATGAAAGAAATTGGTGTGTTTTATCACTATCTAATCATGGCATTTCAATGACAGACATATTTGTTTCAAATCTATCACTTGATTGTTTCATTTCATAGAGACAAATAATCATGTTTTTTTTGCAAAATGCTATAGATCCGCCTAGATAGGCCTAGTATCATTGATTGAAAGTATGGTTACATTTCATTTGCTCCGTTAAACCTACCCTTTAAATGACTTCAATAGCAACAGTGAATCTACTTAGTTATTAAGAAATCTCTCAATAATCCTTTTTATTTTTATTTTTTATTTTTTATCATTCTCACGATAGCACATTACTTTTGGCAAATCCAATGTATTTTTCACATAGATTCTACGTCACAATACTTTGACAAATTACGTTGAAACAATGTTGATTCAACCAGTTTGTGCCCAGTGGGCCACCTCTGACAGCAGGAGAGGGACATCCCACAACCTGGGAGGAGGAGTGATTTTATTGCTACACACAAGGTGCTGATGTGCTCTCTCCTTCAGTCCTGGAGATTTAACAGCTCCCAGCTTGAGGCTCCTAAATAAGAAGGAGGTCAGGTCTGAGAACTTTTCAGCCACCCCATCACATCACAACACACCACATCATACCACATAACATCACACCACATTACACCACATCGCACCACACCACATCACATCACACCACATCACACCACATCACATCACATTCCACTGGAAACAGCAGCAGCAACATCACCACCCCTTTTGCCTCCCACAGGCTGCATGTAGCCCCACACTCCTCCTCCTCACCCCCTGCACCCTCCCATCCTGCTCTCCCTCCCTGCAGGTTTGGGAGCACATCCAATTCTATTACGCACAGGGCCAAGCCTAGCTCCTCTCTGAGTGAACTCTTCACAGCTGGACCCAAATGACTTGCAGGTGTCTCTGTAGGCTGCATATCACTGGCTCTCTACTCACGGCCAACGGGGGGCATCACCTTTGCTACATTAGGGATCACAGCTGGTGCAGCGTAACACTCGGCAGAAAATGTCTGACAGCAGCCCGCCAGCGTGAATCTGGGAAGTACCCATAGAGAGAGAGGAGAGAGAGAGAGAGGAGAGAGAGTGCAATAGAGAGAGCGCAAGGGCGGGAAGTGGGGGGATTGGTGTTGCGTGAATGCGAAGGCCAAACAGGAAATGTTGACCAACTTTTGAATGTGTTGCTGCCCCATCTGACAAGGCGCAGGTGCAACAGCGAGTAACACACTGTGATAGTGAGCAATTTTGCTGGACTATGGATGTGATGCACAGTAGTTGTAAGCGTGCTACGGTTCTTATATGTTTCTCAATCATTGCCCAGCTGCTGTTTTATGGACCTGGTCAGGCATATATCAGCCCCTACATAGTTAAAGCTCTGAAATGTGCCTAAGTGATTTAGGTGTAGCGTGTAGGCCAGACCCAACGGGTTGAGGAGAGTTTTATATCCTCTCCCCAGAGAGAGGCTCTCTCAGTCCTGCGTGTTAACGTGTTTCCTGAAATCAAAGCACACACAGGAGCACACACACACACACAGAAGGCATGATAATCAACCAGCATAAAATATGCTAGAAGTATGTTTGTTTATACTCCAACTCAGAAGGTGGCGGTAATGCACCTAAACATTGTTTTGCACACTTGCATTAAACCTCAATGAGAAAGAAGAAGACAAAGAACGAGGCTGTGTTCCAGACCGCCTACATTGCAGTCGTGTTGCTCAGATGAGCAAAATGCTAAGCCATACGGATGGGATTCCTGCCATATTAAACACTTCTTACATGTTTACAGAGATCTAAAACAGATGTAAATGGTCTTAGATCCATACACATGCGGAAGTAGTGTTTTAATGATCTGATTATTATGGGCGCCAGGTAGCCTAGCGGGTAAAGCTTTGGGCCAGTAACAGAAAAGGTCGCTAGTTCGAATCGCTGAGCTGACAAGGTGAGAAATCAGTCAATATGCCCTTGAGCAAGGCACGTAATCCTAATTGCTCCAGGGGCCCTGGACAATAGAGCTCGCCAGCTTGTAGGCTAGTCCTAAAAAACAGAAATGGTTTGTTGGCCATTCCTATGGGGGAAATGAATAGGGAAAAAAGGGGGTTTGGGGATAAACGCTGGAAATAAGGTCTTATGTTAGCACAGGCTAAGGAGATCTTATGCATTTTGTTCAATGAGATAATATCAGTCAGTTAACATGAATTATGAAGCCTTTATGTGCTTGTTTTGATTAAAGAAATACTTCAAAATTCACAAAAGTGACGTTATCTGATTAACATTACCTCATAGAACAAAACATAATGTATAAGCTCTGTGTTTACCACAGACCTTATTTTCTGAGTTTATCCAAAAACCCTACAAAGAAAACATTAATTTCCCAAATGTTTCCCGAGGGTCAGTGTCTCAGGGGTTTGTGATATGCAAAAAACATATTTTCAATTGGACAAATGTAAGCACTCACCCAAATTATTATTATTATCTGCGCACCACTATGAAAATGTAAGCGGCCAGGATCGCCACCAAGACTATCAGACTGGACAAGCTGGAAGCCGGGTGAGTGGCAAAAGCCCTCGCGGGAGGAGGTCGACCGGAAGTTGGCGGAAGCAGAAGTGTCATTTGAAGTTGAAAGCACGTCGAGTACAGTTAGCGAGAAAGACGAGTGGACAACAATGAAGTCCAAGAATGGAACAAAAAGGGCTAAAATTATTGCGGAAAATGAGTCTGATGAATCGTTGCTTGTTGGAGTACGTTTTTTGGATAAGGATGTTTATTTGGGAAACCCTTTTAAAGTCACGAGGATGGTGAAGAAGGCTTTGGGAAAGGTGGATGCAGTCAAAGTAACCAGGTGTGGTATGGTGTTGATATCGTGTGTATCTAAAGGGCAAAAGGAGCGTGCATTGTGGCTCGCGGAATGCAACGCATGAAGTGAACAGCTTTGATTTTCGGAGCAGGGCACCGGTAAAAGGTGTTATCTATGGCGTCCCGTTGGACATTGATAATCAATATCTTAGGCAAAAAATTCCAGGAGTCGTTAATGCACGTCGCTTGACCATGGAGAATGGGGAAAAGGAGCAAAGTTTATTTTTATTATTGATGTTTGGTGAGTATTTACCACCCTATGTAAAGTTGGGATATATAAGATTGTTTGTGCAAAACCCGATGCAATGCAAGAAGTGTAAAAAGTTTGGCCATGTTTCAAGTGTTTGCAGATGGAAGGAATATGTTATTGAAGAGTCTGTGAATGTGAAATGTTGCAACTGTGGTGGGGATCATATTTCCGAATTCCCAGAGTGCCCTGTTAGGGTGAAAGTGGTTGAGGTGTCAAGGATCAGGGCTGTACAGCAAATCTCCTATGTGGAGGCGGTGAAGAGCGTTGAAGGGGCAAGAGGCCACAGTTTTGAATAAGATATGGCGGTTCATGCACCACAACCAGTTGCCAATGTTATACGTCAATCAAGTGATCTGGTGGATTTTGTAGCATTTATAGCCACGGTTATTAATTGTACTGCACAAGTGTCCAAGAATTCCAAGAAGCTGGACATCATTATATCTGCAGCCGATACGTTTTTGGGCCTCCAAGACTTAACGGCAGAAGCACTGCAAGGACTACTGTCGCCAGGAAATGTCCCGGCATAACAGGATCCTTCTGAGCCTGTGTAGGGACCTTATTAAAACAGAAAAGCATGCTGATTTAGTTTAATTAACATTTCGTTACTGATAGTTTGTATGGAATTGAACGTATTTATTTTTTACCCCGCATTTTTTCCTTTTTGGGTCCTTATTATCCACCTGTACAGTAGGTAGCGGAATGCACATATAATTGTTGCGAACGCCATTATACCAAAGACGAAGTAGAAGGAGCCGAAGCCGGAGCCGGAGCCGAAGCCGGAGCCGGAGCCGGAGCCAGAGCCAGAGCCGGAGCCGGAGCCGGAGCCAGAGCCGGAGCCGGAGCCGGAGCCGGAGCCGAGCCAGAGCCGGAGCCGAAGCCAGAGCCGGGTGAGCACAAACCACTCGTGCCCCATCAGTGTCCATTGGCACTAGGGCAGCAGCATCATCAGCGTAGCAAAACATTTGGGTACAGTAGGCAAAATTTCGAGAAAGCATTTGGTAGGTAACGTCGCAGTGAAAATCTTAGGAGTAATAGCTAGCTAATTAGGTAGCTAGCTGGCTATGCTATTGCCAACAACATTAGCAACATAATTAGCTAAGCAGCTCACAGTCAGAATGTTCTATGCAATGAGATAGCTAGCAAGCTGCGACTTCAAACGTACAAGTTGTCATGTCAACCAACCTAGAAACGATTCCCTAATCCCTGTAAATTTTATCAAAATTAATGAAATAACAAACATTTCATGCCTCTCTCTTTTGCTAGCCTTTGACATGGGAACCTCGGCAATGGAGGATAGAGATGAGGTCTTCACAGAGCACCTATACTGCTGTGGCGTTGTCACAGAGGTCCTCAAATCTGTCACCCCGTAACCTACACTCTGGCAATACCCCTAAAGTGCTTTTTCTCATCATTCCAGGTGTCTCTTTAAAGCATTTTCTTAATTCATGGAAAATGCATTATGTTATTCCTGGTTAGATTATTGTGAGATGCCAAAAACTACTGGTAAATCGACTACAGCCAAGGTATGTGTATTTTGAGTGGGCTACCCTTTAGAGTAGAGTAGAGTCTCTATTATCCCCAGGGGCCATTTCATTTTGCAGCACGTAGTAAAAGCACATGACAATAAATATACGGCAAAACAATATATACAGCAATATGTACACAAGTTCACAACTATCAGTACTACTACAGCTTATTGAGAAAGCTGATAGCAGCTGGCATGAAGGAGAGTTTAGACCTATTAGTTTTTCACTTGGGGAGCCTGTATCTGCGTGGTGAGGGAAGCATCATAAATTCATCAAACAAACTCCTCCACCACTGAGCCACAGGGCTCACCTCAACATCCTGTCAAAGACTCACAATAACCGAGTCGTCTGCAAACTTAATGACATGTCTAGTCGTGATTACTCTGACAATCATTAGTGTACAGTATAAACAACAGAGGGGAAAGGACGCACCCTTGTGGTGAACCAGTGGAGGAGGATATTGTGTGGTATAGGGAACAATTGAATCTCACCATTTGAGTTATTTTGGTTAAAAAGTTAATCAACCAGCTGACTGTTAAAATGAAGATCAAAATTGGACAAAAGCCTCTCTGCTAAGATGTGGTTGTATACAATTAAAAGCGGAAGAGAAGTCAACAAATAGTAGTCTGGCATGGGTCTTACCGTACTTCCCTCAAGATGTTTAAGGACATAGTTAAGAAGAACGACAGTTGCATCCTCCATCCCTCTCCCAATCCTATAAGCAAACTGCAATGGGTCTAATCGATCCTGAACCTTGGCCATAATCTCACCCTTAACAATATGTTCAAAGGCTTTTTAAACTCCCATTTTTAAAAGTAGTATCGTTAATGCAACACATTTCATCGTATTCCTGACAAAGCAGTTTGCTGTAATTGACCCTTAGTGTCTCGTCATGTGATGTTGATATTAAACGTGTTAAGCCTTATTCACTATAGTCTCCTGTAGCTCAGTTGGTAGAGCATGGCGCTTGCAACGCCAGGGTTGTGGGTTTGTTTCCCACGGGGGGCCAGTATGAAAATGTATGCACTCACTAACTGTAAGTCGCTCTGGATAAGAGCGTCTGCTAAATGACTAAAATGTAAAATATCCTGTGACTGTGTTCTCACCACGTCCGGACCAAATAGTACACAAACATAATTTGGGTCTCGTGTGCCTCGATAATACTCTGCCTATGTCACCCCACTTCTTTGTGTTTAAATATGGAAACTTTGAGAAAGATGAGCCATAGAGTCAGGGGGAGAATCTCAGTCATGCCAGTGACCTTTGAAAGGTCGCAGTGACTGGAGCTCGTTCATTGCCCTCTGAATATCACTGAGCATGCGGCTCAATGGACCCATTATGGCTGACAGAGACACCACGAAGGCCCAGTTATTCTAGACCAGCTGCCCTTTTCTCCGTGATCAGAGCAATGATCTTTGTGTCCAACCTTATGTACAACCAGTTTCATACTCTAAAGCACTCACAGGTGCATCTGTATTCTCTGTAGGTGTGTGTTTTGATTGACGAATGGAAACCATGACGACTTGAATAGAGGTTGACCTCCTCCAATTAAACATGTTTTTTTGACTGTTTTGATAGAGCACAGGTGCCACAGCCAATCATTCTAAAATCTCAAAGTGTGTAGCCTACTACAATCATAGACATTCAGTATTCCTTGGTGGAAAAATGGGTTAGTGAAAAGTTTGTGTGTGTGTGATGGTGTTGTGTGTGTGTGTGATGGTGTTGTGTGTGTGTGTGTGATGGTGTTGTGTGTTCTGTGTGATGGTGTTGTATGTGTGTGTGATGGTGGTGTGTGTGTGATGGTGTTGTGTGTATATGTGTGTGTGTGATAGTGTTGTGTGTGATGTGTTCTGTGTTCTGTGTGATGGTGGTGTTGTGTGTGCTGGTGTGTGTGTGTGTGTGTGTGTGTGATGGTGTGTGTGTGATGGTGTTGTGTGTGGTTGATGGTGTTGTGCGTGATGTGTTCTGTGTGATGGTGGTGTGTGTGTGATGGTGTTGTGTGTGTGATGGTGTTGTGTGTGTGATGGTGTTGTGCAAGATGTGTTCTGTGTGATGGTGATGTGTGTGTGATAGTGTTGTGTGTGTGTGATGGTGTTGTGTGTGCGCCTGTGACATCTTAATTTCCTCCTGAGGATCAGTAAAGTTCAATTCAACAGATGAAAAAGTAACCAGGAGCAACTCGCTTTAGCCTCAAGGGTAAATGGATAGGATAGTCTACTTGATACATAGGCCACTCTCTATCGATACATCCCTCCACCCTCCCTCCAGGCCACCATCTATCGATACATCCCTCCACCCTCCCTCCAGGCCACCCGCTATCGATACATCCCTCCACCCTCCCTCCAGGCCACCCTCTATCGATACATCCCTCCACCCTCCCTCCAGGCCACCCTCTATCGATACATCCCTCCACCCTCCCTCCAGGCCACCCGCTATCGATACATCCCTCCACCCTCCCTCCATGCCACCCTCTATCGATACATCCCTCCACCCTCCCTCCAGGCCACCCTCTATCGATACATCCCTCCACCCTCCCTCCAGGCCACCCTCAATCGATACATCCCTCCACCCTCCCACCAGGCCACCCTCTATCGATACATCCCTCCACCCTCCCACCAGGCCACCCTTTATCGATACATCCCTCCACCCTCCCTCCAGGCCACACTCTATTCTCAACAGATGGAGGAGAGGTAAAAAGGTCAGGAAGACCAAGGGAAGGAATAGCAATAAAATGTTACCTCCAGGTTACATTCCAAAATCATTCCACCAAATATTTCAGCAATGCATGAAAAAAGCAAAACCAATAACTTGGGCTGACATTCCAGTCTTAGCCCTCAATCCACCTGCTGCAATGCTATTAGCAGTACCAGGCATGTCACCATTAGATACATGTCAGAATTGAGCCCCAATAATACCTCTGTAATTAAAGTGAGTTAAAATACATATTTTAAGGTGTGGTGACTGCAGTGCGTAAAATGTACCACTGCTCATTGATAATTTCAACCACTTGATTTTCGCAGAATAGGCCTAAAAGGCAAATGTGTTTTGGGAAGTCTAACTCAATCTTTGGAAGTGCAGTGGAAGCTCTAAGTGGGCTGCAGGTGCGGGACTACGTCAGTGCTGCGGTACTTCAGGCACCCAGCTGAGAGGTCAAAGATGCTAGGGAGGGAGGTCTCCACAGTGTTCAGCTCAGCAGACCCACATTTATAGACACTAGATAAGCACCCTTTCTAGTGGAGGAAAACAGGGAGGGTTGTTTGACTTTCTTGAATGAATCAAGTCTGGAGGGATTCAGGAGTTGTCCTCTTCCAAAAATGAGACATTTGGTCACGAGACATCTGTATTTAAATAATTAACAGATATCCAATGTGCTGTTGTGCTTCTTTTAGCTAAGAAATGAGTCAGTCTCTCATTAAGGCACTTATGTCACTACATTAATAGTGCATCATCATCATGTGTCACTCTCTTATTGCCAGTGTCTGCTCTGTGCCTCCAGAAGCACTTTTTGTTAACTGCTGTTGCCAATACTAAGGTGATTTATTTTATTTATTTAACCTTTATTTAAACAGGGAGTCACATTGAGATAAAATATCTATTTTACAAGAGAGCCCTGTATACATTACAATAAAAACAGAATAATAAAACAACATACACATATATATGTATAAAACAATATAATTCAGCATACAATAAACCAAAATAAACATATTTAATAAATCACATTCAACTACGTAGAGCTCCTCAATCAATAATTTTAACTGCCTGAGTGGCACCAGCACATCTAACTGCAGTGAACTCTGCAGATTGTTCCACAAATTAGGGGCAAAAAAACTAAACGCAGATTTTCCCAAATGTGTGGAGACTGAAGGGATCTCGAGTGTTATCCATTCCTGAGAATGGTTTTGGTAACTTATGATTCTTAACTTAATTAATGAAGTTACATATGGAGGGAGTTTCTGTAAGATTGTTTTGTAAATAAATAAAAGAGAATGCAGCTCTCTTCTTACAGAGAGCTGTAATAAAATTATTGCGTAGTGGTAGACTGCGTCCAAGGGTTTCAGAGGTTGCCGCATGCATGTAAAAAATATCACCAAAATCCAATACAGAGAGAAGCGTTGTTTGGACAATCTTTCTCCTATTTTCAATACTGAGGCATGATTTATTTCGATATAAAAAAAACATCTTATCTTCTTAGTCAGATTTTCTATATGCGTTACGAAAGACAACTTCTCATCAATCCAGACACCCAGGTACTAATATTGAGAAACAAGCTCAATTTGGGCTCCATTTGTAGCGCAAATATGCAGGTCCTCAGGGTCAACATTTCTTGACCTAGAGAACAGCATGAGCTTGGTTTTACTTGTATTTAACACTAATTTAAGATCTGTAAGTGATTTCTGAATTGAATCAAAGTCATGCTAAAGTTTTGACTCCACACCCACCCTGCCCGGCCATCTAGATGTGTGAAGGTAAGTGTATTTTCTGTAGGGAAGCTAATGATCCATCATTTATGACATTCCTGGGAGTGTGCAAACTTTAAATGTTGTATTACTATAGCATTTTTGTATGTTCTCTATAGTTACAGTGAGGGAAAAAAGTATTTGATCCCCTGCTGATGTTGTACGTTTTCCCACTGACAAAGACATGATCAGTCTATAATTTTAATGGTAGGTTTATTTGAACAGTGAGAGACAGAATAACAACAAAAAAATCCAGAAAAACACATGTCAAAAATGTTATAAATTGATTTGCATTTTAATGAGGGAAATAAGTATTTGACCCCTCTGCAAAACATGACTTAGTACTTGGTGGCAAAACCCTTGTTGGCAATCACAGAGGTCAGACGTTTCTTGTAGTTGGCCACCAGGTTTGCACACATCTCAGGAGGGATTTTGTCCCACTCCTCTTTGCAGATCTTCTCCAAGTCATTAAGGTTTCGAGGCTAACGTTTGGCAACTCGAACCTTCAGCTCCCTCCACAGATTTTCTATGGGATTAAGGTCTGGAGACTGGCTAGGCCACTCCAGGACCTTAATGTGCTTCTTCTTGAGCCACTCCTTTGTTGCCTTGGCCGTGTGTTTTGGGTCATTGTCATGCTGGAATACCCATCCACGACCCAATTTCAATGCCCTGGCTGAGGGAAGGAGGTTCTCACCCAAGTTTTGACGGTACATGGCCCCGTCCATCGTCCCTTTAATGCTGTGAAGTTGTCCTGTCCCCTTAGCAGAAAACCCCCCCCAAAGCATAATGTTTCCACCTCCATGTTTGACGGTGGGGATGGTGTTCTTGGGGTCATAGGCAGCATTCCTCCTCCTCCAAACATGGCGAGTTGAGTTGATGCCAAAGAGCTCGATTTTGGTCTCATCTGACCACAACACTTTCACCCAGTTCTCCTCTGAATCATTCAGATGTTCATTTGCAAACTTCAGATGGCCCTGTATATGTGCTTTCTTGAGCAGGGGGACCTTGCGGGCGCTGCAGGTTTTCAGTCCTTCACGGCGTAGTGTGTTACCAATTGTTTTCTTGGTGACTATGGTCCCAGCTGCCTTGAGATCATTGACAAGATCCTCCCGTGTAGTTCTCGGCTGATTCCTCACCGTTCTCATGATCATTGCAACTCCACGAGGTGAGATCTTGCATGGAGCCCCAGGCCTAGTGAGATTGACAGTTATTTTGTTTCTTCCATTTGTGAATAATCGCACCAATTGTTGTCACCTTCTCACCAAGCTGCTTGGCGATGGTCTTGTAGCCCATTCCAGCCTTGTGTAGGTCTACAATCTTGTCCCTGACATCCTTGGAGAGCTCTTTGGTCTTGGCCATGGTGGAGAGTTTGGAATCTGATTGATTGATTGCTTCTGTGGACAGGTGTCTTTTATACAGGTAACAAACTGAGATTAGGTGCACTCCCTTTAAGAGTGTGCTTCTAATCTCAGCTCGTTACTGGTATAAAAGACACCTGGGAGCCAGAAATCTCTCTGATTGAGAGGGGGTCAAATACTTATTTCCCTCATTAAAATGTATATCAATTTATAACATTTTTGACATTTTTTGTTTTGTTATTCTGTCTCTCACTGTTCAAATAAACCTACCATTAAAATTATAGACTGATAATTTTTTTGTCAGTGGGCAAACGTACAAAATCAGCAGGGGATCAAATACTTTTTTCCCTCACTGTATGTACTTGAAAACCAATTCGGCACATTTGGGAAAACTCATGGCAGACTTGATACAAAATATTGTGTAGTGATGTAATTCTTCACTGGATCAGTCTGAAACTTTGCAAACACACTGGCTCCATCTAGTGGACAAAATCTAAATTACATACATAATCCTACATCACTGTCTGGCCTTTCTCTTGCATTTCAAAGATGATGCAACAAAAAAACATAGAAAACGCATGTTTTTTTGTTTGTATTATCTTTTACCAGATCTAATGTGTTATATTCTCCTACATTAATTTCACATTTCCACAAACTCCAAAGTGTTTCCTTTCAAATGATATCAAGAATATGTAAATCCTTGCTTCAGGTCCTGAGCTACAGGCAGTTAGATTTGGGTATGTCATTTTAGGCGAAAATTGAAAAAAAAGGGTCCGATCCTTAAGAGGTTAACCTGTCTCCTCCCCTTCATCTACACTGATTGAAGTGGATTTAACAAGTGATATCAATAAGGGATCGTGGCTTTCACTTGGATTCATCTGGTCAGTCAATGTCATGGAAAGAGCAGGTGTTCTTAATGTTTTATATACTCAGTGTATAATGAATATCTTCTCATTGATGTCTTACTAACTTTAATCTCTTACAAACATATTCCATAATCAAGAAGCCTTCTGGTTTTTCTTTCATTCTATAGGCTGTCTGCTCCATTCCTCCTATAGAGGGAGTGGTGTTACTGTCACACAGTTCTAGTTGGGGAAGGGAAACAAATGAAAGTGTGGATTCAAACCTGACAGCTCTCTACCCATTGTCTGCAGTTTGAACTGATGTAGGACCTCCCTTGCTATTTGATACTTGATACCAGTGACTCGGTTAATAAAAAAGTGGTCAGATGACGCAGATGCTAAGCTACAGGACTGTTTTGCTAGCACAGACTGGAACATGTTCCGGGATTCTTCAGACAGCATTGAGCAGTACACCACATCAGTCACTGGCTTCATCAATAAGTGCATCGATGATGTCGTCCCCACAGTGACCGTACGTACATACCCCAACCAGAAGCCATGGATTACAGGAAACATCCGCACTGAGCTAAAGGGTAGAGCTGCCGCTTTCAAGGAACGGGACTCTAACCCGGACGCTTATAAGAAATCCCGCTATGCCCTCCGACGAACCATCAAACAGGCAAAGAGTCAATACAGGACTAAGATTGAATTGTACTACACTGGCTCTGACACTCGTCGGATGTGGCAGGGCTTGAAAACTATTACAGACTACAAAGGGAAGCACAGCCGCGAGCTGCCCAGTGACACAAGCCTACCAGATGAGCTAAACCACTTCTATGCTCGCTTCGAGGCAAGCAACACTGAAGCATGCATGAGAGCACCAGCTGTTCCGGATGACTATGTGATCACGCTCTCCGTAGCCGATGTGAGTAAGACTTTTAAGCAGGTCAACATTCAAAAGGCCGCAGGGCCAGACGGATTACCAGGACGTGTACTCCGAGCATGTGCTGACCAACTGGCAAGTGTCTTCACTGACATTTTCAACATGTCCCTGACTGAGTCTGTAATACCAACATGTTTCAAGCAGACCACCATAGTCCCCGTGCCCAAGGACTCTAAGATAACCTGCCTAAATAACTACCGACCCGTAGCACTGACGTCTGTAGCCATGAAGTGCTTTGAAAGGCTGGTCATGGCTCACATCAACAGCATTATCCCAGAAACCCTAGACCCACTCCAATTTGCATACCGCCCCAACAGATCCACAGATGATGCAATCTCTATTGCACTCCACACTGCCCTTTCCCACCTAGACAAGAGGAACACCTATGTGAGAATGCTATTCATTGACTACAGCTCAGCATTCAACACCATAGTGCCCTCTAAGCTCATCACTAAGCTAAGGATCCTGGGACTAAACACCTCCCTCTGCAACTGGATCCTGGACTTCCTGACGGGCCGCCCCCAGGTGGTAAGGGTAGGTAACAACACATCTGCCACACTGATCCTCAACACGGGGGCCCCTCAGGGGTGCGTGCTCAGTCCCCCTCCTGTACTCTCTGTTCACCCATGACTGCATGGCCAGGCACGACTCCAACACCATCATTAAGTTTGCCGACGACACAACAGTGGTAGGCCTGATCACCGACAACGATGAGACAGCCTATAGGGAGGAGGTCAGAGACCTGGCCGTGTGGTGCCAGGACAACAACCTCTCCCTCAACGTGACCAAGACAAAGGAGATGTTTGTGGACTACAGGAAAAAAAAGAGGACTGAGCACGCCCCCATTCTCATCGACGGGGCTGTAGTGGAACAGGTTGAGAGCTTCAAGTTCCTTGGTGTCCACATCACCAACGAACTATCATGGTCCAAACACACCAAGATAGTCGTGAAGAGGGCACAACAAAGCCTATTCCCCCTCAGGAGACTGAAAAGATTTGGCATGGGTCCTCAGATCCTCAAAAAATTCTACAGCTGCACCATCGAGAGCATCCTGACTGGTTGCATCACCGCCTGATATGGCAACTGCTTGGCCTCCGACCGCAAGGCACTACAGAGGGTAGTGCATACGGCCCAGTACATCACTGGGGCCAAGCTTCCTGCCATCCAGGACCTCTATACCAGGCGGTGTCAGAGGAAGGCCCTCAAAATTGTCAAAGACTCCAGCCACCCTAGTCATAGACTGTTCTCCCTGCTACCGCACGGCAAGCGGTACCGGAGTGCCAAGTCTAGGTCCAAAATACTTCTCAACAGCTTCTACCCCCAAGCCATAAGACTCCTGAACAGCTAATCATGGCTACCCGGACTATTTGCACTGCCCCCCCACCCCATCCTATTTACGCTGCTGCTACTCTGTTAATTATTTATGCATAGTCACTTTAACTCTACCCACATGCACATATTACCTCAACTACCTCAACTAGCCGGTGCCCCCGCACATTGACTCTGCACCGGTACCCCCCTGTATATATACCTACTGTTATTTTATTTTACTTCTGCTCTTTTTTTTCCCAACACTTTTTTTGTTGTTGTTTTATTTTTACTTTTTTTGTTAAAAATAAATGCACTGTTGGTTAAGGGCTGTAAGTAAGCATTTCACTGTAATGTCTGCACCTGTTGTATTCGGTGCATGTGACCAATAAAATTTGATTTGATTTGATACTTTGACCCACAGATCTCTTTAAAGACTTATAATGTAAACACCTTCTTCCTTAGGCTGAATGAAATACCATTATAGCCTCATACGTTGTCTGGATCAAACCTGTAGACTTAAGTAGCATGTAGTTCACTCTGACTTGTTAAATAAACAAATATTATTAATATATAGTAAGACATTACATTACTACAGTAACTGCTCACCCTTTCAAGTTTTTCTCTCCCACTTATTTTATCAAGAGTTAGAATGATGTATTTAAACTCAATACTTTTTAAGTATCTGATTTAAGTGTCACGGTTTACTAAGCCAGAACCCAGAAGCAGACCAGGACAAGGTAAATTGAAACAAAGGTGAGTGTTTATTTAATAGATCCACGAGTGAGGCTGAATAATCCAGGGAACAGAGCGGGTGGCGTGGATGGGTTGTTGAGGGTGCAGTGGTAGGTCCAGTAATGGCTCGGCAGCCGCCGACCATCAGGCAGAGGTTGGGTGAAGGTTCCGGGTGAGTGACTGCAGATAGAACAAAACGGAGGTAAGTATACATCAAGTCAAAAAGGTGCAAAACAACAAAACTAACGCTAGAAGTTCCAAGGCTGATACACGGACAAACATACTGTTCATGGCTAACGATCCGGCAGGGAATGGATGTTAGGACAGAGCCTAAGAAGGGTGATGATCAGGACCAGGTGTGCAGATTGCTGATGGGATGCAGGTGCGGAAATCAAGAGAGCTCCCGCCTAGCAACGTTGCCCGGCAACCAGGCAGGGAGCGTTCCAGAACCCTCGGGAAACTGGAGATCCCGAGCAGAAAAACTAATACCCAGACAGAAACCGACTCAGACTGCAGGGATCGTTACAGTACCCCCCTCCGACGAACGCCACCGGGCGGACTCCCCGGAGCGCCAGGATGGAGGCGGTAGAAGTCACGAATGAGGTCAGCATCTAGGATCTGTCGCCGCGGAATCCAACTCCTCTCTTCAGGACCATACCCCTCCCAGTCCACGAGATACTGGAAACCCCGGCCCCGCCGTCTGGAATCCATGATGCGTCGCACCGTGTAGGCAGGACCACCTCCGATCATCCGAGGAGGAGGAGGAGGAGGCGGAGGAGGCAACAGAGGACTGAGGAGAACAGGCTTGAGGCAGGAGACATGAAAGGTGGGATGGACTCTGAGCGTCCTCGGTAGTTTGAGTGAACTGCCACCGGATTGATCACCTTCTCCACCACAAACGGACCAATGAACTTCGGTAACAACTTCCTAGACTCAGTCCGTAAAGGAAGATCCCGTGTGGCCAACCAGACCCTATCTCCGATGGTATAGGTGGGAGCGGGGATCCGGCGACGATTCGCCTGGAGCTGATACCGGTCCGAAACTCTAAGGAGTGCCTTTCTGGCCCGATGCCAGGTCCGGTGGCAACGACGAATATGGGCCTGAACAGAGGGCACTGAGAGCTCCTTCTCCTGAGAAGGGAACAAGGGAGGTTGGTAGCCATACAGGCACTGGAAGGGAGACATCCCAGTGGCAGATGTAGGGAGAGTATTGTGGGCATACTCAACCCAAGGCAACTGAGAGACCCAGGAGGTGGGGTTGGAGGAGACAAGGCAGCGTAGCGTGGATTCCATCTTCTGGTTGGCTCTCTCCGCCTGACCATTAGATTGGGGGTGAAAACCAGATGTGAGGCTGACTGTAGCTCCAATGGCCAAACAGAAGGACTTCCAGACAGCAGAGGTAAACTGAGGGCCACGGTCGGAAACGATATCACTGGGCAAACCGTGGACCCTGAAAACCTCCCTAACCAGGATCTCGGACGTCTCCGAGGCAGAGGGAAGCTTGGCAATAGGCACAAAGTGGGCGAACTTGCTGAATCTGTCCACGATAGTCAGAACGACCGTGTTTCCCTCAGAAGCGGGCAACCCAGTGACAAAGTCCAGGGCCAGATGCGACCATGGTCGCCGGGGAATAGGAAGGGGGTGAAGTAGTCCAGAGCTGGGCCGATTGGTACTCTTATTCTGCGCACACACTGGACAGGCAGCAACATAACCCCGAGTATCCTCGGCCATGGCAGGCCACCAAAAACGTCTGCGAAGAAACGCCATCGTCCGAGCCACGCCAGGGTGACAAGCCATCTTGCTGGCGTGGGACCATTTGAGGACAGCAGGACGAACCGACTCAGGCACAAACAACCGACCGGGTGGACCGTTACGGGACCGGGCTGCGTCCGAAGGGCCGCCATCACCTCCTCCTCAATCTTCCACCTAACTGCTCCCACGACGCAGTTCCGGGGGAGAATTGTCTCGGTCTTGGACCCACTCTCCTCCGTCTTGGAGAACATCCGGGACAAGGCGTCCGCCTTGCCGTTCTTAGATCCAGGTCGGAACGTCAGGGAAAAATTGAATCGTCCGAAAAACAACGCCCACCTGGCCTGACGGGAGTTGAGACGTCTAGCCGATTGCACGTAAGCAAGATTCTTGTGGTCAGTCCAGACAATAAACGGTTGCTCCGCCCCTCCAACCAGTGGCGCCACTCCTCCAAGGCAAGTTTCACCGCGAGAAGCTCCCGGTTACCCACATCGTAATTCCTCTCCGCAGGCGAAAGGCGACGAGAGTAGTAGGCGCAGGGATGGAGTTTACTGTCCGTGGAGCATCGCTGCGACAGGATGGCGCCAACTCCCACATCAGACGCGTCCACTTCAACGACGAACTGACGGGCCGTGTCCGGTTGAGAGAGAATCGGTGCGTTGGTGAACGCCTCTTCAAATCCAGAAACGCTCGATCCGCCTCCGGATTCCACTTGAAGATCCTGATACTGGAAGTCAAGGCAGTTAACGGAGCGGCCACACGGCTGTAATCCCGGATGAATCTGCGGTAGAAATTCGCAAACCCCAAAAATCTCTGGAGCTGCAATCTCGTACCGGGCTGGGCCCATTCCAGAACCGCTCTAACCTTCTCCTGGTCCATCCTAATCTCTCCCCTGGAGATGATGTACCCGAGAAAGGATGTCGTGTGGGCGTGAAACTCGCACTTCTCGGCCTTCACGAACAGGCGATTCTCCAACAATCGCTGCAGAACCTGCCGGACATGCTGGACGTGGTCGGAAGGTTCCTTCGAGAAGATCAGAATGTCATCCAGGTAAACAAACACAAAGAGACCGATCATATCTCTCAGGACGTCGTTCACCATACTCTGGAATACCGCTGGAGCATTGGTCAGTCCAAACGGCATCACCTGATACTCGAAGTGACCCATCGGGTGTATTGAAACCCGTCAACCACTCGTCCCCTTCTCTGATCCGGACCATGTGATACGCATTGCGTAGGTCTAGCTTGGTGAACACCGTAGCACCCTGTAAGGAGTCGAAGGCAGAACTCATCAAGGGCAGGGGATACTTGTTCTTGACCGTGATGTCATTCAACCCCCGATAATCAATACACGGTCGAAGAGAGCCATCCTTCTTACCCACAAAGAAGAATCCTGCCCCCAGGGGGTGATGACGAGGGGACGAACGAGACCAGCAGCTAGGGACTCCTTGATGTAGGTCTCCAAAGCCTCACGTTCAGGTCGGGAGATACTGTATAACCTTCCCTTGGGGTAGACAGCTCCAGGGAACAGGTTGATGGCACAATCATATGGTCGGGTGGGGAGGGAGTGACAGAGCCTTCTGCTTACTGAACACTTTCCCCAAATCGTGATATGTCTCGGGAACCAGGGACAAATCTGGGGGTTTAGCCTCAATCACCTGACTGGGAACCGAATGGGGACAGGCAGTCTTGAGACAGTTAGCATGACAATCAAGGCTCCAACTCGTTACCTTGCCCGTCACCCAATCGAACGTGGGATTGTGTTCCTTCAGCCAGGGGTATCCAAGGACCAGAGGAACATGGGAAGACGGCAGAATGAAGAATGAAATCATCTCCGAATGATTCCCCGACAACAGCATCTTAACCGGGTTCAGTCCTCATCGTGATACGTGCCAGACTACTGCCGTTCAGAGTGGTCGCTTCAATGGCTTCCGGCAATTGCTCCTTGGAAAGCCCCAGCTGTTCCACCAACTCGGCATCAAGAAAGCTTCCATCGGCACCTGAATCGATAAAAGCGTTAATCGCTAAGCTCTGATTCCTGTTCATAAGGGTAGCCGGGAAAGCGGGGTCTGACAGAGGTATTGAGAGGTCGAAACTGGCTCGCTAAAAGTCCTCCCAACTTTAGCGAGCCGCGCAGTTTGACGACCGCCGGGAACAGGTGGCGAGGTAATGTCCCGAACCACCACAGTAGAGGCAACAGTTAGTCCTACGTCTGAGTTGGCGTTCCTCCTTGGTTAACCCGTGCCGCCCTACTTGCATTGGTTCAGAATCGGGAGACAGGACCTCTCCACTAATCCTGTGTGGTGGACGATGATCGACGTATTCTGGTCCAATCCCCGACCCGACTGGAACCTGAGAAGCTGATCGATTGGCCGGAACCCATTGCTTCTCCCTCCTTCGCTCTCGGACTCGATTATCCACCCGAATAGACAAGGCTACCAAGCTGTCCAGGTCACTAGGCTCCGGATAGGAGATCAACTCATCCTTGAGCTGCTCCGACAGACCCTGGTAAAAGGCCGCTTGCAGAGACTCCTCATTCCACCCACTCTCCACAGCCAACGTCTTGAACTCGATCACGAAGTCGGCCACGCTGCGAGTTCCTTGGTGAAGCGAAAACAGGCGCCTAGCTGCGTCCCTCCCTCGGACGGAATGGTCGAAGAGCTTCCTCATCTCGGCCGTGAACCCCTGGTATGACGCCATGCAGGGGTCTTGTCGTTCCCAAACGGCTGAAGCCCACTCCAGCGCTCGACCACGCAGCAACTCAATCACAAAGGCTATCCTAGCCTTGTCTGTGGCATAAGAGTAGGGCTGTAGATCGAACACTAACCCACACTGCATAAGGAAAGAACGGCATCTTCCCAGCTCCCCCTCATATTTATCCGGCGTCGGAACCTTGGGCTCACGGAAGGACACAGCTCCAGAAGCGGCAGGCGAGATGGGTGAAACCGGTAGTGGATCCTCCACCGGTAACTTGCGCTGGTTCTGGACCTCCGTCAGACCGGTAGAAAGGTTCCGAACTGCCAACGCGATCTCCTGTAGCTCCGTGCTATGATGGCCCAACATCTTCTCCTGATGGGTAATGGCATGGCGAACAGAGTCCAGGTCCGCTGGGTTCATTACTGGCCGGATCGTTCTGTCACGGTTTACTAAGCCAGAACCCAGAAGCAGACCAGGACAAGGTAAATTGAAACAAAGGTGAGTGTTTATTTAATAGATCCCTCCACGAAGGTGAGTGTTTGCTGAATAATCCAGGGAACAGAGCGGGCGGCGTTGATTAGTTGTTGGGGGTGCAGTGGTTGATCCAGTCATGGCTCGGCAGCCGCCGACCACCAGGCAGAGGTTGGGTGAAGGTTCCGGAGGACTAAACATGATGTTCATGGCTAACGATCCGGCAGGGAATGGATGTTAGGCCAGAGCCTAAGAAGGGTGATGATCAGGACCAGGTGTGCAGATTGCTGATGGGATGCAGGTGCGGAACTCAGAGAGCTCCCGAAACTCCCGGCCAGGAGCGTTCCAGAACCCTCGGGAAACTGGAGATCACGAGCAGAAAAACTAGTCCCACAGACCGAACCCGACTCAGACTGCAGGGATCGTTACAGTACCCCCCCCTCCGACGAACGCCACCGGGCGGACTCCCCGGAGCGCCAGGATGGAGGCGGTAGAAGTCACGGATGAGGTCAGCATCTAGGATCTGTCGCCGCGGAATCCAACTCCTCTCTTCAGGACCATACCCCTCCCAGTCCACGAGATACTGGAAACCCCGGCCCCGCCGTCTGGAATCCATGATGCGTCGCACCGTGTAGGCAGGACCACCTCCGATCATCCGAGGAGGAGGAGGAGGAGGCGGAGGAGGCAACAGAGGACTGAGGAAAACAGGCTTGAGGCAGGAGACATGAAAGGTGGGATGGACTCTGAGCGTCCTCGGGAGTTTGAGTCGAACTGCCACCGGATTGATCACCTTCTCCACCACAAACGGACCAATGAACTTCGGTAACAACTTCCTAGACTCAGTCCGTAAGGAAGATCCCGTGTGGCCAACCAGACCCTATCTCCGATGGTATAGGTGGGAGCGGGGATCCGGCGACGATTCGCCTGGAGCTGATACCGGTCCGAAACTCTAAGGAGTGCCTTTCTGGCCCGATGCCAGGTCCGGTGGCAACGACGAATATGGGCCTGAACAGAAGGCACTGAGAGCTCCTTCTCCTGAGAAGGGAACAAGGGAGGTTGGTAGCCATACAGGCACTGGAAGGGGAGACATCCCAGTGGCAGATGTAGGGAGAGTATTGTGGGCATACTCAACCCAAGGCAACTGAGAGACCCAGGAGGTGGGGTTGGAAGAGGCCAGGCAGCGTAGCGTGGATTCCATCTTCTGGTTGGCTCTCTCCCGCCTGACCATTAGATTGGGGGTGAAAACCAGATATGAGACTGACTGTAGCTCCAATGGCCAAACAGAAGGACTTCCAGACAGCAGAGGTAAACTGAGGGCCACGGTCGGAAAGCGATATCACTGGGCAAACCGTGGACCCTGAAAACCTCCTAACCAGGATCTCGGACGTCTCCGAGGCAGAGGAAGCTTGGCAATTGGCACAAAGTGGGCGAACTTGCTGAATCTGTCCACGATAGTCAGAACGACCGTGTTCCCCTCAGAAGCGGGCAACCCAGTGACAAAGTCCAGGGCCAGATGCGACCATGGTCGCCGGGGAATAGGAAGGGGGTGAAGTAGTCCAGAGCTGGGCCGATTGGTACTCTTATTCTGCGCACACACTGGACAGGCAGCAACATAACCCCGAGTATCCTCGGCCATGGCGGGCCACCAAAAACGTCTGCGAAGAAACGCATCGTCCGAGCCACGCCAGGGTGACAAGCCATCTTGCTGGCGTGGGACCATTTGAGGACCGCAGGACGAACCGACTCAGGCACAAACAACCGACCGGGTGGACCGTTACCGGGACCGGGCTGCGTCCGAAGGGCCGCCATCACCTCCTCCTCAATCTTCCACCTAACAGCTCCCACGACGCAGTTCCGGGGGAGAATTGTCTCGGTCTTGGACCCACTCTCCTCCGTCTTGAGAACATCCGAGACAAGGCGTCCGCCTTGCCGTTCTTAGATCCAGGTCGGAGCGTCAGGGAAAAAATTGAATCGTCCGAAAAACAACGACCACCTGGCCTGGCCGGAGTTGAGACGTCTAGCCGATTGCACGTAAGCAAGATTCTTGTGGTCAGTCCAGACAATAAACGGTTGCTCCGCCCCCTCCAACCAGTGGCGCCACTCCTCCAAGGCAAGTTTCACCGCGAGAAGCTCCCGGTTACCCACATCGTAATTCCTCTCCGCAGGCGAAAGGCGACGAGAGTAGTAGGCGCAGGGATGGAGTTTACTGTCCGTGGAGCATCGCTGCGACAGGATGGCGCCAACTCCCACATCAGACGCGTCCACTTCAACGACGAACTGACGGGCCGTGTCCGGTTGAGAGAGAATCGGTGCGTTGGTGAATCGCCTCTTCAAATCCAGAAACGCTCGATCCGCCTCCGGATTCCACTTGAAGCTCCTGATACTGGAAGTCAAGGCAGTTAACGGAGCGGCCACACGGCTGTAATCCCCGGATGAATCTGCGGTAGAAATTCGCAAACCCCAAAAATCTCTGGAGCTGCAATCTCGTACCGGGCTGGGCCCATTCCAGAACCCGCTCTAACCTTCTCCTGGTCCATCCTAATCTCTCCCCCTGGAGATGATGTACCCGAGAAAGGATGTCGTGTGGGCGTGAAACTCGCACTTCTCGGCCCCTTCACGAACAGGCGATTCTCCAACAATCGCTGCAGAACCTGCCGGACATGCTGGACGTGGTCGGAAGGTTCCTTCGAGAAGATCAGAATGTCATCCAGGTAAACAAACACAAAGAGACCCGATCATATCTCTCAGGACGTCGTTCACCATACTCTGGAATACCGCTGGAGCATTGGTCAGTCCAAACGGCATCACCTGATACTCAAGTGACCCATCGGTGTATTGAAACCCGTCAACCACTCGTCTCCCTCTCTGATCCGGACCATGTGATACGCATTGCGTAGGTCTAGCTTGGTGAACACCGTAGCACCCTGTAAGGAGTCGAAGGCAGAACTCATCAAGGGCAGGGGATACTTGTTCTTGACCGTGATGTCATTCAACCCCCGATAATCAATACACGGTCGAAGAGAGCCATCCTTCTTACCCACAAAGAAGAATCCTGCCCCCAGGGGTGATGACGAGGGACGAACGAGACCAGCAGCTAGGGACTCCTTGATGTAGGTCTCCAAAGCCTCACGTTCAGGGGCGGGAGATACTGTATAACCTTCCCTTGGGGTAGACAGCTCCAGGGAACAGGTTGATGGCACAATCATATGGTCGGTGGGGAGGGAGTGACAGAGCCTTCTGCTTACTGAACACTTTCCCCCAAATCGTGATATGTCTCGGGAACCAGGGACAAATCTGGGGGTTTAGCCTCAATCACCTGACTGGGAACCGAATGGGGACAGGCAGTCTTGAGACAGTTAGCATGACAATCAAGGCTCCAACTTCGTTACCTTGCCCGTCACCCAATCGAACGTGGGATTGTGTTCCTTCAGCCAGGGGTATCCAAGGACCAGAGGAACATGGGAAGACGGCAGAATGAAGAATGAAATCATCTCCGAATGATTCCCCGACAACAGCATCTTAACCGGTTCAGTCCTCATGCGTGATACGTGCCAGACTACTGCCGTTCAGAGTGGTCGCTTCAATGGCTTCCGGCAATTGCTCCTTGGAAAGCCCCAGCTGTTCCACCAACTCGGCATCAAGAAAGCTTCCATCGGCACCTGAATCGATAAGCGTTAATCGCTAAGCTCTGATTCCTGTTCACAAGGGTAGCCGGAAACGGGGTCTGACAGAGGTATTGAGAGGTCGAAACTGGCTCGCTAAAAGTCCTCCCAACTTTAGCGAGCCGCGCAGTTTGACGACCGCCGGGAACAGGTGGCGAGGTAATGTCCCGAACCACCACAGTAGAGGCAACAGTTAGTCCTACGTCTGAGTTGGCGTTCCTCCTTGGTTAACCCGTGCCGCCCCTACTTGCATTGGTTCAGAATCGGGAGACAGGACCTCTCCACTAATCCTGTGTGGTGGACGATGATCGGCGTATTCTGGTCCAATCCCCGACCCGACTGGAACCTGAGAAGCTGATCGATTGGACGGACCCCATTGCTTCTCCCTCCTTCGCTCTCGGACTCGATTATCCACCCGAATAGACAAGGCTACCAAGCTGTCCAGGTCACTAGGCTCCGGATAGGAGATCAACTCATCCTTGAGCTGCTCCGACAGACCCTGGTAAAGGCCGCTTGCAGAGACTCCTCATTCCACCCACTCTCCACAGCCAACGTCTTGAACTCGATCACGAAGTCGGCCACGCTGCGAGTTCCTTGGTGAAGCGAAAACAGGCGCCTAGCTGCGTCCCTCCCTCGGACGGAATGGTCGAAGAGCTTCCTCATCTCGGCCGTGAACCCCTGGTATGAAGCCATGCAGGGGTCTTGTCGTTCCCAAACGGCTGAAGCCCACTCAGCGCTCGACCACGCAGCAACTCAATCACAAAGGCTATCCTAGCCTTGTCTGTGGCATAAGAGTAGGGCTGTAGATCGAACACTAACCCACACTGCATAAGGAAAGAACGGCATCTTCCCAGCTCCCCCTCATATTTATCCGGCGTCGGAACCTTGGGCTCACGGAAGGACACAGCTCCAGACGCGGCAGGCGAGATGGGTGAAACCGGTAGTGGATCCTCCACCGGAAACTTGCGCTGGTTCTGGACCTCCGTCAGACCGGTAGAAAGGTTCCGAACTGCCAACGCGATCTCCTGTAGCTCCGTGCTATGATGGCCCAACATCTTCTCCTGATGGGTAATGGCATGGCGAACAGAGTCCAGGTCCGCTGGGTTCATTACTGGCCGGATCGTTCTGTCACGAGTTTACAAGCCAGAACCCAGAAGCAGACCAGGACAAGGTAAGTTGAAACGAAGGTGAGTGTTTATTTACAAATTCAAGAGTGATGCGAATAGTTGTTGTTGTTGGGGGTGCAGTGGTTGATCCATGTTTAGGTTCGAGTGTTCATGGCTAAGATCCGGCGGATTGTTGTTCCTTTTGCAGGTCGGAACTCAAGAGGCTCCTTCCAATCGGGAACTGAATCACCGAAACTGCCGGGATCGTTACAGCGTGAGGCTGAATAATCCAGGGAACAGAGCGGGTGGCGTGGATGGGTTGTTGAGGGTGCAGTGGTAGGTCCAGTAATGGCTCGGCAGCCGCCGACCATCAGGCAGAGGTTGGGTGAAGGTTCCGGGTGAGTGACTGCAGATAGAACAAAACGGAGGTAAGTATACAGCAAGTCAAAAAGGTGCAAAACAACAAAACTAACGCTAGAAGTTCCAAGGCTGATACACGGACAAACATACTGTTCATGGCTAACGATCCGGCAGGGAATGGATGTTAGGACAGAGCCTAAGAAGGGTGATGATCAGGACCAGGTGTGCAGATTGCTGATGGGATGCAGGTGCGGAAATCAAGAGAGCTCCCGCCTAGCAACGTTGCCCGGCAACCAGGCAGGGAGCGTTCCAGAACCCTCGGGAAACTGGAGATCCCGAGCAGAAAAACTAATACCCAGACAGAAACCGACTCAGACTGCAGGGATCGTTACATTAAGAGTGTTTTTAACACTAGCTTTAACAAAATAAATGGATAGGTTAACGTCAGTAAATAAGCTCAAATCCAGCCACCCAGCCCTGTGAGAACCCCAAGAGAGCAGGGTGTGAGAGGAGATTGAGTGATGAAGAGATAGTGAGTGATGAAGACCAAGTCCAGACTTCTTGCCAGCAATGTGCAGTGTCCTCACAGACTGTAGTCTGTAATATTTATTACATCAGTAACATTTTTGGCACAAGTTACTGAAATCAAAAATGGTTTTACATTTCCCTATTTCTTGAGGTGCACATGGATACAGTGTCTTTATGAAGTTGTCATTCTAGTTAAGATTAGTTGTGACTTGTTTGAGGGCTAGCCTACATCTGGTGTGGCCTTTGCTGTTGCCGTAGACAGTGTAACTTCCAGTCGCTGTCTCATTGAAAACAATGTCATCTCTCTCCATTATCATAGTCATCTCTTTCCATCAGCAGTCATCTCTCTCTATCAGCTCAATCCTAACCCATTGTTAATTCAGGTTTCTTCCTACAGTATGTGCTCTCACTCTCTTTCAGCCCACAGAACTAACATTTAGGCTTTTTTGCATGTCCTAATGTCATTTGTTTTTTGATTTATATTTTTTTCTCTTCATTTCGGTTTTTGTCCACTTTATTTACCGGATAAAAGGGGACCTGTGCAATCACCTTCATGACCTCGCTTGAGTGAGCAGTACACTCCTCGCAAAATAGTACCCACGTAACCCGCCCCTCAATTGGCCGTGAACACCAGATTCAGTAGATGTATCCTCCAGCGAATCACATTCCAAACTCCTCTTTGCTGATAGAGACAGATGTTGGGGACAAAACTCATAGAAATACTAAAGCTTATGTTCATGAAGGCCAAGTATCCGGTGAAAGTTAATCTGTTCACATCCTAATAATGTGTTCAGTTTTGGGTACCGGTCTACTCCTTACAAAAGGGTGGTCTGAGGAGTGATCCCAGACTGCTATAGTATCAAGCGGTTTTCTTTTCTACACTTGCCTCGAGTTCAAACCGAATCAAGCTGTGTGACAGTGGGATTGGGGTGGGGGCTTTATTACATCTTCTCCTGGGAGTGCAAGCCACAAGTGAGAGAGTGGGGGCGTCTTTATTGTTGTGCCTGTCATTTCCAATGGCACGTCTCTGGTATGAGCCGGGTTTCTGAAAGCCCGCTTCTTGAGCATGTCTGGGGCCATCTGGGAGAGATTTGAAAACCTGGCGTGAATAAAAACATACAAATGTATTTAATCAGTAGGCTAGGAGGGGATGTGGACAGAGTCTAGAAAAGGGTGCTTCACTTAAGGACAGCCCATCCCCTGCACACTCCCCACTGTCTGGGAGAAAGAGGGAGTTTACTGTTTACTCAGCTTGTGGAGAGCAGGAGAGAGTCGACACAATGTTCAGTTGCGGGAGTCTAGCAGATATTGAGAAAGGCAGCGGTTGCCATTCGATGAGAGAAAAGAGGAGGCCTTATCTGTCATGGTTGGTTACAAAAAGGTCAAAACAAAGTGACCAGGAAGCTCTCCTAGATAGTGAAATGGACATGGTGTCCATTCTAACGGATCTACTGCAGTGGAGGCATGCACTTCATGAGATTCAAAATAGTTTTTTTTTCACTGATCTACACAACCTCGGCCTACTACTGTCAATTAAATAAAAAGACTGGAAAGTTTCCACCTCACTGAACTATCACTAGGGGGAATTTTCCTCATAATAACTTGTACCTCAATAAATATCTGTACTCTTCTAACTCTTTATTTGTCTCCCATATTTATTTTATACACACTCTGCTCAGCAGAGAAGCTTGCTTGCTCTCACATAAAGAGTTGTGCAACCTCTTCAGCTGCGCTCAGTTCTTAATTAATGACTCAGGATATGTGAATGAAAATATGAAAACACTAGCGAGAACTGCAGCAAGTGTTCTGGACTCGGGCACACAGTAGTGAGAGTTCAATCTCAGACTGCAGGTTTCATGCCATATCCCTCCCCCTCAAACAACTGTTTATCCTTATTTCCCACAAAAGCCTCATCTAGTTCCATATACTTTATGGTTGCCGTCACCCACCCTAGAAAAATAGAGTTGAACTCATAGTAAATGTTCTTGATTGTTTCAAGATCACATCAACTTTCACAAGGAATCCAAGCCCTTCTGCCAGGCAAAATAAGACAAGTTAATTATTTTTCGGATATTAACTATGTGTGATTGTTACTTATTAGCTTGTTAGCTTGATGGGGCATGTGGTTAGTTGCTTTCACAATTCAAGAACTGTGGGTTCAACTCCAAGACTGTAGAGTTCCTAAATACAAAACATCTAGATTCCATGTCTTGCAATGGGTTTACTTCATCCTGAGGACATACAGATGTAGGATCTTAATTTGGCCTGTATTGTGGCAGCAAAAGAATCCTGCAGAAACAGGATTTGAATGTTTAGTCCATAATGTTGCTTGATCGGTGGTTAGGCAATTAGCTGGTCAAAATTAGGCTGCATGAAAGTGGAATAGTGTTAATATAACCGTGTGTTAGTGCGGGTTTTCTGTGAATTTATGTAAATCCCAAAGCTCATCTGCATTTCCTGCGGCACAGCAAAATTCTCAGCAACAAAAGAGTGATCAAATTAAGATCCTACATCTGTACTAAGCGATCCATTTATAGTATGCTGTCTGCGATTTGCCAGATATTTATTATGTGTTTTATACAGTGCATTCGGAAAAGTCTTAAGACCCCTTGCCTTTTTGCAAATTTTGTTACGTTACAGCCTTTAAATTATTTTTTCCCCTCACCAATCTCCACACAATACCCCATAAAGTGAAAACAGGTTTTTATACATTTTTGCAAAAACAGAAATACCTTACTTACATAAGTATTCAGACCCTTTGCTATGATACTCGAAATTGAGCTCAGGTGCATCCTGTTTCCATTGATCATCCTTGAGATGTTTCTACAACTTGATTGGAGTCCACCTGTGGTAAATTCAATTGATTGGACATGATTTGGAAAGGCACACACCTGTCTATATAAAGTCTCACAGTTGACAGTGCATGTCAGAGCAAAAACCAAGCCATGAGGTCGAAGGAATTGTCCGAAGAGCTCCGAGACAGGATTGTGTCGAGGCACAGATCTGGGGAATGGTACCAAAACAATTCTGCAGCATTGAAGGTCCCCAAGAACACAGTGGCCTCCATCATTCTTAAATGGAAGAAGTTTGGAACCACCAAGACTCTTCCTAGAGCTGGCCGCCTGGCCAAACTGAGCAATCGGGGGAGAAGGGCCTTGGTCAGGGAGGTGACCAAGAACCTGATGGTCATTCTGACAGAGCTCCAGATTTATTCTGTGGAGATGGGAGAACCTTCCAGAAGGACAACCATCTCTACAGCACTCCACCAATCAGGCCTTTATGGTAGAGTGGCCAGATGGAAGCCACTCCTCCTCACCATCCCTATGATGAAGCATGGTGGTGGCAGCATCATGCTGTGGAGATGTTTTTCAGCGGCAGGGACTGGGAGACTAGTCAGGATCGAGGGAAAGATGAACGGAGCAAAGTACAGAGTGATCCTTGATGAAAACCTGCTCCAGAGTGCTCAGGACCTCAGACTGGGGCGAAGGTTCACCTTCCAACAGGACAACGACCCTAAGCACACAGCCAAGACTACGCAGGAGTGGCTTCGGGACAAGTCTCTGAATGTCCTTGAGTGGCCCAGCCAGAGCCCGGACTTGAACCCGATCTAACATCTCTAGAGAGACCTGAAAATAGCTGATCAGCGATGCTCCCCATCCAACCTGACAGAGGATCTGCAGAGAAGAATGGGAGAAACTCCACCAAATACAGGTGTGCCAAGCTTGTAGCATCACACCCAAGAAGACTCGAGGCTGTAATCGCTGCCAAAGGTGCTTCAACAAAGTACTAAGTAAAGGGTCTGAATTTGTATGTAAATATCATATTTCCGTTGTTTAGATTTTTTTTTGGCAACAAATCATAAAAAACAGTTTTTGCTTTATTGTTAGGGGGTATTGTGTGTAGATTGATGAGGGGAAATAATCAATTTTAGAATAAGACTGTAACATAACAAAATGTGGAAAAAGTCAAGGGGTCTGAATACTTTCCGAATGCTCTGTATGTACCCAATATGCAAAAAACGATTGGATGTATTTTTGGGATAATGGATTAAAATGAATAATAGAAGCAGTGAGTACACTCCTTTACCGCATTTTTCGCACCAAGAAATGTTCCAACACTCTATTTTTAACAGTGGCATATGAACTATCCAACCAATAAACCAAGGCCATTTTAACCAACGTGGTCACGTATAATCGCCCAGGTGAATTTTATAAACTTTAAAATGTCCACTATTAACCAAAGTGTTAGATGGCTTTAGCTAATCGTTCCACGTGCTTTAGCCTAAATGTGGCATGTTGTTGGGCGATGATTGGCTATGTGTTGTTGTAACACTCCACGGCCTAATGGAAAGAGGGAGCTATATGTACCTCCACAGATTGCAGCTCTCTCTCTCAGCACCCTCTCACTGAGGCAGTTATACATGGAAAGGGCATCGGCTCATGTCAAAACAGAGAGAATTACCAACCCCATGGCCTGAAATTACACATGCAGGCAAAAGTTATCCATCATTTCCAGCTGGCCTGGATGCCAGGCTATGGCTACATCATTGCAAGCATGTCAATAAAACCTTGTGTCCCTGTAATGCAGTCATGTACTTACAGTAACATAGTGTACACCCTGATATTCATCCACATGTACAGTGGGGGAAAAAAGTATTTAGTCAGCCACCAATTGTGCAAGTTCTCCCACTTAAAAAGATGAGAGAGGCCTGTAATTTTCATCATAGGTACACGTAAACTATGACAGACAAAATGAGATTTTTTTTCTCCAGAAAATCACATTGTAGGATTTTTAATGAATTTATTTGCAAATTATGGTGGAAAATAAGTATTTGGTCAATAACAAAAGTTTCTCAATACTTTATTATATACCCTTTGTTGGCAATGACACAGGTCAAATGTTTTCTGTAAGTCTTCACAAGGTTTTCACACACTGTTGCTGGTATTTTGGCCCATTCCTCCATGCAGATCTCCTCTAGAGCAGTGATGTTTTGGGGCTGTCGCTGGGCAACACGGACTTTCAACTCCCTCCAAAGATTTTCTATGGGGTTGAGATCTGGAGACTGGCTAGGCCACTCCAGGACCTTGAAATGCTTCTTACGAAGCCACTCCTTCGTTGCCCGGGCGGTGTGTTTGGGATCATTGTCATGCTGAAAGACCCAGCCACGTTTCATCTTCAATGCCCTTGCTGATGGAAGGAGGTTTTCACTCAAAATCTCACGATACATGGCCCCATTCATTCTTTCCTTTACACGGATCAGTCGTCCTGGTCCCTTTGCAGAAAAACAGCCCCAAAGCATGATGTTTCCACCCCCATGCTTCACAGTAGGTATGGTGTTCTTTGGATGCAACCCAGCATTCTTTGTCCTCCAAACACGACAAGTTGAGTTTTTACCAAAAAGTTATATTTTGGTTTCATCTGACCATATGACATTCTCCCAATCCTCTTCTGCATCATCCAAATGCACTCTAGCAAACTTCAGACGGGCCTGGACATGTACTGGCTTAAGCAGGGGGACACGTCTGGCACTGCAGGATTTGAGTCCCTGGCGGCGTAGTGTGTTACTGATGGTAGGCTTTGTTACTTTGGTCCCAGCTCTCTGCAGGTCATTCACTAGGTCCCCCCGTGTGGTTCTGGGATTTTGCTCACCGTTCTTGTGATCATTTTGACCCCACGGGGTGAGATCTTGCGTGGAGCCCCAGATCGAGGGAGATTATCAGTGGTCTTGTATGTCTTCCATTTCCTAATAATTGCTCCCACAGTTGATTTCTTCAAACCAAGCTGCTTACCTATTGCAGATTCAGTCTTCCCAGCCTGGTGCAGGTCTACAATTTTGTTTCTGGTGTCCTTTGACACCTCTTTGGTCTTGGCCATAGTGGAGTTTGGAGTGTGACTGTTTGAGGTTGTGGACAGGTGTCTTTTATACTGATAACAAGTTCAAACAGGTGCCATTAATACAGGTAACGAGTGGAGGACAGAGGAGCCTCTTAAAGAAGAAGTTACAGGTCTGTGAGAGACAGAAATCTTGCTTGTTTGTAGGTGACCAAATACTTATTTTCCACCATAATTTGCAAATAAATTCATAAGAAATCCTACAATGTGATTTTCTGGAAAAAGAACTCTCAATTTGTCTGTCATAGTTGACGTGTACCTATGATGAAAATTACAGGCCTCTCTCATCTTTTTAAGTGGGAGAACTTGCACAATTGGTGGCTGACTAAATACATTTTTTCCCCACTGTATACACGTGACTTACACAAGCACGATACAAAGCACCTACTGTATGAACATATACAGATACTCTCAAATAATGTCACTCGTCACACACTACTGATACACACTCAGGATGCCACACTTCAGCTTCTCTCCTATTGGACGGAACTGACAGACCACACAGAGTAGCCTTTGTTCTTTAGCCACTGCTATACAGCTTTTTGCACTTTTATCTCACCCTGCTAGCCCGAAATAAACCCCCACCCAGGATAAACTGTCCTTTTTTACCTGTGGAATAAAAGTCCCCCTTTGTTCTGTGGGAAGATATTACTCAACCGTACTATAAGCTAAATAAAGTTCCTAGCTGGCAGCCGAGTTGACAGTACTACCTATGACATGCTGCTGTATGGGGGCGGATGAGATTCATGGCAAAGGTCAGGGAATGACAGGACAACCATTACGTGGCCACCACTTTGTCGTCATGCGCGACATCTTCAAGAGTACAGTGGAAAATGATTGACATACTAAGAAATTGGTACAGTTGACTGTGAAAATAGGTAGCCCAGGTGTGGTTGGCTTTTACAATACCTTCATGCAGACGCTTCACCAGACGTTGGGCCGTCGCTACCCTGTGTGGGCAGTGAGCCATGCTGGACACTGTGTGCCTCCTGATACTATGGACATGATTGACGGTACATAACTAATTCATATCTCTTATTGAAAGTGCTTTGTGCAGCAGGACATTCTATGAGGCCTTATTCCACATCAACAGCAGATCTCCTGACCACTGATGACTGATTAGCTAGCTTTGAAATGGGTACCTCCTTGTTAGCTCACTCTCCAATACTAAAGACAATGCTAAGGATGGCGCAAGAGAAGAGGAATGTTAGCTGAGTTAGCCTGAACCAAGAGGCCTCTCCCTCTCCAGCCCGCACCAGCATATGAGCCCTGTAACATTCATTCATAAAGTAGTGAGGACGTTTTTATTATGCCTGATACGTGGGAAAGACATTACCAAGCCCTCACCTGTAATAAATTCAATCCCAACCAGATGGAAGGAACAGCTTTTCTGAGGGCTCATGAGATCCAGTTTGGATCTGTCCATCTTGAGAAGGACAAAATAAACATATATCCATCTTGAGGGTTTTAAAGAACCAATAGTAACACTTTACTTGACATCCAGTGTCATAACATGTTATGACATGGTCATAACCTGTCATAATATGGTCATAACACTGTCATGACCCATTTATTTACACCTGTTGTGACATATATTGCGTTCTTTTATGTCTGGTTATGACACCTACATAAGAGCGTCAAAACCCAAATTAATTCAAATTATTATTTTCCCTGCCAAGAAGTTTCCTTTCGTTTGAAGGTTTGTTTCTTAAATCCTTTGTTGTTGCAGTAATGAATTCTTTACAGTCGTTTTTTTCATCATATTTTAAGTAGCTTGTAGAAAATACACTTTATGACACTGTCATGAAGCATTATGACCATCCTGTGTCACTTTACTTGGACTAAGAAAATACACTTTATGACACTGTCAAGAAGCATTATGACCGTCATAATCATATAAGCCAGATAGGCCTATCAGGTACATGCCCTTATATCAGCCATCAGTCAAAAAGAGGGTGTCTTGTCCTGCTCCTGAAATCTGCTCCTGCATTCATCCCAGTCATTAGAAACAGAGCATTGGGGTGGGTGCATGTCTGATATCAATGTGTGTGCAATTACAATGGTAATTGAATATGGTCATTTAAAAAATATATATACAACATAAGCATACTGTTGACACATAGGCTATGGTGTAATGGAATGTTTTGCCTTGTGGTAGGTTTTTGGGGTTTTGACACTCTTATATAGGTGTCATAACCAGCCATAAAATTTACATTTTACATTTTAGTCATTTAGCAGACGCTCTTATCCAGAGCGACTTACAGTTAGTGAGTGCATACAAAATAATGCAATATATGTCACAACAGGTCTAAATATGTCATGACAGTGTTATGACTATATTATAACAGGTTATGTCAGCTGTTATAACATTTTATGAAATGTTTATGACCGTGTCGTAAAGTTTTACCCATTAAATACGTGTCAGTAAGTGTAACATTCTGTCAAAGTGTACCCCTGTAGGTACTGTATGCCTCATATGGGATGTGCGATAACTAGCATGAGTTCTGAAGAAAACTTGAATGAAGCCTTGATTTCCAGGCTTCTCTTCACGAAGCTCAAAAGCCTGGAGACAACGTGACTTTGTCAGGTCAATCAGATAAACTATTTTGACCATATAGATGTCCGATGATTATGGTCATGACACAATTTTATGGGGGAAAGTGATCATATGATGTAATACTTAGTCTGTACCAGAGGTAGAGTTGGTCTTGATTGTATAGACATTAATGTTACAAAGTGAAGCATTGAACCGTTCCTGTTTCATCCTGAACACATGGCCATACTTGTCAACTGTTGGGAGTTGGGAACTCATAAATTATTCATGGTACACAAGGCAAAGTATGTAGCTAGTCAATAGAGACAGTTAACACATTTTCAGACACCCCTGCCAATTTGTAGCATGTCATTCGATCACCAGAGTGAATATATCAAAACCACTCTGTTCAGAATGGTATTCCAGGGGTGTTTCAAGGGTGTTCTAAGGGGTGACAACGAGCAGCAGCCCTATCTCAAGATGGGCAGAGGACTCATCTTTCATCCCAAAGCCTCATCTGATCTGAACGACAGTCCTGATTTAAGATGAAAGGCTCAAATTGTTCAGCAGCAAGTCCTGTGTTTATCTCAATAGTCCTTCATCATGCCTTTCCATTTGGTGAGATGCCTTTATCCAGGGAAATCTGCTTACTGTTAATACTACAAAAATAAATCTGCTTGTGACTCTATTTGCCAGGCTAGACCTGCACGCTCATGTGGTCATGCAGTATGTCTAGCATTACTTATGAGATGTTCACCCTTTGGATGACACTTTCCACATCCACTCGACTCTTACCCACATCCAACATGGAAACACAAACACGTCTGACATATCGGATTCCTTTTCACCCCTCTTCTGTGGCTTCAATCCAAGCCTTTGGTGACTTACCACCCTGGTCAACCCTTGAATGCCATTGATTTACACCTTGTCAGAGCATTACATTTGCTGAAGGTCAGGGTGGCATCGTAGGGCAGTGGCCTCTGAAACCTCTGGGACGGCCAGGGAAAGACCTCGCTGATACAGAGAAACCCATACAGTAATGATTGGGCCTTCTCTAAAAATATCTGTTAATGCAAGCACAGGGAACATTTTCCCTGTGCCAACCTCAATAAGCCATCCCTGGGTCATGGGATCCTCCAGGAGCCCCAGATCTCATTCATTTTGTCAGAATGAGTTTGCAACGCTACTTTTCACCAGCAACTTTCCCTCTTTTGATATGACTAAATTGTACACTATTAATGTCCAGAGTACTAAAGCATTCATTCAGAAAATGTAATTTCCCTCAACATTGTTGGGTAGACCAGCTAAGGTCTAATATCAGGGTTATGGATTTTAACGAGAGGTTTTATGGTTTGTCTCTGATTCCAATTACGCTCCCGCCGCTATTGTCGGTCACGTCTACAGATCCGCGTGATTTGTGCGTTGGAGACAAATGGCACGAAGCAGTAGAAATTTCAATAATGACTTAATGAATGTCAGGAATTCAACTTTTTTGTTTACTACCACATTATGACATTCTGGTCCGATGCCCAGCTTCTCAATCTGATCAAATAACTTCAAGACAATGTTCACTTTATCTTGTTTCTTGATCCCTCGTTTTTGTATGCAAGGTCGACAACTGTTGGCTACCATTGTGGTACAGATGTTGAACCCAGCTTCACAAACACTTTTTGAGGAGGAAGTTTGTGAGCTGAGAGGAAGTATGCACACTGCAGTACAGGACCGAGGCTGTTGGTAATCTCCTTCTCATCTCTGTCTCTCAAAACTACACTGAGATGTGTTCATACCGTGTCCTCGACAGCGTCGTTGTTGGCATTTGTCACATTATTCAGAGGTCCTCAAGTTTTGCAAATGCAACCACACCCAATTACAGAGGAGAGTTTTAAAAAAGAGCCTCCACCTCCCGTGTTGCAATCAGTAACACCACAAGTGAGATTTCTTTTGACACATAGGAAATCAGTTACTTTTCCCATGGAAGAAAAAATGCAGCACACATTTATTGCACATTTGTGCGAAGGCTTTAATCGCTTAACGGGCCGCCCCAGCCTCCTGACATTCTCTTGCCAAGAGGATCATTATGTTGTGTGAGGGAATTTATTTTTTCCATATGTTATTCTTTACTGACCCATTAATCACAATTTGTACTCATTTCGTTTTTTTCCATTATACAGTAAGCATATCCCTAACCCCCACAACCTTCCCCACCCTATCCCTATGCTGTCTGCACAGAACACCGGCGCCAAATTCTGCTCTGAAAGAATAAAACGTCAAGTCCCTCATCAAATTTGTAAAATTCTATGGGGATTGATTTGTTAATTATTAAATTAATTGCAATTTGTATTTTCCCTCCCGCTTAGTCCCGACCACTATCACCATAGACACCTTCTACACTTCCTTCAGCTCTTTCTTGTCCTCTCATCATCTCGCCATCTCCTTCTCGCTCATACCCTCTCTTTCATCGTAAAATGTTATTGTATTTGACTACTCTGCGCAAGTAGGCAAATGTTAACCGCTTTCTTCAAAGCTTTGTTCTGAGGCTAGATTCACAGGATTATTTCAATTAAGTATTGTTAAATAGCTTTCCAAAAAGATTACAGAAATGAGATCAAGATGTTTTTGGAATACTTCCCAACTTCGATTTCCCTTTGGATGGTCTTGTTTTAATTTTGTTATCAAAGGGTCCTGAGCACTGCTAATAGGAGGATATCAGTAAATGAAACAGTGAACATTACCATAACATGATTTCCCCGGTCCCTACATATGATCCATGTGCTGGTACTGCCGAATGTACATAAAGACTATCTTGTGTACAGAGACGTTGATGAACAATGCTGTTCTCATGTCCTTGATCAGGGTGATGGTGAAATAGATGATGTCATACTGATGTAATACTGAATACTAATGATGAACCTTGATCTTTGCAGACCCATCAGTGACTGCAGTGGGGGATATGTTGGTCTGAACGGACAGATAGAGCACAAGCTGGCCTTCCTCAGGTAGCACGTTCCCAGGGACACTCGCCTGGTCCTGGTGGGCCACTCCGTCGGCTGCTACATCATCCTGGAAATGAAGAAGAGGGATCCTGAGCTGCAGATGAGACCCCACTTTTATTCAAGTACTATGGTAGAAGTGAAGTTGTAGTGTAATGTCTATCATATCGAGATTTGTCAAGCTTTAAAGCGGCATACAGCAGTTGAAACAATAACAAAGCAAACTCCCCACCACCTTTTTGCTAAAAAGCTGAGGGATGGGGCTGGAGAAATGTAGCCACTCTCAAATTCATAGACATCACTATGGATGCAAGTACTGATTATCCATGATATAAAAATTATAGTTTTAACCATGTTTTGAGGCTATATAGTGTTTGTTTACATTTACTTTGTTTACTCAGGATATGTTGGAGTAAAACAAGCTTACATTTTGGGTTCTGATGGGGTACGACAGTTGATCTAAGCTCATGAGGCATTTATAAGTTATATTCTTCAAGAATCAATGGGTATATATTATTAATGTATAAGTTCAAAAATAGTGTAGCTACTGCAGATTTCCCATACGCTAGAATTACTGCATTAATTTTTTGACAATTATGACATAAATTTACCTTCATGACAAAGGATGTCTTTAGGCTGCCTATATATTGGCAGCCAAATTAATGTATATGGGCCCTCTGAGCATCCCATCTAGCTGCCTCTGCTCCATGGCACCCTGCTGTCCAGTGAGGGGATAGGCTGGTCCCAGGGTGGTAGCTTGGCACATTACAAAGTGCAGTGAAAACACTGTCTCAGCATGGGAGAGGTGCATGGTAGAGAAGGCCTGTGAAAACATCCTAGGCCGAGGTGGGACCCTTGTAACCCTCCCACTCCGCTCGCCACGTTAAAGGTTAACAGATTGAATAACAAGAGGAGAAGAACTCGTCTTTTTTTCTGGGGGGCTTTCCTCTCTCGCTCAGACAAGCTTTTCATCATTTTTATTTTCCAGCTCTTATTTTAGAAAGAATATGGCCTTTTCACATGGTTTTTTCTGTGTTGCTTCTCTTCTTGTCGGCAATTACTCCTCTCTGTGGGGCTCTTTCCTCTGTTCTACGTGTAGAGACCAAAATGTAGAAGCATCGGCAACCGCTCTGTCTAATCTTAATTGATATCTTTAACATTTCCTCACGGAAATAGAGCTTACAGTATATCTGTAATAGTCAAGGAATAATTACTTATTTGCTGTCAAAGTGCTCAGTCTGAACACATTCAATACATAAAAAAGCGAATTATATCAGATAAATTTATTGGATCTCATGTTAAAACGTAAACAACCAGTTGGCTTTAAGTAAAGTGTTACCCAAATACCCTAAGACCACTCAAATAGGCTACACGTTTATGCATCAACTTTGAGCTGCATCAATCTCCCTCTCCATCTCTCCTTGAGCTGGTACAGATGTAGGATCTTAATTTGAGCCAGTTTGTTATAGCAGGAAAATAATCCTGCAGCAACAGGAAATGTTCATTATTATGTGGATTATAATTAATGGACATTTCTATAGGGTTTGATATATTTTTCATTAGGTCAAATCAAGTCTGAAATTTGAAAGGGGAAATTGCTAACTTTATAAGCCTTTTAAAAACTCAAATTCTCTACAAGTTTGCAATAAAAGAGTGATCAAATTAAGATTTTACATCTGTATCTCCTCCCGAGATTTGGCACAGCCCATTCTGTGGTCCAGCCAGCTCTGCCATATTATTTTCTGCAAAAAAAGAATGAGCAGAAAAATACTTCCTTTCCCACTGAAGATTGCAGGCTGCCAAGAAGCAAACACAAGTGATTATGTCCTGTAATGTATGATGTGTGATAATCAGAAACTCCTGTTCCTTTGTGCCTCAGGTATTTGTGTTGGAATAATGGCTTGCCTTATGGGTTGGGGCACCGGCGAGGCCTAGGTAAGCGGTGGCGGTGTTTTTAGTGTACTTACGGATGGAAAAGGAGGCCGAGTTCAGCTTGTAGCAGGGACCAGTCTGGGGTGAGTTAGTGCACTTCCAGAGCACAGCATCTGGCACGCTGCTTGTCCCTGAAAAGGACATTTGGGAGTAAAGGCTGATGAGACTGTCTGGGTTATGCCATGGGTTTTCTCCAGGTGCATTATGAAGACTAGGCTATAGGTTTGGCCTGGTGTTTTTAATGTCATGTTCATACAGTACTACAGGCTTTGTTTTGCATCTGACACAATTTGAAGTTGAAATATTGTTGCTTGTATCTGTGTGCGCTTATATAAGGCATCATATACACTGAGTGTACAAAACATTAGGAACACCTTCCTAATATTGAGTTGCACCCCCCAATGCCCTCAGCCTCAATTCGTCAGGGCATTGACTCTACAGGGTGTCGTAAGCATTCCACAGGGATGCTGGCCCATGTTGACTCCAATGCTTCCTACAGTTGTGTCAAGTTAACTGTGTCCTTTGGGTGGTGGACCATTCTTGATACACATGGGAAACTGTAGAGTGTGAAAAATCCAGCAGCGTTGCAGTTCTTGACACACACAAACTGGTGTGCTTGACACCTACTACCATACCCGTTCAAAGGCACTTCAATCCTTTGTCTTGCCCATTCACCCTCTGAATGGCACACATACACAATCCATGTCTCAATTGTCTCAAGGCTTAAAAAGGCTTTAACCTGTCTCCTCCCCTTCATCTACACTGATTGAAGTGATTTAACAAGATTGAAGTGGATTCAATAAGGGATCATAGCTTTCACCTTGATTCACCTGGTTAGTCCATTGAAAGAGTAGGTGTTCCTAATGTTTTGTACACTCAGTGTTCATGCCCCAGGTAAATAATTGTCCTAAATGTATTTCAACTTGAAATATTTAAGTTGAACAAAAGTCACTTTCCTTTTTGTATATTTATTTTAAATGATATAATTACAAAATATTTAGTAAATACTGAGTGGAGTACATAATTATTAGTAATTTCACCCCTTGCAAAGTAATATAATCGAAAGTCATGTAAAACAGTATAATAAAAACACAACTTTACTGCACCACCAATTGGTTTGTATAATTAATTTCTAATTTAGACTCTGTATCTGAAATCCTTTCAAGTGCATAACAGTCATGACAAGGATGAACAAAACCCCATCTAGCCTGTACACTGATATACACTGGTATAAACATATTAGTCTGTGTGTGTGTTCAACAGGAGCCTAAGCTTCAGATAACACTAAGCCTTCCATATTCATTTGCAGTTCAAAATGGGCAGATATCGTATACATCCAGCCAACTACTAAACCAAGGTTTAGAGATCATAGCTTTCACCTGGATTCACCTGGTCAGTCTATGTCATGGAAACACTCAGTCTGATCTTCCTGGCAGCACCATCCGGTTCTCCTTACAGGCACAGAGAACTGAGTCAAAAACAAAGCACTTTAGAAGCCAACTCACTTAACCCAATCCCTTTCCAATCTCTGTACCTGTCCTTTAGACACATACACCATCTCACATTGACTCAACAACAGATGGCTTTCCGTATTGCTTATACAGTAAGTACGTAAGTAAGGAGTCTCTGGTGATTCTCGAGTCAGAGGAGCGTTCTTAATCAAAATCATTTTCAGCTTTGGGGCTGGCAGCTATAACTGGAATCCCAATGATGTGAAATGACAGGTTAGACCCTGTTGGCTCGAGAAAGCCATCAGATCATGTTGTATACATACAATATGACTCCAAGGAAACCAGCTGCCTCAAAATGTGTTTAGCATGGCAGCTCTCTCTTCCTACTGCCTTTCACCACAAGGCTTGTTGTAGTCATAACCTTAACTTTGAATGGCAGAAATGGAGAGGGTGATATCCTGACACTGGGCACAGCACAGCAGGTTACAGTGAGCCAAGCCTGTCTTATTTGAAGTGGAAAACCTCAGTGTTTCCACAATGGCACGTTGGTTCAATGGTGTGTGGCTTGAATGAGGCTTACGCTGGAGCTTTCTGGCTGCCCCTCACTGGAGTAAAAGCAGTGATTCACGTTAGAATGATGCCACCTGTCAGAAGACAATGATCTATACTGTATTTTGATATCTGTCTCCCCCGAGATCATTGTCCAAGGCCAAGACAAAGAGCACAGCTGCCAAGAGGGGTCTCATGTGGGAGACTATGATGTTGAGACGGCATCTTTGAATGGCAGGGAAGGCCAGATTCAAACTGGCCTGCTAAATATTTATGCATTTGTTTACTGCCTGCCCCCATGTCGAAGGTTTATGCTACTGTGTAAATACTACTGGGGTTTTGGTTGCCCAAGCTTCAGAAGCAGACAGTGGGGTGCAGTAGCAGGGGATAGCTGGAACACTGCTGGAGTGCAGGCATGAAGAGCTGAAAGCATGAGGGGTCAGGGGAAATATGCAGCAGGAATGTAGCCTTGCAACCCACTGCAACAGGGGGTGCTAGAAGCTGTGAAAACAGTGGTCACAAGCAGTTCAGGGGCCATATAATAATAATAATAATATGCCATTTAGCAGACGCTTTTATCCAAAGCGACTTACAGTCATGCGTGCATACATTTTTGTGTATGGGTGGTCCCGGGGATCGAACCCACTACCTTGGCGTTACAAGCGCCGTGCTCTACCAGCTGAGCTACAGAGGACATATCAGTGGACTAGAATTTATATTTGAGTCTGTGTTTATGTGGGCTATTACCTGCAATAATTCAATACTGTGTGTTCTGTGTGCAGGTGCTAAAGTTCCTCATCACTGTGACGGATTTCCTTTAAGGAATACCTGGGATAGGATAAAGTAATCCTTCTACCCCTCCCTTACCCCAACACCCCCCCACCCCCCCCCAAAAAAAATATATAAAAAAAATACACATTGTAAAGTGGTTATCCCACTGGCTATAAGGTGAATGCACCAATTTGTAAGTCGCTCTGGATAAGAGCGTCTGCTAAATGCCGTAAATGTAAATGAATATGGATTCTGGAGAGGTCCTTTTTTTTTTTTTTATGTGTAGATCCGCAATAAACCTCCTGGGGGGTGGGGCTGGTTTGGATATGATATAGCCTAACACAGAAGCATGTCTGTACTACGAAATATATTCCCAAAGAGATGTGTTCTCAAAATATTTTTTTTCTCTGTTAAGCTGTGTGCACTGAACTGACATGCATGATTGATCGAGCCGCATTCAAGTTGCGAGAGTCATAGGGAGCGAAACATGTATTCTGACAAGCAGTTATTCAGACCCGTCGCCAGACCTCAGTCTTAAGGGGGGCATATGAAATGCATGGGAGGGCAGGGCACAATTATTATTAGCCTACAGTACGTATATTTAATAATACATTCCCTCAAGGGGGGGCACAAGCATTTTTGGCGGCGGGCCCGGCCCCCTATGGCCCGCCCATAGCGACAGGTGTGCAGTTATTGCACATCAATTCATAATGCAATCGCGGGAAAACACTTTTGAATGAAATTTTGGCTTTTGTAAAAAAAGAGGGTGTTCCCAGTTTTCAATTGATACCACTTTGACTTTACTCCATCATTTCTTTACTCCTTCAATTGTGCGAGTGGCATCGTTTTACAAACTCAGTTACAACCGGAGTTTCAACCATGGTTTAGGAGCAGCTGCGCAACAGCAGTGATGGTTTGTTCGCGAACAAACGGCTCTTTTTGAACAGCCCTTTTTGGTGAACGTCGGGAACCGAATCGCATATGTGAAAGAGCCCTTTATTTGCCTCCCTGATTGCATACTGTTACTATTGCTTTTTGAGCTCCAGACATCGATTAGCTGCAGATCAATTATAAAAACATTCTCTGAAGATGGTAATTCCTCAGTGCAGGAACAATATAGTGAGGAGAGAGCCTCATTCAAGTCCACGCTAATTTTTTCAGTGCGTTAAATTTAGTCCCAAAAAAATGTGTAGGCCATCTAATAATTTGGTTAGGTACAAATGTATTTCAACTCAAATGTCACGATCTGACATAATGGTAGGCAACGTTATAGTCTTTAAATTAGAGATTTAAATTGTTTTCATGGTTTTAGGTCCATTTCTAAGCATTACTGAACGAAGAGCTGTTTGGGAGCCAAATTAACGGCTCTTTTAGGTGAAAGGAGACAAATGATCCGGCTCACAGAAAAGACTCGGAATGTCCATCACTACGCAACAGAGCTCAAAGTGGACAATGCATCTTAAAAGGGCAATGACATACTTTGTAATAATATTAACAAACAAAAAATCTAATTTTTCTGGTGAGTAATAATTACTAAATATTTTTATATTTATAATAAAATAATAACAATAATAAATAATAACAATCAAGAAGTTTTGTCCAATGAGGTAAATGCAGGTGGACAAACCCCATGCTTCAGTCTATGTAAATTTTATATCCACTATGCTGCATCAGTTGGGCTACAGATGATAATGCTTATTGCTGATCGCACATCTGATAATATAGACCATGCATAGCTGTATGCATGGTCCAATATGTTAAAATAATTTTAACATCATTTTGACCAATATGTTTTTGGGCTAATTTCTGGAGGTGGAAATTATATTTTAGATGGTGTCAGCATCATTTTATTTTAATGCTGCATATTCTAAGAAAGGTTCGAATCTCACCTTTCTGAACAAAAATATAAACTAAATGCATTAGGCCCTAATCTATGGATTTCACATGACTGGAAATACAGATATGCTTCTGTTGGTCAAATAAAAATAAAAAGTAGGGGCGTGGATCAGAAAACCAGTCAGTACCACCATTTGCCTCATGCAGCATGACACATCTCCTTCGCATAAAGTTGATCAGGCTGTTGATTGTGGCCTGTGGAATGTTGTCCCGCTCTTCAATGGCTATGCGAAGTTGCTGGATATTGGCGGGATCTGGAACACGCTGTTGTACACGTCGATCCAGAGCATCCCAAACATACTCAATGAGTGACATGTCTGGTGAGAATGCAGGCCATGGAAGAACTGGGACATTTTCAGCTTCCAGGAATTGTGTACAGATCCCTGTGACATGGGGCTGTGTATTATCATGCTGAAACATGAGGTGATGGCAGCGGATGAATGGCACGACAATGGGCCTCAGGATCTCGTCACGGTATCTCTGTGCATTCAAATTGCCATTGATAAAATGCAATTGTGTTTGTTGTCCGTAGCTTATGCCTGCCCATACCATAACCCCACCATGGGGCACTCTGTTCACAACGTTGGCGTCAGCAAACCGCTCGTCCACATGATGCCATACACGCTATCTGCCATCTGCCCGGTACAGTTGAAACCGGGATTCATCCGTGAAGAGGACACTTCTCCAGCGTGCCAGTGGCCATCGAAGGTGAGCATTTGCCCACTGAAGTCAGTTACGACACCGAACTGCATTCAGGTCAAAACCCTGGTGAGGATGACGAGCACGCAGAGAAGCTTCCCTGGTTTCTGGTTTCTGACAGTTTCCGCAGAAATTCTTTGGTTGTGCACATCCAGAGTTTCATCAGCTGTCCGGTGGCTGGTCTCAGATGATCCCGCAGGTGAAGAAGCTGGATTTGGAGGTCCTGGGCTTGCGTGGTTACACCTGGTCTGCGGTTGGACGTACTGCCAAATTCTCTAAAATGATGTTGGAGGCGGCTTATGGTAGAGAAATGAACATTCAATTCTCTAGCAACAGCTCTGGTGGATATTCCTGCAGTCAGCATGCCAATTGCATGCTCCATCAACTTGAGACATCTGTGGCATTGTGTTGTGTGACAAAACTTCACATTTCAGAGTGTCCTTTTATTGTCCCCAGCACAAGGTGCACCTGTGTAATTAATTGTCATGCTGTTTAATCAGCTTCTTGATATGCCACACCTGTCAGGTGGATGGATTATCTTGGCAAAGGAGAAACGCTCACTAACAGGGATGTAAACAAATTTGTGCACAACATTTTAGCGAAATAAGCTTTTTCTGCATATTGAACATTTCTTTGATCTTTTATTTCAGCTCATGATACATTGGACCAACACTTTACATGTTGCGTTTGTATTTTTGTTCAGTATATAATAAAAACCATGAGCTGGCGCACACCCAATAAATTACTGGGAGCTTGTATATAGAGTGCGACTCTCTTTATTTATTTTTATAGTGTTTAGTGTTTATACATTTTTTCTCAGGAAGGACTAAGCAAGGGGACTGGAATTGGCCAAATTCGCAGTTTAATATATTTTACATTTTAGTCATTTAGCAGACGCTCTTATCCAGAGCGACTTACAGTTAGTGAGTGCATACATTTTTCATACTGGCCCCCCGTGGGAATATATGTACAAAATGATCCTCTTTCCCTAAAAGCATGACAGTCATGACTTTCTTACATGAAAGGGGAGGTTAACTTGGCCCGAGACAATCGATCTGAGATCGACTTAAGTTTCAGTCATGGGATTTATTTTTGCTTTAACCCCTGTGTTAAGTGTATGCTTACAGTATGTGGATGAATTCGAAATTCTGTCTACACTAAACTGTTTTTAGTAGGCTACATTGTGATTTGTGATTTAGCACTGTTTGGAAGAACATTGGATATGATATGCCAAGACAGTGATTTCACTGGTGCCCTCCGCTGACTTGTTTATGTTCATCTCAAGGGGCCTATTATCAGGCCAGGCAGACAGAAGCAGATTGGCAGAGAAATACAGAGTGGAAAAGCACTTTTCTAAACAAACAGACAAGTGTGAGGGAAGATATGTTTATCTGAGGGGGTGGGGGGGATTGTTGGATCTCTGGACCTCATTTTATATGTCTATAAAGGATGAAGATATATGGCATCTAGCCTATAGGCTATGTGTTGTCAAGCAGGGTAACTGACCCAACAGCCTTTAGTTTCCTCTTCTGTATCCTCCGGAACTTGTTCTAATCGGAAGGAATCTGCTGCTTCCGTGTTTAATAATACCGTTCCTGATGACTTTAATCAGAATACTCTAGTATAGCATTTCCAGAAAACTTTTCCAGAAAACTGGCGAGATTCCCATATTTCGGGTGTAGTGAGGCTCCAGTTACGAGGAAGTTGATATTCCGGTCCACACAAAATGCCACATCCCTTTCTCTTCAGTGCTGGGCCCTAACCTGAGGCAATGATCACGCTGGTCTGCTGGTCCACATTCACTCTCTTTTAGCACCATGCTTTGAACGACGGCATGAAAGAGGGAAAGAAAGGAAATCCAGCGTGTAATCAACGTTTCTATCTCTAGAGTAGAGTTTCCTGTTAAAGAGACTTTTTACAGCCACTAAATGTGCCTATAATGGTGTTAATAACCACATTGCTTATTAACAACCTTTAGTGCTAGGGAGACATTAAGCCAATAGTGAGGAGAAGGGGATGGGGGGGTATACAGTACATAATCTGCATCCGACCCACACCCGGCACTATAATATTGGGACCGCAGCGCAACCCGCCGTAAGGAGAGACCGCTATCGCAACCCAACCATGTCTGCGTAGAATTGAACCACGACCAATTCGCTAACCGCTAATATCATAAATATTATAACAGCCAGTAGCCTACACTTTCCCATGAATGTGCCTAGTTTGTGCCACTATCAAATGGCAGTAAAATGACTTGATATGAAAAAGGTTGAGAATCCCTGTGATAGCCTAAGCAGTTGTGATAAATCTCATGTTGTGATTTAATAGTAATTCACAAGTATAATGCTGGGGAAAATGTATCTTTGAATTTCTCTTAGAAACTATGCTGTGATGACAAATCATGGCAAGGCCTCAAAACACAAGCCGCCTGGAAAGACGTCTGGTTCGGGAGGCCCTTAACATCAATTTTTTTCCAAGGTGCTCAAACTGCCCCAGCTGTTTCTCTCTGTTGTATGGCAACATTTTATCACACCCATTATTCATGGCTTGACTTCTTCAAAGCCAAGCTCTACTACATCTTCACCTGGCTCAGAACATCTGTCACATGAAAACATGAGGCGGTAGTCAGAAATTTTTTCCTATGGGACTGAATTATCAGTACCATGGTAGCCCTATAAAGTATTTTGTCACCGTTTTTTGGGTGGATGCTGAAACTGATAGTAACAGGGTTTGTACTCCACCTCAAACGTTGAGTGACTGGAGACATGGGTTGGACATGGATAGAAAGGATTCTAATGCCTTTTAATGGATATACAGTATGTGTATCATTAATGCAGCTCTGTAGCTGTTCAGTGCCTTACAGCAGGTGTCAAAGTCATTTTGCCAATGGGGCCATTTCTGTAAAGCCAAATGCTAGGAGGACTGCATGTTGGTGATGGAAAAACATTGTTAAACGTTTATGTAGCCTATAAACAGTGCATTCGGAAAGGCTTCAGACCCCTTCACCTTTTCCACATTTTGTTACGTTACAGCCTTATTCTAAAATCGATTAAATAAATAAAAATCCTCATCAATCTACACACAATACCCCATAATGACAAAGCAAAAACTGGTTTTTAGAAATTTCTGCTAATTTATTGAGAAAAAAAAACAGATACCTTATTTACATAAGTATTCAGACCCTTTGCTGTGAGACTTGAAATTGAGCTCAGGCGCATCCTGTTTCCATTGATCATCCTTGAGATGTTTCTACAACTTGGTCGGAGTCTACCTGTGGTAAATTCAATTGTTTGGACATGATTTGGAAAGGCACACACCTGTCTATATAAAGGTCCCACAGTTGACAGTGCATGTCAGAGCAAACACCAAGCCATGAGGTCGAAGGAATTGTCCGTAGAGCTCCGAGACAGGATTGTGTCGAAGCACAGATCTGGCGAAGGGTACCAAAACATTTCTGCAGCATTGAAGGTCCCCAAGAACACAGTGGCCTCCATCATTCTTAAATGGAAGAAGTTTGGAACCACCAAGACTCTTCCTAGAGCTGGCCGCCTGGCCAAACCTAGCAATCGGGGGAGAAGGGCCTTGGTCAGGGAGGTGACCAAGAACCTGATGGTCACTCTGACAGAGCACCAGAGTTCCTCTGTGAAGGTGGGAGAACCTTCCAGAAGGACAACCATCTCTACAGCACTCCACCAATCCTAGTGTGGTGTATTGGGGTTGTGCCACAGAGCATTATGGGGCTTCTATGTGTTGAGAAGCTTAGTGAGTTTGTGACATATTGGATAGAGCTTGAGATTGAGAGTGAAGAGTGATAGTTGATCATATTATTCAATTCAAATTTCACAGAACAAAAATATAAACGCAACATGTAAAGTGTTGGTCCCATGTTTCATGAGCTGAGGAGTATTTCTGTCTATAATAAAGCCCTTTTGTTTGGAAAAACTCATTCTGATTGGCTGGGCCTGGCTCCCCAGTGGGTGCGCCTATGCCCTCCCAGGCCCGACCATGGCTTCGCCGTTGCCCAGTCATGTGAAATCCATAGATGGGGCCTAAATCCATAGATAGGGCCTAATGCATTTATTGAAATTGACTGATTTCCTTATGAACTCTAACTCAGTTAAATCTTTGAATGTTGGAGGAGGTAGATTGTGTATTGTTTTCTTGGTTTTAGAACTTAATTTTGCCTTGCTAACTTTAGTAGCAGCTACCAGAGTGCAGTTTTCTCAGCCAGAATGGCTAGCTAATGCTAACAACAATGTAGTGGATTTTGTGTTGAAGAACCCCTTTCATCGGGAATTGCCCCGCTACTCTGGGACCTATGGTGCCACCAGTCTGCTCGCAGTTGTCAGTTATCGTCAGGTATGTGGATGATCAGGGCTGTATTCAGGAACGTTTATGGGCTACTTTGATGTGTCAAGTGGGTGAGATGCGCAATCTGTTTGACTTTGTGAATTCTGAGACTTCTGAGTTTAACTTCATGGAGAAACTTGTTGCCCAAACCTATGATGGCGCTGCTGGTATGGAATGTATCTGCTATTTGTATTTACAGTTAAGTCCTCTCCTGTTTCCTGATTTAAGAGGTGATCTCCACTCCAGTACCAGTGTCAACTCTCTCCTGAGATTAATTGAAGCCATGTCTCATGTGCTCTCTCATCCAAAGGCACATTGAATGTTTCCTCTACAAGCACTGTGAGTAGACCTGTCCATTTTCTCTCATTACTGTATGTAGAGTCAAACACATACACAATCACATTATTATGTGACACTCTGGCTCCGGGACTTTTGTATTTGAGCCAGGGTGTATTTGTTTTGTGGGGTTTTGTTGTGGGGTTTTGTTGTATAGGGTGTATTCGTTTGGTTGTGTTTTGGGTGAGTTATTTGTAGTGTCGTGTGACTCCCAATCGGAGGTAACGAGTGTCAGCTGTCGGCTCGTTATCTCTGATTGGGAGCCATATTTAAACTGTTTGTGTTCTCATGTGGGTTGTGGGTTTTTGTTCCTGTTTAGTCATTGTCACTATTGGACTTCACATTCGTCGCTTTGGTTTGTTGTTTTTGGTTGCTTTAAGTAAATAAAGTCAACATGTTCTTTTCACTCGCTGCGCCTTGGTCTCCTTCACTCCTCGACGAACGTGACAGAAAAACCCACCGTAAAAAGGACCAAGCAGCGTGTCAAGCGGCAACAGGACCTACCTACACAGGATTTATGGACGCCTATCAAGGATTCATGGACATGGGAGGAGATACTGGATGGAAAGGGTCCTTGGGCACAACCGGGAGAATATCGCCGCCCTCGTGAAGAGCTGGAGGCAGCTAAAGCCGAGAGGAGGTGGTATGAGGAGGCAGCACGGAGTCGAGGCTGGAAGCCCGTGGGTACTACCCAAAAATTTCTTGGGGGGCTTAAAGGGAGTGTGGCGAAGTCAGGTAGGAGACCTGCGCCTACTCCCTGGACTTACCGTGGAGAGCGAGAGTACGGGCAGACACCGTGTTACGCAGTAGAGCGCATGGTGTCTCCTGTACGCAGGCATAGCCCGGTTCGGTACATTCCAGCTCCACGTATCGGCCGGGCTAGATTGAGCGTTGAGCCGGATGTCATGAAGCCGGCCCAACGCATCTGGCCACCAGTGCGTCTCCTCGGGCCGGCTTACATGGCACCAGCCTTACGCATGGTGTCCCCGGTTCGCCCACATAGGCCGGTGCGGGTTATTCCACCTCCCCGTACTGGTCGGGCGACGGGAGCATCAACCCGGGTAAGGTTGGGCAGGCTCAGTGCTCAAGGGGCCAGTAAGCCTGCACGGTCCGGTATTTCCGGCGCCACCTCCCCGCTCCAGTCCAGTACCACCAGTGCCTACACCACGCACTAGGCTTCCTGTACGTCTGCAGAGCCCTGTGTCTCCTCCACGCACTAGCTGTATGGTGCGTGTCTCCAGCCTTTTTCCCACCAGTGCCTACACCACGCACCAAGCCTCCTGTGTGTTCCCGAGTCCTGTGCGTCCTGTTGCTGCTCTCCGCACTAGGCCTTATGTGCGTCCCCCAGGGTCCAGCATGCCCTGTTCCTGCTCTCCGCACTAGGCCTTATGTGCGTCCCCAGGGTCCAGCATGCCCTGTTGCTTCTCCCCGCACTAGCCCTGAGATGCGTGTCCTCAGCCCGGTACCTCCAGTTCCGGCACCACGCACCAGGCCTACGGTGCGCCTCAGACGGCCAGAGTCTGCCGTCTGCCCAACGGGGCCTGAACTGCCCGTCTGCCCTAAGGCGCTTGAACTGGCCATCTGTACTGAGCCGGCAAAGCCGCCCGTCTGCCATGAGCCTTCAAAGCCGTCCGCCAGACCGGAGCCGCTAGAGCCTTCCGCCAGACAGGATCAGCCAGAGCCTTCCGCCAGACAGGATCAGCCAGAGCCTTCCGCCAGCCATGAGCAGCCAGATCCGTCAGCCAGCCATGAGCAGCCAGATCAGTCAGCCAGCCACGAGCAGCCAGATCCGTCAGCCAGCCGAGCAGCCAGATCCGTCGGCCAGCCGCGAGCAGCCAGATCCGTCAGCCAGCCATGAGCAGCCAGATCCGTCGGCCAGCCATGAGCAGCCAGATCCGTCGGCCAGCCATGAGCAGCCAGATCCGTCGGCCAGCCATGAGCAGCCAGATCCGTCAGCCAGCCATGAGCAGCCAGATCCGTCAGCCAGCCATGAGCAGCCAGATCCGTCAGCCAGCCATGAGCAGCCAGATCCGTCAGCCAGCCATGAGCAGCCAGATCTTTCAGCCAGCCATGAGCCGTCCAGCCAGGATCCGCCAGAGCCGTCCAGCCAGGATCCGCCAGAGCCAGCCAGCCAGGATCCGCCATTGAGTCCGGTGCTGTCCCTTAGCCCGATGCTGCCCCTTATCCTGGTGCTGCCTCTTAGCCCGGTGCTGCCCCTAAATCCAGGTGGGGTAAGTTGGAGGGTGGTCATGTGGAGGAGGCTAGGGAAGCGGGTGGTGACTAAGGTGGGGTGGGGACCACGACCAGGGCCAGAACCGCCACCGTGGACAGACGCCCACCCAGACCCTCCCCTAGACTGTATGCTGGTGCGCCCGGAGGTCGCACCTTTAGGGGGGGGTACTGTGACACTCTGGCTCCGGGACTTTTGTATTTGAGCCAGGGTGTATTTGTTTTGTGGGGTTTTGTTGTGGGGTTTTGTTGTATAGGGTGTATTCGTTTGGTTGTGTTTTGGGTGAGTTATTTGTAGTGTCGTGTGACTCCCAATCGGAGGTAACGAGTGTCAGCTGTCGGCTCGTTATCTCTGATTGGGAGCCATATTTAAACTGTTTGTGTTCTCATGTGGGTTGTGGGTTTTTGTTCCTGTTTAGTCATTGTCACTATTGGACTTCACATTCGTCGCTTTGGTTTGTTGTTTTTGGTTGCTTTAAGTAAATAAAGTCAACATGTTCTTTTCACTCGCTGCGCCTTGATCTCCTTCACTCCTCGACGAACGTGACATATTACACATACATTATTTTACTCCTTGCTTGGACTAACTCATTCTTAGCTCTTTTGTCTGTGTAGTGTGTTGTGTTATTGTTTTTTGTCTTCCTAGTCAAATCCTGTCCTGCCCTCAATGGAAGAGTTGAGTTGTTCTCCAACACCATCCATCCATGATGAGCCTGTCCTGCACTGAAGTCTATGAACACCTCAACCCCTGTCCTACACTGAAGTCAAGCCTCTGAACACCTCAACTCATGCCTCATACCCTCATTCAATCACTGCTGTGATTCCTTCCCAACACTGTGTAAGTAGCCCTCTCATTCCCATTCCCCGTAATGTTGTACTATAAATGTCTTTATTAAATGCTTTAGGTAAAAATAATTAGTCTTTGATGATTTTTGAAACGCGTTCTTGTCTCCGTGCGCTCCGCTCCTATACTCTGGGTCTCCCATCCTCCTCAATTTTTCAAGTCACCAGCCTCCACTGACTTACTTAACCCAATAATCTGCCAATTGCCTTGACTGCATTAACAAGCAGTTTATACAAGTGGGGGCCTAAAATGTCCCTTGAGCCTCATGTCTGACTCATGCTCTAGAGTCCAGAGCCTCTCTATACAATGGTCACACCCCATAGTGGAATGGAGAATAATGATGGCTTGTTGACTGTTTGGGTGGGCTCTGGCAAATTTTTCAAACTGGATCCTTTTCATCTGCCTGATGGGAATATTACATCTACAAATGAATAAATAAATACATTATTATTATTATTTTTATATTTTTATTTTTTTTCCACCTTAATTTAACCAGGTAAGCCAGTTGAGAACAAGTTCTCATTTACAACTGCGACCTGGCCAAGATAAACCAAAGCAGTGCGATTAAAAACGACATTTTCATCTGCCTTGATGATGAAGGTGTTTCTATAAAGCAATAAAAACCTCTCATTACCTTTCTCTGTCTTCAGGATTATGCATTAAATGTTGAACTTAACCATAAGTGTGCCGTCACCAATCTACCTGTCATCCCCACATGAGTATAGCTGGTCCAGCTTTCCAAAACTGTACTTTCCACCTGATGTCACTTACCAGCCGAGACAGCAGACGCACGTAGACACGACATCATATTGCCATGGAGACTGGAGAGTGAGCCCTAGGAAGAGCTCCATCCTTCCCTATCTCCAGCCCCCTCCTCTTTCCTAGTCGGAAAACCGACGGAGCAAGGAGTGTGGGCATACAGTATGAATGGATCCTGAGGAGTCCCCAGGCTACTGCTGTCTTATGAGGTGCGAGAGAGGTACGCGAGGAGCGCTTTAGTGCAGCCCTTAACCCACACTGTCACTTAACAGCCGCGGCTGCAGAAGGCCCGCCACGCGCTCCGTGGCAGGTGGCCTGCACACCAGCGTTTTATGACCAGAGGAACACCTGCTTTCTAACAGTGAGCTGGGTCTGGCCTGGCACTGCGTGGCGTGTCAGCCCATTGGACCTCGTTAAAGAGGGTGTTAGGGCGGGCTGGACGCCACTGACCAAAGTTCCATGCTGTTCCTAGAACCTTCTGTGAACCTCCCTTCTCTCTTTCCTACTCCTTTCATTTTTCACCTCCAGAACAATAAAAAAGGAATGTAATATATCTATAAAATGACTAAGGCTGGAAGGTTTAGTCGTTGACAAATTGTTCCTGTTTCGGAAAACCATTTGGTTTCCTTAGTTCCAGGGTAAAGCTGGTCATCTCTGAGCTTGTTTGTTCTTTACCAAATATTTCACAGTGTCAGGAGTTTGACTTCAGGAGTTGACTTCAGTAAACAGTACGTGCTTGTGCATGCCTGCGTGTTTTCTTTCACAGAACAGACTGAACATTCACCCAAGTGAAGTGTACGTGTCATGTTGGTTCCATCTCTGGTGCATCTGTAGAACATTACATTCCTGCTCTGTCACATTTAGAGCTTAGGTGTTTAGAAATGTAAATATGTAAATCAGCCCGTTACACTGTGACATCTTAAGTCCACTCTGTCCGTCCTTCCTCTCTGTCCACCACAGCAAAGCATAGCCAGATGCTGCTGCTGCAGGTTCAAGGACTGTCCTGACCCGTCCGCAGGGACCGGTCGTGTGTCCTAAGCAAACAATTCCTAAGAAAAGTGTAAAACAACACATTTCAGTGCACCTATCTGGTGTATGTGACAATAGATGGGTTAGCTGACAACGTCACAAAAACGATGTACACGCTTCAATGGGGCAGAAGTGTGTGTGTTGTTGTGATTCTGGAAGGCCAGATAGTGATTCTGGAAGGCCAGATAGCTAGCAACAGTTACAAGAAACTGCCATGTGGTGGATCGTAGGTGGCCTGTTTCAGCTAGTTTTATCTTGTTCTTGATACCATGTCTTGTTTTGAGGTGTATTGAATGATGCTAACGTCTATGCTAATATCGCTCAAATGCGCAAGCTAGCTAACCAACAACTGTAACGATGTATTTGAGAGACAACAAGTGCTCATTGTGCAAATGTATTTATTTTCAATAAACATTTGAGACGAAATCTAGATAACATGTTGTCAACAATGTAAGCCAACCCTGTTTTGCCACATAGTTGAGCACGCGTCGGTTTTGTTGCTACAACCAACACATCTTCTTGAAAAATCTATAAAAACTTGTGTAGGTGTGTTAGAGGGAGATGAAGAGTAAAGTGTGTGTGTCTGTGCATGCATGTGGTTGTCTAGGTGTGTTTTTGTGTGCGTTTGCGTGTGTTATTAGTGGTTATATTAGTTAGTATTTTTCTTTCATTACGGTTTGTGTGTCTGTGTTTAATGACCAGCCTCTTCCTTCTGCATTCTTTAGAACATTCCTCTTTCCATCTGGAAGAGGAGCTGCTTCCCATCAAAACTACTGCTTTACACATCAAAGCTCACCCGTGTCCCTCTGTGCACCCTCTTTCTCTCTGTCTCTCTTTCACTCTCACACATACAACATTTTCTCTCACACTCAGACTCACAATACCACATATTGGTATCTTTCAACAGCTTCATTAATCTATAGCTACAAGGCTACACTGGTAGGTAATGCATTTTAATCAGTTAAATGTAACTAAATGTAATTTACGTAATCCCCAAAGTAATTATTTATCATGGTATGGCCATAAACAATAACTAGTAATGCTGCATATTCTAAGAAAGGTTCAAATCTCACCTTTCTGGTTAATATAGTTATAAATTGCTGAGGTGTAGTCACTTTTGAGGACACAAGCTCAACTACACAGTACAAATATGATAAAAATATCAAGATTTTTATGATGAATTTCCAATTCAACAAATGGTATGAATAAGGCTTGAAATGACATATGCTTTCTAAATATAGTATAATCAAATAATAAAACGACTAACTGTACGATTTTACTTTCCTTATAACTGTAATATACTTTCCTTATAACTGCAATATACATAAAAAGGTCTCTCTTGATCAAAACATCTGACTCCACCACTGTAAACGTCGCACAGAGCTCTAGCTCCGTGAACTCGTTAGGAACTCGCCTTTTATCTCATATTAATCTTGTCCGTCTATGACAAACAGAAAGTAGTTTTTGTTTAAAATCTATGAATTATTTTAGATTACTTTGATAAAGTTGGCTATAAATGTATCTTTGAATGTGCTAGAGTGACAAAACCAATCTCGCCTGCTGAGCTACGATGTAAGGATTGCGGGCATGTATCAGTGGCTATGACGTAGGGTTCAGCCAGGAGTTGATGGTCAGTCGGAAGAGCGAATGAAATAGTAGGAGGGACATCTAAGCTTCAAGTGGTGTTAGATTTCACATCCTACTTCACACAGGCAGAAGATATATATTCCTGTGTCCATGAGAACCAAGGCTACTGCTCAATGCAAGCCATTTCGATCTACGGTGTCCATAGATCGATATATAAGTGACAATCACGGTCGGAAGCAGTACCAGAACCAGGCAGGTCCCCTAAACAGGGGACTTTACGTTAAAGTATTGCCAAAGTGGGCCATGAAATTGGAAGATTAATGATGAAGCAACATTGATTGTTTTTAAATGATGAAGCAACATAGATTGTTTTTAAATGATGAAGCAACATTGATTGTTTTTAAATGTTAAAGCAACATTGATTGTTTTTAAATGATGAAGCAACATTGATTGTTTTTAAAAGGGAGAGCCTCTAATGAATGCCACAGGTTTCACAAAAGTAGATAACTGTAAAAGCATGATATCTCTGAAGTACAGTTGTCAGAATGGTGTATGTAGGTGAGTGGAAGGAATCAAGCGCAGGCACCAGGATGACTTCAACCGTTTAGTAATGTTCACCAAAACACGAGAACAAACGAGTCGCCAACCCAACCGGGTGGCGCAAACAATTACGCACAAAAACACAGTGCGTCAAAAACAAGAAAAGCGCACACAGTGCGAGCTCTCGGTAAAACACAACGAGAGAAATACAATACACTATACAGAGGTAGGCTGACAATCAACAATCACGCATAACACCTGACCCAAACAAACAAACTAAATAAGGGGAACAATCAAGACACAAATAAGGGACAGGTGTTATGAACAGACAAAACCAAATGAACAAGAAACATAGAATGGTGGCAGCTAGTACTCCGGAGACGACGACCGCCGAAGTCCGCCCGAACAAGGAAGAGGAGCAGCCTCGGCCGAAACCGTGACAGTACCCCCCTTGACGCGCGGCTCCAGCCGTGCGCCGACCCGAGCTCGAGGACGACCCGGACGACGCGGAGCAGGGCGCGCAGGATGACCCCGATGGAAATCGGTCAGTAGGGACTGGTCTAACACGTCCCTCCTTGGCACCCAGCACCGCTCCTCCGGACCGTACCCCTCCCACTCCACGAGATATTGAAGACCCCCCATCCGGCGTCTAGAATCCAGGATGGACCTCACGGTGTACGCCGGAGCCCCCTCGATGTCCAACGGGGGCGGAGGAGTCTCCTCAATCTCAAAGTCCTGGAGTGGACCAGCTACCACCGGCCTGAGGAGAGACACATGGAACGAGGGGTTAATATTCTTGTAGTCAACAGGTAGTTCTAACCTATAACTCACCTCGTTCAATCTCCTCCAGGACTTTAAACGGCCCCACAAACCGCCCGACCCAGCTTCCGGCAGGGCAGGCGGAGGGGCAGGTTTCTGGTTGAGAGCCAGACTCGATCTCCAGGTGCGTACACTGGCCCCTCACTGCGGTGTAGGTCGGCGCTCGTCTTTTGTCGACGTATGGCACGCTGCAAATGGACGTGTGCAGCGTCCCACGTCTCCTCCGAGCGCCGTACCCACTCATCCACAGCGGGGCCTCGATCTGGCTCTCATGCCACGGTGCCAGCACCGGCTGGTACCCTAACACACACTGAAAAGGGGTTAGTTGGGTGGAGGAGTGGCGAAAGAGAGTTCTGTGCCATCTCGGCCCAGGGCACATATCTCGCCCACTCCTCCGGCCGGTCCTGACAGTATGACCTCAGAAACCTACCCACATCCTGGTTGACACGTTCAACCTGCCCATTACTCTCCGGGTGGTAACCCGAGGTAAGGCTTACCGACACCCCCCAACCGTTCCATAAATGCCCTCCACACTCTAGAGGTGAACTGGGGGCCTCGGTCAGACACTATATCCTCGGGTACCCGTAATGCCGGAAGACATGAGTGAACAGAGCCTCTGCGGTCTGTAGGGCCGTGGGTAGACCCGGCATGGGAAGGAGACGACAGGCCTTCGAGAACCGATCCACAACGACCAGGATGGTAGTATTTCCCTGTGAGGGGGAAGGTCGGTAACAAAATCCACCGAGAGGTGGGACCAGGGTCGTTGTGGAATAGGCAGGGGTTGTAACTTACCCCTGGGCAAATGTCTGGGCGCCTTACACTGGGCACACACCGAACAGGAGGAGACATAAATCCTCACATCCCTAGCTAACGTTGGCCACCAGTACTTCGTGCTAAGGCAGTGCACTGTCCGGCCGATACCCGGATGGCCAGAGGAGGGGGACGTATGAGCCCAACAAATGAGACGATCGCGTATCTCGAGCGGAACGTACGTCCGACCCACAGGACACTGAGGAGGACTCGGGTCGGTGCGTAACGCCCGCTCGATCTCACCATCAACCTCCCACACCACCGGAGCAACCAGACAAGACTCCGGTAGTATGGGCGTGGACTCAACTGACCTCTCCTCTGCGTCATACCGCCGGGACAGAGCATCTGCCTTCCCGTTCTGGGACCCAGGGATGTATGTGATCTTAAACACAAACCGGGCCAGGAACATAGTCCAACGAGCCTGGCGAGGATTCAGTCTCCTAGCTGCCCGGATGTACTCCAGGTTACGATGGTCAGTTTGAATAAGGAAAGGGTGTTGAGCCCCCTCGAGCCAATGCCGCCACACCTTTAGGGCCTGTACTACGGCTAACAGCTCCCTGTCTCCTACGTCATAATTCCGCTCCGCCGGACTGAGGCTTCTTTGAGTAGAACGCACAGGGACGGAGTTTAGGTGGAGTGCCAGAACGCTGGGAAAGAACGGCCCCTATCCCGGCCTCTGACGCGTCCACCTCTACTTGGAACGGTAAGGAGGGATCCGGATGCGCCAACACCGGCGCCGAGGTAAACAGGTCCTTCAGTCTCCCAAATGCCCTGTCCGCCTCAGCTGACCACCGCAAGCGCACGGACCCCCCTTTAACAGAGACGTGATGGGAGCTGCCACCTGTCCAAAACCCCGGATAAACCTCCGGTAGTAATTCGCAAAACCCAAGAACCGTTGCACCTCCTTCACAGTGGTTGGGGTCTGCCAATTACGCACAGCTGACACCCGGTCTACCTCCATCTTCACCCCTGACGCAGATAACTGGTAACCCAGAAAGGAGACCGACTTCTGGAAAAACAGACATTTCTCTGCCTTGACATATAGGTCATGCTCCAACAGCCTCCTCAATACTCGGCGCACCAGGGCTACATGCTCAGCACGGGTAGGACTATACACCAGAATGTCGTCGATGTACACAACCACTCCCTGTCCCTGCATGTCCCGGAAAATCTCATCAACGAAGGATTGGAAGACTGAGGGAGCATTCATCAACCCATATGGCATGACTAGATACTCGTAGTGCCCGGAAGTCGTGCTAAACGCTGTCTTCCATTCATCGCCCTTACGAATGCGCACCAAGTTATATGCGCTCCTAAGATCCAATTTTGTAAAGAACTGCGCACCGTGCAGTGACTCCGTCATAGTCGCAATCAGAGGAAGTGGATAGCTGTACTTCACTGTGATCTGATTGAGACCGCGGTAATCAATACACGGCCGCAGACCTCCATCCTTCTTCTTCACAAAAAAGAAACTTGAGGAAACGGGTGAAACGGAGGGCCGTATGTATCCCTGTCTAAGAGACTCAGAGATGTATGTCTCCATAGATCTTTTCTCCTCTTGAGACAAGGGATACACATGGCTCCGCGGGAGAGCTGCGCCTGACTGGAGATCTATCGCACAATCCCCCGTCTATGAGGCGGCAGCTGAGCAGCCCTAGTCTTACTGAACGCCAGTGCCAAATCCTCATACTCGGGGGGAATCTGCAGTGCTGGCATTAGATTCGGACTCTCCACCGAGGTCGCCCCTATGGAAACACCCAGACACCGCCCCTCACATTGAGCAGACCACCCTTTAAGAGCTTTCTCTCGCCACCCAATAATAGGGTCATGAGTCATCAACCAGGGAAGACCCAACACCACCGGATACGCAGGAGAGTCAATCAAATAAAGCTGAATTCTCTCCTCATGACCCTCCCGCGCCATCATCTGAAGTGGTGCTGTGACTTCCCTAATCAAACCAGACCCTAACGGACGGCTATCTAGGGCATGGACGGGGAAAGGCTTATCCACTGGAAGGAGGGGAATCCCTAACTCTAAACAGAACTGGCGATCTATAAAATTCCCAGCTGCGCCTGAATCTACCAGCGCCTTATGCTGGGAACGAGGTGCAACCTGTGGGAAACAAACAGGCAAGGTTAGGTGCACGACAGAAAGCTCTGGGTAAGCAGGGCGCCTACTCACCTGGGGGGACCCCCAATGCCTGACCTGCCATCTCCTCCCCTGGAGGACCCGCCCCAGCACCTAGCCGCAGTGTGCCCTCCACGACCACAGTTGGTGCAAGGGCCGGGTCCCCGTGGGCTCCTCCTCCTCCGTTCCCTAGCGCCCAGCACCCCCGAGCTCCATAGGACTCGGCTCGGAGGCGCTGGAGAGTGGAATGGGCGAACCCCCTCCGGGACGCCCACGGGTGGCGAGCAGGGTATCCAGCCGGATGGCCATGTCGACCAGTTGGTCGAAAGTCAACGACGTGTCCCTGCACGCCAACTCTCGCTGGACGTCCTCTCGGAGGCTGCAGCGGAAATGGTCAATAAGGGCCCGCTCATTCCACCCTGCATCAGCCGCTAGGGTCCGGAACTCTAAGGCAAAGTCCTGTGCGCTCCTCATCCCCTGTCGGAGGTAGAACAGACGTTCCCCCGCCGCCTTCCCCTTCTGGTGGATGGTCGAATACAGCACGGAAGCGGCGGGAGAACTCCGCATAGTTCGTAGTTGCGGCGTCCATTCTCCTCCACTCGGCGTTGGCCCACTCCAACGCCTTGCCGGTGAGACAGGAGATGAGGGCTGAGACGCTCTCGTGTCCCGAGGGCGCCGGGTGGACGGTGGCGAGGTAGAGCTCCACCTGCAGCAGGAACCCTTGACACCCGGCGGTGGAGCCGTCGTACGCCCTCGGGAGCGAGAGCCGAATCCCACTGGGTTCCGGAGATGACACTGGAGGGCTGACCGCTGGAGCTGGGTCGGTGTGTGGAGGTGTGGGAACCCCGCTGGTCTCCCATCGATGCAGCGTGGTCATCACCCTATCCAGAGCGTGACAGACCTGGTTCATGCGGTCCTCCTGACCTTGAAGACGTTCAGCCATATCAGCTGGTGGCGCGGTCGCTCCTGCTGATTCCATATTGTGATGCGTGATTCTGTCAGAATGGTGTATGTAGGTGAGTGGAAGGAATCAAGCGCAGGCACCAGGATGACTTCAACCGTTTAGTAATGTTCACCAAAACACGAGAACAAACGAGTCACCAACCCAACCGGGTGGCGCAAACAATACGCACAAAAACACAGTGCGTCAAAAACAAGAAAAGCGCACACAGTGCGAGCTCTCGGTAAAACACAACGAGAGAAATACAATACACTATACAGAGGTAGGCTGACAATCAACAATCACGCATAACACCTGACCCAAACAAACAAACTAAATAAGGGGAACAATCAAGACACAAATAAGGGACAGGTGTTATGAACAGACAAAACCAAATGAACAAGAAACATAGAATGGTGGCAGCTAGTACTCCGGAGACGACGACCGCCGAAGTCCGCCCGAACAAGGAAGAGGAGCAGCCTCGGCCGAAACCGTGACAACAGTATGTGGTTGCTTGCCCCCGTCCCCCTCCCCATGTAAAAATAGCAGCCTTTCTTCCTACTGCCCTGTCGTCAAGGGGATACCTAAGTATTTTAGTTTCACTCACATTGAAGGATGGCGTTTCTCTCTTCCTCCTTTCTTGTCTCTCTCTCACTCTCTCGCTCTCTCTTTGCCCCTTTTACCCCTAAATCTAGACCTATCCCTCCTCCACCTCTCCCCCCATCCATTTCCTATGTCCCTGATGTAGTCCTTGAAAAGGTGTTAAACTTCCAAGTCCCCATAAGGATCTCTGGAGCTAGTTAATCAATCCCTGCTTTGAACTCGTAAGAAAAATAAAATTCCAACAACCACAAGGATGGATAGTAAGTCCACATCTGATCTGTGTGCCTTGCTCTCTCTGGGTCATAGACTGACTGTTAGGTAGAGGTTTATCACTCTTCCAGCCTGCTGCTTGCCAAACAGGGGCAGGTGCTTCCTGTTTCCTAGGACTGGTGTTCTGAGACACGTATTTTCTCTCTCTCTCTCTCTTTTTTTTCTCTCCTTTTATTTGTTCTCCATCTCATGTAAGCACATGCATTGCCCATGTCACGCCCTCTCTTTTCCTGTACCTCTCATCGCTTTTACCACTTTCACACGCATGCTCTCACCAACAATATATTTCTCAGTCTCTCTCTCCATTTGTTTTGTCTTTAATGCCTTTGCTCCGCCACCCAAGCAACTCCTTCTTCACGTAGTGCCCCCTGGCAGCACTAGTGTAGCATAACATACTGTAAGAGCTGCACATAACTTTTAACTCTAGACTGAATGTTGGAATAATTGATGCAGTACCTGCACATTGTCAAAAAGTTTGGGAAAAGATCAAAAACCAAATTCATCGTATTTATTAAAACATGATACCCTAAAAGTCCAATAGTGCATCTTTAAACTGAAGTCATTAAAAAGCTGAAGACAGATAATGGTCCATAAATGTCATGGAACATCTATGCTTCTAGATTTATTGTAAGACACACAGACTGAATTAATGCATAGGAGAATGTCCCAAGAAGGAGGTTTAAGTTGGGTATGACTAACATCCTTTCTCCTACATGTTCTTGGGCAGGTGGTGAAGTCCGTGATGCTGTTCCCCACCATTGAACGCATGGCGGTGACCCCTCAGGGCAGGGTGTTGACCCTGGTGCCCATCTTCCTCTTCTGTCTGCTGCCTAAAGTGTTCTCTTCTATCCAGTAGTCACTTCCCCAATAAAACTCTGTCTGAATCTCATGTGGTGTTGCAGCACTGAATCAATTAATACACGTCAATTTATCCAGTCTTTTGAAAGAAGAAAAAATATATCTCAGTTTTGGCAAAGGAAGCCTACATTGCTGAAGCATCAGGAAATACAATGTTTGTAATTAGGTTTACATAAAGCAAAGATAATCCCAGCCGGGAGTGGCTGCCAAGAGGAGGCATATTTTACTGTCAGAGATTAGATATTATTTATTAGAACTTGTAGAATATATCCCCTCTTAATTTGCCAGATGATGGCTGGAGATTTGGGTGTGAGTGGAAGTAATTAAGATCGCTTCTAGGAGAAGGAGAAGAGCCGGCCGTCCCTCTTTACTGCATAGAGCGGAGGAAAGCTCAGCCTGGCTCGCTCTCTCTTTCTGTCGGATTTGAAGTGCGCTATGTTTTCCTCCTCCGTCTGTCCTCTGGGAAGGAAGAGATTGATGTTGTGGCGGCCCAAAGGCCAGTGCCAAAAAAAGCTCTCTACAGCCAAGTAGCCATGCTGTGTCTCAGCCTCAGAAGCCCCTTCCTTCTTTCTCCCTCAGTCTCTTCTATGAGGTCAGAAAGCCTCTTCTTTTTCTTGCCACTGCTGAGCATGTTTTGAATCATTAGCACTTCCCTTTAATTTGCTTTTGGAATATGTATTCCCTCATGGTCCTTTTTTGTTGTTGCGTTTTCCTGCTCAATTAATTATACTCTGACTAGTTAAAGAAGACGCTAAACATCCTCAATTCTTAATAGTTGTATACCTTTTTTCTAAAATAAAAATGTTCTTTGATTTCTAAAGGCAAGGTGGAATAGAGTTTCTCCTTATTGATTTTGCACTATTGAACATTGGCCCCTTTCTACAGATGGAAAGCTGTAGTGGTTCTCTGTCATGTGTGACATGTATAATAAATGGCCAGTTGACAGGCCTAATTAACAAAACATGTTGCGATTAGCTGGAACTTCCTGCGTACATTTCAGCGTTTATTTTTCCTGAAGTCCCTTGCAAGGAAGCGGAAAACGTTGATGTGTTGGTGCTGAAGGAGGGTTCTGGGTGCTCAGTAGCAGGCAGTCACAGACCGCCACCATTCTTACACGGCTTTGAAGGGATAGCCATAGCCTGAGCTCCATTTCCTAGCTTGTACTGCTCTAGACAATTGAGTGGACCATCAAGTGTATCCTAATGCTAATTATTATACAATAAGAAATTATATTGAATGTTGTTCACATTTTGTTTAAAATATTAATTTTATTTCTAACTAACTTTTTGTTACGTTACAGCCTTATTCTTAAATGGATTAAATAAATGTTTTTCTTCATCAATCTACAAGTGAAAACAGGTTGTTAGAAATGTTTGCAAATTTATTAAAAATTAAACATGGAAATACCTTACTTACATAAGTATTCAGAACCTTTGCGATGAGACTCGAAGTTGAGCTCAGGTGCATCCTGTTTCCATTGATCATCCTTGAGATGTTTCTACAACTTGGTTGGAGTCCACCTGTGGTAAATTCAATTGATTGGACATGATTTGGAAAGGCACACACCTGTCTATATAAGGTCCCACAGTTGACAATGCATGTCAGAGCAAAAACCAAGCCATGAGGTCGAAGGAATTGTCCGTAGAGCTCCGAGACAGGATTGTGTCGAGGCACAGATCTGGGGAAAGGTACCAAAACATTTCTGCAGCATTGAAGGTCCCCAAGAACACAGTGGCCTCCATCATTCTTAAATGGAAGAAGTTTGGAACCACAAAGACTCTTCCTAGAGCTGGCCGCCCGGCCAAACTGAGCAATCGGGGGAGAAGGGCCTTGGTCAGGGAGGTGACCAAGAACCCGATGGTCACTCTGACAGAGCTCCAGAGTTCCTCTGTGGAGATGGGAGAACCTTCCAGAAGGACAACCATCTCTGCAGCACTCCACTAATTAGGCCTTTATGGTAGAGTGGCCAGACGAAAGCCACTCCTCAGTAAAAGGTACATGACAGCCCGCTTGGAGTTTGCCAAAAGGCACCTAAAGGACTCTCAGACCATGAGAAACAAGATTCTCTGGTCTGATGAAACCAAGATTGAGCTCTTTGGCCTGAATGCCAAGCGTCACGTCTGGAGGAAACCTGGCACCATCCCTATGGTGAAGCATGGTGGTGGCAGCATCATGCTATGGGGATGTTTTACAGCGGCAGGGACTGGGAGACTAGTCAGGATCGAGGGAAAGATGAACGGAGCAAAGTGCAGAGAGATCCTTGAATTAAACCTGCTCCAGAGCGCTCAGGACCTCAGACTGGATTCACCTTCCAACAGGACAACGACCCTAAGCACACAGCCAAGACAACACAAGAGGGGCTTCTGTACAAGTCTCTGAATGTCCTTGAGTGGCCCAGTGAACCCGATCGAACATCTCTGGAGAGACCTGAAAAGAGCTGTGCAGCAACGCTCCCCATCCGACCTGATAGAGCTAGAGAGGATCTGCAGAGAAGAATGGGTGAAAATCCCCAAATACAGGTGTGCCAACCTTGTAGAGTCATATCCAAGAAGAATCGAGGCTGTAATCGCTGCCAAAGGTGCTTCAACAAAGTACTGAGTAAAGGGTCTGAATACTTATGTAAATGTGATATTCTATTTTTTTTTTTGTTATATATATATACTTTTTTTTTTTTTTACAGTTTTTGCTTTGTCATTATGGGGTATTGTGTGTAGATTGATGAGGGAAAAAAACAGTTTAACACATTTTAGAAGAAGGCTGTAACGTAAGAAAATGTAGAAAAAGTCAAGGGATCTGAATACTTTCCAAAGGCGCTGTGCAGTGGCGGCTCCTGAAAAAATTCTCAGGGGGGGCAATTTTTCTGATGATTTAGGTGACCTACACACATTTAAAAAAAGATATGTCCAGCAACAACATGAAGACAGGGGCAGCATATAAGTCAATACTGATATACACATTACTTGCTTCAAAAAGGCCTCATGGTTGAATTGGAAATATGTGCACCTGAGCATAATTCACAACAAGCAAGCAGGAGCTTTTGATAGAGGCTACTGAAAACATTGATGCAAGTTATTGGTAATAAGACATTTTTATAGACTTCCATATTCTGCCCTCTTGTATAGATTTGTGAAAATGAACAGTGATAGACATTTTGCCTGAAAACAGAATTTGAAAATAATTTCTAGAAAAGGTAAACACAGCTATCTGTATGGCTTTGAAAAAATGAACAACCATATTCTGGCCAATTGTATAGATTTGTAAATATGATGATGTCTCCTTTCATGCATACATTTTCAAATAAAGCTCTGCTTTGAGAAAGATCGAATGATATTGTTTAATCTTACCTTATGGCCTGCACACTGCTTGTGAAGCTGTCGAGGGCACGTTTGATGAAGACAGCATCGATGTCCTTCTTCTGTAGCTTCTGGTACAGAATGTCGACGTGGGGCATGATTTTGTGAAAAAGCCCCAGGAAAAAAATTAAATCTTCTTGCTATCTATGTACCTCAGCACAAGCACCAGCTGTGTCTGTGTAGAAACGTCCGTGGTCTCGTCAGCTTGGATAGCTACGAAGTTCGCCGACTTCACCTCCTCCACAATATGTTCCCTCATGACCGCTAGCATACACTCCAGTAGCTCGTTTTGAATGGTCTTTGATGTGTCCTTGAAAACTTTAGCATTTTTAAGATGGTCATCAAACACCTCATCTAATTGTGCCACAAAGTTGACAAGTCCAAGAAAAATACCAGGGTTGGTGGAGCCCTCAGTTTCATCTTTGCCTCGCAAAGCTAACTCAAACACTCCGCAAAACTTCACACACTGGATTAGCCGGCTGAGGATGTGGCGGTTCTTGCTAACCTCATCGTTGTGGCGGCGGACAGCTAGCCTGTATCCCTCATCCAGTTGAGTGGCAATGTTCACTCTCCCCAAAGCAGACAATCTCAAACAGCTATCCATGTGGGTCTTTGACAGCTCATGTTTCTTAATCTTTTCTGAAAGATGGTGCATGTCCGTTACACCTGTCGCTGTCCAAGCGGTGCTGTCTGCCGTGCCGCCTTCAGGGTGAAAGAGTAAGCAGGGGTAGCAGAAGACTGCATTAGCTACATCGCAGCCTGCTAGCCAGGTTTTTCGTTCGTACCAATTTTTGGAAAATCCTCGGGTGTAGGACTTTCCCCCTTTAGTAGAAACCTGTTGAATTATTAAATTTGGTCTGGGAGGTCCTAATTGTTTCGTTGCCAATTTATCTTGATTTGTTCGCCGACAAAAATGAACTTCTTTCAAAGAGACAATCGAGTTGCACTGAACGCTAGCCATCTTGACAGTTGTACGTGAATTGATTGACGCTGCTACCCGCTCTTTTCTTAGTTATGTTCATGGTTATGTTACGTATGACGAAAGCGCGTAAGTGCAAGCCCTCCCCGGAACCCATAGAGATTGTATTGAAAGCTCTGATATTTGAAAAAAAAAAGATTTTACATGAGAGTCTGAGAGACTTCTGGGGCGATTTTCAACCTGACTGAAATCGCCCCAAAACGGGCGGGGCCATTTGAAGCACGACTTTAGCCTGATTGGACATTTAGTGGCAGATCAGACGTCTAGATTAGAACACTGAAAACTACTGTTGCCGTGATATAATTGATTAGAAAAAAAATCCCTTCCTTTTCCCGTTTGGCAGTGCGTCGCCCATATCGCCCTAATGAACACACTGCCCCTGGCGCTGTGTATATATATATTATTTTTGTAAACATATATAGTATTTTAAATATATATTTTAAAATATATTTCCCATTATTATTTTCCCCAAACCCTACCACCCCTCCCCGAATTGGAGTAAACTAATGGACAACAATACTTAAGCTTCCACTTCCAGTTTATACATACTCATACATTTCACAGACAGTATATTTTACATTAGTTTTCTTTTGTTTGTTTTAAGTCCCAGCCTTCAGCTACCCTCAACCCCTCCCATCTATCTCTGAAGACCATCCAGTTTTGATTTCTAGCTGCCATATGTTTTTCCACTGTGCTGTGATGTTTCACAAAAGTTCTGAACCATTCTATTCTCATAGTTTCTACAGATTGTAAATTAAAGATAAAAATGTTTGCTAAGTGTATTATTATATTATTGATCGATTGACTATGACTTATCAAATCACCCAGCAGTGCTGTTTGCAGAGTCAGCCATTCCTGAACTTGAGATCAAAAACAAGCTACATATGGGCAGTACCAAAACAAGTGATCTAATGATTCTGTCTCTTCGCAGCAAAATCTGCAGAGCTGGGATTGTTGTATCCCCCATATATATAACATTCTATTGGTTTTTCAATTTAAATTGAAAAACTATTTGAAATCCGGCGTCATTTTGTGTATCAGTTCATAAATTATATGCCATGGAAAATCTCCTCCCAACTATTTTTTAACCTGTATTGTGCAGCTGTACATTTTTTGGTCCTTAAATGAAACTGGTATACTTTTTTATTTATCACAATTTTCATTAGCCAATTTTTTTATTTAATGCAGGGCCAACAGACAAGTTCCTTACCTTCTCCCCTTTCCACTTGCCTCCTCCATTTTTGCGGTAATGCTGCAATCAGTTGGTTGTAATTTTTGGATAGAGCAGACATTTCCATTTATCTCTGTTAACTGCATGTGTGACAACTCCACCAGTCCTATTTATGATATATTTACAAAGATTATACCGTTTTTAAAAAATCAATTAGTATATTTGAGTTTAACCATAATATTTGTTCAGTCTTTTCTGGTGGATTAAACTGAAATTGCAACCGGCTTTCTATTGTTTGTTTTTAAAATAGCGATATTTTGGAGATTATTTCATTTTCAAATAACCGAAAGTAAAAGGTTGTAATCTGAATGAAGGGGGAAAAGGCCATTCTTGAACATGGGGTGAGCCATTCTTACTAATCTGCTAGAGAACCAGTTTGGATTTAAGGATAGTTTTTGTATGTCTGAAGCCTTTAGTGAGAGGTCCAGTGCTTTAATATTTAATCATTTCTGTCCTCCAAATTCGTATTCATTATATAAATAGGCCCGTTTAATTTTGTCTGGCTTGTCGTTCCAAATAAAGTAGAATATTTTTTGCTTATATAAACAAGTTGTTAGGTGTAGGCAGGGCCATAAGTAGGGAAACTGAGATATGACAAAATAATTAATTAGATGATTTTTCCACAAATAGACAGGTGTTGTCCTTTCCATGGTAGCAAAATCGTATCTAATTTGGCTAACTTTCTATTAAAATGTATTGTCGTGAGATCATTTCTTTCTTTCGGGATATGAATACCAAGTATGTCCACTTCACCGCCTGACCATTTTAGTGGTAAACTACACGGTAATGTAAACGTTGTATTTTTCAGAGATCCAATACGTAATATGGTGCAGTTATCATAATTTGGTTATCTAAATCCTCTGAGGCTGTGCAGGGATCCAAATTGTGGATTTAAAAGAAAACATGAATCGTCAGCGTACAATGACACCTTTTTTTATCCTGGATTTCTATCCCCTTGATATTATTGTTGGATCTAATTTTAATAGTCAACATTTCAATGGCCATAATAAATAGATATGCCGATAGTGGACAGCCTTTTTTTACTCCTCTTGACAATTTAATACTTTCTGAGAAGTAGCCATTATTATAAGGCCCGAGGAGGCCAGAGAATTGAATGTTCATTTCTCTACCATAAGCCGCCTCCAACGTCGTTCACATTTTTTTGCAAGTACGTCTGTCATGATGGAGACCAGGCAGTGAATTATCCGGTTTAGTTATGTTTAATAACTCTTAAATCAGACAATTAACATGCAGTCCACCAAGCTACTATCTGCTAGTCCTCATTGCTAGGTTAGTCATATCTGGTTATGACGATTACACGCATAACCAATCAATTATGGAGATATCTATCAGACATCACTACATCTCCCCTTTTCTGAGAGAAATCAAAACTATACCATCCTCTCTACCTAATACAAATATTCACCCTGTTGACCGTTTCAATACAAACTATTTTTAATTCAATAACATATATTGTTTTAGTAACATATTAACATATGTTTTGTTTTTCTTTAACATCGACAATACACATAACTGTGTCAACTACGACATCGGGGTAGACAGCCCTTTGTCCACAGCAACATAATGATTCTGCCCCGAAACAGTAGCTGTTCCTATACCTCTTTCTTTTTTTTTTCTCAAGTGTCTCTGAACCTCAGTGGTAGTTTTACCTCTCAACCTCTGGAGGTCATTCTCACCAGTTGTGGTGAGGCTGCCCTGAGGTGGTGGACTGAGTGAGGGGATGGGAGTTGGCTGGCTCACAGGCGGGGCCTATGTGCTGTCCTAACTGTTAGACTGGGTGACTCTTTCGTTGTTTTGCTGCTGTCTCTCTGGAGTAGGTGACTGGAAAAGCCTGAAGGTGTCGCCTGTTTCTCCGAGCGATGGTGCCGTGTTCAGTTTCCACAACGTAGGATCTCGGCTCTGGAGATTTGCTGATGACAACTGCTGTTGTTTTCCATCCTTTCTCTCCGTCCAGTTTGACTCTTACACTGTGTCCAGGGTGTAATTCCAGTAGGGGAGCACTGAATGCCTCCTGCTATAGAAGAACTGGTAAGCTTGTTTGGCTTGTTGGTCTTGGTCCTTCTGTTTAACGCCGTTGTGGCTGTAGAGTTTCCCATCCAGCACGGGGACCGTCGTCCAGATCTGATGTCCAGTCATGAGTTGTGCTGGGCTTGCTCCTGTTGCATTGAGGGGTGTGGCTCGGTAGCACATCAGAGCCATGTGTGGGTCTGGTTGTTTTAAGAATTCGCTTAGCTGTCTGTACAGCTCCATTTGCCTGCGAGGTGGTATGAGCGAAACCATATCTCTTTCTGAACTCCTTGAACAGTGCAGAAAAACTGAGTAGCGTTGTCTCTAACGAGCTCGGTAGGTATCCCCCATCTTACAAAAATACCTTTGAGGCGGGTGATGACCTGCTGGCTAGTGGTAGTGGGCAGGTGAGCTATTTCTATGTCCCTAGAATAGTAGTCCACCACTATGAGGTATTTCTTGCCCTCTAGCTCACACACGTCGGCTGCGATTTTCTGCCACGGACCCTTAGGTAAAGGTGTCATGACAAGTGGTTCTCTCTTTTGAGTTGGTTTGTTCTCTGTACAGAACCTGCATGACATCACTTTTCTCGCGATGTGGGCGCTGATGCCCTGCCACCACACCCACATCTTGGCTCTTTCTCTGCACTTTGTCAGCCTCATGTGACCTTTGTGTATCTGTTGTAGAACTTCTTCTCTCTGTGAAGCTGGGATGACAATCCTGTCTTGATATAGCACAAGTCCATTCCACTCCGATAGATGCACTCTCGCTGTGTGGTATCCCTGTAGTGAGTAGGGTAGCTGCGCCATTCTGAGGCCAGCCTTTTCGGATGTAGCCAATGACCATTTGGAGGTCTGTATCATTGCTTGTCGCCTCTCTGATGTCATCCAGCCTGTGTGCAGACACTGGTCTGCTCTCCCCCACAGCTTCCACATATGCTTTGACGACTTCTTCTGTGTCTGACTTGTTTTCTTTCAGTGGGTTTCTTGACAGTGTGTCAGCCACCACTAACTTCCCAGGAATGTGGACTTCTTTCACATTGAAACGCATGAGGCGCATGAGCAGTCGCTGACAACTGAGTGGTGCTTTGTCCAGATCGTACATGTTGATCAATGGAACGAGTGGCTAATGGTCTGTCTGTAAAACAAAGCTCCCCATGCCCTGCAGGTAGCGGACAAATCGTTCACGTGCCCATACACCTGCCAGGCACTCTTTTTCGATTTGTGCGTACCTTCGCTCAGTCTCTGTTATTGTGCATGAACAAAATGCAACAGGACGGATCTCACCACCCTCTTGTTCCTGTAGGAGTGTAGCTCTGAGGCCATAGCTGCTTGCGTCTGCACTGACCACAGTTGGTTTGCCGGCGTCGTAGTATGCCATTACCTGTGTTGACACTAACATAGCATTGACCTTGTGGAAGGCCTGCTCCTGTGGGTCTCCCTACATCCACTCTGTCTGTTTTTTCAACAGCTCAGTGATGGGGTGTAGCACTGATGACAGGCCCAGCAAGAATTTGCCTAAGTAGTTCACCAGTCCCAGCATTTGGCGAAGCTCAGTGATGTTTGTTTGACTGGGCATCTTGGAGACGGCTTTCACTTTGCTGTCATCCGGCTTTATCCCATCCACTCTAATCACATGACCGAAGTACTGGATCTCCGACTTCCCAAAGTGGCACTTGTCTTTGTTCAGCTTTAGTCCAGACTTTTTGATAGTCTGTAGCACTTTGCTCAGATTCCTGTCGTGTTCTTCCTTGTTTGCACCGTAGACCAGTATGTTATCCATCACGGCGACTGTGCCCTCACGTCCTCTCAGGAGCTTGCTCATCTCCCTCTGAAAGATCTCTGGTGCGCTGGTTATTCCAAAAGGAAGGTGCTTGAAGCAGAATCTCCCCACAGGAGTGATACATTTTGTCAGTTTTCTGCAGCTGGGTTCAAGAGGTATCTGGCAAAAACCGCTAGACGCATCGAGTTTGGAGAAGACACTCAGCCCGGATAGCTTTGGTGCTTTATCCTCCAAGGTGGGTAAAAGCAGGAGATGGCTGCCGTTTTAAGAACTCCTAACCAATTGTGCTATTGTGTGTGTTTTTTCGCGTTATTTGTAAGATTTTTCTTTAACGTGTCGGGCGCGAAGGATTTACTTCAGACACCCGACAAGGCCCAAATCCCCGTCATTCGCAGGAGAAAGAGATGGAGATATTGGGGATGTAGATCGGGGTGCCTTGTAAGGATCCGGCGGCGAGTAGGTAATCTGCCTCTACCATCAGACCTATTAGCCAATGTACAATCATTGAATAACAAAATAGATGAGCTACGATCACAAATATCATACCAACGGGACATTAAAAACTGTAAAATCTTATGTTTCATCGAGTCGTGGCTGAACGACGACATGGATAACATACAGCTGGTGGGGTTTACGCTGCATCGGCATGATAGAACAGCTGCCTCCGGTAAGACAAGGGGTGACGGTCTGTGTATATTTGTAAACAACAGCTGGTGCACAAAATCTAATATTAAGGAAGTCTCAAGGTTTTGCTCACCTGAGATAGTCTCATGATAAGCTGTAGACCACGCTATTTACCAAGAGAGTTTTCATCTATATTTTTCGTAGCTGTCTATTTACCACTACAAACCGACGCTGGCACTAAGACCGCACTCAATGAGCTGTATAAGGCCATAAGCAAACAAGAAAACGCTCATCCAGAGGCGGCGCTCCTAGTGGCAGGGGACTTTAATGCAGGGAAATGTAAATCCATTTTACTTAATTTCTACCAGCATGTTAAATGTGAAACTAGAGGAAAAGAAACTCTAGACCACATTTACTCCACACACAGAGATGCGTACAAAGCTCTCCCTCGCCCTCCATTTGGCAAATCTGACCATAATTCTATCCTCCTGATTCCTACTTACAAGCAAAAACTAAAGCAGGAAGCACCAGTGACTTGGTCAATAAAGAAGTAGATGCTAAGCTACAAGACTGTTTTGCTAGCACAGACTGGAATACAGTTGAAGTCGGAAGTTTACATACACCTTAGCCAAATACATTTAAACTCAGTTTTTCACAATTCCTGACATTTAATCCTAGTAAAAATTCCCTGTCTTAGGTCAGTTAGGATCACCACTTTATTTTAAGAATGTGAAATGTCAGAATAATAGTAGAGAGAATGATTTATTTCAGCTTTTATTTCTTTCATCACATTCCCAGTGGGTCAGAAGTTTACATACACTCAATTAGTATTTGGTAGCGTTTTACTGCTGCTCTTTATTTTATTTTTTTAATTTTCTGTGCAATTTTTTACTTATCTATTTTTTACTTAACACTTATTTTTCTTAAAACTGCATTGTTGGTTAAGGGCTTGTAAGTAACCATTTCACTGTAAGGTCTACACCTGTTGTATTCAGTGCATGTGACAAATACGATTTGATTTGAAGATGAACCTCTCCCGTTTCACTGCTTCACTGAGTCTTTTTTTTCTACGCATGTTCTCACTTTACAATTTTTCTTCATTACTAGCACCGTGGGAGCACACCAGTCTGTAGGCTCGGTTACTCCCTCAACGATGCCATTTCTTTTCATTCTGTCCAGTTCTTCCTCCCACTTTTGGAAGGAGCGGAGAAGGAATTCTGCATGGTGAAGTCAGAGAATAGGCGACTGAATCTAAGCTCAATCTTGACCAGTTCACAGTTCAGTAGCTCTATCTCTCCAAACACATCTGTGCCGATCTCATCTACTCTTGCATGCAACAGTTCTGCTAAGTAGGTTATTAGCATATGGTCCTCGAATCACAAAGATACAGAATTTGTACTTTTCTTCTTTTCTTTCACTCGTGGCTAGATATTTTCCATAAAATTAGCCCTGCCACCTGGGCTGCGAACCTCAGTTTCAACGTTAACCAGCAGGAAGCGCTGTGGCAAGCTCTGGTAAGTGCTCTGAGACAGCACTGTAATATCAGCACCAGTATCAATCTTGATCTTTACACGTGTGCAATTCACTGGGAGCTCAACATGCCACTGATCTTCAGAATCAGACTGCTTAATAACTGATCCTAAAAAGAATGCCCCTTGCATTTCCTCTTCATCCTCAGCTGTAACTTCTTTGACCATTTTAGTTTTGCATGCAATCTCAAAATGCCCCATTTTGTAACACTTCCTGCATCTTTTGTTGCGTGCTGGACAATTTTCACTGTCATCATGGCTGCGGTTACAACGTGAGCAACTTCCCTGTTTTGACTGACTGTTTCTTTGCTTAAACTGTTTGTTCTGGCCGCCTGCAGTATGCTTAGAATGTTTGTTGTAACGCTGTGGTTTGCATCTCACCTCATCAATGAAGTTCTCATCTCCCACGCGCATGTCCACGTGCTGCTTCTTTATCTGCTCTGACTGGCGCGCAATTTGTATCGCATTCTCCAGTGTCATGTCTGGCTCGAGCTGTAGCTTTTGTGAAACATCACTGTCCATAATGCCCATCACAATCCTGTCCCGTATTTGTTAGTCCTTTGTAGTTAAAAACTCGCAGTGTTCAGCTAGCTCATACAGATTCCTCACAAAAGATTCCACTGTCGCCTCCAGAGTGGCGCAGCGGTCTAAGGCACTGCATCGCCGTGCTAGAGGCGACACTACAGACCCGGGCTCGATCACAGGCTGTGTCGCAGGATGTCATTGTCCCATTGCACTTTAGCGACTCCTTGTGGCGGGCCGGGCGCATGCACGCTGATTTCGGTCACCAGTTGTACGGTGTTTCCTCCGACACATTGGTGCGGCTGGCTTCCGGGTTAAGCGGGCAGTGTGTCAAGAAGCAGTGTGGCTTGGCAGGGTCGTGTTTCGGAGGACGCATGGCTCTCGATCTTCGCCTCTCCCAAGTCCGTACGGGAGTTGCAGCGATGGGACAAGAATGTAACTACCAATTTAATATCACAAAATTGGGTAGTCCACAAGCTACTATCTGCTAGTCCTCATTGCTAACGCTTAGTCATATCCGGTTATGACGATGACACGCATAACCAATCAATTATGGAGATATTTATCAGACATCACTACAACGTCCATCCAGCCTCACAACCGCAGACCACGTATAACCATGCCATCCCAGGACCTCCATATCCGGCTTCTTCACCTGTGGGATCGTCTGAGACCAGCCACCCGGACAGCTAATGAAACGGAGGAGTATTTCTGTCTGTAATAAAGCCATTTTGTGGGGGAAAACTAATTCTGATTTGCTGGGCCTGACTCTCCAGTGAGTGGGCCTATGCCCTCCCAGGCCCACCCATGGCTGCGCCCCTGCCCAGTCATGTGAAGTCCATAGATTAGGGCCTAATTAATGTATTTAAAATTACAGATTTCCTTAAATGAACTGTAACTCAGTAAAATCTTAGAAATTGTTGCATGTTACGTTTATATTTTTGTTCAGAATAGATTTGTATTTGTATTTATATTTATGCCAAGGCAGCAGCTACTCTTCTTGGGGTCCAGCAAAATTAAGGCAGTTATACAATTTTTTTAACATTACAATACATTCACAGATTTCACAACACACTGTGTGCCCTCAGGCCCCTACTCCACCACTACCACATATCTACAATACAAAATCCATGTGTACGTGTGTGTATAGTGCATATGTTATCGTGTGTGTGTGTGTATGCATTTGTCTGTGCCTATGTTTGTGTTGCTTCACAGTCCCCGCTGTTCCATAAGGTGTATTTTTATCTATTTTTTTAATCTAAGAAGTTAATTGATGTGGAAGAGTTCCATGTAGTCATGGCGCTATGTAGTACTGTGCGCCTCCCATAGTCAATTCTGGACTTGGGGACTGTGAAAAGACCTCTTGTGGCATGTCTTGTTTGGTATGCATGGGTGTCCGAGCTGTGCGCCAGTAGTTCAAACAGACAGCTTGGTGCATTCAACATGTCAATACCTCTCATAAATACATGTAGTGATGAAGTCATTCTCTCCTCCACTTTGAGCCAGGAGAGATTTACATGCATATTATTAATGTTAGCTCTCTGTGTACATCCAAGGGCCAGCCGTGCTGCCCTGTTCTGAGCCAATTGCAATTTTCCTTAGTCCCTTGTTGTGGCACCTGACCACACGACTGAACAGTAGTCCAGGTCTGACAAAACTACAGTGGCTTGCGAAATTATTCACCTCCCTTGGCATTTTTCCTATTTTGTTGCCTTACAACCTGGAATTAAAATGGATTCTTGGGGGGTTTGTATCATTTGATTTACACAACATGCCTACCACGTTGAAGGTGCAAAATATTTTTTCTTGTGAAACAAACAAGAAATAAGACAAAAAAACAGAAAACTTGAGCATGCATAACTATTCACCCCCCACCCCCCCCCCTTAAAGTCAATACTTTGTAGAGCCACCTTTTGCAGCAATTACAGCTGCAAGTCTCTTGGGGTATGTCTCTGTAAGCTTGGTACATCTAGCCACTGGGATTTTTTTGCCCATTCTTCAAGGCAAAACTGCTCCAGCTCCTTCAAGTTGAATGGGTTCCCCTTAAACTACTCGAGTGTTGCTTTAGCAGTATGCTTAGGGTCATTGTCCTGCTGGAAGGTGAACCTCTGTCCCAGTCTCAAATCTCTGGAAGACTGAAACAGGTTTCCCTCAAGGATTTCCCTGTATTTAGCGGCATCCATCATTCCTTCAATTCTGACCAGTTTCCCAGTCCCTGCCGATGGAAAAAGATCGATGGTGTTCTCTGGGGTGTTGGGTTTGCGCCAGACATAGCGTTTTCCTTTGGCCAAAAAGCTCAATTTTAGTCTCATCTGACCAGAGTACCTTCTTCCATATGTTTGGGGAGTCTCCCACATGGTTTTTGGCGAACACCAAACGTGTTTGCTTATTATTTTCTTTAAGCAATGGCTTTTTTCTGGCCACTCTTCCGTAAAGCCCAGCTCTGTGGAGTGTACGGCTTAAAGTGGTCCTATGGACAGATACTCCAATCTCCGCTGTGGAGCTTTGCAGCTCCTTCAGGGTTATCTTTGGTCTCTTTGTTGCCTCTCTGATTAATGCCCTCCTTTCCTGGTCCGTGAGTTTTGGTGGGCGGCCCTCTCTTGGCAGGTTTGTTGGTGTGCCATATTCTTTCAATATTTTTTTTTGATAACCCAACCCTGATCTGTACTTCTCCACAATTTTGTCCCTGACCTGTTTGGAGAGCTCCTTGGTCTTCATGGTGCCGCTTGCTTGGTGGTGCCCCTTGCTTAGTGGTGTTGCAGACTCTGGGGCCTTTCAGAACAGGTGTGTATATATACTGAGATCATGTGACAGATCACGTGACACTTAGATTGCACACAGGTGGACTTTACTTAACTAATTATGTGACTTCTGAGGGTAATTAGTTGCACCAGATCTTATTTAGGGGCTTCATAGCAAAGGGGGTGTAAACATATGCACGCACCACTTTTCCGTTATTTATTTTTTATAATTTTTTGAAACAAGTAATTATTTTCACTTCACCAAGTTGGACTATTTTGTGTATGTCCATTACATGAAATCCAAATAAAAATCCATTTAAATTACAGGTTGTAATGCAACAAAATAGGAAATAGCCAAGGGGGATGAATACTTTTGCAAGGCACTGTAGGGCCTGTAGAACCTGCCTTGTTGATACTGCTGTTAAGAAGGTAGAGCAGCACTTCATTATGGATAGACTTCTCCCCATATTAGCTATTGTTGTATCAATATGTTTTGACCATGACCGTTTACAATCCAGGGTTACTCCAAGCAGTTTAGTCACCTCAACTTGCTCAATTTCCACGTTTATTACAAGATTTAGTTGAGGTTTAGTGTTTAGTGAATGATTTGTCCCAAATACAATGCTTTTAGTTTTAGAAATATTTAGGACTAACTTATTCCTTTCCACCCACTCTGAAACAAACTGCAGCTCTTTGTTAAGTGTTGCAGTCATTTCAGTCGCTGTAGTAGCTGACGTGTATAGTGTTGAGTCATCCGCATACATAGACACATTGGCTTTACTCAAAGCCAGTGGCATGTCGTTAGTAAGATTGAAAAAAGTAAGGGGCCTAGACAGCTGCTGGATTATGTTGGAGAGGCTTCCATTAAAGAACACCCTCTGTGTTCTGTTGGACAGGTAACTCTTTATCCACAATAAAGCAGGGAGTGTAAAGCCATGAGAAAAGTTTTTCCAACAGCAAACTATGATCGAAAATGTCAAAAGCACTGAAATCTAACAAAACAGCCCCCACAATCTTTTTATCATCAATTTCTCTCAACCAATCATCAGTCATGTGTGTAAGTGCTGTGCTTGTTGAATGTCCTTCCCTATAAGCGTGCTGAAAGTCTGTTGTCAATTTGTTTAGTGTAAAATAGCATATCTGGTCAAACACAATTTTCCCCAAAAGTTTACTAAGGGTTGGTAACAGGCTGATTGGTCGGCTATTTGAGCCAGTAAAGGGGGCTTGACTATTCTTAGGTAGCGGAATGACTTTTGCTTCCCCCCAGGCCTGGGTGAACACACTTTCTAGTAGGCTTAAATTGAAAATATGGCAAATAGGAGTGGCAATATCGTCCGCTATTATCCTCAGTAATTTTCCATCCAAGTTGTCAGACTCCGGTGGCTTGTAATTGTTGATAGACAACAATAATTTGTTCACCTCCCACACTCACTTTATGGAATTCAAAATTACAATGCTTGTCTTTCATAATATAGTATACTTGGATGTGTAGTGTCAGCGTTTGTTGCTGGCATGTCATGCCTAAGTTTGCTAATCTTGCCAATGAAAAGATAATTAAAGTAGTTGGCAATATATGTCGGTTTTGTGATGAATGAGCCATCTGATTCAATTAATGATGGAGCTGAGTTTGCCTTTTTTTCCAAAATTTCATTTAAGGTGCTCCAAAGCTTTTTACTATCATTCTTTGTCATTTATCTCTGTTTCATTGTGTAGTTTCGTCTTCTTTTTATTCAGTTTAGTCACATGATTCCTCAATTTGCAATACGTTTGCCAATCAGTTGTGCAGCCAGACTTATTTGCCATTCCTTTTGCCTCATCCCTCTCAACCATACAATTTTTCAATTCCTCATCAATCCACGGGGATTTAACAGTTTTTACAGTCATTTTCTTAATGGGTGCATGCTTATTAGTAACTGAAATAAGCAATTTCATAAATGTGTCAAGTGCAGCGTCTGTTTGCTCCTCATTACACATCACGGACCAAGAAATATTCTTTACATCAACAACATAGGAATCACTACAAAACGTATTGTATGGCCTCTTATACACTATGTTAGGCCCAGTCTTAGGAACTTTGGTTTTCGTAGTTATGGCTACTAAATTGTGATCACTACATCCAATGGATCTGGATACTGCTTTCAATCAAATTTCTGCAGCATTAGTAAAGATGTGATCAATACATGTTGATTTAATTTCTGTGCTGTTTGTAACTACCCTGTTAGGTTGACTAATAACCTGAACCAGGTTGCAGGCACTGGTTACAGTTTGAAGCTTTCTCTTGAGTGGGCAGCTTGATGAAAGCCAGTCAATATTTAAATCACCCAGAAAATATACCTCTCTGTTGATTTCACATACATTTATCAAGCCTTTCACTCATGTTATCCAGATACTGACTGTTAGCACTTGGTGGTCTATAGCAGCTTCCCACAAGAATGGGCTTTAGGTGAGGCAGATGAACCTGTAGCCATATTACTTCAACAGTATTTAACATGAGATCCTCTCTAAGCTTTATAGGAATGTGGTTCTGAATATAAGAAGCAACACCTTTTCTGTAAATATTATAACCTTGTATTGCTACCACTGTTTCATCAAAGGTATTATCTAAGTGAGTTTCAGAGAAATATGAATGTCATCTGTTACTAGCAAATTATTGATTTCATGATCCTTGTTTCTTAAGCTACATATGTTAACATGGGCTATTTTGAGCACTTTTCTCCTGGGATGCTTACTTGTTTTCATTGCTTTACTGGGAAGCTTAGCAGAACTAGATATGCTCATGTTATTTATGTTAATAAAGGGTGAGCTGCACACAGTGGACTTCCTACTAGGGCACACCGACGAAGGTGCAGGAAGATCAGGCTCCAGGACGGCAAAACTATTCGTTGTTTGTATCTGCTCCGGGCCTCTCGTTGGGAGTGTAGACTGCTTTGGGGGATGTTGCTGTCTACGTCTTCCACGGCTCGTGACATGAGACCATCGTTGATTGCCATGCTCCTCTTGCTGTGCTCCTTTGACTCCGGAATCAGATGGGGAGCTCCAGGCAACACCGGCCAGTCGAATAACGACAAACGACAAGGTGGAGAATCATCCAACAAGCGCGAACGCCATCCAGCCACCGGCGTAGAAAAGGTAAACATTCCACTCTGCATTTTCCCCAGTTTCTTATGTAGGCTGGCGACCTGCGTGATCAAGGAAGCCACCTCAAGCCTATAATCCTCGACAAGCAAACAATTGCCGCATTGGAACTCTGAGTGATCCGGTTTGTCCCTAAACAAAGCGTAGTAGATACAGCTCCTACAGAATTATATTTTGCCCCCGCCCAGCCTGCCCAGTCTGCCCCTCTCTCCCCTTCCACCCATAGATCGCCCTACACCCCCAACACACAAGCACAAGCTCAAATGTTCAACAGTTGTTCCATCCCCAACCCCAACTCGAGAAGACTTGGTGTGTGAATGCGTATACAGTTTGACTGTTTAAGAAGGCATGCCAAATTGCCATATTGAGCAGGAATGGGAAGATTTGATTAACCAACATCTAGTCCTAGCTGATGGAGCTCGTATATCCCCCTTCCCCCCAACACCCACACACGCTGGTCCCCCGTTATGACCCATCTTTCCAAGCACCTCTGTGCAGTCAGACCGTTTGATTATTCTGTGCCGCCAGGGCACCCTCTCTGATTGTCCAAGTGTGACTCCCTCCCCATGGGTTACTGCAGCCAGTGTTGCCAGCACTGCCACTACCTGGGTGAAGTACTCCACCTGAATTCCTACCGGCTAGGTACGAGGTCGTCAAGGTTCTCATTAGCAGCTTTGATAAAATCATTGTATATTATGCTCACCCATCTGGGGGCTTTGGCTTTTGGACAAACCCTGTCAAGCAGGCTCAGAATCTCGAGGGGGTGGTGCTGCTTTAGTTGGTCTCTGACCGCGTTCACCTTTCTGTCATGGCTGCGTAGGCTACTTGCAATAGGCCTATAAAACAGATAAGGACTTCTCCTTTGTGGGTGGATTGCTCAGGTCGGTGTCTAGGATATAGGGTTGGCACCATTCCATCATTATAGGACTAAAATAAACAAACTATATATATTTGTATTTTAATTTTTAAATGTATGTCCCATATCTGCGCAAAAGTGAAGACTCTCGCTCTGTCACAACTCCTGCTCGCAGACACACATGGGCTCTGGCATTTGCAACCATTTTCCTTACTGTTTTGATAATGTTACTTATTAACTGTACTGTGTCACCGACACTCCATCCCACCCATCTGTCTCTTGGAATACCATTTTTTTGTAGTTTTTCAGCTTATTTGTACACATCTCATTGTCCTCTCATTCCTGCATGCCTTTTCCTGTTGCTGGTATTAAGTTTGCTGGTGAGTTGGCAATCTAGTCCGAGCCTGACTCCACAGCCTGTCTCTTCAGACTCCGGGGCTAAGTGGAACAGAGTTAGCTGCACATACATCAGGAGTACAGCAGGAAGGGGATTAAACTCCTAAGCAGGCAACCTTGCACCAGGTAGAGCAATGTCATCACTCAGCTGGAGGGAGACTTGTTTCTAACACCTGTTTCTTCTTAAGGAAGTCCAAGTAGCGCAGTGAACTATGTCCTCTTCACATACTCCATACTGGGAAGAGGGATATGCAGCACGAAGAGAAACTCTTGCACAAACTTTCTTTGATAAGTGTAAGTTAATGTTTTACCGTCAATACCTGAACACAGGGTAAAGGTGACTGGAAATACCAACTTCATCATCGCACTGGTCTTTGCTGACTGCATGAGATGTTCTACGTTATAAATCTCATGCTACAGGTGGATTTACACCTCACAAAAACAGCTAAATGATAGCCTGTTTCAGGTGGGAGTGTCTCGCTATAGTAAGGCCACTATAGCTACATATTAGTGCTGGTAGCAGCAGTGAGACAGTGGTTTCAGTCTGATCTGGGATCTGTGCTGCTGATCCTCTCCAGCCTTCTCTCCTGAGCCAGTCGCTAACGAGTCACATGTGTGAGGATCTGTAAATTGGACTGGAATGCCATGCTGTACCCCATATCCACCCCCCAACTCCACTGCTAGACATAAGGGAGCTAGCTACAGCTGGGGATGTCTCCCCCAGCAGATCCCTGCTGCAGATAGGCAGGTTGGATTTTCCCTCCCCTTTGCTCTCATCTCTCTCTTCCCCCTCTCTCTCTCTCTCTCTCTCTCTCTCTCTCTCTCTCTCTCTCTCTCTCTCTCTCTCACTCACTCCTCCCCCCCGCTCTCTTTCTCTTGCTCTCTCTCTCTCTCTCTCTTGCTGAGTTCCTTACTTGCATTTCTTCACATCTGTCTGTGTGCCTTCCTATTGCTCTTTGTCACCCCATCTGTTTTCCTTTCTCTGCTGTAATTCACCTTTTACTTACATGTAACTCAAGCTGCATCACAAGTCTTCCATTGAAATTGATGCATGGTTTACCTTGACTTCCTCAAGTTAGGATTCTTCCCTCAGTCCTCTATCGTGTGTTACAGAAAGACCAGGAACATAGCCTAGCGGCTACTATGTTCAAACTGGACATGTGTATGGCTGGGGTAAACAGAATATTTTAAACATAATATTGTTAATATCGGAGTGAACACATGCGTAGTTGGTTGCGATGAACCTCCTTGGTGTAACACTCAAACCATGTTTTATTTCAAGCCACACTATCAGATGCACATACCATGAAGAGGAATACGCTGGAAACCTTTATTTTGACGCCATATTGCTCCATAGGCAACAGTAAGGCTGTGTGACTAAATGGAAGTAGATTAACCATTTCTGAGAGGTTACATAATGGTGGGAAGAGAAAGTGTTCAGCTTGACAAGGTTAAAGGCCTTTGGAACCAAGGGGATGCTCTTATGAAGTAATTTACACACTCGGAAAAAGCTGGATTTTACATAGTGAAGATTTACGGAGAGAGTAAAAATGTGTGTGGAATGTAGGAAGTAGCTCATAAAGACCCGGTGCAGCACCTCAAGATGGGCTCACAAACAGGAGTTACTGGTTCAGTTATTCTAGACAGCTAGATGTTGATTTAGACAGGGTTACGGTGAGGTTTAAATGTTTCCTATCATTCAATCTATAATAGTTTCTGAAAGCTATGAAGCACTCATCTTGGATGTACAATTGAATAGCCAGAAGATAAACAGATATGCATTTGTCTTTCGTAATATAATATAATATTTTAATTTCATTTTCAAGGCAGACTACAGTATATTTTAGAAACATACACTGTGGCCAGTTTATTAGGTAGACCGCCCCGTTCCACGAAAATGGATCGCTCCTACAGACAGTGAGTCATGTGGCGGTGGCTTGCTATATAAAGCACGCAGACAGGCATCGAGCCATTCGGTTACTGTTCGATTGAACGTTAAAATAGGCTAAACGAGTGACCTAAGCGACTGTGAGCGTGGTATGATCGTCGGTGCCAGGCATGTCGGATCCAGTATCTCAGAACGGCCGCCCTCCTGGGCTTTTCACGCACAACAGTGTCTAGGGTTTACCGAGAATGGATGCTTTTTGTTTGTCGCACCAGTCAGCGGCAGTCCTGTGGGCGAAAACAGCTTGTTGATGAGAGAGGTCGAATGAGAATGGTAAGAATCATGCAAGCTAACAGGCGGACCACAAACAGACAAATAATGCGCAGTACAACAGTGGTGTGCAGAACGGCATCTTGGAACGCACAACTCGTTGATCCTTGTCACAGATGGACTATTGCAGCAGACGGTTCCACTCCAATCAGCTAAAAACAAGAAGAAGCAGCTCCAGTGGGAATGCGATCACCAACACTGGACAATTGAGGAGTGGAAAAACATTGCCTGGTCCAACGAATCCCAGTTCCTCTTGCGTCATGCTGATGGCAGATTCAGGATTTGGCGTAAACAGCATGAGTCCATGGACCCATCCTGCCTGGTGTCAACGGTACAGGCTGGTGGCGGTGGTGTACTTGTGTGGGGAATGTTCTCCTGGCACACTTTAGGTCCCTTTATACCAATTGAGCAATGATTGAACGACACAGCGTATCTGAACATTGTTGCTGACCAAACCCAATAAAGCACCTATGAGATGAGATGGAACGGGCTGTTGGCAGCATAACTGTACCGCCATCCAATCTGCAGCAACTGTGTGATGCCATTGCGTCAGAATGGACCAACATCCCTGTGGTCTTACCTGGTACAGTTTACCTAATAAACTGGCCACTGAATTGTATGTGCAGCACATCTTTTGAGATCCTTCAGGTTGCAGGGTGTCACACAAATTTAGGCACACACACACAAACACACGCGCACACACACACAATGCCTGCATTCACTAGGCTGGTCTCTCCTGTTGGCCATTCCTCTGCAGCATATATCAGAGAGCTAAATGTGACCCTCTTGTTGCCGTGACGCTGTTGAAACCTCCAACTCACCGGGATCTCTGGGAGACGTACAAGCTGCCTTACAACCCTGAACAAAACCCTCCAAATGTAGGACATTACCTCAAAGACTAAACAACCCAGTGATATATGAAAGAATCACACCCTCTTTACTGACTTGGACCTTTTCGCGTTTCACTCTCTCTTACCCTTACCCTTGGCCTTTGGGGTGGAAATAAGAAAAGCATTATTTCTCTCCTGCCCTGTGCCAGGTGTTTGAAGCACTCAGAATACAAGGTGATACCGCTCACAGATTATGATTAATATATGTGCAAACAGACCATCACTTCCTTCTCCTCCGAACAGCAAAAGATGGAAACATGAGGAGCTAGCTAAGGGGACCTGAATCCCCCCTCCCTCCCACACACACACACGCATGCATGCACACTCAAACACACAGACACACACACAAACCCCCCACTGCCACCATCTCATCCAGAAAGGGACCGTGGCAGTGAGGAGATAGGTGTGAGTGATCACTCAGAGAGAACTTGGACAGGAGGATATTCATACAGGATATGAAAATGTTTCTCCTCCATATATTCCTCCCCATCCACCCACTGAGTAGCCTAGTTACAGATTACTCTCACTGAATTTTTCCTTTAATCATTGTGTTGAGCTGAAATTAGCTATTGAGTTCTGTGTGTGTGTGTGTGTGTGTGTGTGTGTGTGTGTGTGTGTGTGTGTGTGTGTGTGTGTGTGTGTGTGTGTGTGTGTGTGTGTGTGTGTGTGTGTGAGAGAGAGAGAGAGAATTGTGCCGTCTGGCTTGCGTAATATAAGGAATTTGAAATGATTTATACTTTAACTTTTGATACTTATGTATATTTTAGCAATTACATTTACTTTTGATACTCAAGTACACTACATTACCAAAAGTATGTGGACAACTGCTCGTCGAACATCTCATTACAAAATCATGGGCATTAATATGGAGTTGGTTCCCCTTTGCTGCTATAACAGCCTCCACTCTTCTGGGAAGGCTTTCCACTAGATGTTGGAACATTGCTGCGAGGACTTGCTTCCATTCAGCCAAAAGAGCATTAGTGAGGTCGGGCACTTATGTTGGGCGATTAGGCCTGGCTCGCAGTCTGAGTTCCAATTCATCCCAAAGGTTTTCGATGGGGTTGAGGTCAGGGCTCTGTGCAGGCCAGTCAAGTTCTTCCACACCGATCTCGACAAACCATTTCTGTATGGCCCTCGCATTGTGCACGGGGGGCATTGTCGTGCTGAACCAGGTAAGGGTCTTCTCCAAACTGTTGCCAAAACTGTTGCCAAAGTTTGAAGCACAGAATCGTCTAGAAAGTCATTGTATGCTGTAGCGTTAAGATTTCCCTTCATTGGAACTAAGGGGGCCATCCCGAACCATGAAAAACAGCCCCAGACCATTCCTCCTCCACCAAACTTTACAGTTGGCACTATGCATTGGGTCAAGTAGCGTTCTCCTGGCATCCGCCAAACCCAGATTTGTCCATTGGACTGCCAGATGGTGAAGCGTGATTCATCACTCCAGAGACCGTGTTTGCACTGCTCCAGAGTCCAATGGCGGCGCGCTTTACACCACTCCAGCCGACACTTGGCATTGCGCATGGTGATCTTAGGCTTGTGTGCAGCTGCTCGGCCATGGAAACCCATTTCATTAAGCTCCAAACGAACAGTTATTGTGCTGATGTTGCTTCCAGAGGCAGTGTTGCAACCGAGGACAGACGATTTTTACGCGCTACGTGCTTCAGCACTCGGCGGTCCTGTTCTGTGAGCTTGCGGCTGAACCGTTGTTGCTCCTAGATGTTTCCACTTCACAATAACAGCGCTTACAGTTGACCGGGGCAGCTCTAGCAGGGCAGAAATTTGACGGACTGACTTGTTGGAAAGGTGGCATCCTATGCCGGTGCTATGTTGAAAGTCACTGAGCTCTTTAGTAAGGCCATTCTACTGCCAATGTTTGTCATGGAGATTGCATGGCTGTGTGCTCGATTTTATATACCTGTCAGCAACAGGTGTGGCTGAAATAGCCAAATCCACTAATTCGAAGGGGTGTCCATATACTTTTGTATATATAGTGTACATTTAAAACCAAATACTTTTAGACTTTTACTCAAGTAGTATTTTACTGGTTGACTTTCGCTTTTACCTGAGTCATTTTCTATAAAGATATCTTTACTTTTACTCAAGTATGACAATTGGGCACTTTTTCCACCTGTGTGTGCGTGTGTGCGTGCGTGCGTGCAGCTTGCGTGTGAATTATGGATGGACTCTCAAACATCTGAAAAAGCAGCAATATTTTCCTCAACTAATGTTTTTTTTAAAAGTACATGCTGCTGAAAGGGAAATATAATTGAACGTAGGATCAAAGGCATTGGGTTACACTGCTCTCTGGGGAGGGGTTTCCCCCTCGTTCACTCACATTTTTACCGTTATCATTTCTGGTATCCAATGAGCCATCCATGTCCCCCCTTTTCCCCAATTCTATTTTCCAGCTGTGTATAACTGATATGGATACTTGGGAGGTAGTGGTGGGCGGGGGGGGGGACATGGATACTACAAATGCCTGTGTGATACTACGATACTACAAATGTATTTCATGCTCAGTGTGATCTTGTTGGAATATAACTCATTCTCGATTATGGGCTTGATAAATCTTACCCATACAGGGTGATTTACAGACCATAAAACAAACAGTCTTTGGTGGACAAATAGAGAGATGGACTGACATTAGGATAAGTTGTTGTTTGAAACACAGTGACAGAAGTTCTCCCATGTGCCAATCCTTCAAAGTGTTAGTCCCTCTCTGACCCATTTAAACTACTGGAGGACCTGCAACATATCCTCCTACACACCATCCAGTTACCTATTCATGGGGAGGTGTTGAACTCCGGAGGGCTCTTGGCCCAATGCAGTGGAACACTTACAAAATGCAGTTAAGAGATGTCTCAGTTGATCCATTTTATTAGCCTCATAATTCTGCTGTTCAAATACCCTCACGTTTGAACATCTCCTTGTCGGCAGATGTGAAGATTTTATGGGTTACACTGTAGCTATAACATTCTCACACATATTCTCTCTCTCTCCCTCTTCCTCTACCCCACTTTATCCTTATCCATTTTGTCATCAAAAATAATGAGAAGAATGTGTCTGCCTCTCAGTGTATGCGTTCTTGCTAGTGTATTCTCTCCCTCTGTGATGCTAACCAGATCCCTCGGCGGTGGATTGACAGTCTTTGGACTTCATCTTTTGTCAGTCAAAAAGGTGATAGTACAAACTGTACAGTGCATGGTATAATTAGAATAAGTGAATGAAAACCTTTAAATCTTGCAGTGACAGGGACATTGTAGTGCCAAGTATATTCACAGATCAAATTGAGTTATAAATGCTATGTTAGCTATGGATGTTTTGTCATTCCTCTGTTCAGCTTGTGTTTTACCATGGAGCCAGTGACCACTGGTACCCTGTGCAGTATTATTAGGAGATCAAGAGGGACTTTCCAAATGGAGACATCAAACTGTGTAGTCGAGGGATTCGTCACGCCTTAGTCCTGGACACAGGAAAGGAAGTGGCTGATATGATCGTCGAATGGATCCACTGCGATTTGCAATAATGGAGCTAGTTTCAAATACACACTTTAGCCAAGCGGAATGACAGTGCCATTGTGATGTAATGAAATTGTAATCGAAATCTCAATTGGATAATGGTATTATAGGTTTATGTTACCTAAATTAATGTAAAACCTTTAAGGAGTGAATACATATGGTTGTGAAATTAAAGCATTATTATATTTATCCAAATCATTGTCAAAGCTCTTTAGTACACACCAAACTAAACTAGTTTCCTATAACTCGATTATAACCACTACATCACCATCACTGCCTTATAGTTACCGAGATATCAGGTAGGCCTCAACAACCACATGGTTTATATACATTTCTTTATTGAAAATCCTAAAATTGCAGGCTTTTATTTGGACATTGGATTTTTTATTTTATTTATATTTTAAGATTTGTTTGTATTTCAATATATAGCTAAGTGAAGTATAATGACCAAAACTATGATAAGATTATTAATTATAATTGTATTGATTTGCGTACCACCAATCATGTATATATGTATTTGTTGTTGCCAAATGTCTTTTGGGTTGACAGGGAATTGTGATACTGCACTTTGTAACGTAATGGTATGTGTTTGTTTGTAGAAGAAGACCGAGCAAAATCAGCTGGAAACTATTGATACATTTGATTAGTTCATAGGTTCTTAATTACACTGTAATGTAACATATGGTACTATTCAATCAAAACTGATAAAAAACAACATCCTTTTTGTGCTGGAAAAATGCACGTTAAAGGCATATTAACTCAAACATGCTTTCCTGCTGCATGGAAAGAAAAAAGCTGTTTCTGAATCATCCCAGACTCTTGTAGAACATGTTTGATTGCACATGGCACAATGTGTTGGCACATCAACTCAATTGTTTTATTTTATTTAGATTTTTCTGTGTTCTGTCAACACAGTCTGATACAAATAGCTTGTTTCCATTTCCTACCCTAAGGTGCAGTGCCAGAAAAATGTGTTTTATAGCAGTGCATGTTTGATTGAATTCATCCCTAAATCTGTGATGAAACAATGACAAGGCATGCTGATCATTCCAAAAGGTTAACTCCATCTAAAGTTGGATTTCCTATATTCTGGAAAACGGAGAAACTCTATTTCTGACAGAAGAATCTGCAGACTTGGTGTTCATCGTTGACCTCCAACCTCTGGCAGAGTACTCCTTCCACTGATGGCCACCAGCCACTGGTGATGTAACCATTTACAGGAAAGCTATCTTCAAAAACCCTTCCTTGGTATGTGTGTGTGACAGGGAGTCTCTAAACCTTGGTTTATTAGTTGGCTGGATGTATTCGATATCTGCCATTTTGAACTGCAAATGAATATGGAAGGCTTAGTGTTATCTGAAGCTTAGGCTCCTGTTGAATACACACAGACTAATATGTTTATACCAGTGTGATGGATGAGATCTGGGCTGAGAGGGTGAGAGAGTTACAGGCTAGATGGGGTTTTGTTCATCCTTGTCATGACTGCAATGCAATTGAAAGGATTTGAGATACAGAGACTAAATGAGAAATTAATTATACAAACCAATTGGTGGTGCAGTAAAGTTGTGTTTTTATTATACTGTTAATCCTCTACTAAAAATTTGTTTGCGAGTTGTGCTCGCGTCAATTTGGTTTTACATGACTTTCGATTATATTACTTTGCAAGGGGTGAAATGAATAACAATTATGTACTCTACTCTATATTTACTAAATGTTTTGTAATTAATACGAAAGTGACTTTTGTTTAAATATTTTAACTTAAATATTTCAAATATTTACCTGGGGCAGGTACAATGAGTCTACAAACATTAGGAACAACTACTCTTTCCATGACAGAGACTCACCAGGTGAATCAAGGTGAAAGCTATGATCCCTTATTGAATCCACTTCAATCAGTGTAGATGAAGGGGAGGAGGATTTGTAAGCCTTGAGACAATTGAGACATGGATTGTGTATGTGTGCCATTCGAGGGTGAATGGGCAAGAAAAAAATGCTGAGTGCCTTTGAACGGGGTATGGTAGTAGTTGCCAGGCTCACCGGTTTGTGTCAAGAACTGCAACGCGGCTGTGATTTTCACACTCAACAGTTTCCCGTGTGTATCAAGAATGGTCCACCACCCAAAGGACATCCAGCCAACTTGACACAACTGTGGGAAGCATTGGAGTCAACATGGGCCAGCATCCATGTGGAACACTTTCAACACCTTGTAGAGTCCAACACCTTGTAGAGTCCATGCCCCAATGAATTGAGGCTGTTCTGAAGGCAAAAGGGGGAAGGGGGGGTGCAACTCAATATTAGGAAGGTGTTCCTAATATTTTGTACACTCTGTGTATATTCTTTCACATCCATTTACTAGCTTTGTGATTTCAGTGCCACTACTTCTTTCACATTTCTCTTAACCCCCAAAATGGGGATCACTCCTAAGAAAGATTTATAATGTATCATTGATAACAAACTATTGGCTTTTTCATTTATATTTCCCAGCACCACAAAGAAAGACAATGTAGTGGTGTCTGAGTTAATATTTGCTCTGACATTTCAGCATACCCATTTAAAGCAATGGCATGGCCCCTTTAACAAATTGCCCACAATTCAGAAAATCCTGTGACTACTTTACGCCTCTTTAGAAGGATGGGTTAAATAGTCAATTTCTTCCATAAAAGTGCAACTAGATGGCAATAGAGACATACATGTGCAGCCAAAACACACAACAACTGATTCAGGACAATTATCCCTATTCTAAAGATGTAGTGGCATTTCCCTCAGTCGGGTTGAACAGAGGCAGGTACCAAAAACAGACTCCAGGGCCCATATCCATAAAGAGTCTGAGTGGGAGTTCTGATCTTGGATCAGTTTTGCCTTTATATCGTAAATTTAATATGATTATATGGACGGGGGGGGCAGATCCTAGATCAGCACTCCTACTCATATTAGTCAAAATATTAGCCAAAATACTTTGCAATTATTTCTGCCAGTGTATCAATGTCAAGATGCCAGAATAGCAGTACTTTAATTAATGTCTGTTTTTCTGAATCTGGCAAATTATTGGAAATTAAACAATTTCTTGACTGCTTAAGTGAAGGTGATCTCTGTGTTTTGAATGCAAAAACCAAAACAATTTTTTGAGAAAAAAATAAAATAATCTTGGAAGTAAGACTTTGCTTTTGTCAGAGAAAGCATTTACAACTTTGTAAGCTGTCAGCCCTTTTTGGGTCTGAAAGGATGTGTTGGGCTTGCTGGCAACTGAAGGATTGCAAATTCTAGGACTGTAAAAGGATAAGGTTCTTAAATTGCCTTCGGGCAAAGTCATCTAAAATAAAAATGTTTTTCAAGAAGTTCCCATTTGGTTTTTGCTTCATTGAAATAAGGTCAAGCTCAGGAATGACACCAGTGGATTAAACTGAACATTTTATTTAAGTCTTAACCACCAAGTCTTCAAACAGGTATTGGATTCACATTTCACCTAGCGGGCCTACATTTCTAACCATCTGAGAGAAATTATGGATTCCAAGACTGCCACTGGGTATCCCAAGTGTATCATTTAATGGCCAGTAGAAGGAGAAACTGCCGTTAGTTTTACAATACTAGCAACATTGTTATTCTGAGGACTAAATCTTGGTCTAAGCATTGTCTACACCTTGTTATATCCTTTGTGGTCATCATTTAGTTTTTTTCTGTGAAGGAACTTGGCATTGACCATGGACTGACAGCCGAAGCACCTGTGCATGCTCAAATATTTGCTTTAGGTAAATATCATATCTTACCGTACCCAAACCCCAAGCTAGTTTTTACTTCTGGAAAACAGAGGGAAACTTGTCTGTAGAGAAAACCATCACCAGCTGCATTGTGGAGATATTGAAGGAAAGAATCCCTGTGTAAACCAAGCCTACTTTAATCTCCCTCTTTGGCCCCATCAAAGGGAATGACAAAAACCCTTAATTTGCTTATACTTGATTTAAACCATGAGACAATGGTATTTTGTGGAGGGAAATGTAGTAATCCTGCACTGGTGGATTGAATTGTGGCAAATCAAACAAGTATTACTGTTTAATGTATCTTTAGTGGGGCAGGTCTCCTTGTGGTGACCAAAAAATCCCAGAAATATTCTGGTTCTTTCCTGTTCCACCATCGTCTGCAACAAATCATAATTTTACAAAGTCCCTATATTGTTTCCTTTTATGTTTTCTTTTGACATTAAGATAGCTTATTTTCAGCCTCCATCAAATTGTTATAACAAAATTACATCATGACATATCCAAATCCCACAACATCAACTATGGGTTACTTTTGTCCCAAGGTCAAAAGCTCCTGTCTCCATTTATGTCTATGTTTCAAATCTAGCTAGTGCTATACAGGGAAAACTGTGGTTGTCACTGTTTCTGCTCTTACCTGTATTACTAAGGCTCTCAATGTCACTTACAGTCAGGAGGACAGGAAGATTATACATATTATTATCAATCCAATATTTAATAAAATGATCTGTACAAAAAAATCTAGGTGAACAGAAAATGAGGATAAAAAGTGTGCTTATTTTTAAAATATATACTACTATAAAATATTTCCAAAAGAGAAAAGAGCTGTTTACAGTTCATTTACAATTACATTATTTACAGACCTTTATAACCCATAGAATACATACATACACACAGTGTATTTTACATGAACACATGTAGAACTAATGGCCGTCTAACGGTTAAATCTCAAACATTTCCCTTCTCAACAAAACATGACATGTTTTTCCTAAGCTTAACCAAGCTTTTACTTGTACTATAATCCTCATACATAAGCATACATGACTTTCATACAATTTGTGTTTGTGAACTTCATATGGGTTTTTGCCAGAAAGCAAATGCTCTCTTATTCAAAAACATCCACTTAATAAATGTGGAAAGGAGTGAAAGGGAAGGGAAAGGCTACCTTTTTCTTAATGTCCCTTTCAAAGTATGAGGAAGACACCATATTTGAATAGGGGAAATACACATTGCATAGATGTTGTTAAGTACTGGGCATTTCATATCAGAATCTCACTTCAATAATGAATAAATGCGCTTACAAAAAAAGGATGTTGTCAGTGTTAACAGATACTAACTTTAACATTGCCTAGATCAAGCTGCAACTGATGATATGGTTAAATTAGAATTAAGCATGCAGATCTCGTGACAGAATGCTTTCATACATTCACAGCAACACTTTGTACTCGTGAAGCATCCATGAGTCTCGAAACAACATCCATCCTAACCATTGCACAGCTTTCACCTTTTGTTGCCTAAGGCTTAGAGGCATTTTCCCCCACTGATTTACACAACACTCCACACACTCAAAGCACATCCCAACATGTGTCCATTGTTCTTGGCAAAATTGCTCAAGCTTTGCCAAGTTGAATGGGGATCGTTGATTTACACCAAATTCTGTCTTGCCACAGATTTTCAAGCAGATTTAAGTTTAGTCACAGTCACAAAATGTGCAACTAAATGTGACAACTGTGCAGGGGGTGAATACTATTTAAAGACAATGGACATGCTTGCTGAAGTAAACATGCAATGAAGTATGGAACGGTCCAATCACTGCCTTGTCCTGACATTTTCATGAAAATGTGTTTGGCATGATGATTCACAAAGCAACAGAAAAAAGCAATTGTACAAAGTAGTTGTACTAGGACACTCATACAAACAAAGCAGAAAAATATACATGTATCTGATATCAAGGCACAGCATACCAGAGGAGCTACTCTCTGGACTACATTAGCTTTTGGGGTTTATTTTCTGCCTGACACTTTTGTTTTATTATCCTTTACCATATTGATGTAATTTAGATAAAGTGTATACACGTTAATCAAGAAGATTCTATGGTAACTGTTTTCCACTGAGCAGAATGCCACTGCAGTTGAAAATATCTTCAAAAAGGAGGGTAACTGTGACTATCAGTGAAAATAGTAACCACTTTTCTTAGAAAATGTGTGCAAAAGGGGAGTTTACAGAAAGTTATATCATTACGCCCCCTTTTAATTTGATCAATGTTTAAATTGTATTAAACATTTATAGAAATTCTTGCAAATTGATGGAAACTTTGCTATTGTTCAATGTCTGTTAGGTGATATCAATTATGTTGGGGGAGCTGCATTATCTGCCCCCTGGAAATTGTGCCACTGAATTTCCTCTGCTGTTTGAAAATAAACCACAAGCAGAGATTTTCTTGCGGTCGGTTTGTTTTTGAGCATAGTCCTTAGTTCAAAATGCCAATATAGTCCGTTTAGCTGGATTTTGTTTTAATTCATAAAGAACCAAATCAGTTGAACATAATCGTGAAAGAAAACTGTAAAAAATATATATATCTGGTTTGGATTTTAAAAATGTGTAACAAAATGCAAGAAAGCTGCTTTGGATTTTGATTAGAAAGTAAATTAAATATTTTAACAAACAGAATTCCAAACAAAAGCAGCAAACGCTCAAATATGATATTAGTATATTACATTTGACTCGCATATTTTATATCAGTACAAATACTCCACATACATAGAAACACAGTCTGTAGTCATAAATTATCACCTATTTGCCTTTTGTGCAAAAATATGGGAATATATCTACTTCAAAAAATGAAACTATAGATCTGGATACACCAGGCTAGGGTCAACTATAGATCTGGATACACCAGGCTAGGGTCAACTATAGATCTGGATACACCAGGCTAGGGTCAACGCAGAATGGTTTGGTAATCTCAAATTCAATTTAAAAAATTGAGTTTGACTGGAATGATAGGAAATATAATTTAATTTAAACTGAGACTTGGTGATATGACGTTACTACAAACAGCGTTGCAACCAAAGCATTCACGAGATAGTTTGAAGCAAAAGGCTTTTACCAAAACTATGAAACATCTGCACAAGAGTTCTCTCCTGGAGACATCACATATGACCTGTGCCTAGTTTACACTTTGCAAGTGGTTTTGTTTCCTATGTCTTGAGTGTGCATATTTATTTACCTTGTGTTAATGTGATTCATCTGGGATATGTGAAATAATATACAGTGGGGAATTTACACGTAATTACCACCTTTGAAAAGCAGGAGTTAACTTACATCTTGCCGTGATACCTATGTTTGGCATGACAATGAACAAACACGGCAGGGAAGAGTTGGCTAAAGCACAAACATACCTGGACCACCAGGCTAACATGCAAGTAGATAAAACTCACTAAGTGAAAATTACACCCAAAGACCAACACATGATCAATATTATTTTGCAAAATCATGTGCTCTTATAATTCAGTACCTGGAGTGCTAAAAAGTGAATTTCAATATTCCATTTCACTTACTAACAAGGGATTCCTATGGACATTATAGCCTATTTGTTCTGTGCCGTTTATAGGGAACTGAATCGCCATATCAATCTCAAGTGATCACGGGATCTGTTTGTTTAAGTCACATACATTACCAGCTGTAGTACAAAGCCTACCCTGCAAAACATCTCACTTTTCTCAGTTGCAAGAAATAATAAATCAGTCTTCAAGAGCCATGCCATAAAAATATCTTTCAAATTCTCCTTGTCGCCTTTCATACCTCCTGTTAAATGTTCCATATCATATACCTCGGATCTTTGCATAGTAATGAGTGCATATAAGCAAATGCATGGTGACACACAGCTATTGATGTAAGTTAGCTGTGTAAATGGGACCCTTAGCATACCCCTAACTAAAGATAACTGTTCCTCCACCTTGGGCTGATAGACAGAGGTTTCTACAGCAGATAACTCCAGAAAATGGGTGACGTTCTCTGTCCTGCTGAAAAGATGCATAACAATATCCCGATTGCTCACAATACTGACAGCAGCATTTATCTTAAAACCTGTCTTTTAACCATGTCCAAGAGATGACGGTAGTGTCTTAAGTAAGAAGTGTGTAGGCTATGTGATGCAAACTGCAAACTGCAATATACAAAAGTCATTTTCATTGTGTCCTCCCATACATTTGAAATGTTGTTTTTGGTAAGAGCAAGCAGAACGGGAGCGGTTTAGTGGACAGAAAATGTCTTACTATGTCTTGTGATAGTTAAGGATATCAAATAATTTAATAATTGACTCTATGTTATTTTGAGTTTTCCATATAGGCACACAAATGTACTCTAACGCTGTTGTCGTAACGCTAGAAATCTGGGCTTCTTTTATTCATCCCAACAGATTCTGTCTGCTGCTCAGTAAATTCAAATCTATGGCTGATGTTTTATACACTACTAAAGTAGTGTTCTAGAACCAAAGTCAGAAGCATAGCAGACATTTACTGAAGTTGACAGCATCGAACAACATGCAGAGCCATGGGGACAGAGAGAGTGAGACTAGAGAGAGCCAGAGCATGTTATGAGTAAAGAAATGATAAAGAGCTCATGAAATAAAATGGCAGCTCAATGACAAATTCTAATAAATTAAGCAGCAAATAAGATTATGTTCCCCTTAAGCAGAGGCAGATCAGTAATGAGCATACTTGTTTGTACTTTTTTCAGCAAATCCCAAAATAAAGCTAGTTTAGGGGGAAGAGATAGGGGGAGGCGTGTGTTAACAAGCGCTTTAAACCACCAATGTATTTTCCCACAAGACAATCAGACTCCTCTCTTTGCAAGCCCCAGTCCAAAATTCCAGAATGACAAGACTAGCGCCACGCAAGACTAGCACCACCACCCCTCTCTGTCGCTATGCTACCTGCAGCCACAGCTCTCCACCACCATGTCCTCATACTGCTTGTAGACCACATTGTTGCCAGAGTCAATGTAGAGGATGCTGATGGGGCTGAGTTTGGAGGGGACACAGCAGCTGGGCGGGCTGGAGTCAGGGTCCATAGAATTCATAAGTGTCTGAATGATGGCGTGATTTGTAGGCTCCAGGTGTGAGCGCAGCGGAAAGTCGCACACGCCCTCACAGTGGTGCGCCTCGTAATCTAGCGGTGCGATGATCCAGTCGTCCCAGCCCAACTCCTTGAAGTTGACGTGGAGCGGCCTACGGCTGCAGCGAGTCTTCCTGCGCCCCCCGCCTCCACCGCCCCTTCCTCCTCCCGCTCCTCCACCACCACCTTCCCCTCCTCCCCCACCAGCTCCGCCTATAGATCGGCTGGTGAGGGCAGTCCGGCGTCGGCGTCGCCTGGGTAGGTGACCAACCACATCACCAGAGAGGTCCAAAGGGTCCAGAAAACCCAAGTCTCTTCGCACTGTCTTCATCTGCTCCCTGATCTCCTTGAACAGGTTCTCTTTCCTGCGGGTGCGAGAAAAAGCCACCAGCAAGGCCCTCTCCTGGGGCTGCCGAGACCGGCGTCCCAGCCCTACTGTAAGAGGGTTGGCTGCCTCTTTGGTCAACTCCGAAACGATCAGCAGGTCAAAGCAGGCCACGAGGAGGTCGTTGCCTGCTGCTGTCCTGTGGCTCCTCCGCCGAGCCTTCACGCTGGCCCACACGTCAAAGACATCCCATTTGGGATGCTCGCGGTCCAGAACGTCAACTCTCCTGGAGTCCAGCAGCCGTCTCCCAGAGTTCCCCTCAGAGGAACATGTGTAGAGGAGGAGGCGATAAAGGTTCCCGCCCCACGTCAGCACAGGAAGGAGATCCAGCGGTGGCTTTCTCAGGATCCTCAGTTCTGCCTCCACGAGCTCATCTGTCCTGGACAGGCTGGAGAGGTCGAAGAGATAGCGCTGGCGACTTCCCCAGGAGGCGTGATCTGTAGGGGAATAAAATACAGGCTAGTCATTTGAATCTCACACCAACACACATGCACAGTTATTAAAACACTGTTACTCAAAAAGAGGGTGGTAAACGTAAATCAAGCACTGGACGTCAGCCGACTTAAATCTCTTTGAGTGTCTGTGACCATATGTAAACAAGTATTCAACGTTTGGCAGGAACTCCCCTTTGGTCAATTGCAGTGGCTTTCTAAGGTGGACAGAAAGCATGCGGCCATGAAGCATGTGTCTGTGTGTGTCCCCCTCGGTGGGAATACTGTTTGGGCCTGAATCGCCTGAGTCCACATGCAAGCAACAGAGCTGACGAAAGCTGCAGGAGCAGGCCAGGAGGAAAGCACTTGGCTGACCTCTAGGCAGGCCCAAGCCCTTGGCAGAATGCACTAATTACACTGATTGAGTGAGAGGAGGGCTTGGCGAGACACTGGAGAAATGTAAACTGAAGTGGCCTCAACTCCCTCCCTCTCTTCCTCTGTCCATATTTCTCATAGAGAGGTTGTACATTTCTGAGGAGTGGTGTTTTTAGAGATTTGAACACACCAAAGTGATGGGAATTTAATGTAGGTTTAGTTTAATGTTTGGATTTCATAACTTGCTGGGTGCACATACAGCTGTAATCCACAAAACAAACAGCAACCTGGCACTCACCTCCTGATGAGGTATCACATACATGAAAAAGAAAGACAAACAGTAGAATCTTTAAATAATTTCTATGCATCTCTGATGTCTTAGTCAAGTCCACGTCCTCCTCTCCGCTGTGAATTTAGATTGGCACGTAAAAGCTATTCACAGTATATCAGCCATACCACAGTTGCATCCATGAGATGTGGCAGGGGGGAAAGCTTGCTAAGAGGGAACAGACTGTTTCAAAAGTTTTGATGTTGACATCCAGCCCAAGCATGAGGTCCTGGGATACAGTGCAACCTGAGGACGAAACCACAGTTCCATGGTAAAACATGAAGGAACTTTCTTCTCCAATACAGATGGGTAGCATAAGAATCCAAGGCCAGATTGTGGTGTCGTGTCATCGATGCATTATTGAAGGGACCTCAAAATAAAATGTTATTGTGCACAGTGAGGCTCCTGCTGGAAAAGAACACACAAGTCTTTGGTGAGTGCAGAGGATCTGTACCCGTTGTCCCCCTGTGAGAAAGACCAGCCAGGCAGGCTTCAGTGGAATACCCAGACAATGAAAGGTGAAGGGAGCAGCACTATCCTAGCAAATATCCGCTTGCTAGACAAAACAATGACATAACCCAGACATTGCTGTAGTCTCAGTGTATAAAAGATGAAGCTGCATTCTTTTCATCCCTTCTGTGTCTACATGTACCTGAGGTGAACTCAGAGCTTTATTGGGTCAAGTGAATAGGAAATCATTGCAATATATTCAAACTCGCACGCAGGTGCACATTGACCCCCCAGAAAAATTGGCAGAACTAAATTACATCAATAAAAAACGATAGTATTGTTGTAATACTAATCGCTGACTCTGAAACCAAAATGCAAGGAATGACTCTTCAGGGATATAAAATGATACTTCTTGTATTATTAATGCATTTAAATGAACTTGCGTTGAGACAGAAAAGATTTTCATGCCTTTTCTGGAATCTAATTTAAGATTATGTTTAATTACCTGCACTTTTCTCTCCTAATTTTGTTTGATAATTAAAACAAGTTTGGAATCAATCAATCAAAAAGACTATGTAAATGAAAATAATAACAAATTTCTTAACACACAACTTAACACCCAGTATAACATGTTTTGAGAGGGAGTAGATAAATAATTCCTTACCACAGGTCCCTACAAACAAAAATTGTAATAATCGTTGTTGTTGTTATTATTATAGTTTTCATTATTGCTATTGTTATAATTTATAGGTTTCAATTAACCTAAAACATTGTTATTTATATTGCATACAAATGTATTCCGAGTCCTGATTAACAAATTGCACAATGCAAAAATGCACAATAGCCCAATTGAAAACAACAGTTTTGGACATACTGTAGTTAAGGGATACGTGTGTTTTGGACATAGCTAGTTTGGTGACTTATTCTTGCAATTAAAGTTTATGGAATAGGCCTACTGAAAGAGTATATTTATTTAAACAAATATTCTGTGACAATCATTGAACACCAGTTTTAAATTACAAGTATATTTTTATCAGCAACACCTGGATTGGGGGAAAGCAGACCTTTTCGAAGTGTTTAGCTCAAGGTGCCAGTGAGGTTTATACATCACAGATGTTGGAAATCCGAGACATTTGACTTCATATTTAGTTGGAAGTATTTAGAGTATTTCCCATATAAATGTGAAACAAATGTACTATACCTTCCCAAATAATGTTTCATTTGTAACCTACATTACTTTTGACTTTTCAATAAATCATTGTTGTCGGAATGTGTAGGCCTATAGGGGCGCATTTGAAATTAATGCATTCATAAATAATGAATGCTGGAGAAGGAAATTGTCAAGAAATTCGCTGTTAGGGTATCAGTTTTATTAAGATATTGCAATTTATGTTTTTTGAATGATGAGTTGCTATTTTAATGAATTAATGTGGAGAAAAAAAGTAAATCCTATGACAGACATTTTTCAAAATATAGGCCTAAATCACTTGTTGCATATTTCCTTTACAGTCTCGTATTTACCATATCCTTTCCAACACAGACTAGTCCACATAGGCTGAGCTATAATACAGCAATTTGCACTATAGATATTTGGATAACTGATTGATTATAGGTTAACCAATTAATCACAATTAACGTATTAAATGCAGTATAAACAGCTACTTGAATAGCCTTCAAACTCTGAATAAATGACAACCACCATGGTTAACAGTCTACCTCGAGTAGTAATAATAAGTCTAGGCTACTGATATCACTTTCACCCACCTTTTCCTTGATCCACGAAACTGGTCACGGTGTTGGCGTGACTTGCGGCGCGAGGAACACTGCTGTTAAGCCCTCTTTTCTCTATCTCAGAGAGTGTCCTGTATAGAGATACCATATAGTCATGGGGGACGATAGTATCATTTATCGGAGGCTCTTTCCTGGACACCACGGTCGGCTTTCGCCGACTCTGCTCATCCAGATGTGAAACAAGCCCGTTATCATCTGCGCTGGAGGGGTGCTGCAATGATCCAAGTACCGCTGCCTCCACAATATTCCCAAAGCACAGGGAAAACCATAGCAAAGGAGCAGCAGCCCTAACAGGATCCATTTTCAGTGGTCTATAGCTGTAAATGAGAAAGTTGGACGGGTTTGATTACTTTGGAAACTCCCCTTTGCTCTTTAGATTGTGTTAATATCATGGATTTGGCTGACACTGAGTGGCGACATTGTATTCTCTATTGCACTGTGTTCAACCAGCGCCCCTAGCGAGGAGCAACAATTGTAAACTACTTTTTAAATCAAGATGCTTGTGTCTCCCCCTCTTTCCCCAGACAAAGTCATGAGCTACTCATATTTGATAACACTTTAATAAGGTAGGTAGGTCTAGGATTTATTGAATCTATAAACTGTTAATAATTCGTAATGTAAAGTACTTAAGCAAAAATACTTTAAAGTAGTACTTAAGTAGTTTTTTGGGGTATATGTACTTTACTATTTATATTTTGGACTACTTTTACTTTTACTTCACTACATGCCTAAAGAACATGATGTACTTTTTACTCCATACATTTTCCCTGACACCCAAAAGTACTCGTTCCATTATTAATGCTTAGCAGAACAGGAAAATGGTACAATTCACGCACTAACCAAGAGAACATCCCTGGTCATCTCTACTGCCTCTGATCTGGCGGACTCACGGACTCACGAAACAGAAATGCTTCATTTGTAAATTATGTCTGAGTGTTTGAGTGTGCCCCTGTAAATAAAAAATATTGGCTTAATATAAGGAATTTGAAGCGATTTATACTTTTACTTTTGATACTTAAGTATATTTTTGCAATTACATTAACTTTTGATACTTAAGTATATTTAAAACCAAATCCTTTTAGACTTTTACTCAAGTAGTATTTTACTGGGTGACTTTCACTTTTACTTGAGTCATTTTCTATGAAGGTATCTTTTACTCAAGTATGACAATTTTTTACTTTTTCCTCCACTGGCAAATAGTGCGCTTATGAATGCACTGTAGCCTATTGATTAATAGCCTGTTATTATTGCCAGCTAATTAAAATGTATTAGTTTATTTATAGATGTATAAATATATAGGCTTTGCTAATAATTCACCTTTAGGCCTATGGGCCTATACTAAAACTATTTTACATAAGCATCATTTCAAGTATACCTTAATGTAAATAGTTACCATTTTCAGTTAATTATAAATGCTGAGACATATGTATTGGAGAGGGAAATTATCCATAAAGATTCTGATCTATTTTGGGCGAAATTCAGTAGGCCTGTTAATAGAAATAGCCGCAGTTGACATACACAACAAATGAACACTTTGTAGGTATTTTTACTGCCTTCATTTTTCCACATATACAGTGCATTCTGGAAAGTATTCAGACCTCTTCCCTCTCTTTTGTTATGTTACAGCCTTATTCTAAAATTGATCAAATACATTTTGTTCCTCATCAATCTACACACAATACCCCATAATGACAAAGCGAAAACAGGTTTTTAGAAAAGTTTGCAAATTTATTACAAATAAAAACAGAAATACCTTATTTACATAAGTATTCAGACCCTTTGCTATGAGACTCGAAATTGAGCTCAGGTGCATCCTGTTTCCATTGATCATCCTTGAGATGTTTCTACAACTTGATTGGAGTCCACCTGTGGTAAATTCAATTGATTGGACATGATTTGGAAAGGCACACACCTGTCTATATAATGCCCCACAGTTGACAGTGCATGTCAGAGCAAAAACCAAGTCATGAAGTCGAAGGAATTGTCCGTAGAGCTCCGAGACAAGATTGTGTCGAGGCACAGATCTGGGGAAGGGTACCAAAACATTTCTGCAGCATTGAAGGTCCCCAAGAACAAAGTGGCCTCCATCATTCTTAAATGGAAGAGGTTTGGAACCACCAATACTCTTCCTAGAGCTGGCCGCCTGGCCAAACTGAGCAATCGGGGGAGAAGGGCCTTGGTCAGGAGAGTGACCAAAAACCCAATGGTCACTCTGACTAAGCTCCAGAGTTCCTCTGTGGAGATGGTAGAACCTTCCAGAAGGACAACCATCTCTGCAGCACTCCACCAATCAGGCCTTTATGGTAGAGTGGCCAGACGGAAGCCACTCCTCAGTAAAAGGCACATGACAGCCCGCTTGGAGTTTGCCAAAAGGCACCTAAAGGACTCTCAGACCATGAGAAACAAGATTCTCTGGTCTGATGAAACCAAGATTGAACTCTTTGGCCTGAATGCCAAGCGTAAAGTCTGGAGGAAACCTGTCACCATCACTACGGTAAAGCATGGTGGTGGCAGCATCATGCTGTGGGGATGTCTTTCAGCGGCAGAGACTGGGAGACTAGTCAGGATCGAGGGAAAGATGAACGGAGCAAAGTACAGAGAGATCCTTGATGAAAACCTGCTCCAGAGCACTCAGGACCTCAGACTGGGGCGAAGGTTCACCTTCCAACAGGACAACGACCCTAAGCACACAGCCAAGACAACGCAGGAGTGGCTTCAGGACAAGTCTCTGAATGTCCTTGAGTGGCCCAGCCAGAGCCCGGACTTAAACCCGATCGAACATCTCTGGAGAGACCTGAAAATAGCTGTGCAGCAATGCTCCCCATCCAACCTGACAGAGCTTGAGAGGATCTGGAGAGAAGAATGGGAGAAACTCCCCAAATACAGGTGTGCCAAGCTTGTAGCTTCATACCCAAGAAGACTCGAGGCTATAATCGCTGCCAAAGGTGCTTCAACAAAGTACTGAGTAAAGGGTCTGAATGCTTATGTAAATGTGATATTTCCGTTTTTATTTTGAATAAATTTGCAAAAATGTATAAAACCTGTTTTTGCTTTGTCATTATGGGGTATTGTGAGTAGATTGATGAGGGGGGGACAATTTAATCCATTTTAGAATAAGGCTGTAAAGTAACAAAATGTGGAAAAAGTTAAGGGGTCTGAATACTTTCCGAATGCACTGTACGTGTGTATACGTTGCCATCTGCTGTTTCATTGAGGGTTTGCATTTCAGAACAATCTTTTAACTTGCACTAAAGACATATCTTTTTAAACATAGCCAATATAACAAGTTCACCATGTCTTGCCCATATAAGTAGCTATATGCTTTTGCCTTTTTATTTTCTTACCATACTTTGCTGTGTTTATGTATGTTATATATTGAGTATACATTAAATTAGGCTATAGTATGCCTACATATTATTATTAGTAGGCTAGTATTAGTAGGCAGAATTAGTAGAATTGTTATAGGCTTATATTAGTAATGATATTATTATTATTTTTTTTATTATTATTATTATTATTATTATTATTATTATTGGGCTATTACCGTTAGGTTGTTATTCATATTATTAAAAGGCATTATAACAGGTGTATGAGCCGACGCTGTATGCTCAGGTTGACTACAAGATGCTCAGTGGACAGTATGACTTCAGCATACCGACAAGGTCACGTTCCTCAATCTGAGTGAGGGAGAATTCAAACACGATTCTAAATAGACTGATTGTCTTTCAAGTCGCCGCTGGCGTAAACGCTTTCTTGATTGCGCCATTTTTATCAGAGCTCAGAATCAATTATCTATGAACGAACGATACGGCTCATTTATTGGTCTGTTACCTGCATGTTTTATTCGATTAAATGTTTGCCAGCAGATCTCTCGGCTGCTGCCTTGATAGGGTATATAGGCTATAATTAGCAAATAAATCAAGCTATTTGTGTGCAAATTAACAAAGGACACTGGATAGATACAAGCGACTATCTCAACGTCGGAGCAAGCAATTTAAGCGCAATTCGCAACTCCACGCCCTACTGCTAATCGGTACCACAATGCCCCCTCCAGCCTCGGCTGCGGCAGCGAGTGAGAGCAGTACAACCACGGTTTTCGAGGAAGACACCAGAGAAGAGGTACCACTCTCATATCATATTATGCTGCCATAAAATTGCCAGAAGCCTTGCTATAATAAAACGTGTTCATAACCTCAGGCATAAAGCACCCAACCCCGTCCATGTTTTTGGTTGAATGTCACAGATGTTGCATAGCCTACATTATTGGATATTCATGACAATCGAACAGGGGGTATGAACATTATTTTGATCCTTGATGTTGGTTAATTGTATTTGCAAGATAAATAGCTATTTACCTAGTATTTTTCTATTAAGAGTCGGTAGGCTAAACGTTTCAATTGCCTATAGGTTAAGACTTATTTATGTAAGTGTTGAGCTACCTTGCTGTGCTTCAAATAGGAGCTTCATAGAAAAAAGGGGGGAAACATTTTGTGAACAAAAAGTCAGAAGCCCTCGAGGGAATCAAATGTTGAATGGTTTGAATTTGGTAATGGTGTGTCCATTTACATTTACCTACACTGTATCCTCTCTTTTTTGCATGCTTTGAATTAACAGCAGAGGCCCTTGAAGCAATCCCTGAGCAAGTCCCTGTGTAGAGAGAGCTTCTGGAAATGCCTGCTGCTCTCCATGCTCATGTACGGCTGCATGGGAGCCATGGTGTGGTGTCATGTCACCAAGGTGACTCGCCTCACCTTTGACAGTGCCTTCAAAGGGAAGTCCATGATGTACCATGACAGCCCCTGTTCTGACGGCTACATCTACATCCCTCTGGCCTTCCTGCTCATGCTCTACCTGGTCTACCTGGTGGAGTGCTGGCACTGCCATGCCAAGAGTGAGCTGCAGCATAAAATGGATGTAGAGGGCATTTATGAACGTGTCCAAAGGATGCAGCAAGCTAAACCCTGCATCTGGTGGAAGGCCATCAGCTACCACTATGTTAGACGGACTCGGCAGGTCACACGCTATCGTAATGGGGATGCCTACACCAGCACACAGGTCTACCATGAACGGGTCAACACCCATGTGGCTGAGGCTGATTATGACTACGGTCACTGTGGGATGAAGGACGTCTCAAAACAACTGCTTGGTCTGGAGAAGGCCCCACTCACCAAACTGAGGTTCACCAAGTGCTTTAGTTTTGCTAATGTGGAGTCTGAGAACTCCTACCTCACCCAAAGAGCAAGGTTCTTCACTGACAACGAGGGGCTAGATGACTATATGGAGGCGCGGGAGGGGATGCACCTGAAGGACATCAACTTAAAGGAGTGTGTGATTGTGTTTTCTGAACCTGACCACCACCCATGGTATGTGTCTCATCATGTGTTCTGGGCAGCATCCTTCCTCACCTTCTCGTGGCCCCTGAGGGTTTTCACAGAGTACCGCACTGCCTACGTCCATTACCGTGTGGAGAAACTCTTCGGGGCGGATTACGTCCCTGTGACCCCTCTCGATGAACGCCCTTACAGCCACCGGATCCCCCGGGTCAACACCATCGACAGCACAGAGCTGGAGTGGCACATCCATTCCAACCAGCAGTTGGTGCCTAGCTACTCTGAGGCCGGTCTCATGGAACTGGCCCAGTGCTCCTCTGGTGGCTTTGGCGGCTTCAGACAGAACTGCGAGCGCTGTCACCGGGCAATGAGCAGCTCCTCTGTTTTCTCCAGGAGTGCCCTCAGCATATGTACCGGCAGTAGCCCGCGGGTCGGCCGGGTGTCCTATAGCGGCAGCCGCTTCTCCTTGGGCCGGCGTTACGGATCGCGACGCAGCTGTTTCTGGAGGAGTAGAAGCAGCTTAGATGAGCAGTTGAGTCCCAGTGAGAACACCCGCTGCCTTTCCGGGCGCCTAACCACTGACGACGAGGACCCCCCAGATTACCAGGATGCTCTTTGCTTCCCAGTGCTAATTGTCCACTGTAGTGAGAACTGCCACAATCACAGGTCCTTTCATAGGAATGGCTCCTGTGTGGAGACCTCCCTATGACAATGCAATGTATTCACAGATAGCATGACTTTGTGAATGAACAAAGATGTTTGCCCTGCACGACATTAACAACTACAGAAAACCTCATGGCATAAGATTGTTAATGGAACTGGATAGATGTAAATCTTAGGTGCATATTCCCTCAATACCTTTTAACTAGTGATCACTAAGGGTTACATTTTGGCTGTGACAACACTAAAATGTGGAGATGTTACCAAAAAAGAAATGTACACATTCAATGCAGTCAAGTGATTTTTTTGGTAAACTTTAGGCGTAAACCAAGGCCGGTGGGGATGAATGCTGGAGTCTATGTTCTATAGACATGAATAAGTGTATTGAGTATAATTGTATTCGCATTCATTTCATAAATACTTTCATCAAGTCTTCCTCTTAATTATGAAATAACTTTACACATTTATTCAACACATCAGTGGAGAGAAGTTTTTTTTTAATACAAGTAATATGGAAAAAAATCAACAGCAATAACTACGACTTCACCATTCTCTCATAATTGGAACCAACATGTTGAGATAACTGCCAAATGAAAACAAACATAAATGGCACAATTTCTATGATTTCCTTTTGTTTGTATCAGTTCTATCTGAACACTATATGATAGTCACATGGGCTATTGAAATGTAACATAGCCTACTTAATCTGTAAGTGGTGCCCCCAACACCTTTTTAACAAAGGCACCTTTAAGTTATACAACTAAACTTTTCAGCAGGGTTTTGGTTTCCTGATTGGTTTAATAATATGAAGCACATGAGACATATTTTAATATCAAATTCTTTCCAACAACTGACTGATACCTGTTAATAACCACTTAAAGTCACACTAGCTGTAAATGTTGAATTGTATAGTAATGTTAATGTATATTTCTTCTCAAACTTTGTAGCAAGTATGTATTTAAATGGACAAATATGTATATTAACATGTCTGGAAAATACATAAAATATGACAGTGATGGGAAAAGTCATTCCATAGTCTTGTGCAATGCAAGTAAGATTTTGCAACAAAATAATCACAAATAATAAATACACTGTCACCAGTTTGTGAAGCACATTGTATCCTTTGAATGATTGAAAAAATAAACTTCCCACTGGGCACAGACATCAATTCAACGTAATTTCATTGAAATGACTTGGAAACAACGTTGATTCAACCAGTGTGTGCCAAGTGGGGTACTGATCACAAACCAACATTTAGGTTTAAAAAAAATGTAAGGCATTAACAAACACAGATGAAGGTTTTTGATTGAAATATTGAAAAATATTCATTTAAATGTTATGGATTTTTTTGTGTGGTTTTCATGTGTAAATCCACCTGTACGAGGCTACAATGTCTTTGGAATAAAAAGCAACACACTTATACTCTTGCTTGTGCAGATTGTATTTTCCTCTATGATGTCTCTTAGAAATGTATGTGTTCGATTACTTGTAAGATATGATGATAATCGTGCAAATGTTCCATATTTTTTGCCTTCACATTCATTTTCACCGTTTACAGGTCAGCCTTTTAATTTGAAGGATCATCAAACTTGACGTGGAAGTTATTTTACTGTTGCTGGCTTCACACGGGTCAAGTCAGAGATACTTTTGAGGAAATGGGCAAACTCTATTGAAAACGCCCATTATCATGGGCAATGGGCCGCACGGTGCATTCTGGGCTATTCTGGGACAAGGAAAGCTCTCCTTCAAAGAGTGAATGGGAGTCAATTGGGCGCTAGCTCAAAAACCGAACAGTAGCATGACAAATATTTCCTGAGATGTGAGATAATGAACTTGTTCTCTGTAATATCGTATAGCTTTGGAATAGTCACATCACGTATTTTCGAGGAAAATAGGCAGGTTTTTCGACTCATACCCTGACTTTGAGAAGGGATTGCGTGACGGCAGAGGAAGAGCGAGGCCCAACTCGGCGGAAAATCTGTCTCCCTCCAGCAGGTGGCGTTTTTTCGTTGTATCGCCCACCAAGTTTTTGTATGGAGGTTAATGAGTGTCGAATTTGGTCAACAAAAAAATGAATGGCTTATTTGCTACGTGAGGTTTATTTGATCCAATAGATGTTTCGTAATGCTTAAGTTGTTAGGAGTGTACTGATATACATAGGATATGTGACATTTCGGCAACTTTGAGAAAAAACACTGTATCGGAGTTGTCTCGAGATGTCTATGAATATTCATATAATAAGGATAGTAGCATAGCCTCTCCCTCTCGCCATTGCATACAGGTGGTTGACGTCAACAACCCTCATCGAATATTCAAAAAAGGATTACAATAATTAGATGTATCCACCAATCTAAAAAAAAAAAAAAAAAAAAGGATAGGCGGGACGCTTTGTGGACAACGACTATTTTTAGGGCGGAGAGACGTATCTTGTCAGTATATCCATAATCTTTGGTGACGATTAGTTTAGCAACCGCGTGACGCAGCATGACAACACGCTTGGTCGAGAGTCTGCAGGGTGGGGCCATTCATTAGCCAGCTAACGTGCTCTCATGGCCACACCCCCACTGTTATGTGATCATTAGCATTACCATAGAGTGGGCCACCAACATAACTGTTAACAATGTTTCCCATCTATGACATTACATGTATATAGTTCTTGATTTCCTAAAGGCTTGTTGTACCAGAAAATCACAATTGACTGCCATTTGTAACTGTATTGTGTTGTAAATGTCTACATTTTCAAGGAGCTATAGCATGCAGCGATTGTTGATACAGGCACTGGCCCTGAGACAGTTGGGAAGGCTGAGTACCCACAAGCTGCTGAACCCTGGACATCGACCTTACTGGACACTACACACTCCCCAGCTGTGTGGTTCCTCCTCCTCCCTGACCCTTGGGACACACAAGCTCCCTAAAGCTGGAATTCAGCTAAGACCAATTCAGCTAAGACCTGGTCATGTCTTCATCACGTGAGGTTCAAAAGCAGCAAAAAGAAAGGAGACGCCAAGACTATGAGGACAGTGACTATGAGGATGAACCTCCAGTGTACCCAAAGACATGTAGAAATATGTGCAGTCCTTTCGATATGTTATCATGAAAGCTGGCCTTGACATCCCACGCAAGTGAGTGGTTACAGAGTTATGCCTTTAGGTTTTCAACTGGATGCACTCAAGGAGAAAAAAAACTGGGTAATGGTATCATTAGTAGTTGGCATCAATATCTGCAACAATTTGAGGGGATCCATGTGGGTCGACTTTGAGCACCTCTCTCCTGAAAGCTTGGTCATTCAGGTCCAGAAATCACATTTATACCATTTCTCTCATGGGTGAATGAAGAGATGAGGTCAAATGGATTGATTGATATGGAATGGAATTGCCCTACTACTTCAAAGGCTCTAGGCCTATCTGCAGTGGCTTACTGATTTTTTCTCTCTCTTTATTTCAGTGGAGGATATGGCAACAAGCTTCGGCTAAATGTACAGAAACTCATCAAGAAAAGTAAATCGGTGAGTTACTTTTGTGCCTAGTAATGACTTATAAAATAAACATATTTCTGCCAACCTTCAACATCTTACAAGACTGTAAGGACCCAAACCCATACCCCGTGCACTGAAGTGGTAGAGCAGTCCAATCAACACCCCGCCCTGCTCTGGCACGAGTCTTAAGTTTTCTTCACTGTACTGATCTTTGGTTCTCTCTTCAGGTTAAAGTTGTGGACACCTTGGAATTGGGTGAATCCAAGAATGGAGACCGGTACAAAGTTGTTCTGAGGCGCTGGAAAAACGTGGAACTTCCAAGAGTTTTTAGTGGACGATACTGACTATAATTCTCGCCATTGACAAGGGAATTAGAATATCTACATCTTTGCATGATGTTACATCATAGTGAATTGTGCAGTTTTTACAGTAGTCCTCTTGTTATGTGTTATCATTGGCTTATCTGGTTTCAAATAGCCTTGACACCATTTTCAATTAACAGATGTTAATAACAGATCCAAATTCTCCAAGTCATTCTACGTAATTAAGTAATGGATAGTCATGGCTTGAATCAGATGCAAAGAAAATATGGGTGGGATAAGTATTTAATTAGCTAAATGCTAATAAAGTGAAATGCTAAATTGGACTGATTTTATTACAAATGGGTTAACATGACCTGTTGCTATGGTTTAATACAGATTTATAGTACAAACTTCTATAAGAAGGTATAACATAACATTTTATAAAAGACCAGTGGTGCCATAATGCTACAACATGTGCGTTGGAACAAAATAATATCACAATTTCTATCCATCTTTGACTGATCTACTGTCTTTGTAATATTTACATGTTTATTGTTTTTAAGGCTACAACAGCTTATCTACAGGGTAAGTTAGATTAGCTATTACAGTATCGTTTTTGTACATTGAAACTTAGTCTATCATCTCATGATTTCATCTCAAACGTCATCGATGAAAAACTACACCGTCTAATGCTGTAGTTCGATATTACAAATACATCCATTAAGAGTACTGATGAAAAGCCTTTAAGAGTTGGCCTTATCCTACACAGGACCGTGTGCAAAGGCTTCACTATGCTATTCAGCTTATGTACTTGTGTAAATATTTAGAATAAAAAAAGTAAGTGTTGCCTTCAGCTTTGACTAGGACACAGTATTTGATCTCTTGGCCTTCTTCAGTATGTCACACTTCTTACGGTTGGGCCGCCGGCATCGCTCATCTATGCTTGGCACGCATTCGTAATGCCAGACCTCCTCCATCTTCTCAACTGGATATACGGCCTCTACATAGTGGCGGATGAGCCTGAGACGCACAGGATCCAGCTGCTTCTTATTGCAGGCGCCCGAGTGGTTATACTGAAGCCGCAGGTTCTCCTGTGTGAAGAGCTCAGGGAAGAGGCGCACCAGTAGGCGGGCAGCAAAGTTTCCCACAGAAAGGCTCTGCTGGACAATCTCTCGCACCTCAGTGTCTGAGAGCCAGTAGACCGAAGGCACGGGGAAGTCCGGGATCGACACCGTCAATTTCTCCAGGGGGATCTTGCAGAAGTCTTTGCTACTTTTTTCGGGCGGTAGTGGAGGAATTTCGAAGTCCTTCAAGCGCTCTGTGTTGAGCTGGTTCACTTGGCAAGCAGCCACAAAGTCCACAGGCTCTTGCTCCAACTCAGGAGCGTAGACTTTGCGTTGCTGCTGGTACGACCGCCGTTGTTCCGTGTCTCGACGCCTGCACCGCTCGTCCAGTTTACCCACAAATTCCAGGGTCCACACTCTGTCATTCTTGGCCCGTGGATATAGTAGCTGTACGTAGTGGCGAATAAGGTCGACCCGTACAGGATCAAGCTGCTTCTTCCCGAGAGAGCCACTACAGTTGTAATGCTTCCGTGCGTTGTCATAGGTGAAGAGCTCAGGGAACATAAGTACCAACAAGCGAGAGGCAAAATTTCCAATTGACAAGCTACAGTCATAGTTGTTCCTCAGCTGCTCCCTGGAGAGCAGATACTCTTGAGGCACACTGAACTCTGGTAGGGGCATCTCAAGTTGTTCAAAATCGACTGGCACAAGCAAGGACTTTTTTGACCTACGACCTGGTCTCTCGTAGTCACACAAGTCACTGATCTTGATGATAGAGACATCGTCAGGGAGGCTTGTGGAGTCATAGCTTTCATCGTTCATGTTCTCAGGATCGCTGCCATTGCCGTTACTGTGAGAACCCTCTATTGCGTCTTCTATGCGCTGCACACACACCTGCAGCCAACTATCCTCTGAGACATCAGGAAAATTTGCTTCCATGTATTTACGGATAATTTCTATCCTGTCCGAGTCCAAGATCATCTTTCCCACACTACCCTCTGGAAATTTCCCCTCCTCAAAAACCTCAGGGAAAAGTCGGTTTACAAGAAACATAACAAAGTCTTCAGGGGAAGAAAGCTCATCAAGATCCTCTCCAACCTCCTGAGTGTCAAACACAAGGTCTGGCACTACTTTGTTGTTGTTGGTGTGGTCACCATTGGAATCTAAGTCAAGGTGCACTTCTTGTCCCTCCTCATTTATAAAATGGCAGGGCTGGTTCTGCTCAGCTTTGAAACCAAAGCTTGTAATAGTCTGTTTCCCACATGACTGTTGGCCACTCTCCATATCCTTCTGGGCCCAGAAGCGGTTAAAGAAGTCATTAATCTGTAATAGGCATTCATCCTGCCAAATGTTGTTGTTCTTAACCAGAGGAAAGCACACCTCCACATAGTTGCGTATTAGCTGCAGATGTAAGGAATCCAACGTTCTCTTGTTGATGATGCAACCACGAGTGCACTCATTGGCTTTAAGAAGTTCTGGGAAGAGGTGTACCAGCAGTCGACAACCCAACTCGCCAGCATTTGATGTCTGCTCCATCAGCTGACTCAGCTCCTCATTTGTCAACAGGTATTCTGGCGGAGGCTGGAACTCAGTCGCCATCTCCGAGGGTTTGATCTGTTTCTTGATGCGAGTGACCTCCAGGGAAAGTAGATCAACTTTGCTGTGCAGTTGGGTCATGCTTGAGTTGAGCGTATTAAGGATGAAAAACATCTTCTCAATGAGGGAGTATAGATTAGAGTCTGTTGAAGACATGGACCCTGCCGCACCCAGGGCAGAGAGGGGTTCACTTCGGCTGTGCTCCCCTGTATTGACCAGTTGAGGGGATAAGAGGCTGCTGTAGCTTAGCCGCACTCCTCCCTCATGCTGAGCATGCTGGTCAAGGCTTGATGTGAGCTTCTTCTCTGTGATTCTGTGAGAGATGCTGTAGAGAGGCTTCCTGTAAGAGGCTATAGTCTTCTCCTGGTCAGCAGATGTCAGGCAAAGGGGTTGAGGCCTCGTGGACTCTTCAGACAATCTCCTCAGCAAGCGCCGCCCGGCCTACACAGAGACAACAACATTATCCATTTCTTATCTCAAATGTATTTTCAATGTCATATAAAAACTGGAATAAGCACGCTAAATAAATAGATGGACAAATGTCATCACATAGACAGGCCTATTTAGCAAGTTCAGTTAGTCATGAGGTATCATAGATTATGCCATTTCATTAATTTACCTCACTAGAGACCCTGACTCTCTTGCTGCTGGTAGACTGGTCCAATTCAGAATTGTGAGCGTCACAGCCCATGTCCATGGCAGTACGTTTGCTGGTGGCCTCACTAGTTCCAAGGGACCATTTTCGTGGTCCTTCAGTTGTCTCACTAATAGCACAGTCATCCGTCTCCAACTTGATGCCTTGAATGGGTTCTCTCTCTGCAGAAAAACATTTAAAATCAATGTTATGTTATTTACAAGTGAATTAGATTTTCCCACTTAGGTGTTGATCAATCCAAACCGCTTCGAAGTGGATTGTTGCATTATGACAGTGGAATGAAATTGTTTATAGACTTACCTCTCTCGAGCTTTTCTCCATCCGAGTTTTCCCCATGGTCAGAGGAATTCATATCCTATAGTGAAAAAATAGAATCAAAATAAATCAAACCTGTAACATCTACAGTTTATTCATTTTTAAGAATTAAAATGTCACTGCACTGTTAAGTAACCTTTACTAAATAGACACATTACATTGATTGCATTGTCCAAATTGTGCTATATTGTTAGAGACTTCATCTTTCATATGATAATATTTCAAAATTATTAAAAGTCCCATTCTATATTCAACAACATAACTGTGAGTGTTGTTCCATATAAAGTAAAGCCTATGATGTTATTATTGTCATAATCAATCAGGCCCTTGTTCACTTGCAAGTTCACTTGTCTACTTCACCTGCTTTAACATGTTCATAGGCAATTAGGCGGATTTCATACTGAACACTGATCAGCTGCTTGGGAGCATGTTTACTAATCGAAAATAATGGACTGTGTCACATTCATTTTACAAATAAATATAATAAACTTGTGCTCTGCTGTTTAACTGCTAACAGTGGGTGAGTTGTGTTCTGGTAGTGATGCAAGAGGACTCAACGTCTGTAACTAGAGGCTTTATGACTTGTCTCACTCGCCCCCTTTTACTGCTGTTTCTGTCCCATCCACTTCCTCATTCTTCCACTAGAAGAAGCCCATGAACCAAAACATGAGAGTACACAGACAGAGGACGAGGCGAAACGAGAGGATTTACTCCGCCCAGGATCTGTTCACGTGAGATAAGCCTATTTTTTGTACGTCGGTCTTTGGGTGTCGAATTACGTGAGGCTTATTTAATATACGTTTTGTAATGTTTAGGCTGTTACAAATATACTGATATAAGTGGTTGCACGTGGCATTCCGATAACTTTGAGAAAAAACACTTAGTTGTGCCTGATGTTCACACGCGTATCTGCCCTCTCACTGGCTAGAATGGACCCACCTGATCTCGTTTGCCTTCAATCATTGAGGACATGTTTTTCCATTGTTAGAGCGGTCACTCGGCTATCTTGCCAATATAATAGATCATCTTTGGAGTACACACACAGCTGTGTCATACTTTCCCCGCTGTCAATAAGAACTTCAGTCTTTCGTGGCAATTAAAAACGCCATGAGATTTATTTGAATACACATCAAATTGATATAGTTTTACTTCGCATTAAAGCTAGCTAATCATTGTTTTTTTAGGGATTATTCTTTAGTGACGCGGCAGTGTATATCCTCGGACGAGTTTTTCCCACTCGTCTTCGTGGAATTGTCTCAAAAACGCAGATGCTCGAGCTCACCTTTACGATTTCATGCAGTCCTTTGCAGTCATTGAAGATTGGGTTAACATATCTTCCGAGAATGTCGTGGGAATTTCACACACGGATAACTGTTGTTCGTGTTTCTCTCCTCTTTTTTTCTTGTCTGTGCCGTCTCGCGTGACGTGATTGGGCGCGCGCCTGCTGTGTCATTTCCGCACAGCTGTGGATGTGTTTTGTGTGGCCGTGGGCCTTGTGCATGATGACAACAGGAGAAACGATTACCCAAATTGCGCGAAAATGCAATGAATTGAAAGGTAAATAACTAGCTACATTATTTGTGGGTAATTTGCGAATCCCCATATGAGGCTTGATAGCCCTGCAGGCTATTTCATGTGAGCTGGCATACTGGCAGAATACGGCCCAACCGCAGATTTTCTCTGCATTTCAACAGGTAGCTGCAATATAGCGCTCTCTGAAGATGTGCAGTACCTTCACAGAGTGGGCCACAAACTAATACTAAACAATGGAGAAAATGCATCCCATGACATTTTCACCTGCACAAAGTGAATTTAGTGTTCAATTACATTCCATGAGACTACATAACCTACCTACATATTTGTGATAGAATAGTTTATAAACATTATGTATTCAATGACAATGAAAACATCGATCAAATTGATTTAGAAACCCAGGCCTTTAATACACATTGCAATCAATCCACATCCGCCTTTTCAGATCCACTTGCAACTTGGACATAAAAAGTAACATTACTATGGTATGTCTCCCTCCTGTGTTTTCAAATGGAATTGCATTTACAACAGAGGGTGGCGGTGAAGAAATAGCTATTGGGCCCACTACTGTTGGTCCAGGTCAGATTCCCAGATAAAAATGTAAATAAATCGTATTTCTCACACTTAAAATGCCTGAAATCCAACATCATCCCATTTGATCCAAAGAATATGTCAGCATCCAGAAAAAAAATCCAGTTTTGTAAGGGCATTAATGCATGTCTGAGGATTAGAGGACTAAGTCGTTATGTAGACATAAAGGTAGCTGCTATTCTACCTTTTAAAATTATTATATGCGGAATTCAATTAATCTTACTTTAATATGAATAAAGACTTGCTAAATTGCCAAAACTCAGCAATTTGACATGTCCCTCCGTGCACACTCTGCGACTTCTAGGAAAACTTTAACCCACTTAATCCCAACATTTCTCCAAGTTTTTACCATAATTGTAAAGCATTAGTTATTTTATTGCTTTGACAGTCATTTCTGAAGAATACTAATTATTGAATGTGAGTCCTTTACATCTGCCCCTCATTTTAAGGTCAACCCTGTTACGTGAACTGAACTGAATATGGTGAAACTATTACTTTTTAAACATTTCTTTCAAAAGAAACAGTCAAATCAGTGTAAAGCATGAGAGCTGGTTCTACTCTTTTCTGGTGTTGTGGTGGAAAACTGAGAGGGTCTAGCATAATATGTTTAGCATAATATGTCAACCCATAGATACAGGCTAGACATTTTTTAACAATTGCATTTGTTTTGTGAAGTTTGCATTCTATTGCCCCTCCCTGTTGCGTACAACAAGCTTCCATTCCCCCTGTCACAAGAGGATTTATGGCTGATTGAAGATGAAATCGTCAACCCTGTTATGGTCAACCCTGCTACTTTATTTGTATTTATTAGGGATCCCCATTAGCTGCTGCCAAGGCAGCAGCTACTCTTCCTGGGGTCCAAACACATTAAGGCACTTACATCACACATGAAATACCCCTACATATCTACAATACAAAATCTATAATACAGTGCCTTGCAAAAGTATTCATCCCCCTTGGCGTTTTTCCTATTTTGTTGCATGGATTTCATGTAATGGACATACACAAAATAGTCCAAATTGGTTTAGTGAAATGAAAGAAAAAAAGAATGGAAAAGTGGTGCGTGCATACGTATTCACCCCCTTTGCTATGAAGCCCCTAAATAAGATCTGGTGCAACCAATTACCTTCAGAAGTCGCATAATTAGTTAAATAAAGTCCACCTGTGTGCAATCTGTGTCACATGATCTGTCACATGATCTCAGTATATATACACCTGTTCTGAAAGGCCCCAGAGTCTGGGGCACCACCAAGCAAGCGGCACCATGAAGACCAAGGAGTTCTCCAAACAGGTCAGGGACAAAGTTGCGGAGAAGTACAGATCAGGGTTGGGTTATAAAAAAATATCAAACTTTGAACATCCCACGGAAAAATTTAAAGAATATGGCACCACAACAAACCTGCCAAGAGAGGGCCGCCCACCAAAGCTCACGGACCAGGCAAGAAGGGCATTAATCAGAGAGGCAACAAAGAGACCAAAGATAACCCTGAAGGAGCTGCAAAGCTTCACAGCGGAGATTGGAGTATCTGTCCATAGGACCACTTTAAGCCGTACACTCCACAGAGCTGGGCTTTACGGAAGAGTGGCCAGAAAAAAGCCATTGCTTAAAGAAAAAAATAAGCAAACACGTTTGGTGTTTGCCAAAAGCCATGTGGGAGACTCCCCAAACATGTGGAAGAAGGTACTCTGGTCAGATGAGACTAAAATTGAGCTTTTTGGCCAAAGGAAAACGCTATGTCTGGCGCAAACCCAACACCTCTGATCACCCTGAGAACACCACCTCATTTCTACCAGCATGTTAAATGTGCAACCACCTTTACTCCACACACAGAGACACGTACAAAGCTCTCCCTCGCCCTCCATTTGGCAAATCTGACCATAATCCTATCCTCCTGATTCCTGCTTACAAGCAAAAACGAAAGCAGGAAGCACCAGTGACTTGGTCAATGAAAAAGTGGTCAGATGAATCAGATGGCACTTGGGAGCCAGGCCCACCCATTGCAGAGCCCAGCCAATCAGTGTAAAAAAAAAAAGTCGGTCCTGCTCCTCTCCTCGCTACCTAACTTCCCCTCACAGTCCCTTCAGTTTCCTGTTAGTTTGGCTGCTCAGCCTACCTAAGTTATCCCTCACCCATCAGCCCTGCCATTCCCAACCAATCAGAGCGCTTGGAAATGTGCATCTGGACACTGCACCCACCCACTCAGCTCAGAGTGTTATTGTCATCCAAAGGGAGAAGACATGTTTCTGAGGAAGATGAGTTGCGAGGCCCTACACACCTCTCTCATCTAAGAGACTACCAGCCCTGCTCCAGGCCTCCTCAGTGGTCAGGGAGTGACCACACCCTCACCAGTTGGGAGCTGATGAGGGAATACGAGTACCTGCATCACGAGCAGCAAGAGATCAGGAGGGCGTACTCTAGGCCATCCCGGCCTGAGTCAATGCCACGGGAGCGCCGCTACTCTCCTGACCACCACCGCTCTAGGCCTCCCTGGCTAGAGACATCGTCACCGCCACGGGAGCGCCATCACTGCCGGTACGCCATGAGTCGGCCTGGCTACTCCCCTGAGAGACACTACTCCAGGCCCTCCCGGCCTGAGTGTTCGCCATTGGGACCCCCACTACGTCCCGAGGTGGCCCAGTTATTCAACAAATCTTTGTCGCTCCAGGCCCTCCCGGCTGGAGCCTACGTCGTATTTGCCAGATCGTCAGGAGCGCCACCTCCCCCCCGAGGTGGTCCAGCCGCTGTCCCAGCCGATGTCCCTCTAGGCCCCTCCGGCCAGAGGCACGGGAGCGTCGGGTCCGCTTCTGCTCCCCAGAGAGGCCTAGCTCCCAAGCAGATGGAGACAACTCCAGAGTGCACAGTCCACGACACCAAGGTCTGCACCCTCCTCAGCCAGCTCGACTAGCCACAGTTAAGGAGACTCCCACTCCAGTCGTGGAGCCACAGCCAGCCACTGCCATGGGGCCTGTTCTGGTTGCCGTTGCGGAGTTGTCCTCTCCTCCCAGTGGGGATCCCCTGCTAGTCGAGTCAGGTGACCACCAAACACACAGCTGTTTCCAATTGAAGATTACAAGTCATTCTGATTACCAAAATCATATAAACATCTTCAAATGGAAACAGCTGTGTCTGCGTGTGGGTGTGGTGGTGACCAAGTGTTCAGTATGGGCCTCAACATCATGTCCTAACCAGACAGCACTATAGAGGACAGAACCAAACCAATCAGTTATAAGTACATAGCGGGTGAGGGCATTCACAGCTGACCGCTCAGACGGGTGAGGGCATACCAGCCAACAGTTTTTACATGGTCCTTCTAGCCAGATTTAGTGACCAACAGTTCTTTACATGGTCTGTCATTTCTCCGGATTTAGCGACCAATAGTTTGCACAGTGAGTTTTTACCCACAAAAGGGCTTTATTACAGAAATAAATACTCCTCAGTTTCATCAGCTGTCTGGGTGGCTGGTCTCAGACGATCCCCGCAGGTGAAGAAGCCAGATGTGGAGGTCCTGGGCTGGCGAGGTTACATGTGGTCTGCGGTTTTTAGTCCGGTTAAACGTAATGCCAAATTCTCTAAAACGACATTGGAGGCGGCTTATGGTATAGAATTGAACATTAAATTCTCTGGCAACAGCTCTGGTGGACATTCCTGCAGTCAGCATTACAATTGCATGCTCCCTCAACTTTAAACATCTGTGGCATTGTGTTGTCACAAAACTGCACATTTTAGAGTGGCCTTTTATTGTCCCCAGCACAAGGTGCACCTGTGTAATGATTACGCTGTTTAATCAGCTTCTTGATATGCCACACCTGTCAGGTGGATGGATTATCTTGGCAAAGGAGAAATGCTCACTAACAGGGATGTAAACAAATGTGTGCACCAAATTTGAAAGAAATACGCTTTTTGTGCATATGGAAAATTTCGGGGATCTTTTATTTCAACTCATGAAACATGGCACTTTACATGTTGCGTTTATTTTTGTTCAGTATAATTGTCACCATGGAAGGCCAAAACTCCATCCCACTAAAACAGGTTGAAATTTCAGGCGGTCTTTTCAAACAGCTCTTACACTAAAAGGGCATTATCATCATTTTCACAATGTCACAGTATTATTTCAACCTCATATTGTTGAAATAAATATAACACAGGAAAATTACATTTTTGACTGCACAGGGCCTTTAATAGGCACTTACTATAGTAAAACAAAAATTACCTCTTGAGATGGGAACATGTTTTTAATTATGTGAAATCATAAAGACACCGAATTGGTGGAAGAACAATGAACTGCCCTTAAAAAGGCTATACAAAAGGAGGATATAATAACCTTTGGCCCCTGGGTTGCTCTTTAGCCAAAAAGGGTCCCCTAAATAAACAGGAATACTTGTCCAGAAACGACCATATTGGACAGGTTCCAAATCCCAGACCCAAATTCCATGGCATTACAAATGGATTCTGCAAATGAACAAAGAGATTTCGTTAATCAGTTCCGTCACAATGTAGGGAGCACAACTTGACCTTGTTCTGTCGAGGACATACTGTATCATATCTAACATCCACGCACACTCTAGTTAGTACCCAATGTTCTAGCACTGACTGGTCACAAATTTGTCGATGTTGGGCTGATATAACAGCTGAGACGGTGCGACAGTCATTATTTGGTTAATGAGCTGTCTCAGTGGCAGTGTGTGGCGCGGCAGTCTGATCTGTCAGCCAATGAAATGCGAGACCTGTGCTGGAAAGTCGGGGGTCACTGAAGCGAAGGCTTGCAACAAGGGGCTGGGATTCAGCACTTAACACTTTGAAGTGCTCGTTAAAATGTCATTTTTGGACAATATGCTCGTTTCTGTTGAAGAGAGAACAGCATATTGTTCCTAATGCACTGAGTGGTTTCATCCATCACCATGTGATGGTATTAACAGGTGTTCACTGAAAGGTAATTTGTGAAAAGACTAATTGAAAGTCTATCACGGCACTATTATTGATTAGAGATCTTTCAAATGCACACAAAATACACTAAACAAAAACATACGCAACATGTAAAGTCCCATGTTTCATGAGCTGAAATAAAAGATCCCAGACATTTTCCATACGCACAAAAAGCTTATTTAGCTCAAATTCTGTGCACAAATTTCTTTACATCCCTGTTAGTGAGCATTTCTCCTTTGCCAAGATAATCCATCCACCTGACAGGTGTGGCATATCAAGAAGTTGATTAAACAGCGTAATCATTACACAGGTGCACCTTGTGCTGGGGACAATAAAAGGCCACTCTAAAATGTGCAGTTTTGTCACAACGCCACAGATGTCTCAAGTTTTGAGGGAGTGTGCAATTGGCATGCTGACTGCAGGAATGTCCACCAGAGCTGTTGACAGAAAATTGAATGTTAATTTCTCTACCATAAGCCGCCTTCAACATCGTTTTAGAGAATTTGGCAGTACGTCCAACCGGCCTCGCAACCGGAGACCACGTGTATGGCGTCGTGTGGGCGAGCGTTTTGCTGATGTCAACGTTGTGAACAGAGTGCCCTATAGTGGCGGTGGGGTTATAGTATGGGCAGGCATAAGCTATGGATTACAAACATAATAGCATTTTATCGATGGAGATTTGAATGCACAGAGATACCGTGACGAAATCCTGAGGCCAATTGTCGTGCTATTCATCTGCCGCAATCCTTGAAGAGGAGTAGGACAACATTCCACAAGCCACAATCAACAGCCTGATCCACTCTATGCAAAGGAGATGTCGCGCTGCATGAGGCAAATTGTGGTCACACCAGATACTGACTGGTTTTCTGATCCATGCCCCTACCTTTTTTTAAAGGTATTTTTGACCAACAGATGCATATCTGTATTCCCAGTCATGTGAAATCCATCATTAGGGCCTAATGAATTTAATTTAAATTGACTGATTTCCTTATATGAACTGTAACTCAGTAAAATCTTTGAAATTGTTGCGTGTTGCGTTTTATATTCTTGTTTAGTATAGAATACTGAATGCCAGGTAAAGGGCTAGGTCTTCAATGAAAATTAGGTTTAGAATGCAGGCAAACCAATGGATGGATGTTTCCACGAAGGGGAAAGACTACCTATATGTTTGCCCCCCAGACTTATTTTCTGTGTCCATTTTGGGACACTCCTGTCAGTGTTACGTTAGTGGACTAGCCAACAGAGTACTCATCTTCTTTTGAGTGGCATGTAGAGATTATGCCCTTTTGAAGACACTCTTGTTGAAGTCTCTCTGTTTTATGGACATTTGTCCTCTGTCTGTAGGAGCATGATGTGGGGAAGCTGTAATAGAATCTGTTTTGCTGCGCTGGCTGGCTCTCCACTGCGCCCCATCTGTAATTACACCACACAGACACCCACTCACATGGGGTAGCTGCTGCCTGCTGCCCCCTCCACAACATTATTTGTGTAAACTCAGCCATCTTGTCAACCTAGCAGTCTGGGTGCGACGGATGGGAAACCACAAAAATAATCTCTATGAACAATAACAGTGTAGGGTTTCAGATATATGATACTGTACATGGAGTGGTCACTCTGTATAGAGATTTCTAAAATGCAACCTCCCTGCCTTGAAGTGATCACTAATCTGTAAGGACTGAATTCTAAATAGAGATCCACACCTGTAATTCTGGGCCTGTAGCAAGGACCTCAAGAAAGACAGGTAAATGTTCTCAGTAAAAATTGTTCCCAATTTTAAGAAAAACTTGTTTGAGTTATTTGAAGACCCTTATTCTCCTCTTTATGTTTGGTCCCTTTAACTTCCTTCTTTCCTCCTGTCTGCTCACGGCATGGATTAATATTACATCAATGGCCAAAGGCTTGCTCTTGTACACAATGTTCCTACTAAATGGAGGCAGCACTGCAGCTAACCTAACAGCGCCAAAAACATAGTGGGAGTGGACTCAAACTACTACCCACATCCCATCGACTGAGATCCACATTTTATTTGAAATGCCCTCTACATTACTGGATAAGCTTCGCAGTCCTTTTCTTTTCCCCTTCCTCTGTACCGCATGCCCTTCAGGCCAGGCCGCATGTGACAGACAGACACTGATGGTAGTGGTGACGCTTCTCCAACAATGTTCCCTCTACAATTTTTCAGCACTGAGCAAATTTCAGGACTGCTGAGTGCAAACTTGAACCTTGTGAAATTTCTGTGCAACTTCCGGTGCGCATTTACTGTGAACACTGAGGCCGTACCCGCTTTAATTTACTGTTTTAGGTTACTGTGGCTATTTGATCATAATGTAGGCCTACCATTTAAAAAAACAATGGATAAAATGCATCACATAACATTTTAACATGGAAATTGTGGTTCTATCATTCAGCCTACAGTAGAAGCCAATGTGTGGTGTTCAATGTAGACCTACATTCCATGTGACTTTTGAAAAGAACATGCAGGGCTTGACATTAACCTGTTTATCCACTTGTCCTTCAGACTAGGAGCTGACTGAACATTTTGATGTGTTGTTTGATGCAAGAAACCACTTTACAAAATAAAATGCATTATTATTCCCATACCATTATTACAGAGAATCAGACAAATTATGCTACCCTCTGCCTATTGGCTACTTAGCTTATTCAAGCCCGTCTCAAAACACTGCCCCTTTAAGACACAAAAAAAGCTCTTTACCTGACTTGCTTTTCAAAGATGGCTAGAAATGTACAGGTTTTGTGCTCTTGTAGGAAGCAATCACTCCCACATTGCTGACTACAAATGAGCTATAACTGGGCTAATAACTCACTAACTAGCTAAGGATATGAACAAATGTACACACGTGGCTACATGCAGCTCTTGCGTTGATCTTAAAACAAGCGCATAATAATCCTGACCGCTCATGCTGTAAAACAGTTGAATGTGAATGGCACAAATCCATATGGCAATGGTCTATTTGCATATAGGCCTACTGCAGCTCTGATTGATTATAGCGCACCGGTCTGTGTAGAGTACGGGCCTGAGTCATGCCTGTCAATGCAATAGAATCCTACTCCAATGCGCTCTGCCTACAACAAAATCTCTTGCATAGTTAGTTTTGTTTCGGTATGTTGCATTGAAAGTGGCTAATATTGCGTTGATTCAATCACAATTCCCACAGTAAAGGGAAATGTTGATAGTGTTAACTAAAGGGGAAAACTCTAGAAAGTTGAGTGAAGTTCAATCTCATGCTTAGAGGGAACATTGTTCTCTACCCAGTTTCACACCTTGGCTGTCCCCTGCCGAGAGTGCCAGGGAAACCACAGACCACCACCCTGGCGCCAACCCACAGGGGCACATCGGCCCAATCAATATCCTTGCATTTCCTGTCCATTTGCTGCAGGTCATGGGAATGGGCCTCATTAATAATTACTGCTGGCGGAGCTTCGAGTGTGCTCCTCGTGGCAGGGCCAACGAAATTTGACATTTTTCCCTCCTAGATTTTTGCTGTTGCACAGTGACAGAGCAAAGTCGTAATAGTAGTAAACACAATAAAATAACTCAACAGATGACTGGATGTGAATTGTTTTAATAGCAAACAGTTAAATGGAGTTTTAAAGGTGTGATCTGTAGTTTCATTTCCGGTAAACACCGGTGAGGGTTGCGAGTGTTCTGCTCACCGATTGGCTTAAATGGAACCAAGATTGTTTTTTGTGTGTGTTTGAGCATTGATTGATTGTGGCCACAGGGGAGTAGGGGGGGGTCAGAACTTTGTGACCGCGCGAGCGATGTTCTCCAAGGCTGAGCGCGCCTCAGAGGAAGGGAAACACTGGATGGACTCCAGAGCTTTGTTGCCGTGGTAATGACACAGATCTATTGTCGAGGTGACACCTTTCTCCAACTTGATCGTGGACCGCAGCTGTTGCAGGAAGAGACCATATGACATGACTTCAGCATTTTTTTTTGTAAGCAAATGTTGAAATTAGCATCCTATTGTGAACAATGAGGATGGAATGTGCAGTGGTCAAGACAAAACTGTACATTGGTCATGAGACTCCCCCTCCTCCCAGACACACTGAGTAATCTTGGGTGTCTTTCCCCCTTCTGCTCTGACTCAGTCAGGACATCTTTTTGCTTAGGGCGTTCTACCTAATGAATTCTGGGACTGAAAAGCCCCTGTGGGCTTTCGCTTAAAAAACAGCAGGCAGGGAGCATTGCTCCTCTGCACTAATGTGGGTGCACGCTCCTCAGTTTGGAAACGGGACACAGCACACTCCAAGGGTCTCCACCATACTCCATTAGTCCCCAGAAAGTCCTGTCCACCACCTTCTCTTCCTATGTTGAACAACAGGTGGCAGAGATTACCAAAATATGGTCTGACTGAGACCATCTCCATGGATGTTCAGACTGCATTACATTTAAGACTAACAGGAGCAGTGCACAGGGCACACCTAGTGTTTGACACAATATGTATTTCAGAGTAAAAGCCCAGGCAAGCAGGACACATTTATTCTATTGTAAATACTAATCTATATGGAAATGAAAATTATAGTTACTACAATAACTGTTGTGCAGTTAGGAGGATACGTTCTCCCCATATCCCCCCTCCTGAAGGAGATTCTCTGACAATGGATCTGTCTCAGTCTCTCTGTCTCCTCCACAAATAGTCCTGGTTACCTAATCCCCACGATCTGGTTTCAGACGTGACCAGAGATCCCCCTTGTCTCTTCCTGCACCCCCATCTGTCCCCTCCTTTCCTTTCTAACTGACTTTGGGAAGGAAATGTCAAACTTGTGATTGGTTACAGTGGATATCAACACTCTCTAAGCATCTTTGACAGTCTTGCAACCTACCTTGCTACCATAGCACAATAATAAACATCCACTGTATGTACATTCACCCTGCTCACCTTTGTATAGTCAATTTGTCTTCCAATAGTTTTTGCCTGTTCACAGAGAAAGATGGTGGGAAAGAAAATTCAAGAAGTAAGTATACATCCTAACCTTGTGGCTATATAAACAATTAAAATGTCAAAAGTAATAGCACAGGATAAGTGGTTCAGTACCTGTTGCAGCTGATGACACCATCTCTCCTGCCCCACAATCTGCCGGTGGAAAACCACAGGGGCCGAGTTAAAACTGAAGGTTACTGGGTCTGCTGAGCTGCTCTTCACAAATAGCTGCAGGTCAGAGTTCAACTAAATAGGGGGGAATGACAGCATTTGTCAATAATCATGACAGCCTAGTCATGATCCTTACATGTTACGTTTCACCACCTATCTCAGTGTATTGCAAATACCCACTGTGTCTTTCACTCGCATTTTCACATTTTTAGGAAAGATTGAAAGCAGCATGATTCTATACTTTTCAGCAAAGCCAATCTTTCAGGTTTCCTGCAATACTTGCCTTGTGGCCCAGTGATAGATGCTTGGCATATTTGTAAGCCAGTCCTTGGGCATCTTTGTCATGTTTGGCGAGCTCCATCGCTGCCTGACAGCTTTTTGCCAGCAAGGCACCATGGGACAAGAACGTCTGCTCCTCCCACGTGACCATGTTGATTTCATCAGTCAGGCTATTGTCCTGAAAAGAGCAGTTTACATAAAGTGTTATGTATTCAGTTATGACTGTTTCCATTACATAGAAGTACATTTTTATCCGATTATCTACATTTCGAATAGCAGCGCCAACTATAGAATATACGGTACAACTTTAATTCTTTGGAACTTAACTTAAAAGCACACTAAAAAGTTTGTCCAAATTAATAATTTAGTAAAATGCATGTTTTCATTTTATGTTAAAAACAAAACTCACCTTTTTTTTTGTTATTATGACCATAACTGTAGTAGGGGATGCCTTGACATATTTTTTTAGTAATGTTCTCAGTTAGTTTGTATGGTGTCATGTAACTACAGGTAACTGCCAAAATAAAGGACACACTTGAGTAAATGAGGGATACAAAGTATACTGAAAGCAGGTGCTTCCACACAGGTGTGGTTTTCTGAGTTATTTAAGCAATTAACATCCCATCATGCTTAGGGTCATGTATACAAAAATGCCTAGTTGCCCATTATTTTGGCTACCATGGCTAGAAGAGATCTCAGTGACTTTGAAAGAGGGGTATCAAAGGAGCACAGGGGGTTTAAAGGGTGTATGTGTGTCTCAGTCACCAGAACTCAACCCAATTGAACACTTATGGGAGATTCTGGAGCGGCGCCCAAGACAGCGTTTTCCAGCACCATCAACAAAACACCAAATCGACTGAATATTTTGTGGAAGAAGGGTGTCACATCCCTCCCATAGAGTTCCAGACATTTGTAGAATCTGTGCCAAGGCGCATTGAAGCTGTTCTGGCGGCTCGTGGTGGCCCAACGCCCTATTAAGACACTTTATGTTGGCGTTTCCTTTATTTTGGCTGTTACCGGTAGCTATAGCTGGCTAGGGTGTCCCTGGTAGTGGTATATAAATTGTCTTACCTCCAAACTGTTGGGCATCTCATGGTAGGTTCCCTGCACCAAGTCACCAATGGCACTCGAGATCAACTCCACAACCTGTCAAACGCAAAAGAAAAAAGCTTTGGTTAACCACCATGAAAGTACTTTATGTAGTATTGAAATTGCTCTAAAGTGAGATGGGGATGGGGTTTAGGCTAAGAGGGTGTCTGGGCTGTAAATTGACCAGCTCTAACTCCTCACATTTCCAGCTCATTATCGGAACAGTGTGGACTGACTGAGGACTGCCTGCTGTTTTTATTAAGCACACCCAGACTGAGCTTTGTCAATTTCAATCTTATTTATAGCGACCCCCAGTTTAAACTGTATTATGAGGCTTTATCAGGTATCCAGTCTGAGAAGATGAAAGGCTGGCAAGGCAGAAATCAGGAAATGTTATGAGGGCTGAGGGGTTGATGAGGCTCTGGAGCAGTGGTCTGACATCTGGTGCTGGGGCTCTTTGTCATCAACAACCCAACTCAGAATTGATTATCAATTTGATACCTTCTTGTTTTAGATATAACTTCACTCTGCTCAACAGGTTGTGGCCCGGCGGTATTGTATATTCATCATTTTTATCATGTTTTACACTAGCTCCCTCCCTTGCCTTTGAGGAATTCTCAAGTCTACTAGGTCCAGGTGTGTGGGCATGTAGTGGAATGAATGTTAAAAAAAGGAAACAAATCTTAATTGTTTTCTTATTTAGGATTCAACTTGCCCCAGTTAAAATTGTGAACTTTGGGGCATCAAGTCAAAGATCTCGGGAGGCTGAACAGCTTTGTCACATAAAGCTCCATTAAAACTTGGAGGTCATATTGTGTCATCTGTCTGCAGTTGCCCAGTCCCTCTTGCAGTGGGAATCCATGACTACATTTTAAATAGCACCCTCACTCACACACTATACTAAATTCAGTCAGGCACCTTATTTTATATGATTGTCCAAACCACTGACTGAGTTTAAATAATCACAAACACGATGTTCATCAGCTTTATCTTCTTTCACAATCAATTGCTCCTAAAGAACAGTGTATGGGCACAAAGATTTACAGGTAGATAAGAAAGACAATCTATTTGTTGTACTCCCTTAAATTCAAGAGGTTTTTTCATGATTTGAGAGTGTGTCTCTATAAGAGTCTTCATACTGCGCTCTGGGTAACCAGATCCTTTAGGAAATATTAAAGAAACTCAAGCCTCACGAAAGGCCCAAAAGGACAATACCCCTACAGTGTTACCAGATGTGCTGTCTTTGCTAGGCTGGGAATTAGGAAAATGAAGGGAGGGGGGAGTGGGGGTCTTTTTTTGGAAAGTATCAGATAAGCCCCCGCCTCCCCCTTACTCTACTCCCAAATCCAGGCAGATCGTGTTTTGCCGACAGGTCTGTGAGGGAGAGAAACCGGAGCTGGGCTCCGAGATCACTTTACCCTTTATACCGGCCTAGGATTCCTCTCAAGGCCGGAACACATAATCCAGATCAATTGCTCCCCTGAAATATTCCCTGGTTTATGTGAAATGCTTATAAACCTCTAAGCGCTTATGCTACGACTGCTACTACTGTCATGTCTGTCTTAGGTGACACACACGTAAACACAATAAAATCCTTGAAAAATATATTTTCTCACATTACACATCAAGCAATTGGTGAGTGTGAACATTTTATTCTCTATCAAGGTTTGAATAGGGGTCTCTATTTGTCATTGTCCATTTGTTTAGGAGGCAGTGTCGTGACCATAGTTTAGACACACGTGAGTACTAATTTCAACATTTTAACTAGGCTGTTTTACAACTCTTGTGGGGGGGGCACATGTATGCATGTCCAGCAGGGGGAGCTCTAGAATGTCATTACATTATTGAAAATAAGACAATCTGAATTATACTGCAAAACAAATGAGTGTCATGATGTTCATGTAAGGTGTTAAAAATGCCTATGTATACCACTTTGACAATGGCCAAATTTAAAGAAAAAAAAGTACTTCTGTTATCAGAATTGTCATGATCACCGTGTCTTTAGGTGGCATTTTAAATGCCTGTTTGTCTGTCTGAGCATGAACAATCTGAGCTGAGGGAGTGGGCAGGGGGGAGAATTTGGAAGATTGCAAAGCAGAGAGAAAAGTGGTTATTATGATCCTCTTGTGCAGCCACATTCTGTCAGTTGAGGTTGGTGACACATTCTGACAGTTGAGGTTGGTGACACATTCTGACAGTTGAGGTTGGTGACATATTCTGACAGTTGAGGTTGGTGACACATTCTGACAGATGAGGTTGGTGACAATCTGTCAGTTGAGGTTGGTGACATATTCTGTCAGCAAAGGATTGCCAGTGTATGCACTGGAAGTGACCTGTGACCCACCATGCCCGCACCCAGACACGCACACAGACACACAATCTGCAGAAGTGCTTAGTAAGAATGAGTAGAAGGCCGTAAGAGAATGTAACCTGTGTAAATGAGGGTGCATTATTCCCACCCAAGCATATGTTGTGTGTGTGTGTGAGTATCGGTCTGCCTGCCAGTGGCCTAAGTGAGATAATATATTTGTTGATTCGATCAATCCACAACGGCCAGGAAAACTTGACACAGCAAGCTGATGTAAATGGTGTTTAAACTCCGCTTAGACTGTTTGTATTCTCATCACTATCCTTAGTTGTACTGCAGCGATCTTAGCATTGTCAACTATCATCTTCATCTCACTGACGATCTATTGAGATCTCACAGGTAAAAAGTCTGAATTCAGATTGCATTTTGGAAGAAATTTAAAGGCAGAACGAAAAAGCTACAGGGCAAGAAATCTGTATCTCCAACAGAATGTGTTATATGACGACTATTTCATACCTTAGTATTGTTTAGCTGGGCCAGTCCAGTGCAAGCATTGGCGAGCAAGAAGTCCCCACTGAGAACGGACATCTTGTTTCCAAACTGCATGTCCTTCAGGGGTCCGTCAGAGTTGGTCCACTCCTTGAGATTGACGATCCCACGATGCACCAGGAAGGCCGTGTGGATGAGCTCTGTGATTTCAGCCAGGTTCCTCTGGCTGTAGAGGAGGAAATATTTACATTATCTAATTGTCATCAGTAAAACATATACAGTGAGGGAAAAAAGTATTTGATCCCCTGCTGATTTTGTACGTTTGCCCACTGACAAAGAAATGATCAGTATATAATTTTAATGGTAGGTTTATTTGAACAATGAGAGACAGAATAACAACAAAAAAACGCATGTCAAAAATGTTTTATTTTTTTCAAATTGATTTGCATTTTAATGAGGGAAATAAGTATTTGACCCCCTCTCAATCAGAAAGATTTCTGACTCCCAGGTGTCTTTTATACAGGTAACGAGCTGAGATTAGGAGCACACTCTTAAAGGGAGTGCTCCTAATCTCAGCTTGTTACCTGTATAAAAAGACACCTGTCCACAGAAGCAATCAATCAATCAGATTCCAAACTCTCCACCATGGCCAAGACCAAAGAGCTCTCCAAGGATGTCAGGGACAAGATTGTAGACCTACACAAGGCTGGAATGGGCTACAAGACCATCGCCAAGCAGCTTGGTGAGAAGGTGACAACAGTTGGTGCGATTATTCACAAATGGAAGAAACACATAATAACTGTCAATCTCCCTCGGCCTGTGGCTCCATGCAAGATCTCACCTCGTGGAGTTGCAATGATCATGAGAACGGTGAGGAATCAGCCCAGAACTACACGGGAGGATCTTGTCAATGATCTCAAGGCAGCTGGGACCATAGTCACCAAGAAAACAATTGGTAACACACTACGCCGTGAAGGACTGAAATCCTGCAGCGCCCGCAAGGTCCCCCTGCTCAAGAAAGCACATATACAGGCCCGTCTAAAGTTTGCCAATGAACATCTGAATGATTCAGAAGAGAACTGGGTGAAAGTGTTGTGGTCAGATGAGACCAAAATCGAGCTCTTTGGCATCAACTCAACTCGCCATGTTTGGAGGAGGATGAATACTGCCTATGACCCCAAGAACACCATCCCCACCGTCAAACATGGAGGTGGAAACATTATGCTTTGGGGGTGTTTTTCTGCTAAGGGGACAGGACAACTTCACCGCATCAAAGAGATGATGGATGGCGCCATGTACCGTCAAATCTTGGGTGAGAACCTCCTTCCCTCAGCCAGGGCATTGAAAATGGGTTGTGGATGGGTATTCCAGCATGACAATGACCCAAAACACACGGCCAAGGCAACAAAGGAGTGGCTCAAGAAGAAGCACATTAAGGTCCTGGAGTGGCCTAGCCAGACTCCAGACCTTAATCCCATAGAAAATCTGTGGAGGGAGCTGAAGGTTCAAGTTGCCAAACGTCAGGCTCGAAACCTTAATGACTTGGAGAAGATCTGCAAAGAGGAGTGGGACAAAATCCCTCCTGAGATGTGTGCAAACCTGGTGGCCAACTACAAGAAACGTCTGACCTCTGTGATTGCCAACAAGGGTTTTGCCACCAAGTACTAAGTCATGTTTTGCCGAGGGGTCAAATACTTATTTCCCTCATTAATGTAAATCAATTTATAACATTTTTGACATGCGTTTTTCTGGATTTTTTTGTTGTTATTCTGTCTCTCACTGTTCAAATAAACCTACCATTAAAATTATAGACTGATCATGTCTTTGTCAGTGTGCAAACGTACAAAATCAGCAGGGGATCAAATACTTTTTTCCCCTCACTGTACTGAACATAAATATAAAAACGCAACATGCATCAATTTCAGTCAATAAATAAATTAGGGCCTAATCTATGGATTTCACATGACTGGGAATACAGAAATGCATCTGTTGGTCACAGACACCTTAGAAAAAAATGCGAATAGCCATTTGATTAGCTGTTCAGGAGTCTTATGGCTTGGGGGTAGAAGCTGTTAAGAAGCCTTTTGGACCTAGACTTGGCGCTCCGGTACCGCTTGCCGTGCAGTAGCAGAGAGAACAGGCTATGACTAGGGTTGCTGGAGTCTTTGGCAATTTTTAGGGCCTTCCTCTGACACCGGCTGGTATAGAGGTCCTGGATGGCAGGAAGCTTGGCCCCAGTGATTAACTGGGCCGTACGCACTACCCTCTGTAGTGCCTTGCTGTCGGAGGCCGAGCAGCTGATGCAACCAGTCAGGATGCTCTTGATGGTGCAGCTGTATAACTTTTTGAGGATCTGAGGACCCATGCCAAATCTTATCAGTCTCCCGAGGGGGAATAAGCTTTGTCGTGCCCTCTTCACGACTGTCTTGGTGTGTTTAGACCATGATAGTTTATTGGTGATGTGGACACCAAGGAACTTGAAGCTCTCAACCTGCTCCACTACAACTCCGTCGATGAGAATGGGGTCGTGCTCGGTCCTCCTTTTCCTGTAGTCCACAATCATCTCCTTTGTCTTGATCACGTTGAGGGAGAGGTTGTTATCCTGGCAACACACGGCCAGGTCTCTGACCTCCTCCCTATAGGCTGTCTCATCGTTGTCAGTGATCAGGCCTACCACTGTTGTGTTGTCAGCAAACTTAATAAAGGTGTTGGAGTCGTGCTTGGCCATTCAGTCATGGGTGTACACGGAGTACAGGAGGGGACTGAGCACATCCCTGAGGGACCCCCATGTTGAGGATCAGCGTGGCAGATGTATTGTTACCTACCCTTACCACCTGGGGGCGGCCCGCCAGGAAGTCCAGGATCCAGTTGCAGAGGGAACTGTTTAGTCCCAGGGTCCTTAGGTTAGTGATGAGCTTGAGGGCACTTTGGTGTTGAACGCTGAGTTGTAGTCAATGAATAGCATTCTCACGTACAGTTGAAGTCGGAAGTTTACATACACTTAGGTTGGAGTCATTAAAACTAGTTTTTCAACCACTCCACACATTTCTCGTTAACAAACTATAGTTTTGGCAAGTCGGTTAGGACATCTACTTTGTGCATGACACAAGTAATTGTTTACAGAGATTATTTCACTTATAATTCACTGTATCACAATTGCAGTGGGTCAGAAGTTTACATACACTAAGTTGACTGTGCCTTTAAACAGCTTGGAAAATTCCAGAAAATTATGTTATGGCTTTAGAAGTTTCTGATAGGCTAATTTACATCATTTGAGTCAATTGGAGGTGTACCTGTGGATGTATTTCAAGGCCTACCTTCAAACTCAGTGCCTCATTGCTTGACATCATGGGAAAATCAAAAGAAATCAGACAAGACCTCAGAAAAAAAATTGTAGACCTCCACAAGTCTGGTTCAACCTTGGGAGCAATTTCCAAATGCCTGAAGGTACCACGTTCATCTGTACAAACAATAGTACGCAAGTATAAACACCATGGGACCACGCAGCCGTCATACCGCTCAGGAAGGAGTCGCATTCTGTCTCCTAGAGATGAACGTACTTTGGTGCGTAAAGTGCAAATCAATCCCAGAACAACAGCAAAGGACTTTGTGAAGATTCTGGAGGAAACAGGTACAAAAGTATCTATATCCACAGTAAAATGAGTCCTATATCAACATAACCTGAAAGGCCGCTCAGCAAGGAAGAAGCTACTGCTCCAAAACCGCCATAAAAAAGCCAGACTACGGTTTGCAACTGCACATGGGGACAAAGATCGTACTTTTTGGAGAAATGTAATCTGGTCTGATGAAACAAAAATAGAACTGTTTGGCCATAATGACCATTGTTATGTTTGGAGGAAAAAGGGGGCTGCTTGCAAGCCGAAGAACACCATCCCAACCATGAAGCACGGGATGGCAGCATCATGCTGTGGGGGTGCTTTGCTGCAGGAGGGACTGGTGCACTTCACAAAATAGATGGCATCATGAGGAAGGAAAATTATGTGGATAGATTGAAGCAACATCTCAAGACATCAGTCAGGAAGTTAAAGCTTGGTCGCAAATGGGTCTTCCAAATGGACAATGACCCCAAGCATACTTCCAAAGTTGTGGTAAAATGGCTTAAGGACAAAAAGTCAAGGTATTGGAGTGGCCATCACAAAGCCCTGACCTCAATCCTATAGAAAATGTGTGGGCAGAACTGAAAAAGCGTGTGCGAGCAAGGAGGCCTACAAACCAGCTCTGTCAGGAGGAATTGGCCAAAATTCACCCAACTTATTGTGGGAAGCTTGTGGAAGGCTACCCTAAACGTTTGACCCAAGTTAAACAATTTAAAGGCAATGCTACCAAATACTAATTGAGTGTAAACTTTTGACCCACTGGGAATGTGATGAAAGAAATAAAAGCTGAAATAAATCATTCTCTCTACTATTATTCTGACATTTCACATTCTTAAAATAAAGTGGTGATCCTAACTGACCTAAGATAGGGAATTTTTACTAGGATTAAATGTCAGGAATTGTGAAAAACTGAGTTTAAATGTATTTGGCTAGGTGTATGTAAACTTCCGACTTCAACTGTAGGTGTTCCTTTTGTCCAGTTGGGAAAGGGCAGTGTGGAGTGCAATAGATATTGCATCATCTGTGGATCTGTTGGGGCGGTATGCAAATTGAAGTGGGTCTAGGGTTTCTGGGATAATGGTGTTGATGTCAGCCATGACCAGCCTTTCAAAGCACTTCATGGCTACATATGTAAATTTAAGATGGCGCCGACAGAGAGGGCTGCCTCGCTTCTAGTCCGTAGGAAACTTTGCAGTATTTTGTTTTTTTATGTATTATTTCTTAAATTGTTAGCCCAGAAAATCTTAAGTGTAATTACATACAGCCGGGAAGAACTATTGGATATCAGAGCAGCTTCAACTTACCAGCACTACAACCAGGAATACAACTTTCCCGAAGCGGATCCTTTGTTCGCACCACCCAGGGCATTTGAACTGATTCCAGAGGCCGACCCAAAACAACGTCGCCGGAGGAGAAGGAGCCGGAGCGGTCTCCTTGTCAGACTTAGGAGGCGCGCACACCACCCATCGCTTCCGAGTATATTACTCGCTAATGACCAGTCCCTAGACAACAATGTGGACGAGATCAGGGCAAGGGTTGCTTTCCAGAGAGACATCAGGGATTGTAACATACTCTGTTTCACGGAAACATGGCTCTTTCGGGATACATCACGCCAACAGGAATAAACATCTCTCCGGGAAGAAGAGGGGTTGGGGAGTATGTTTCATGACTAATGACTCATGGTGTAATTGTAACAACATAAAGGAACTCAAGTCATTTTGTTCACCTGACCTAGAATTCCTCACAATCAAATGCCGACCGTATTATCTCCCAAGAGAATTCTCTTCGGTTATTGTTACAGCCGTGTATATCGGCCCTCAAGGAACTCCACTGGACTTTATGCAAACTGGAAACCATATATCCTGAGGTTGCATTTATTGTAGCTGGGGATTTTAACAAAACAAAATTTGAGAAAAAGGCTACCTAAATTCTATCAGCATATTGACTGTAGCACTCGCACTGGAAAAACACTGGACCATTGTTACACTCATTTCTGCTATGCATACAAGGCCCTCCCCCGCCCTCCTTTCGGCAAATCTGACCACGACTCCATTTTGCTCCTCCCTTCCTATAGGCAGAAACTCAAAACAGGAAGCACCTGTTCAACGCTGGTCTGACCAATCGGAATCCACGCTTCAAGATTGTTTTGATCACACGGATTGGGATATGTTCCAGGTAGCCTCTGAGAATAACAGACGTATACGCTGATTCGGTGAGTGGATTTATAAGGAAGTGTATAGGAGATGTCGCCACAGTACCCACTGTGACTATTAAAACCTACCCTAACCAGAAACCGTGGATAGATGGTAGCATTCGCGAAAAACTGAAAGCACGAACCACCGCATTTAACCATGGCAAGGTGACGGGGAATATGGCAGAATACAAACAGAGTGGTCGTTTCCGCCGCAAGGCAATCAAACAGGCAAAACGTCAATATCGAGACAAAGTGGAGTCGCAATTGAACGGCTCAGACACGAGACATATGTGGCAGGGTTTACAGACAATCACAGACTACAATAGGAAAACCAGCCACGTCGCGGACACCGACGTCTTACTGCCAGACAAGCTAAACAAGTTCTTTGCCCGCTTTGAGGATAACACAGTGCCACCAACATGGCCAGCTACCAAGGACTGTGGGCTCTCTTTCTCCGTGGCCGAGTGAGTAAGACATTTAAATGTGTTAACCCTCGCAAGGCTGCCGGCCCAGACGGCATTCCTAGCCGCATCCTCAGAGCATACGCAGACCAGCTGGCTGGTGAGTCTACGGACATATTCATTCTCTCCCTATCCCAGTCTGCTGTCCCCACATGCTTCAAGATGGCCACCATTGTTCCTGTACCCAAGAATGCAAAGGTAACTGAACTAAATGACTATCGCCCCGTAGCACTCACTTATGTCATCATTAAGTGCTTTGAGAGACTAGTCAAAGATCATATCACCTCCACCTTACCTGTCACCCTAGACCCACTTCAATTTGCATACCGCCCCAACAGATCCACAGACGATGCAATCGCCATCACACTGCCCTATCCCATCTGGACAAGAGGAATACCTATGTAAGAATGCTGTTCATTGACTATAGCTCAGCATTCAACACCATAGTACCCTCCAAGCTCATCATCAAGCTTGAGGCCCTGGGTCTCAACCCCGCCCTGTGCAATTCTGTCCTGGACTTCCTGACGGGCTGCCCCCAGGTGGTGAAGGTAGGAAATAACATCTCCACTTCACTGATCCTCAACACTGGGGCCCCACAAAGGGTGTGTGCTCAGCCCCCTCCTGTACTCCCTGTTCACCCATGACTGCGTAGCCATGCACGCCTCCAACTCAATCATCAAGTTTGCAGACGACACAACAGTAGTAGGCTTGATTACCAGCAACAATGAGACAGCCTACAGGGAGGTGGTGAGGGCTCTCAGAGTGTGGTGTCAGGAAAATAACCTCACTCAACGTCAAAAAAACAAAGGAGATGATCGTGGACTTCAGGAAACAGCAGAGGGAGTACCTCCTATCCACATCGACGGGACAGCAGTGGAGAAGGTGGAAAGTTTTAAGTTCCTCGGCGTACATATCACTGACAAACTGAAATGGTCCACCCACACAGACAGTGTGGTGAAGAAGGCGCAACAGCGTCTCTTCAACCTCAGGAGGCTGAAGAAATCACCTAAAACCCTCACAAACCTTTACAGATGCACAATTGAGAGCAACTGCACAGGTCACAACCGCAGGGCTCTCCAGAGGGTGGTGTGGTCTGCACAACGCATCACCGGGGGCAAACTACCTGCCCTCCAGGTCACCTACAGCACCCGATGTCACAGGAAGCCCAAAAAGATAATCATGGACAACTACCACCTGAGCCACTGCCTGTTCACCCTGCTATCATCCAGAAGGTGAGGACAGTACAGGTGCATCAAAGCTGGGACCGAGAGACTGAAAAACAGCTTCTATCTCAAGGCCATCAGACTGTTAAATAGACATCACTAGCACAGAGAGGCTGCTGCCTACATACATACTTGAAAATCACTGGCGGCAGGTAGCTTAGTGGTTAAGAGCATTGTGCCAATAACCGAAAGGTCACTGGTTCTAATCCCTGAGCCGACTAGGTGAAAAATCTGTCAATGTGCCCTTGAGCAAGGCACTTAACCCTAATTGCTCCTGTAAGTCGCTCTGGATAAGAGCGTCTGCTAAATGACTAAAATGTAAATGTAAAAAATGTAAAATAAATGGAACACTAGTCACTTTAATAATGGCACTTTAATGTTTACATATCTTGCATTACCCATCTCATATGTACAGTGAGGGAAAAAAATATTTGATCCCCTGCTGATTTTGTACGTGTCAGCGTCTGGGTGAAGTGGTGAAACGGAATCAGCCGCAGGACACAGAACTGAGAAAAGTATGGCTTTACTAAACACAAAGTAAACCATAGCAAACCCTCCATGCAGGGAAGAGCAAAACAACAGCTCAACAGACGATGTAACAACGAACAATCACGCACAAACCCAGGAGGGAAAACAGAGGTAATATAGGGAAACCAATAAGCCTAATGAGTAACAGGTGTGAATGATAAAGACAGGACTAGTGTGACACAGAAACATCGATCGGTGGCAGCTAGTACTCCGGTGACGACGAACGCCGAAGCCTGCCCGAGCAAGGAGGAGGCTGTATCCGTGACAGTACCCCCCCCCCCCGGCCTCGGGGACGGCCAGTAGGACGCGGAGCAGGGCGAGTCAGATGACGACGAAACTCCCTTAACAAGGAGGGATCGATGATGTCCCTCCTGGGAACCCAGCGCCGTTCCTCCGGACCGTACCCCTCCCACTCCACGAGATACTGCAGGCCTCCAACCCGACGCCTCGAATCCAGGATGGAACGGACCGAGTACGCCGGTGCCGCCTCAATGTCCAATGGGGGCGGAGGAACCTCCCGCACCTCAGACTCCTGGAGCGGAACAGCTACCACCGGCCTGAGGAGAGACACATGGAACAAGGGATTAATACGGTAATCAGGTGGAGCTGTAACCTATAACAAACCTTGTTCAACCTCATCAGGACTTTAAAGGGCCCCACAAACCGCCGACCCAGCTTCCGGCAGGGCAGGCGAAGGGGCAGGTTTCGGGTCGAGAGCCAGACCCGGTCCCCCGGTGCATACACCGGAGCCTCACTGCGGTGGCGGTCGGCAATCGCCTTCTGTCTCCTAATAGCCCTTTGCAGGCGTACATGGGAAGCGTTCCATGTCTCCTCCAAGCGCTGAAACCATTCATCCACCGCAGGTGCCTCGATCTGGCTCTGATGCCACGGTGCCAGGACCGGCTGGTAACCTAGTACACACTGAAAGGGAGACAGGTCAGTGGAGGAGTGGCGGAGGGAATTTTGTGCCATCTCTGCCCAGGGGATGTAAACTGACCAATCCCCCTGCCGGTCCTGGCAATACGACCTCAGAAACCTAACCACATCCTGGTTTACTCTCTCTACCTGCCCATTACTCTCGGGGTGAAACCCTGAGGTCAGGCTGACCGAGACCCCCAGATGGTCCATAAACGCCCTCCAGACCCTCGATGTAAACTGGGGACCCCGATCAGACACTATATCCTCAGGTACCCTGTAGTGCCGGAAGACGTGTGTAAACAGGGCCTCTGTGGTCTGTAGGGCAGTAGGGAGACCGGGCAAAGAAATGAGACAACAGGACTTAGAAAACCGATCCACAACGACCAGGATCGTGGTGTTACCTTGTGACAGAGGAAGATCCGTAACAAAGTCCACCGATAGGTGTGACCACGGCCGTTGTGGAACGGGGAGAGGTTGTAATTTACCTCTGGGCAGGTGTCTAGGTGCCTTGCACTTGGCCCTCATCGAACAGGAGGAAACATAAACCCTCACGTCCTGAGCTAAGGTAGGCCACCAGTACTACCCACTAAGACAGCGCACTGTCCGACCGATGCCAGGATGACCAGAAGAGGGTGACGTGTGAGCCCAATAGATCAAACGATCGCGAACCTCAGACGGAACGTACACACGACCCACTAGACAATGGGGGGGAGTGGGCTCTGTGCGTAACGCCCGCTCGATGTCCGCGTCAACCTCCCATACCACCGGGGCCACCAGACAAGAAGCCGGAAGTATGGGAGTGGACTCCCTGGTCCGCTCCTCTGATTCATACAGCCGGGACAGAGCGTCGGCCTTAGCATTCTGGGAACCTGGTCTATATGATAGGGTGAACACAAAACGCGTGAAAAACATGGCCCACCTTGCCTGACGAGGAATCAGTCTCCTCGCTGCCCGTATGTACTCCAGATTGCGGTGCTCATTCAAAATGAGAAAAGGGTGTTTAGCCCCCTCAAGCCAATGTCTCCACACCTTAAGAGCTTTCACAAAAGCTAACAACTCCCGATCCCCCACATCATAGTTTTGCTCCGCCGGGCTGAGCTTCTTCGAAAAGAAAGCACAGGGGCAGAGTTTGGGAGGCGTACCCGAGCGCTGAGACAGTACAGCTCCTATCCCAGCCTCGGACGCATCCACCTCGACTGTGAATTGCAAGGAAGGATCCGGATGAGCCAGCACAGGAGCCGAGGTGAACAGCGCCTTCAGCTGACCAAAAGCCCTGTTTGCCTCAGCTGACCACTGCAGGTGCACCGGTCCGCCCTTTAGCAAAGAGGTGATGGGAGCTGCTACCTGGCCAAAGCCCCAGATAAATCTCTGGTAGTAGTTGGCAAAACCCAAAAATCGCTGCACCTCTTTTACCGTGGTAGGAGTCGGCCAATTACGCACGGCTGAAATGCGGTCACACTCCATCTCGACCCCTGACTCTGACAAGCGGTATCCTAAGAAAGAGACTGACTGTTTGAAGAACAGACATTTCTCAGCCTTAACGTATAGGTCATGCTCCAACAGTCTACCAAGCACCTTGCGCACCAGGGACACATACTCGTCGCGTGTAGCGGAGTAGATGAGAATATCATCTATATACACCACTACACCCTGTCCATGCAGATCCCTGAAAATCTCATCGACAAAGGATTGAAAGACTGAGGGAGCATTCATCAAGTGGAGGGCCGAATGTATCCCTGTCCCAGAGATTCGGTGACACATGTCTCCATAGCCACCGTCTCCTCCTGTGACAGAGGATACACGACTCCTGGGAAGTGCAGCGCCCTCACGGAGATCTATCGCACAATCCCCTCATCGATGGGGTGGTAATTGAGTCGCCTTCCTTTTACAGAAGGCGAGAGCCAAATCGGCATATTCTGAGGGAATGTGCATTGTGGAGACATGGTTTGGACTCTCCACCGTGGTTGCCCCTACGGAAACCCCTACACACCTTCCCGAGCACTGAGGTGACCGTCCCTTAAGAGCCCTCTGTTGCCACGAAATACTGGGGTCATGGGTGGTTAGCCAGGGAAGCCCCAGCACAACGGGAAACGCAGGAGAATCAATAAGGAAAGAGACTCATTCTCTCCTCATGACCCCCCTGCGTCTCCATCCGGAGTGGAACTGTGACCTCCCTAACCATACCCGACTATCTAGGGCACGTATGGGCAAGGGCACATCTAAAGGCAATATAGGAATCCCTAATCTATGCGCAACCAGCCAATCCATGAAATTCCCAGCTGCGCCGGAATCTACGAGCGCTCTATGCTGGGAATGTGGGGAAAACTCAGGGAAAATAACATTTACCATCATGTGAGCAACAGGGAGCTCTGGGTGAGTTGGGTGCCTACTCACCTGGGATGGTCCACCAGCACCCTGCCTGCTGCCTTGGTTCCATGAGGGTCCTCTCCTCATCAGCACCTCCAAGCTCCATAGGTGTGGAGTCAGAAGGGCTGGGGGGTGGCCTGGACGGACCCTGATCTGGACGTCCGCGGGTGGCCAACAGGTTATCCAGCCGGATCGATAAATCTACCAGCTGGTCCAGGTTCAGATTAGTGTCCCTGCAGGCCAGCTCCCTACGAACTTCCTCCCGTAGACTGCATCGGTAGTGGTCAATCAGGGCCCTCTCATTCCATCCCGCGCTGGATGCCAGTGTCCTGAAATCCAGGGCGAAGTCCTGTGCGCTCCTCCTCCCCTGTCGGAAGTGAAACAGACGCCCCCCGCTCTCCCCTCTGGCGGATGATCGAATACTGCCCGGAAACGGCGGGTAAAATCCTCATAAGGAACAGACTCAGCGTCTATTCCACCCCACTCCGCGTTGGTCCATTCCAGCGCTCTGCCTGACAGACAGGAGATGAGGGCGGACACGCTCTCGTATCCCGAGGAAGCCGGGTGGATGATTGCCAGGTAGAGCTCCACCTGGAGCAGGAAACCCTTACACCCGGAAGCTGTCCCATCATATTCCCTCGGGAGCGAGAGCCGAATACCACTGGACCCAGGGTTTGATGGTCTTGATGGAGGAGAAATCGGAGGAGGAGGAGGTGTAGAAAACCCAACTCTCTCCCATCGATCCATGGTGTTGATCACTCGATCCATAGCCGAACCTAGTCTCTGCACCATGGTCGAGTACTGTTGGATGCGTTCCTCCACCGAGTCGCTGGGACCGAACGTGCCTGCTGACTCCATAATGGAGTGTGATTCTGTCAGCGTCTGGGTGAAGTGGTGAAACGGAATCAGGCGCAGGACACAGAACTGAGAAAAGTATGGCTTTACTAAACACAAAGTCAACCATAGCAAACCCTCCACGCAGGGAAGAGCAAAACAACAGCTCAACAGACGACGTAACAACAAACAATCACGCACAAACCCAGGAGGGAAAAACAGAGGTATTATAGGGAAACCAATAAGCCTAATGAGTAACAGGTGTGAATAATAAAGACAGGCCATCCCCCCCTGTCAATCAGAAATATTTCTGGCTCCCAGGTGTCTTTTATACAGGTAACGAGCTGAGATTAGGAGCACACTCTTAAAGGGAGTGCTCCTAATCTCAGCTTGTTACCTGTAAAAAAAAGACACCTGTCCACAGAAGCAATCAATCAATCAGATTCCAAACTCTCCACCATGGCCAAGACCAAAGAGCTCTCCAAGGATGTCAGGGACAAGATTGTAGACCTACACAAGGCTGGAATGGGCTACAAGACCATCGCCAAGAAGAAACACAATAACTGTCAATCTCCCTCGGCCTGGGGCTCCATGCAAGATCTCACCTCGTGGAGTTGCAATGATCATGAGAACGGTGAGGAATCAGCCCAGAACTACACGGGAGGATCTTGTCAATGATCTCAAGGCAGCTGGGACCATAGTCACCAAGAAAACAATTGGTAACACACTACGCCGTGAAGGACTGAAATCCTGCAGCGCCCGCAAGGTCCCCCTGCTCAAGAAAGCACATATACAGGCCCGTCTGAAGTTTGCCAATGAACATCTGAATGATTCAGAAGAGAACTGGGTGAAAGTGTTGTGGTCAGATGAGACCAAAATGGAGCTCTTTGGTATCAAGTCAACTCACCGTGTTTGGAGGAGGAATGCTGCCTATGACCCCAAGAACACCATCCCCACCGTCAAACATGGAGGTGGAAACATTATGCTTTGGGGGTGTTTTTCTGCTAAGGGGACAGGACAACTTCACCGCATCAAAGGGACGATGGACGGGGCCATGTACCGTCAAATCTTGGGTGAGAACCTCCTTCCCTCAGCCAGGGCATTGAAAATGGGTCGTGGATGGGTATTCCAGCATGACAATGACCCAAAACACACAGCCAAGGCAACAAAGGAGTGGCTCAAGAAGAAGCACATTAAGGTCCTGGAGTGGCCTAGCCAGTCTCCAGACCTTAATCCCATAGAAAATCTGTGGAGGGAGCTGAAGGTTCAAGTTGCCAAACGTCAGGCTCGAAACCTTAATGACTTGGAGAAGATCTGCAAAGAGGAGTGGGACAAAATCCCTCCTGAGATCTGTGCAAACCTGGTGGCCAACTACAAGAAACGCCTGACCTCTGTGATTGCCAACAAGGGTTTTGCCACCAAGTACTAAGTCATGTTTTGCAGAGGGGTCAAATACTTATTTCCCTCATTAATGTAAATCAATTTATAACATTTTTTACATGCGTTTTTCTGGATTTTTTTGTTGTTATTCTGTCTCTCACTGTTCAAATAAACCTACCATTAAAATTATAGACTGATCATGTCTTTGTCAGTGGGCAAACGTACAAAATCAGCAGGGGATCAAATACTTTTTTCCCCTCACTGTATTCTATACGATCTATTGCATCTTAGACTATGCCACTCTGATAACGGTAATGACATTGCTCATCAATATATTTATATTCCATTCCTTTACTTAGATTTGTGTGTATTAGGTTTTTGTTGTAGAACTGTTAGATATTACTTGCTAGATATTGCTGCACTGTCGGAACTAGAAGCACAAGCATTTCGCTACACTTGCAATAACATCTGCTAACCATGTGTATGTGACCAATACATTTGATTTGATTTTGATTTGAGTGCTAGGGGTCGGTAGTCATTTAGGCAGGTTACCTTAGCGTTCTTGGGCACAGGGACTACAGCACCAGCTGTTATTTACAAATATACACAGACCGCCACCCCTTGTCTTACCGGAGGCAGCTGTTCTATCGTGCCGATGCACCGAAAACCCCGCCAGCTGTATGTTATCCATGTCGTCGTTCAGCCACGACTCAGTGAAACATAAGACATTACAGTTTTTCATATCCCGTTGGTGGGATATTCTTGATCGGCGATCATCCATTTTATTATTATTATTATATTATTATTATTATCCAATGATTGTACGTTGGCTAATAGGACTGATGGTAGAGGCAGATTACCCACTCGCCGTCGGATCCTTACAAGGCACCCCGACCTACATCCCTGACATCTCCATCTCTTCTTCATGCGAATGACGGGGATTTGGGCCTTGTCGGGTGTCTGAAGTAAATCCTTTGCGTCCGACTCGTTAAAGAAAAAATCTTCATCCAGTACGAGGTGAGTAATCGCTGTCCTGATGTCTAGAAGCTCTTTTCGGTCATAAGAGACGGTGGCAGAAACATTATGTACAAAAGAAGTCACAAATAACTCGGGGAAAAAAACACACAATAGCACAATTGGTTAGGAGCCCGTAAAACGGCAGCCATCTCCTCCAGCGCCATTGTTCTCAAGCCTTTGTAGCGTGCACAAAAACTCTGTGGTGTTCATGAGCTGTGCACGTGCTTGGCCTCACGCCACAACCTAATTGGACAATTTTGTGCCGATCTGATCCCGCCTCCCACTTTAACCTTGCAACCTCATTGGACATCATTCCACCTGCCAATCAACACTGTCCCTTCTGCATGGTTGTGGCTAATTCCCATTGATGTACAGACTAGTATGGCAAGCAATCTATTGTGATTATGTAATTTATACAATGGAAAAGTTATAACCTACTTACAGTATATGTTTGCATCAAATTACTTACTCCTTTAAAGTCATGTAGTGATAATATTTAGGCCTAGTATTTGTCTATCTGATTAATGATGATCGCTGGCAATCAACTGCAATGATTTGATTTCTCTCTAGAGAAACGGTGCATTGGGCTCACAAAAAAAACGAACTAAATGGAATTCAAAGCCAGTCAATTAGTTGTTTAATAACCAGACAATTCAGTTAATCGCTCAGCACTATTCCAGAGAAATGTAGTCTATTGAAAGAGAGAAATTAAACTATAACCGAGGTCTAACATATCTAACTTCTAATTTTCAAATGTTTTCTAACTTATGATGCATGGATTTGATCGATGTATTCTCGTTGTTATCAAAATAACTAATGGTAAAGTCACGTAGCCAGGCAATCCCACTCGCTTCAGAGCGTGCGCTCACTACATGACATGAACGAGCGAGTATCTCGTGCACTAAATGATGCCAGGTAATAAGAATGTAAGGATAGGACTGCAGATGGTTTATTATGCATGTATGAGCCATGCATTGATGCGTCGAGTCCAAAACGGGAGGTTTAAAAAATAACGACGTAGTTTTCAATCCTCCTGAACGCATCTTTAAAAGAAATTTACAAAATAAAGTTTGCCATTATTGAGGAAAAATAAATAAGCATTTCCTAAATGCCATTATAGTCATTAGAAATAACAGCTATTCTTGATTACCAGACAAAAGACTTGCAAATGTTTTTTTGAATGGAGCCTTTGAACGTGGCCTGAGGGAGGCTATAATCAAATGTTGATTCAGTCATTGCTGGGGATAATTAGGTGTCCTCTCCATATGGGGTGAGCCTGCCAGGGTGAGACAGACAGACAGGGGGGATCGGTCTGTGGAGGGAGCCAGGGATGGGTGCGATGATGGACACTTAGGGCCATCTTTCAGATGGTGTGAAACAGTCCTGATAAGACATTTCAATTCCAGTTATCTGTCAATTCTAGTTGTTCCTGCCGATAATACGCCGTATACATACGTGCCTTGTCTGGCAGCAGGTAATTGCATGTTCTACAGTTGCTCAGAGAGAGTTGTTATTAAAATGCTATAATGTCATTTATTTCTCTGCTCAATCATACCCATTGTCCCCCTTCTGTGAAGAGGAGTGGATTTGGCCTCTCTTTGGCAATGTCTTTCATTTCAATCCCTGCCACTGCATTGATGTTATTAACACACAGTATTCAAATGTGTCGGTGTAGACGTTTTAACAGTTAGGGATGAAAATGATAGCCTACTGGCCCCCCGTGTAGCTCAGTTGTAGCTTTACACAGATCAGTCGTCCTGGTCCCTTTGCAGAAAAACAGCCCCAAAGCATGATGTTTCCACCACCATGCTTCACAGTAGGTATGGTGTTCTTTGGATGCAACTCAGCATTCTTTGTCCTCCAAACACGACGAGTTAAGTTTTTACCAAAAAGTTCTATTTTGGTTTCATCTGACCATATGACATTCTCCCAATCCTCTTCTGGATCATCCAAATGCACTCTAGCAAACTTCAGACGGGCCTGGACATGTACTGGCTTAAGCAGGGGGACACGTCTGGCACTGCAGGATTTGAGTCCCTGGCGGCATAGTGTGTTACTGATGGTAGGCTTTGTTACTTTGGTCCCAGCTCTCTGCAGGTCATTCACTAGGTCCCCCCGTGTGGTTCTGGGATTTTTGCTCACCGTTCTTGTGATCATTTTGACCCCACGGGGGTGAGATCTTGCGTGGAGCCCCAGATCGAGGGAGATTATCAGTGGTCTTGTATGTCTTCCATTTCCTAATAATTGCTCCCACAGTTGATTTCTTTAAACCAAGCTGCTTACCTATTGCATATTCAGTCTTCCCAGCCTGGTGCAGGTCTACAATTTTGTTTCTGGTGTCCTTTGACAGCTCTTTGGTCTTGGCCATAGTGGAGTTTGGAGTGTGACTGTTTGAGGTTGTGGACAGGTGTCTTTTATACTGATAACAAGTTCAAACAGGTGCCATTAATACAGGTAACGAGTGGAGGACAGAGGAGCCTCTTAAAGAAGAAGTTACAGGTCTGTGAGAGCCAGAAATCTTGCTTGTTTGTAGGTGACCAAATACTTATTTTCCACCATAATTTGCAAATAAATTCATTAAAAATCCTACAATGTGATTTTCTGGAAAATGTTTTCTCAATTTGTCTGTCATAGTTGACGTGTACCTATGATAAATTACAGGCCTCTCTCATCTTTTTAAGTGGGAGAACTTGCACAATTGGTGGCTGACTAAATACTTTTTTTCCCCACTGTACATCAAATCTTAACCTGGGTACAAATCTCACACAAATACTGAGCGCATTGTTACTTCAGCAAAAGTATAAAGCAGGGTATTGAGTACATCCTGTACAAATGCAGCTAAATAATAATAATAATAATGTTGGCACTGGTAGCTATTCCGACAGACACCCCACACTAGGACCCCTAAAGAAGCCTCGCCCAGTCTCTGCCTCAGATCTACAACTCATGATAAGCAGCGTCGGAGCCAGGGGAGGAAAAAGGGGAGGAAAAAGGAAAAAGGGCTGAAGGGGACTTGTGTATAAATAGCTTCGGCAGCCGGTTGCATAGCAACTGATGCCATCTTGCTGAGGCGTTCCCGCCCCTAACACGGCCCTTGTCCTGAGTGTTCTGTTCCATTTTCCTCCCTCTACAGGGTCCGCAATACCCTGCAATACAGCTGTGTTTCTGTCTGTTTTGTCTCTGGGTATCTGGCTGTTTTGTCTTCTGTGTCTGTCTCTCTGTCTGTTTCTGTCTCTCTGTTTCTGTCTGTCTCCCTTTCTCTCCATCTGTCCGTCTTTCTTTCTCTCTGATTCCGTACAGCTCTGGCCCTCTCTCTATGCTGAGTTCCCTGGTGAGCCATCAGTACTGGGCACTGGAGTGGGAGACATTTTACAAATGCTGGCTGTCAGGTGGGAGGGAGGAGAACATTCCCCTGGAGGTATAAATCAATCCCCCCATCAGTGCTCCGGCCCAGGTGCTAATGAGCCCACATTCCTTCAACAGAGGAGAGGGGGTGAGACAAAGTAAGAGCAAGAGAGGCAGGGGGCGGAGCGAGAGGGGCAGGGGGGCGAGTGGGGCGGGGGAGAAAGGGGAAGGGTGAGAGAAAGTGTCAGAGACAGAGAGAGGGTGGGGGGGGGATGGCGGGGGCGGAGCGAGAGGGGCGGGGGGCGAGTGGGGCGGGGGGGGGGAAGGGTGAGAGAAAGTGTCAGAGACAGAGAGAGGGTCAGAGAGAAGCAAATGTTTGTCTGTGTTTAATCAAATCAAATTTAATTGGTCACATACACATGTTCAGCAGATGTTATTGCGGGTGTAGCGAAATGATTGTGTTTCTAGCTCCGACAGTGCAGTAATATCTAACAATTTCACAACATATACCCAATACACACAAATCTAAGTAAAGCAATGGAATAAAACATATGTAAAGGACAGGTACCGGTACTCCTTGTATAGTCTCGTTATTGTTATTTTATTGTGTTACCATTTCCTTTTTTGCTAATTGTTGGGAAAGGGCTCGTAAGTAAGCATTTCACAGTCTACACTTGTTGTATTCGGAGCATGTGACAACTAAAATGTGATTTGATTTGATTTGAGTAGAAGGCACAATCCTCATGAAACTGGATGCAACATCTTGCAGTATGGGGATCCTGATGTATTGCTTTAGTTTACTCTGAATTGTTGGTCATTTCAATAGCTGGAGCCCTAATCTTATGGATGGTCGATAACTTGATAAGTCAGACTGTAAGCATATTCATTACACCCACTCCACACTAGCCCCCCTCCTGTCCTGCTTGACAGACTTCTCCACTGAACCTAGAGTTGAGGCAGTGCTGCTCGCCAGCTAGGAGCAAGAAAAGGGCCATTCAGACACCCAGTGCACCACCTGCCAAACACAACAGCGACTTCTGGTAACCACTTGGCATGGTTGTAGAGTAATATCCACACAAAATTCCCTGTTCTGGGCAACATTCTCTATGTGTGCAGTGTGCTTGCGTGTGAGTGTGTGTGAGTGAGTAAGTGAATGTTGTCATCAGAAAAAATGACAAATTGGAGCTGGTGTTTGTGTGGTGTCTGATCAGGAGCAATGAAAAGTATTTTCCCGTCTTTTCACCAAGTCAGTGGTAATGAAGGAAAGGAGACAAGGAAAGAAAGCTATGGAGGAATGTGAAGACAAAGCCTCAGAGAGGCGTGTTTACCTGGGGTAGATGCCGCTAACCATGTCCTGGGTCAGGAGGTCTGAGGCTGTGTGCTGGCTGGGACCGGCTGCCTTGGACATCAACAGGACCACCAGGCCCCTCATCTGAAGGTTGTTTCTGCTGTCATAGATGAAGCCCCTGAGAAGAGGGACAGGCACCAATCAGGCATTTATTGTTGGGTAAGGGTTTATACATGTGGAGATATGCTCTGTTTCATACACAGAAAATACATCTGAATGAAGACAGAAAAATTAATTGTAGCTGAGATTGACACAAAACAGGCATGCCTTGGGCCACATCTTGAATTTGCAAAAATTGGCAATTTCATGTATGATATTTGATCTTTCCCACACATTTAAAGAAATGTCCTTCAGGAGTAAAAAAACGAACATATTTTCATCGTCCAAAAATCCATTCTGGCAAGCAGGGAATTGCCGTTGAATGGCGGGCTAAGTATGCAGCCTCTTAACAATGACAAAGAATATGTCCAGTAATAGTATGGAAATGAGAGGTGGTGCAACACTATGTTAATGAGGTTGTGTGTAGCATTCACCGCCTCTCTCCAGGGGCACCCCAAAAATCCCTTTATTCCCTCACATCAACGCTAAGCAAAGAAAATGGCTAATTGCTGCTTCATGGGGGTGACGCATAGAGAAAGGTCAACACAATCATGAAGACAACTGCCTTTCAAAATCAAAATTAATTGAGCTGCATTGTCAAATATCATTTGGGCCACATCATTGCAAGTGGTGGAGGGCTTTATATTCAATGAGCATACCTTCAAGACATCAACTCAAGAATGTATAATTTAATTTTTTCACCTTTTTTTTTTTATTGCTAAGGGAAGTGTCAACCTGAGAGCACAGCTATGAAGGGAGGTGAGGGAAAAACTAGAGATGTGCTATTTGTGAAAATGTATGTCATGGAATGCACCTTGGAATATTGCTCCACTGCTCACATTTTTGTTGGTGCACCCCACTCTTTTATAGTATAAAAAAAAAAAAAAATCTCAGTGTAGCTTTAAACAAGCAAGCTTAGACAGACTAATGATTAATAAAGACCGAACCATATTGATCAGTTGTGGCACAACACATTGTTTGCCAGCAAAACGGGGCCCCACACACAATTCCAGCAGAGCTGCAAGGCTCTAGCGGTGGGCTGGCCACTGTGGAGATAAAAACTGTGGTCCCGAGGGAGCAGTTAGACAGAGCACATCTAATCCTGTCCCCAGGGAGCCCCCTGTGCCATGAATCACACTCTCGTTAGAGCCCAGAGTAGACACCGAGCACCACCCACTCCGCCTGCGCCCAGACACCAGCCTCCACAAGATAAGTCTCCCTCCCCTTGACCAAACCCTGCACCACAGGGAGGGGAGAGAGACGGGGGGAGAGAGAGAGGCAAAGGAGAGGACGAAAGAGACAGACAGAGAATGAAGGGAACGTGCGAGAGGCAGAGGAAGAAAGAGAGAGCAGGAGAAAGAGGCGGAAGAACAGAACAAGAGAGAAGGATGGGGAGAGGGAGAGAGATGGGCAGGGAGAGGGGAATAGAGAGATAAAAAGGGGAGATGATGGGAGATATGGTAAGTGCAATAGATAAGTAAGGAAACTGACAGGTCTAATTTGATCTGTTAAATCCTTATCTCAGTGGAACCTAAGGAAAACCATCACATGAAACAAGTTGTCATCTGATACTTTCCTGTGTTCATAATTGTAACAAAAAGAATAGCATGTAGCCAACAAAATTCACTTTTGCCAGGTTTCTAAAAAATCTCCTACATCAAAAATATTTATTGAGAGGTAAAAACTGTCATTATGAGGGGTGATATTACACTGAAATTCCTATAGCTTTCAATTGAAAGAACAGCAACCACACCATAAATGTTATCTGCCTGTGGTGAGACTGGCCAAGTCTGCAGCCTGAAGATGGCAGGTGATTCATATGTATGCCAGTGGCCACACAATGGCACATCAATCAATTATAACCACCCTCCTGCAAAAGGGTGGGGCTGGGAAAGAGGGAGAGAGAAAGAGAGATGGGTCAATGTCATTTTAATGAGTAGGACTACTACAGTGCTCTCTGAATCGTATCTATCGGTCTAGTACATAGACTTAGACCGAGTACTGCACAATTATTAAAATGTATCACATGTAGTTAGCCAATTTAGGGGGCAAAGAATCAATAACAATTTTTTAAGTCAAAACACAATCACTTAAGGGTAATATTTGGATAAACTCCTCATTGTACAAAATAGGATTTGGCATCTATCTCTAAATATTTCCTGAACTCCTACATGTGACGAAAAAACTCAGTTGAAAACAATTGAAGCTACTTGAAGAGAAAAGTCAAACTGTGTCAAGGTTTTTCCCCGCTACAAAGTGAAAGTCCCTCTGTCCTGCATTGCCTGCCACACTCTGTAACTCCAGACTTTGGGCAAAGTTAGCTGAGCTGAATTTTTTAAGAAAAAAAATATATATACGAAACACAACTCCACGGGGGTCTGCCTGTCTGCTATTGTGGATATTTTTATCTGCGCAGCATCTTGGACAGAGACAGTAGGAAATAAAAACCAGCCAACCCAAGCTGACAGTGAGGAGTCAGACTGTCAGAGGTCCACTTCGCCCCTGTGCTACAACACTGAAATTGATTGTCATATCAGATTTAGGTGTATAGGTTATTACACCCTTGGGTAATATGGTTTCCAACACACTTGTCTGCATGGCAGGATTGGATTCCAGCACTCTCTTTATCATTCCCTGTCCCTTTGCTTCTTTCTTATAGTGAGAAGCCATTCATCCCAACTGAAGAGAGATGGCACTGAAGGGTAACTAACTATCTGGCTGATAGTTTAGAGGTAAATAAGAAGAAGATATCTTCACCTGCAATACCTTTGTTGTGGTGGTGCAGGTAGATGCTTAAGGGGCTAATTAAGTACAATTCAGCTATGAGGCTTTGTAATCAATCCATTTGTACTAAGTGATAAGCTTATTCCAAAATCTAACAGAAGGAGTGCTGGGATAGCGGGAGAGAGAAAGAGAGATGGGTCAATGCCATTTTAATGGGTAGGACTACCTACTTACAGTGCTCTCTGAATCGTATCTATCGGTCTAGTACATAGACCTAGACCTAGTACTACATAATTATTCAAATGTATCGCATGTAGTTAGCCAATGTTTGGGGCAAAGCACCAAAAATCATTTCTTAATTGAGAACACAATCACTTAAGGGTAGCATTTGGATAAACTCCTCAGTGTACAAAATAGGATTTGGCATCTACCTCTAAATATTTCCTGAACTCCTACATGTGACAACAAAAACTCAGTTGAAAACAATGGAAGCCACTTGAAGAGAAAAGTCAAACTGTGTCAAGGTCTTTCCCTGCTACAAAGTGAAAGTTCCTCTGTCCTGCATTGCCACACTCTGTAACTCCAGACTGAGCTGAGTTGAATTTTTTAAGAATGAAAGGAAAAGAGAACACAGAGGTCAAATGTTTAGATGAGTTCATGTCACGCTGCCTGTTCATGTTACACACTCATTTGGGGTTGAGCATTTAAATGCCCAATGCAGCTGTTTTTATCTCAATATCAAATCATTTCTGGGTAACAATGAAGTACCTTACTGTGATTGTTTTCAATTAAAAAGGACAAAAAGAAACAAAAATAGCTTTTTAGCAAGAGCAATTTCTCAAGCAAGAATTTTGCTAGGACTGGACTGAGTGTAGAGGGGAAAACTGAAAAGTAGCTGTTATTGGCAGAGAGGTTTGAAACTCTTTCTTATTGGTCTAATACCTAATTTACCACCTGTCTTTTCAAAAAGCTCTTACACTAAAAGGGCATTATCATAATTTTAATAATTCACAATTTCACAGTATTATTCCAACCTCATAGTTTGGAAATATATACACTGAGTGTACAAAACATTAGAAACACCTTCCTAATATTGAGTTGCACCCCCTTTTTCCCTCAAGGCAGACATGGACTCTACAATGTGTCGAAAATGTTCCACAGGGATGCTGGCCCATGTTGGCTCCAATGCTTCCCACAGTTGTGTCAAGTTGGCTGGATGTCCTTTGGGTGGTGGACCATTCTTGATACACACAGGAAACTGTTGAGTGTGAAAAACCCAGCAGCGTAGCAGTTCTTGAAACACTCAAACCAGTGCGCCTGGCACCTACTACCATACCCCATTCAAAGGCACTTAAATATTGTGTCTTGCCCGCACACAAAATTCATGTCTCAAGGCTTAAAAATCCTTCTTCAACCTGTGTCCTCCCCTTCATCTACACTGATTGAAGTGGATTTAACAGGTAACATCAATAAGGGATCATAGCTTTCACCTGGATTCACCTGGTCAGTCTACGTCATGGAAAGAGCAGGTATTCCTAATGTTTTGTAGACTCAGTGTATCAAACAAAGGAAAATCACGTTTTTGAGGGCACTTGGCCTTTAACAGAATCTACACAGCACAGAATCCATGGGACTTATTGAAATTAGTCACATTTTGAGACTATCTAGAAAAAAACAACGTTTCAGGTTTTTTGTTTTAGTTTCAACCTTTTAGTAGGCTAGAATTCAATGAAGGAAAATCACAATTTTTTTATTATTTGGGTTGCCATTGCATCATCTGAAACAATGTCTTATTTTCTTATGTCAATCCTCCATTTGATTTAGTGTAGGCTGTTTTTAGAAACAAGTTAGACAATCTGTTTTGTTATTTCGGGCTTTTCTTTTGTTTACATTTACTGGATGACCCTATTTGTCAGAGGAGGCCACCAGTCTACACATAACTTTGTAGACAATACCAGCAGGCACTGTACAAGGAGAGGAGACAGTTGAATTGCCAATACAAGCCACAAGAGGGTAGCCACTCTACCCAGCTCAGTCCTCTACAGCCAAAAAACTAAAAGAAACAAGAGAAGACACCAGCATCTTTCTCTGGGAGCTGTAAAAATCATGAAACAGCTTACAAAATAACAACAAATTAAAACTTGTCTGAGACATAAGGACGGTTAATTATGGAGCTTAGGTTGTGACAACCATCACACTTGCTCTCAATAACAACATCTTTGACACACCAGTGATTAAAGCAACAACAAAAAATCCCATGACAAACTTTAATAAGACATTGCCCCTTTAAAGAGCTCTGTTGTGCAGCTGTTACTAAACCCTGCTTGAAATTCAGGTTGTAAAACTGCATTTGTAAAATGATTCCACACACAATTGAAGGAATATAGAAATAAACGTGGTAACAATATAAAACTAGGATCCCACTCTTTTTTTAAACAAAGGTCAAAACTGCTTTCAAAATACATTTGCCAAAATTGCTTTCAAATGTATTTTCCTGCAATTGCATTAAAGAGCGACTAAACACTCCGATAGGCACGTGTGTTTTTCTGTTGTTCATTAGAAAAACGAGATTTCAGTCTCGGAGGTGTGTTTCCTGACCGATTCCGCGTTTGGTTAATGGTGTTTGTCCCCCATGAGACAAGCCTATTTCACTTCCTCAAAATCCCCAGAATGAATCTATGATAATAAATGTTTGTTTTTGCCAAGGACATTTTAGTTGCGAAATGTTATGTTTACCTAAGGTGTTTGGTGCAGTATTTCTCAAGTAAAAAAATGTGCGACATGTCTTCGTCAAATCAAAACCCAACCTTCATTTACCCGTTGTGACACACGGATGTTCCAATCTCCCTTTTAGACGAGACTGACTTTATGACCAACATGATCCTATTTACACTTTGTAGTAAATTTTGACACTAGAATAGCTGTTTCTGACTCATATCGATGCCGCATATGTCGTTTTCAAAGGGATTTGTTGCTTTTTAAAAAGAATTGTTGTGCATTGACTGCTTGTCAGAATACGTTTCCCTCCTATGGCACTCGCAACTTGTATGCGCCTCGAGAGGAATCTTTATCTCACATAGAACACACCACAACAAGCCGACTAGGTAAATAGGTAAACTACTCTCTATGGGGTTGTTTTAATAACAACATTACATGGCAAAAATAGTAGCACTGGAAAGTTCCATCCTGAATGATAAATTATAGGCTTTGAATTACTTTGCCAGCAGCTACAGTAGCCTACACACCGCTGTCTGAGTTGAGCGCTGTTGTGGTGCGCATTATATACTATTTAATTCCCTTCATCTGAACACCGGAGTGTCATCAACAATCATGCATCTCAGTTCAGTGCAGACAGCGTAAAAGAGAGAATAAAATATTTGAGAACATTTATTTGTAACTGTATTAGGATGTCATCTTGAAACCAGCCCCCCTCTACACTGATCTAAAAAACAACCTCTCCAGAATCCATATGAAGGAGGACTTTAACCCCTAGTGTAGCCTGTACTGAGGGGCCAGAAACCCAGGGTTTTCCTCATTAAATCAATTAATAGGATTGTGCACTCTAAATACAACCTAATTTGACCTACAGTAGGTGCACCCAATGTGGATAGGTCTATTTTATTTTCACATTGCAAACTGAGACATAGACTGGTCCCAGATCTGTTTGTGCCATCATGTCAACTCCCATTACAAGGAGTGGCATGATGGCACAAACAGACTGGTACCCAGGTTAACTGCAGCATGGCTTGGGTCACTAAAAGGGAACTGAACTGGCCTGATGGCATATGGTGCCAGCTGCCATAAGTCTATGTGAAAAGAAAGCAGGCCCTTTACTGTTCCTAAATTTGGGGGCATTGTTGTGGGGGTGACCTGGTCAGTCGAGGAGGCAGAAGTTGGTTGGATCAGCTCAATCAGAAGTTATGGTAGGGAAGATGGTGATTGACTGTCATGACTGACAGAATCAAGTCTTCTAAAACCACAGATAGCCAATACAGAGTTGCATTGTTTGTGTATGATGAAATTGTGTATAGAAATATTTGATATTTGCATTACAAACATGATGTAATATCATATGCAATACTATATGTTTGTGTGTAAACCATACCTTGCAGTGTTGAGTAACGGGTGTTTTGTTCCAACCAGTTTCCTCACGTGCATTGCTACATCACTGAGTTCATCACTCAACAAGCAGCGCAGGCTCATGAAGGAGGTCGGATAACCCACGATTTTCTCTGCATCCGAGACCACTTTATTCCAATTAGAAGGCGTTGTGTTGGAGAAAATACTTATGTTCCTCTGTCCACGGTTTAACACACCGATGCACGAGAGTCGAAACCAAATTACTGGCATCTTTACAGCTGTATGTATTTTACTAATTCAAGTGGAAACAAGGGTAAAACAAACCCTTGCGTTTTCGATCAAAGCTTAACACAAGCTAGTATAAGTCGATTAAACAAATAAACTAAACGATGGCAGGCAATTAAATTAACTTACTAAATTAGATATCTAGCTAGCTATATTTACAATATCTCATGCTAGCAACACCTGTAAGTGTAACGTTATGATGATGTCATCCTCGCTAGCGACAATGTTATATTAATTGAAAGTACTTCACTTTACGGCGCCACGTATGTCCTGAGTATAATGCTGGGTTATCACCCAACTTAATTTGATACTTACTCCCTTTGAGATATCCTATAAAGTCTTGTAAATATTCCGTAACACACGACCTAAAATGTTAAGCATTGACACAGGAGGCCGCCATCTTGACGTAACGCACTACGGTATGTCGCAAAACCTTTACAACAGTACCTTGTGCCCATAGAAATAGAATCCATGGATTCTATTTCTATGGTTGTGTCCGATTTATCAGCATTTGGAATCAGTTTTAAAATAGGCTACAAGTGAATGCTGTCTTGTGGCTAGTATCACCAAAAAGATTAGATGTGCATGTATCTTATAAAATGTGCTATAAAGTCCACTCTGTAAAGATTTGGGTTGCCTGTGGATTTAAAATGGACAAAACGTTGTTTAATTTTGACTGTGAAGGATCCAACATTCAGAGCGAAATAATGACATAAATTAAAAGAAAAACGTGCATTTTTGTATTTTCTGTCGATTTAGGATATCATTGTTATTCGGAAGATGCGTCATTGACATAATATGATTATTGAGAAGTCATTTAGGCCTATCAAAGTTGACATGATGGCACCATGTAGGCTAGAATTTGTGTCCTTTGGAGCAAAGTTGTTACATTTGTGTTTTGTGGCCAGTGTGGTGAAACTGATGGTTTCTCTGAACTGATGGCTTCTATGGTTGTGGCTAGATGGTCTACAGCATTTTAGCTAAGCGTAACCCTAACTCTTTTCCTAACCTTAACCTAATTCTCCTAACCAGCTATGTTAATTATCCTAACCTGCTACTTGAATTATCCTAACCCGCTACGTTAATTATCCTAACCTGCTATGTCAATTCTCCATCTAGCCACAACCATAGAAGCCATCAGTTCCGAGAAACAATCAGTGTCACCTATGGAGCGAATTCAGTGCCAACAGAAATTGAATTTTAATTACATAATTTAGAATTTGTATTAGGATATTGAATTTGAATGTAATACTTTTGAAATTGTAATGCACAAATTCAATAATTTAATTCATAAATTGAACTTGTATTTCATGATTTGAAACTAAATTCAATGAATATTGCATTCTGTTTTAAAATACAATTGAAATGTAATTGAATATTCAAATTCAATATTTATATATTCAGTTTCAATATGGTAGATATTGCATTCATTGTCTGTGAATCAAGTTTCCAAACTATCATTTCAAGTTTATCAAACTTTCAAATATTCAACTTCTCAGATGCATTCAGATTCAGTTTTCAAATTCAGTTCTCCAAATTGAGGTTCTTAACCAGAGTCAACATCCTGGTACTTTGCCAGCCAGGAAAGGTTGAGGAGAACAGATACAATCAAACGCTCTCTGTGGTAAATAAGCTTCTGGCGGTTTCTGAAGCCAATGTGGCATGTTGAATTTATTTTCTTCCTATGAATTTGGCTCTAGCATTTGAACCGTTTGGGCTATAAGCTATTATGACCCCATTCCTCAAAGCTAAGACTCTATTCCCCTCTATGATGATCACAGGCCACACAGGCCACGTTAGAAGGGAGTGTGATAAAAACTGAAATTTTCCCCCAATAAGAATATAGTTGAATAGCCCTGTCATAGCCCTTCTAAGGATAGCCTTTCCACCCCTTATGAATATTTTGAAACTTTAATAAGTTTAATATTTGAAACTTTTGTAAGCTTGAAATGATAGTTAGTTAACTTGATTCACAGACAATGAATGCAATATATACCGTATTGAAACTGAATATACAGTATAAATATTGAATTTGAGTATTCAATCAAATTTAAATTAAATGTAAAACTGAATATAATATTCATTCAATTTAGTTTCAAATCATGAAATAAAAACAAGTAAAATGTATGAATTCAACGATTCAATTTGGGCATTACAAATTCAAAAACATTAAATTAACATTAAATACCCTAATACTAATTTCTAAATGATGGAAATCAAATACAATTTCTGTTGGCACTGAAATTGCTCCAGTCACCATACCAGTATGCTCGGGCTGTTGTTACATTTGTATCAGCAGCGCAAAGTCGATACATTGTATAATTTCACCTCACCTGTGAGAGTGAAGAGGGAATGCAGCAACTCTTGGAGGACAGTGGATGTTGATAAAAGTGCTTATTTATTGTTAAACTAGAATCAACGCAGTTCTGCCCTTAGCCTTTTTTGTGTGATAGAAAAAAAAACTTGTCCAGTCATGTTACAGTGGGGAGAACAAGTATTTGATACACTGCCGATTTTGCAGGTTTTCCTACTTACAAAGCATGTAGAGGTCTGTAATTTTTATCATATGTACACTTCAACTGTGAGAGACGGAATCTAAAACAAAAATCCAGAAAATCACATTGCATGATTTTTAAGTAATTAATTTGCATTTTATTGCATGACATAAGTATTTGATACATCAGAAAAGCAGAACTTAATATTTGGTACAGAAACCTTTGTTTGCAATTACAGAGATCATACGTTTCTTGTAGGTCTTGACCAGGTTTGCACACACTGCAGCAGGGATTTTGGCCCACTCCTCCATATAGACCTTCTCCAGATCCTTCAGGTTTCGGGGCTGTCGCGGGGCAATACGGACTTTCAGCTCCCTCCAAAGATTTTCTATTGGGTTCAGGTCTGGAGACTGGCTAGGCCACTCCAGGACCTTGAGATGCTTCTTACGGAGCCACTCCTTAGTTGCCCTGGCTTTGTGTTTCGGGTCATTGTCATGCTGGAAGACCCAGCCACGACCCATTTTCAATGCTCTTACTGAGGGAAGGAGGTTGTTGGCCAAGATCTCGCGATACATGGCCCCAACCATCCTCCCCTCAATACGGTGCAGTCATCCTGTCCCCTTTGCAGAAAAGCTTCCCAAAAGAATGATCTTTCCACCTCCATGCTTCACGGTTGGGATGGTGTTCTTGGGGTTGTCCTCATCCTTCTTCTTCCTCCAAACACGGCGAGTGGAGTTTAGACCAAAAAGCTCTATTTTTGTCTCATCAGACCACATGACCTTCTCCCATTCCTCCTCTGGATCATCCAGATGGTCATTGGCAAACTTCAGACGGGCCTGGACATGCGCTGGCTTGAGCAGGGGGACCTTGCGTGCGCTGCAGGATTTTAATCCATGACGGCGTAGTGTGTTACTAATGGTTTTCTTTGAGACTGTGGTCCCAGCTCTCTTCAGGTCATTGACCATGTCCTGTCGTGTAGTTCTGGGCTGATCCCTCACCTTCCTCATGATCATTGATGCCCCACGAGGTGAGATCTTGCATGGAGCCCCAGACCGAGGGTGATTGACCGTCATCTTGAACTTCTTCCATTTTCTAATAATTGCGCCAACAGTTGTTGCCTTCTCACCAAGCTGCTTGCCTATTGTCCTGTAGCCCATCCCAGCCTTGTGCAGGTCTACAATTTTATCCCTGATGTCCTTACACAGCTCTCTGGTCTTGGCCATTGTGGAGAGGTTGGAGTCTGTTTGATTGAGTGTGTGGACAGGTGTCATTTATACAGGTAACGAGTTCAAACAGGTGCAGTTAATACAGGTAATGAGTGGAGAACAGGAGGGCTTCTTAAAGAAAAACTAACAGGTCTGTGAGAAACGGAATTCTTACTGGTTGGTAGGTGATCAAATACTTATGTAATGCAATAAAATGCAAATTAATTACTTAAAAATCATACAATGTGATTTTCTGGATTTTTGTTTTAGATTCCGTCTCTCACAGTTGAAGTGTACATATGATAACAATTACAGACCTCTACATGCTTTGTAAGTAGGAAAACCTGCAAAATCAGCAGTGTATCAAATACTTGTTCTCCCCACTGTACCTAGCTGGCTAACAATCTGGTAATTGGCCCATATGGTTTTAGATGGCAAAGGAAAGGCGCTCCTGGATACCTCCAGGAGATGTACTTAAAGGGTAGGATTCATAAAGGCCTAATCTCTTTTTCTGGTGCTCCTAAATACTGTTTGGAGTACCAGTGCTAATGAAAAAGTTAATTCATAAGCACATAATATTTCCAGAGTGGGATCTTCATGATGGGGCACATTTGTAAATACACTGTTTTTCAAAGTACTTTGAGCATAATTGACCAGTGAATCTATGGATTTACAAACAATCTAGCCGTTGAATATGACGGATAGCCATAAATTCATAAAATATGTGTTCACGTTCATTAAACATTTTGGTAACACTTTATATAAAGTTACTCGTATAGCTGTGTAATAACACTAACATTGTGGTATACCAATTGCAGATGTCTGAAGGTTCTGGTGGAGTGGAAAGAGCTGTGCTACATAACATTCTGTTTTGACTATTCTACAGTAAAAGCAAGGTAAGAATGATTTTGTTTCAATTTATGGAACATGTTACAAAGGAACAATGTTGAACTGCCAGCTGTGTGTGTGTTTGTGTGTGAGAGATTATTTCAAAAACATTTATTTAGAACAAGGTGCTCCCCTTTTTGGGACTCCTCTGTGGATTAATGATGATGCTTCTCCTTTTCTTCATCTGCATTGAGGATAGTAAAAGCAGTTATAGCCTACTGGGGGAGTCAATATGTGAAATAGGAGGGCATTGGCCTCTTCTTACCATAGAAAGATCATGGTGAGCATGCAAGTGTGTTAGGACTTTGCCGTTGCTGCAACTGAGTTCTACCCAAACTCCTTGGTTCTATCATACTGAAGAGGTCAATAACTTGACTGGGACCACCTCACCTGTCAGAGGCTTGCACAATTTATATTGTAAATCTGTAATGGCAACAGATAAGAAGCATCTGTCTAGCAGTGGCAGACAGGATATGGCCCATATACCTCCACGAAGTGGATTGTCGGATGTGCCAGGGCTTGCAAACTATCGCGAATTACAAAGGGAAACCCAGCTGCGAGCTGCCCAGTGACGCGAGCCTACAAGATGAGCTAAATGCCTTCTATGCTCGCTTCGAGGCAAGCAACACTGAACCATGCATGAGCGCACCAGCTGTTCCGGACGACTGTGATCTCGCTCTCCGTCACCGATGTGAGTAAGACCTTTAAACAGGTTAACGTTCACAAGAGCCCGGGCCAGACGGATTACCAGGAAGCGTACACAGAGCACGCATTGACCCGCTAGCGGGCAAGTGTCTTCATTGACATTTTTAACCTCTCCCTGACCCAGTCTGTAATACCTACCTGTTTCAAGCAGACCACCATAGTCCCTGTGCCCAAGAACTCCAAGGTAACCTGTCTAAATGACTATCACCCTGTAGCACTCACATCTGTAGCCATGAAATGCTTTTAAAGGCCGGTCATGGCTCACATCAACACCATCATCCCAGACACCCTGGACCCACTCCAATTTGAATACCGCCCCAACAGATCCACAGATTATGCAATCTCTATTGCACTCCACACTGCCCTCTCCAACCTGGACACCTATGTGAGAATACTGTTCATTGACTACAGCTCAGCGTTCAACACCAGAGTGCCCTCCAAGCTCATCACTAAGCTCAGGACCCTAGGACTGAACACTTCCCTCTGCAACTGGATCCTGCACTTCCTGACAGGCCGCCCCCAGGTGGTGAGGGTAGGCAACAACACTTCCGCCACGCTGACCCTCAACACAGGGGCCCCTCATGGGTGTGTGCTTAGTGCCCTCCTGTACTCCCTGTTCACCCACGACTGCGTGACCACGCACAACTCCAACACCATCATTAAGTTTGCTGACGACATGACGGTGGTAGACCTGATCACCGGCGATGATGTGACAGCCTATAGGGAGGAGATCAGTGACCTGGCAGTTTGGTGCCAGGACAACCACGTCTCTCTCAACGTCAGCAAGACAAAGGAGCTGATCGTGGACTACAGAAAATGGAGGGCCGAGCACGCCCCCATCCACATTGACAGGGCTGTAGTGGAGCGGGTCGAGAGCTTGAAGTGCCTCTGTGTCCACATCACTAAGGAATTAATATGGTCCACACACACGAACACAGTCGTGAAGAAGGCACAACAACGCCTCTTCCCCCTCAGGAGTCTGAAAAGATTTGGCATGGGCCTTCAGATCCTCAAAAAGTTATGCAGCTGCACCATTGAGAGCATCTTGACTGGCTGCATCACCGCTTGGTATGGCAACTTCTTGGCGTACGTCCCCAAGGTGCTACAGAGGGTAGTGCATACCACCCAGTACATCACTGGGTCCGAGCTCCCTTCCATCCAGGACATTTATACCAGGCGGTGTCAGAGGAAGCCCCAAAACATTTTCAAAGACTCCAGCCACCCAAGTCATAGACTGTTCTCTCTGCTACTGCATGGCAAGCAGTACTGATGCACCAAGTCTGGAACTAACAGGACCCTGAACAGCTTCTACCCCCAAGCCAAAAGACTGCTAATAGTTAACCAAATAGCTACCCAGACTATCTGCATTGACTCCCTTTTGCACTAACTCTTTTGACTCATCACATACGCTGCTGCTACTGCTTATTATCTATCCTGTTGCTTAGTCACTTTACCCCTACCTATATGTTCACTACCAGTCAAAAGTTTGGACACACCTACTCATTCAAGGGTTCTTCTTTATTTTACAAATGTTTTACATTGTAAAATAATAGTGAAGACATCAAAACTATGAAATAACACATATGGAATCATGTAGTAACCAAAAAAGGTGTTAAACAAATACAAATATATTTAATATTTGAGATTCTTCAAATAGCCACCCTTTGCCTTGATGAGAGCTTTGCACACTCTTGGCATTCTCTCAACCAGCTTCATGAAGTAGTCACCTGAAATGCATTTAAATAAACAGGTGTGGCTTTTTAAAAGTTAATTTGTAGAATGTATTAATGCTTTTGAGCCAATCAGTTGTGTTGTGACAAGGTAGGGGTGGTATACAGAAGATAGCCCTATTTGGTAAAAGACCAAGTCCATATTATGGCAAGAACAGCTCAAATAAGCAAAGAGAAACAACAGTCCATCATTACTTTAAGACATGAAAGTCAGTCAATAAGGAACATTTCAAGAACTTTGAAAGTTTCTTCAAGTGCAGTGGCAAAAAATAACATCTAGCGCTATGATGAAACTGGCTCTCATGAGGACCACCACAGGAATGGAAGACCCAGAGTTACCTCTGCTGCAGAGGATAAATTCATTAGAGTTACCAGCCTCAGAAATTGCAGCCCAAAGAAATGCTTCACAGAGTTCAAGTCACAGACACATCTCAACATCAACTGTTCAGAGGGGACTGTGTGAATCGGTCCTTCATGGTCGAATTGCTGCAAAGAAACCACTACTAAAGGACACCAATAATAAGAAGAGACCTGCTTGAGCCAAGAAACACGAGCAATGGACATTAGACCGGTGGAAATGTGTCCTCTGGTCTGGAGTCCAAATTGGAGATTTTTGGTTCAAACCACCGTGTCTTTGTGAGATGCGGTGTGAGTGAACGGATGAGCTCCGCATGTGTAGTTCCCACCTTAAAGCATGGAGGAGGAGGAGGTGTTATGGTGTGGGGGTGCTTTGCTGGTGACACTGTCTGTGATTTATTTAGAATTCAAGGCACACTTAACCAGCATGGCTACCACAGCATTCTGCAGCGATACGCCATCCCATCTGGTTTGGGCTTAGTGGGACTATTTGTTTTTCAACAGGACAATGACCCAACAAACCTCCAGGCTGTGTAAGGGCTATTTGACCAAGAAGGAGAGCGATGGAGTGCTGCATCAGATGACCTGGCCTCCACAATCCCCTGACCTCAACCCAATTGAGATGGTTTGGGATGAGTCGGACAGCAGAGTGAAGGAAAAGCAGCCAACAAGTGCTAAGCATATGTGGGAACTCCTTCAAGACTGTTGGAAAAGCATTCCAGGTGAAGCTGGTTGAGAGAATGCTAAGAGTGTGAAAAGCTGTCATCAATGCAAAGGGTGGCTATTTGAAGAATCTCAAATATAAAATATATTTGGATTTGTTTAACACTTGGGTGGGGTGTATGTTCAAATCTCATCACGGACAACTTTAGCATTTTATCTAATACTTACTACTTTTCAGCTACTTTGCAACTACTTAGCATGTTAGCTAACCCTTCCCCTAACCCTAACCTTTCCCCTTCCCCTAACATTAACCCATTAACCTAACTCCTAACCTTAACCCTAACCCAAACCCCTAGACTAGCTAACGCTAGCCAGCTAACTAAGGTTAGCCTTAGCAACCTAGCTAACGTTAGCCACAACAAATTAGAATTCGTAACATATCATATGTTTTGCAAATTCAGAACATACTGTACATTTATCAAATTCATGACATATCAAGCAAATTGTAATTAGTAACATATCATACGAAATGGATGATGGACATCCACAAATGAATACATACCATACGAAATAAAACATATTATACTAAATGGATTGTCTCGAATTTACATACAGAATAATACGAAATGCTCTGAGAGCAGGTTGAACTACAACCTATTAACAGGTCGGACATTTCCGAGTCTCCTAATTCCGACTAGCACGTGAACATGGCAATAGCCCACCTCTGATCAGCAGCGTCATATTATGTACAGTGGACGCTCCTCCCCTTGCCTAGATGTTTTTTTCACTCAACCTCTCATTTCACTCAGAGGCAGTCACACACCAATTTGCGCACAGACCGTGGAAAAATAGCGGCAGAAAATGGCTGACTTAACCGGGCATCGCGAGCCCTCAACAGCATCATCAACATCTCCGGGGCTGTTCCCAAGCTTGACATTCGCCGTTGGGCAACTTTAAAGCAGCCCCGCCTTATCCAGCCATCCACCGCAAATATTGACAAAGCTATTATAAAAAATGGCAGAGATGGAAAAAGAGGGCAGACCCCCCGAAAATAAAAGAAGCAGAAAACCGGCTCACCCCGTGAAAAGGGAAATCAACGAAGAAATGAAGGTAAGTGATCGATATTGGACCACTTGCCTAGGATTACGCATGGAAACAGAGCGCTCATTAAAGCGAGTGATTTTCTGTGGATGCGTAAAAAGCGCATCCTCTTTCACATTTTAGAGAAGATTGGATTAATTAAACTGCAATTTATTGTTTGAATAGCCATCAAGTTCAATTATCATTCATTTTGGCAATTAATTAAACCCACTCATAACCTAGTCCAGTGTCCACTGCATTTTTAATACAAATGGATAGGGTAGATGTACTTTTTGTCAATGAATGGGGAAACATATTATCGAGAATTAGGACCCCATTTATTGTCATTTGTGGGGTTTTCCTTACATGATTCCATTAGAGTAGGCTAAATAGAAAATCCACTGCATCCGTCAAGGCGTCAACAGTGCCACTACTACTATTACTACCGCTGCTCCCGCTGAAACAACACTGAGCGTAGCCTACGAAATTAAAATAAAACTGCAGGGGGAGACTATTTAGATATATGAAAGGAAATACACTTAATTCACATTATTAACGCTAGACGTCGTCTCTACACTGTCGTGAACGCAAGCCAAACGATGTCTGTCTTGTCCTGCAGTGGACGATCCGAAGCGTGTACTCCAGATGTGTCTACAGGCGCCGGATAAGAGCCCATTGTTTATCGTGCGTTATGCTGTTCTGTATAAACCTACCAGATGGTACAACTATGCATGTCATATACTAATATAAATATTTTACAGAGAGAAATAGATTTTCCAGCTGTGCTGGAATACACTGTGGAGAAAAGAGGACATGGCATGCAGGGAACCTATCGCTGCTTTGTCTCGGGGTTTCATCATGTGTTCATTGTTTGTACACATTCTATACCTGGGTTGAGAAAAATAATTGCCAATACAGAATAATTACCAGAGCAAAGTCAGATATGGTCCTGTTATTAGAGCTTGGTTTTTATTTTGATATATTTATTCAGATGAATTATGAACAAAGATAGTCAGGAAAGCCTAAAAACGTTTTGGTGTGGATCATATCTCCTCTCCTCCAAGAGGTGTGTGTACTGGCCTTGGGTTTCAGAGAAGAAAAAAAGTATCTTGAGGAATGCTAAATATTTGGATTTGAACGTTTTATTAATCGTTGCATTGGGATCCATAAAGGGGACAGATATTGCCCCTTAGGGACATTGGTCTCTTGTGTGCTACATTCAGCCCTAATGCATGCCATTTATTCAAAGGTTTATCTGCATTAAAAAAAAAATGAGTGGCATATCTGTAGGTAGTTGCATGTGCAAAATAAAGATAAACAGCAGTTATTTAAAATTGAAAGATAACTCAAAGGCTATACTATTATTTTGACTAGCACATAATGGTATTATGTGTATGTAATTTTGTTTCTTTGTCTCCATCAGTCAAATTATGAAAATTGTGCCCAAGTGTCTAATGAATTTCATAGTGTGTCAGACAGACAGACAAAAGTTTTCTGCACTGTTGGGAAAATGACTCAATCGTAATTTTCATTCTCTGAAGTGACTGACTGAAGGCAGTTGTAAAATATTACTCAAACCAAAGCTGCCATATCCTCTGCTCAATCTCCTTGTTAATGAGCTTAGCTTAAAATGTGGAAGGTGACACATCTATAATTATCACCATATGTAGAGCATCCTGGATGTCTCCCATGCAACCAAATATGATTCATTGATTCTCCTTCAACATGGAAGAACACAGCTCCAATTCAGATCTGTTGGCAGCCAGACAACAGCAAAAGTCACAGGTGCTGCTATACACCCAGACATACAGGTGCTTTCTTCTACATTAAACACAATGTATATCTTTCAATTATTTATGTGAGTTCAAGTTCTATGTCAGCCTATCCAGATAAGTGATTATGAAGGAGGCGGTAATAGTATTCGAGACTAGTAGCATTCCTAGACAGTTTGTGGCCATAGGATGTGCTGTAGTGTCAACAAGCTGTTCTAAAACAACAAGACTCATATGGGGACACAATTACAATTGAATTTATTTTGTCTGAGATGCAGTAATGTCCCCCTGGAAAAACATGGTTCAAACTTTGCATCTGGCCCTGAATGTGTTCATGGAGTTGATGAACACTGATTTATTATGTAGATATGCCATTTATGTCACAGTGTGACAAAATTGTTACTGCTTGAACAAAGACCAATAAGAATAGCGGATACAGATGACAAAGTAGCCCTAGTTCAATGTTCAGATTAAGATACAGTATTTATCTCAAAAGCCACTATCTTCAACATTCTCTGCCAAACATGCTACAGTATAACGCTCTCCCTAAACCAGAGACTGAAGGCCTGTTTGCTACTTTAAACCGTTTGCTACTTTAATTTATTTATTTTCTCCCTCCTCTCTCGTCTGTTCGAAAAAGCAGGCAAAAAAAGACACCAAACAATGTGCCCTTGTGAGAGATCATACATCAGAAAAACAAAACAGTCTGACAGTGTTTCCTTCATCTTGTGCTGCTTTAATGTGCACCATGGTAAAATAAGCCACAGTAAGTAATCGAGGAGAGGGGGGCTGTACTTGGTGGGATAGGGGATAGTGGAGGTTAAGAGCAGGGGAGAAAGGAATGTATACAGCAATAGGCTGCCTAAGCTGTAAAAACTGAAACCTGAGCGTCTGCACAGGATCAGATGTCAAGGAAGGTAGAGGAAATGGAAGCAGAGCAGTGGGAGAGAGAGGAGAGCGTGAACAAGGGAATGGAAAAGTGTGGGCCAGGAGAGTCTGAAGGAGGGCCGTCTCAAGGAAACTTGGCATGCGGATTAGGGAATTTTATCATGGTGTACTGTAACCTACTCTGGTTTCTGCCCACAAGGTATCGGATTCCCCCTGCTCTCCCTTACCAGCAGCACCTCTTGCTAACTGAAGGAAATAAGGGAACTACTGCTTTTGATTTAATGTATCAAAATAATATAATTATTCTAAACTGCTGAAGTTTAGTCTGTTCCAGAGTTGAACAGTGGCAGCAAGTTGGTGTTTTGCAGAGCTGTGATTAGGTTTGAATGGTGGTATTTTGTGACGATTTTGTATAAATAGAGTTTGATCACTTTTGATCTCTGTTGATGATTCGTTGAATCGGGTGTGTTAGTCCTGGGCTGAAACAAAAGTCTGTGGGTCTGTAGGGCCTGATACATTATAAATTGGATAGCCAGAGGAGATTTAGTCCAGTCCAGAGAGTTTGCACATCTGCAGTGGACAGTTGACACTCTGCTCCCAGACTGCACCATAGCACTGCCTCCCACCACATCATGAGTCAAGTCTGTGTGCTGCTTTCATGACCTGCCATACAGATTGGGTTCCACTCTCTTTACCACTCCCTCTTTCTGGAAGTGGCAGGGTGACAGAGGGAACAGGGAGCAAAGACGAGGGCAAACGTTCTTGACGATAGAGAGAGACAGATGACTGTTGCTGGCTTTACACCATTTCATTTTGTTTGAGTAATGTGATGCAGTCACATCTGAGTCAAGCAAGCACTTACTGACTGAGTCAATGTTCTTCTGCTGTAACATGTCAAAACCCCAGCAGTTGTTGAAAGAACTAGTGCGGCAGAATCCACCCTAGACAATAGTAGTGACTACAAACTTTGTATACATAATGTTTACAGTACATGATCGGCATTTGTAGCAGATAGCCTAGTATTGTGTCAGTCTGTTCTTGGTTTAAGATATAAGTATATCAGTGTTTGCATTTCTAGAAGATTGCCTTTTTCCTGTTTCTGAATTTTACTTGTATCTCATGCCTTGTGATTCCACGTCTGCAGTTTCTGATTCAGAGCTGATGTTATAACTAACGCTGATTATGCTTTCATGTAATGAAATGACTTCGCCTATCCAATGGTATTGACAGGGCAACCCATAATTGACAATTAAATGCTTGATTGAGTACTATTTGATTGACAGTTCAATGCCAGAATGTAATGAAATGACTCGTGTCTCATCAGGTTCGGGCTGAGCGGGCCCGCCCATGGGCAGGCAAGGCGGGTGATCTCCATGGCAACCCACCCTACTCCATGGTGAGCCCCTTTGTCCGTGCGAGACAATAGTGCTACTCTGAGCCATATATAGAGAGATTTCAGCCAAAAATATGTATTTATGCCATTTACCTAACTTCACATAATTCTATGGCAGCCATGTTAATGTTTCCTGTATAGCGTAACACTCACTAATAGCGTATCATTTTCTGAATTTTATACATAGATAGATAATTGAACTGTTAGAATTACAACATGAACATACAGTAGCACCTCTAAAGATGACCAAACTCTCTCTCTACATACGATTCTGGTGCTACTGAGATTTTCAGGTTTAATGAATGATGGGCTGATAGTTCTGTCTCAATAGAATAACATTATAGTGCTCCTTACATGTAAGGAGGTGAGGTGGGTTTGGTTGGATATTACTGCTTGTGTAGATTTGCAGTGGAATAATACATCTGTGGTAGTGCTCGTGGTTTGATGGGTTGGGAATTCTGTATAATGTATGATACGTAGACAATGTGGGTTTTTTGTGATGTGATCAGTATAGACTATTTGTGGAAAGTTACATGAAACTCATGTGAATTGCTTTTGGAAATCAACTGTAAGAAGCTATGAAAGAAAACTTAGATTATGTGCTGGTACAAACATAATTAATTGAGGCCTTGATCAAACCAGTCTGGGATAAGTCAACTGTCAAGTTGTCCTGATACGTGTGCACATATCTCTAGTAAGGGTTCTGCCACTAGTGAATATTTGCTACTGTGAATATATTACACATTATTACATTATGGTTCAGGAAATTGGGCCGACCCATAAAAAACAACAACCATGCAGCTTGGTTTCATGTAGCAAGCACATAATACTGCATTTCCTTTATTGTGTGTTTTTGGGGCGGGGAGCCTTGTTCATATAATCATATGCTACCAAACCCTTATATCCCTATTGCCCCCCTCATAACACTGTGACGTAATAGTGAAACAGGGTTCATGTTTGTTAATCCTAATGGCCAATATGGTGTCTCTTGTCTTGCAGAGTTTTGCAGAGAACACTATGAACGAACTGCTGGGCTGGTACGGCTATGACAAGGTAGACCTGAGAGACCAGGACAACATCGACATACGGAACTACCCAGATGGAGAGGTACAACACATCTCTGTCCTGAAAGGTGAGCATAACCATGGAGACAAATATTTTATTATCTGGACATTGCAGTTGTTGATTCTTTGAAAAGGCTAAAACAATTTAGTTTCACAAGTGGTAATACAAGTGATGTTGTGATGAAGAGGCTGAGGATCATACTGCTGCAACTTCCCACTGCGCACAGACATCATTTCAAGGTCTAGTTTTCATTTACTTTTGGTTGAGTTGTCAACTAACGTGAATTCAATGTGAAATGTCATTGGATTTAGGTTAAAAGTTTGGTGAAAAAAAGACGAAATTCCCTTACGTTGATTACTTTTTGCAAATCCAATCAGCTTTCCACATTGATTCAATGTCATCACATGATTTTTTTTTGTTGAAATGACATGGAAACAACATTGATTCAACCAGTTTGTTCCAGTGGGTTGGCAGTAGTTCGCCATGATTGAGGAGGCAATTCAGTCAGGCTATCCAGATTAAAACCTTCTCTAGTTGTATCATCCAGTCATTATGGTGTAGTTGTGTTTTAGTAGGAAACTGCACTTTGCTTTTCAATTGGTGATTAGACGGGTGTCTCTGGAATCTCTACATGGTGACCCCTGATTATAATGCTTGATAAAATTTGAGAGATTCACGTCAGTCATTGAACAAACATATGGCCTTATCCAATCAAAGCTGCTAACCGGGATTCCAGGGTAACAAAAACGATACCCATCTTGCGTTAAAAGCGTATTCATATACACACCAAAACAATATTTACAGTTTGGAACAAACTATTCTGCAGATCTTCCAGAGCTGCACTGCTGAAGTGTAGCTCAGATGGTAGAGCATGGCGTTTGCAACGCCAGGGTTGTGGGTTCGATTCCCACGGGGGACCAGTATGAAAAATAGAAAATAATGTATGCACTCACTAACTGTAAGTCGCTCTGGATAAGAGTGTCTGCTAAATGACTAAAATATAAAAAAATGTAACAATGATGTCCATTTCCATTGCTTTACATACAGTAAGTCAAGAAAGACCAATGCACTGACTTTTGTCTCCCTCAGAAAACTATTTGCCAAAAATCCCAGGAGGATCGGGGGAGAACAGCGATGTCTCCCCAAACCAAGCCAATAGCTCCCACTCTACACCGACATCGAGGAACGGAGTGACAGAGTCCTCCACCACTCCGTCCACCTCCACACCCAGCACCAGGGAGCATGGGAACATGCCGATCATAGTCCCACTGATCCCACCCCCCATGATCAAGCCACCAGCAGGTAAAACACCTCACACACACACCTACAAATTAAAAATGTGTTTAAGCTTGCACTTTAAGGACCAATGGAATGTATCCTATAATCCGGTACAAAATATACAAAACAGTGGTATACAAATGTAACAAATCACATCCATTTCAGTGCTCAAATCCATGGTCAGTTTTACAATCACTTGATGAGGGCCCATAGTCCATAAAGACTTGCACACACTACCCTGCTTCCCCTCCTCCAGCTGTTTAAGTGTCAGTATCACCCAGTCAACTCTCAGTGGAAATGTACATGGCCTGCTGGCCAGACAGAGGGCTTCATTGAACCACAAGTGTGCCATGAGACTCCAGAGGCTCATCTGCCTGCATGGGGAGAGGAGAGTGCCTTGGCATCACTCTAGAGGAGTACCCACTGCTTCGCACAACCTCGCAATGCACAGCGGGAAAAACAGATGGTATGGTCCCTTTCGACTTGCACCCCTTTTGAATTATTTATATGCCCTGCTAGAGCAACAGAGGGGCCTTTGAGGTGCAGGTACACTGGATGATGGAGGTATTTAATATGGGCGCTGCATAATTACAGTACCAGGCTCTCTCCCAGCAGACGTGAGCTGTTTGAGAGAACGCATAACGAGAGATGAGAAAAAGGCCAAAGAAATCTGAACGCAAACAAACCACCTCAAGTGACCTTTTTGTATGAAATAATGAGATACTTTCAAATGAACACTTCAACTTGTGTGTTGTTGCCGTACATTTTATTTCAAGACTGCAAGGTTGCCATGGGACTTTTTAACATAGATGTTCTAAAACGATACAATAATGGATGGATCTTCCCCAGGAATATTTGCTTGAAAGGAGAAATACATATTTTTCACTGGAAAACCTCTACCCCCATTCACACCTACCTCTACAGAGAGCTCTCAAGATTGGTCATGCAGCAGGAGCATAAAGGAGCATATAATATGCATGCTGTAGCCACGGTGCTATCTTTGGGCCTCCCGGGAGTTATTCCCCTTAATTGATAATTAGTATTTACTTTGAAAAGGATTTGCGCTATAGATCCATTAAGTTTAACAAAAGGGAAAAAGCCTTTCCAGTACCCACCACGGTGTGATAATGGGGTGAGCGGAGGTGAAAGACTAATGGCCACATTGTTTTTCACCTTTGCACACACTTAGTCATAATGTGATAATTGTAAGTTATTGGAAGTCTCACAGGAAGAAGTCTCTCAACATAGTACTACACTAAGGGGCTAAAAACCAATGGCAATTACACAGCAGCCATTGTTTAATATGACAGACCCATTTGATGTCATGGAGGGCTGAATAGTGTTTAGTTTCCATTTTCTTATGAATTTCCAATGAAGCCCTCTGCAATTTAATTAGATAAACTTCAGCTGAAACATTTCTGTAAAATCACCAACCAATTTTTGTCCACAGACATTCCTTCGGGCATCTCTGTCTGGTTGGAATGTCTCGTACTGCCTTGATGACTGCAGCAAAAACCCCTTGGGGTAGGAAGAACTGTACTATTTTGCCTGGAAGGGGAATACGGTCAGGATGCATTGTTGGTGGGATCATTCACATGATGAGATTTGACAGGTGGCTGTCAGATTGTTGGGGAGGAGGCGGAGTTGATGGGGTGGGGGCCAGCGGTTGGACTATCATTATGCTTTGTCCCAGTTCCAGCAGATTTGTCTGGGATGTTCCCTCAGACGAGGATGTGTCTAACGTCCAGATCATGTGTTTGTGGTCCCCCAGACGAGGATGTGTCTAATGTCCAGATCATGTGTTTGTGGTCCCTCAGACGAGGATGTGTCTAATGTCCAGATCATGTGTTTGTGGTCCCTCAGACGAGGATGTGTCTAACGTCCAGATCATGTGTTTGTGGTCCCCCAGACGAGGATGTGTCTAATGTCCAGATCATGTGTTTGTGGTCCCCCAGACGAGGATGTGTCTAATGTCCAGATCATGTGTTTGTGGTCCCCCAGACGAGGATGTGTCTAACGTCCAGATCATGTGCGCGTGGTGTCAGAAGGTTGGCGTCAAACGCTACTCCCTCAACATGGGCACTGAGCTGAAGAGCTTCTGCAGTGAGAAGTGCTTTGCCGCCTGCCGCAGAGCCTACTTCAAGAGAAACAAGGTAAACTCCTTCTCAACACTCCTGCCTTATTACTTAACCAATTATGAAAGTGCCATGTGATAAATACACATAAATCACTTCCTCCCTACATCCACTCTTTCTGATATCTCAGATTAAGACGCTGCAAGACACTTGTCAATCCTTAGGAAATGTAGTGACCAACTTTCAGCTTTGTACAGTATCTCCACTAGTTGGCTGGGTAAGGTGCCCACAAGTTTAGGTACTTTGGATATTTCGCTCCTGAGTTTTGACCTTTCGCTTCTGAGTACCCATTGTAGTAGATTAACATGAAACCAATATCAATCCTTGGCTTGTGGTTTCATCATTGAATATCCAGAAACACAGTTTCAGTAATTTAAACCCTCATGCCCTATGCAGATCAGTTGACTTTCAAACATGCATTGGTTCCAATGATCAGTATATATTGTCTTTCCAAAGACAGACCGTCATTAAGTTAAATATTATTTGTCCTGATTCCTGAAGTTAAACATTCTGCTTTCTTTCTTATACCTAAGCTTGGATATTTAAGGAATTACAGTGTAAGTATGATATGTCTTTATTCCTTTCCCTTGTTTGTCTAAAGTACATTTTTCATCCAAACATAATCACTTAGCATTGCTCTGTATGCTACTAGCTGTTGAAATGGAAGTACACATATGTCTGATCATTTTGAAGATACATGAACCCAGTTTTTTCTGTTCAAAATATCTATTTTCACAGCATGAGTTGCCTTGTGCCTGCTGTGGTTCCTCCCACGTTTGTTAAGCATTGCTAGTCTTAAAGTGATAGTTCACTCTACAATCTAAGTTTATTTTACACTTCTATGATTGCTGTATGTATGTTCTGTATATATAAACAAAAGCACAACAGAAGAGATATTGTATTTCAGTGAGTAAGGAACAAAGTGAAGCGTTAACCAGGGACAGAATTCCCACATTAGGAAAACAGACATGGCTACAGCACAGAAAGGCCTTGTCTGCTGAGGTGGTGCAGATTATATATTATGTCTCACACTCTCACATTCATGCAGGCCATTTGTGTAAGTGATATCCACATGTTTCTTTTTCATGCACCCACAAGGTTGGCCACAACAAACCCTCCAGTTTTTCCACAAAAAGAAATTGCATGGCTGAAAACGTGTCTTGTGTCTGTGTGTGTCTGAAAGGGGAGCTAGGACATAGTGAGTAGGGTGGCGTAGGGGTGGGCAGTGGAGACGCATCATGTTTCGCTAAATATCTACAGCTGCCTCGTCCGCGTAACCCAATCTCCTCCTATGGCGAGCGGGTGGGGAGGATTCAGTTTCTACCATTGCCACTGCACAACACCATCCATCCAGTGCACCAGGAATAATACCAACATTCAGACATATGATAGGGTGGCTGAGGGTAGAAGAGTTTTGATCCAGTTTTGAGCTCAGCTAGTGACTAGTCTGTTTTATTTCACATAGATGTTCAAGAAATACAGAATAATAAAAACTGATGTTGTGGAGAAAAAAAACCACACACACTCTCTCACCCCTCCCCTCACATCATGTAAAAGCACTAGAGAGGGAGGGTAAAGTCCAAGTGAAGAGACACTAGCTTGTATTTTACAGCTAATTTCCGCTGCAATACGCCTATTTTTTCATGGCTCAGGAATCTCTCCATACACCTCAAGAGACCTGTAAAATTCCATCTCTGTCTTTGTCTCTGAGGTCCCTCCAGGCAAGAGGGGGCAGAGTGCTTCTTTACGTCACCCCAGTATTGTCACATCACCTCAAACAGACACAAATCTTTACACACTGGCTGACAGTTGCCTGCACTGCTCTGACACACTCTGCAATTTACTTTAGCATCTGGATCCAGTGTCAAGGAAGATGCACTGAATAATAGAGGTGTGTGTGTGTAACCTGTCAGCATTGTGACTCAGTCCTGGCTAGGGAACCTCTCGGCCCCCATGTCGCAGCAGGAGAGCCTAGTGAGGGAGGTGATTATTTCATAGCTGACAGCGATTTAATACCAAAAAGGGAAAGGGTAACACTTTGAGAGTTTGAGGGAAGAAACTGGAGCTTGAACTTGCATTACACTGATATGGTCATATAATGCTATTTCTCCCACTGAAAGTCTAACTAGCCCAGCTAGATAGCTTCGACTTAAAAAAATATATGTTAGAGTAAAGGTGTATGATCATTAGAAATCGTGGCTTGGATGGACCAATCAGCAATTTTCATTATTTTGCTGTTAGCCAACTTAGTAAACACTGACTTCCTAGAACGTTGTAATATGACATGAAGACCACTTTTAGAACTGCAGTACAGTACATAAGTTACTTGACTATCGTAAACAAGCTTGTTATCCCACAACCAAATGGGAACAAGAAGAGAATGTTCGAGGAACATTTCCTGTTAGCTGGGTAATCTAATGAGAGGACAGAAGGAGGGGGCTGGCCCAAAGATGTGTGTTGTCCCAGGTGGGTGGAAAATTGTGCATTTGTGTTAGATGTGTGTGAGGATTTGTGCAATGGGACGTCTCCATTAATGTCTGTTTCTTGTTGTTGTGGGTATGTGTGTGTACATTTGTGAGGGTATACCCGTCAGTATCTTTTGGAAAACACACCTCTTGGCAGGTGAAACGCACACACACCTGGGCAGGCCCAGATGCCCAGATGGAGGCTTTCACAGTGACAGTTGTTGTACCACTCCCTCTGGGCATTGGAGTCACCAGTGGGCACACATACCAGTGGCGTGAAACTGTGATGCCATGTTTACACCGGACACTTTAGCCTGACTGCAACTGTATTTAGTTGGCATGGTGTGGCCATCAATAAGACATCACGTCTCTTCTGCAATTACAAGTGTTACTGAATTTTCCAGGGTACTCAGCTGTGGTAATATTTGCCTAAAGTAAATATCTAATAGCCAAGAAGTAATTTGAGGAAGAGTAACTTTTGAAAGAGCTTTCCTTCCAAAAAGTGGAGAGTGGGACATCTCCCATAATCACTGCAACAGCAACTGATGGTTAGAAATGATGACCAATTATTATTTTGGAAGGGAAGTTGTTTCAAAAGGTGGCGTGACTTCTCTGGAAGACTCATTTTTAACCTATGGCGGGTAGACACTTTCTTAGCCCATGTTTGGGTTTGTCTCCAGGTAGTCTGTTTTCCTTTATGCTCTCAGTCTCGTCCTACACAACTGTTGAGCCTGATTCCCAGTAAAGGACATGGTGTCCCCATTGTATGACTGTACTTTCACACTGGGTAATCTCTCTCGCTCTCTCTCTTTCTCCCTCTCTCTATTTGTGCGTGTGTGTGTGTGTGTGCCCCTCATGCCTCATCCACTGTGCCAGCACCTCATTAGCACTATATGTAAATGAATTGGCACAGGGCCAGAGGGTCACAGCACAAAATGGAGACTGGGTAATGACACAATGGCGTGTGTGTGTGTGTGTGTGGGGGGGGGGTTACATTTAAATGATTATCGATGTGTGTCCGCACAGTGTCTAGTGCCAAAGTGGTGCTGTTGGATTTTAAATCCTTTATCCTGTTTCCTTTAACCTTGATTTTTGGGACATTGTTAAACAATTGTTTCTCCATGGAAGTCTTTAAATCTGATTAATGTAGCCTTTTAACCAGCCTCCCTGGTTAACAAATTAGATGAATGTACAATCTCATAGAATTCCCCTCTTTCACAGTTCATAATGATAAGGCCAATATAACATCTAGGCTCTTCAGCTGTCAATGTGAACATTTAACCATAGTTAACACACACACACACACACACACACACACACACACACTTTTCCACATGGCTTTCTTTTATGATAATGAGAACTTGCATATGATTCCGCAGCCCAAAGCATGCTCACCCTTTTACCTTTGTCGGTGTCTTTCCATTCATACGTTTGATGTTGTTTTCCTTTATTTTCTGTCCACCTGTTTATTTTGTCAGTTCGTAAAAAGAGGCCGTTATTTCTCCCCTCAGGCGAGAGACGAAGACGGCCATGGTGAGAAATTACCCCAGCACAGCTATTCTAAGGATACGCCCAGGCTTGTCTTCAAAACAAACAGCGATGTGCTTGTAAGGACTAAAACATTTAACAACAAGATAGTTTAAGTATTTGATGGCTAACTGTAGAAATGTAATGGCATATTTTGATATCATGACTGTTTGATGTGTTGAATAATGTAGATATGTTTGTTTTTAGAGAATGTGCTGTTAGTCTAGTTTTCTTTTGTAAAAACATTGATTTAATGTGAATAACATACTTTTTTTCATTCAAATCGTTTTATTTTCTCATTTTCATTCTGCACTGTGTTAGATTCAGATGTTGTGTTCTCTCTTCATAGATCCATAATGGGGAATTTTCAGCCAATTTTATCTTTACCTTTTTGGGCTTGGTGACATCAATACATTTCAATCCAGTAACTGAATTGGACATATGATTCACATGTAAATATTAGCTCTAAAATATTGGCAATTTTCTATTTGAATCGTGTCTGGTTCAATTAATTAATTTAAATGATTTGTGATGCAATAGACCCATACTTTGTTTTGCAGGCTTCATAAGATCGTCATGATCAAAATTGTTCCCCCATCAGATACTGGTCCACATAATATACTGTCCAGAAGATACTGGTCCCCCCACCAGATATTGTTCCTCCAATGCATACTATCACAGACAGTATCACAGTCTGTTCCCTTGCTGATCAGTTTGTTTCGTGTTTAACCAGATGGTTAGCGAGATGGACGGGTTTTCTAAACTAAATTCAAATGAGAAATCAGTATAACAAGTACTTAAAACAATGCTATGTCAAAGTGGTTACAAAATAATAATGATCAATTAATTACTCTTTAATTAATCACACCATATTATTATGAACCGTAAATTCCAGATCAAGAGCACTAGAAACAAGACTGTGAAATTGTGTAACAGGTCCTTGAAAGATAATCGAAAGATACAGTGATAGAACAAAATAAATGGCCCCATGATGTCTGTGTGCACTTGGTAGGTAGCTAGGTAATTACCTACAGAAACGCAAATGGTTAAACGGAGCCGGAGTGAATGCTAGTACGATGGCCACGGTTGAAATAAATGACCATAATTACATTCAACTGCAAACATCTGTGTTCAGGAGAGGGAGAGACTAGAGAGAGAGAGAAAAATAACTCCATTAGGGTAATGCACAGTGAAATTTCACTCACGGTGCAGAAACTCGTTAAGTGCTCTCCATCTGTCTTCTTTTTTAGCCCAGGAAAATTTCAAGACATTTATAATTTAAAATATCCAGGCTTACCATCATTGAACCCAACTTACAGAGCACTTTTCAGACTTTTTCTGCTATGGCTCATTGCGTTCCACAGGATCGAATAGACAGTTTAAAAAGAAGACTACTGATATCGACGCTCGCTGAAGGGTGACTATGGATCACTCACCTGTAAGAGTACCAACACAGTATATGAAACACTAGTCTTTAACCCTGTAATGCTGGCCACTATAACAGTACTACAGAGCATTACAGAGATGGTCTGATCTCATGTCTACATCATGACAGCCTCTCCCACAGTGGCCATTTGACTGACATCTAGTGATGGAGGAGATCTCTGTTTAACATTAACATTCCATTATGGACAAGATTGTAATTGACTGATTTGTCCATCGCTTTGACATGCGTGACCTGTCAATTGACAGACAGGGAAGAGATGGAAAAGAGAGATAAAAGGAGAGAGTGAATGAATCATGATGCTCTATCAACTGAGATCTGAGTAGGTACTTCAGTAGGTCTTAAACTACTGAGTGACAAATGAAACAGGCCAGGGATTCAGAGGCACATGAGTGCCACATTACGGTTAAAGCCAAATGATGGGGGTTCCCAAAGCTGTTGTTGATTTTGGGAAGAATCCATGACCATTCCAAATCTGAAATTGTCATGTCGTGCGTGTGTGTCTGCGTGCTTGTGTGCGTGTTCTAATCAACATGTGACTCAAGTGCGGCAGGCATATACGTGAATCTCTGAAAGATTGAATGCGTAGGATCATAGTCGTCTTCCAGTAGCATCCCACAACCTATTAGCATTCAGCAAAGGGGATTATGGTGTGTGTGATGGATGGACGTCGTTGAGGGGTCTGACAGCTGATTAATGCCTTAATTATCTCCAGTGAGTCGCTGCCACGTCCCTCTGAGCTGGCAGAGTGAGTTGTGTGCCGAGCTGTGCCCCATCTCCTTGGCCAACCTATTGCCTTCCACTCACCAGGGTCACATTCATTATCTCAGATACTCTAATGAGAACGGCCACGTGATGATTGGACGTTCAGTGTTATTGAGCATTTTGGAAACTTTTGTAGCCAATGAAAAAGATCCTGGCATCACAAGACCCTGGCATCCCACAGAGTATGTGGTCCTCTGTTGCTCAATTGGTAGAGCATGGCGCTTGTAACGCCAGGGTAGTGGGTTCGATCCCCGGGACCACCCATACGTAAAAATGTATGCACACATGACTGTAAGTCGCTTTGGATAAAAGCGTCTGCTAAATGGCATATTATTATATTATTAAGTTGTGCTAGGCTGCTCCCCTGCCCTGCCCAATGTGTGTAATGCCGCTGCGGTAGGGTTGGATGATCCCATTCCATTTTAATGCAGTCAATTCCACTTTAATGCTGTCAATTAATGAATCAAATAAGCTTTTTTTATGTAATGAAAATATCCCAAACACTCATATTAAAGTTTCACATCCGTAGTGAATAGCTACGCATTATAGCACCCACCTAGGTGGTGCTCAGCAGCCATTTCTCACCAGAACATGTAGAACTCCGCCCAGCTGTCACTCTCACTTCTGTGCCCCCTACTGGCAGCTTGTTCACTGTCTCCATCTGTCCATCTCACCCACCCACCAGAATCACGTACCCCCACTCATCATCATGCCTTCGGGAAAACCTTTTACTTGAGGCTGTTATGTGCTGTGCCTGTGGCCACTGTCACACGTGGCTCAGTGGCTAAATTTGTATCTGAGTGGTTCCTCCTTATGAAGGAGGTTTAAGAGGTGACAACCCCATGGCAGGTGTAAATGGGAATTACATTTCTGGACAAAGTTTTGTTCATTTAAAAGCTTTAAGTACACCCATCTAGATTTGCACTCACTTAAGACAGTTTAAAGCTGGATTTTCCTCAGGTTGTAAGCATTTATCAAGGTGTTACCATGTGTAGTACAGTCTCTGCACCTCAAGGGTCATAGCAGTATGAAGTTGGTATGAAAATCTCTGTCTCACTCACACACATTCAATCATATTTTGGGGGTTTTCGGTAGAGTATGCAGCATTATGCAGTGGAAGAAAAATACAGATGGGTTTGCACAAAAATTGTCAGGGCAACGTGTATACGGTAGGCGAAGTCAAGAGCAGGACACCAAGCTACTGGCAGAACTTTTACTAGATTCAGTGCAACAAAACAAAGTACACTGGCAACCTCGAACAGCGAGGGAAAATAACAAGACCCGCACACAAGGGCAACTGCCGCAAAGACCAAAAACAATAACGCACAATACACAATGAGAAACAGAGGGTATTAAAGGGAACACAATCAAACATAATGGGAAACAGGTGTAAACAATAAAGACTAAACAAGACAAACACCGAAACATCGATCGGCAGCAGCTAGTACTCCGGGGACGACGAACGCCGAAGCCTGCCCGAGCAAGGAGGAGGAGCAGCCTCGGCTGAATCCGTGACAGTACCCCCCCCCCTTGACGCGCGGTACCAGCCGTGCGCCGACCCCGGCCTCTGGGACGGCCAGGAGGACGCGGAGCAGGGCGAGTCGGATGACTCCGGTGGAAATCCCTCAACATGGAGGGATCTAGGATGTCCCTCCTAGGGACCCAGCACCGTTCCTCCGGACCGTACCCCTCCCACTCCACGAGATACTGCAGGCCCCCCATCCGACGCCTCGAATCCAAGATGGAACGGACTGAGTACGCCGGAGCCCCCTCGATGTCCAGCGGGGGCGGAGGAGCCTCTCGTACCTCACTCTCCTGGAGTGGACCAGCTACTACCGGCCTGAGGAGAGACACATGGAACGAGGGGTTAATGCGGTAATTAATGGGCAGTTGTAACCTATAACATACCTCGTTCAATCTCCTCAGGACTTTAAATGGCCCCACAAACCGCCGACCCAGCTTCCGGCAGGGCAGGCGAAGGGGCAGGTTTCGGGTCGAGAGCCAGACCCGATCTCCCGGTGCATACACCGGAGCCTCACTGAGGTGGCGATCGGCGCTCGCTTTTTGCCGCCTGATCGCTCGCTGTAGATGGACATGCGCAGCGTTCCAGGTTTCCTACGAGCTCCGAAACCACTCGTCCACCGCAGTGGCCTCGATCTGGCTCTGATGCCAAGGTGCCAGGACCGGCTGATAACCTAGCACACACTGAAAAGGCGTAAGGTTAGTTGAGGAGTGGCGAAGTGAGTTTTGGGCTATTTCTGCCTAGGGGACATATTCCGACCACTCCCCCTGCCGGTCCTGGCAAACCTACCCACATCCTGGTTCACTCTCTCCACCTGCCCGTTACTCTCGGGGTGAAACCCTGAGGTAAGGCTAATCAAGACCCCCAGACGTTCCATAAACGCCCTCCAGACTCTAGAGGTGAACTGGGGACCCCGATCAGACACTATATCCTCAGGTACCCCGTAGTGCCGGAAGACGTGAGTAAACAGGGTGTCAGCAGTTTGTAGGGCTGTAGGGAGACCTGGCATAGGAATGAGACGGCAGGCCTTTGAAAACCGATCCACAACGACCAAGATCGTCGTATTCCCCTGGGAGGGGGGAAGGTCCGTGACGAAATCCACCGAGAGGTGAGACCACGGTCGTTGTGGAATGGGTAGGGGTTGTAATTTCCCTCTGGGTAGGTGTCTAGGCACCTTACACTGAGCGCACACTGAGCAGGAGGAAACATAAACCCTCACGTCCTTAGCCAAAGTGGGCCACCAGTACTTTCCACTAAGGCAGTGCACTGTCCGTCCAATACCAGGATGGCCAGAGGAAGGTGACGTGAGCCCAGTATATTAATCGTTCACGAACCTCGAGCGGCACGTACTTCCGACCCTCTGGACACTGTGGGGGAGTAGGATCGGTACGTAACGCCCGCTCGATGTCCGCATCAACCTCCCATACCACCGGTGCCACCAGACAAGACTCCGGAAGTATGGGAGTAGGCTCAATGGACCTCTCCTCTGTGTCATATAGTCGGGACAGGGCGTCTGCCTTAACGTTCTGTGACCCTGGTCTATAGGTGAGCGTAAACACAAATCGGGTGAAAAACATAGCCCACCTAGCCTGGCGAGGGTTCAGCCTCCTCGCCGCCCGGATGTACTCCAGGTTACGATGGTCAGTCAAAATGAGAAAAGGGTGTTTAGCCCCCTCAAGCCAATGCCTCCACACCTTCAGGGCTTGCACCACAGCCAACAGCTCCCTGTTCCCCACATCATAATTGCGCTCCGCCGGACTGAGCTTCTTAGAAAAGAAAGCACAGGGGCGGAGTTTAGGTGGCATACCCGAGCGCTGAGACAGTACAGCACCGATCCCAGCCTTGGACGCATCCACCTCAACTTGGAACGCCAAAGAGGGATCCGGATGCGCCAACACCGGAGCCGAGGTAAACAGGTCCTTCAGATGCCCAAAAGCCCTGTCTGCCTCAGCCGACCACTGAAGACGCACCGTACCCCCCTTTAGCAGAGAGTGAATGGGAGCTGCTACCTGCCCAAAGCCCCGGATAAACCTCCGGTAGTAATTGGCAAAACCCAAAAACCGCTGCACCTCCTTCACCGTGGAGGGAGTCGGCCAATTGCGCACGGCTGAAACATGGTCAATCTCCATCTCCACCCCTGACGCGGACAACCGGTGTCCCAGGAAGGAGATGGACTTCTGGAAGAACAGACATTTCTCCACCTTTGCATACAGGTCATGCTCCAACAGTCTACCAAGCACCGACGAACCAGGGACACATGCTCTGCGTGGGTAGCGGAGTATATTAGAATGTCATCAATATACACCACTACACCCTGTCCATGTCAGTCCCGGAAAATCTCATCCACAAACGATTGGAAGACTGAAGGAGCATTCATTAACCTGTATGGCATGACGAGGTACTCATAGTGACCCGAGGTGGGACTGAATGCTGTCTTCCACTCATCTCCCTCCCTAATGCGCACTAGGTTGTACGCGCTCCTGAGATCCAATTTTGTGAAGAATCGCGCCCCGTGTAATGACTCCGTCATACTAGCAATCAGAGGGAGAGGATAGCTATATTTGATGGTGATCTGATTGAGACCACGGTAGTCAATACACGGGCGTAAACCCCCATCTTTCTTCTTCACAAAAAAGAAACTTGAGGACGCAGCGGAAGTGGACGGCCGTATGTATCCCTGTCTCAGCGATTCGGCGATATATGTTTCCATAGCCACCGTCTCCTCCTGAGACAGAGGATACACATGGCTACGTGGAAGCGCAGCGCCTACTTGGAGGTTTATCGCACAATCCCCCTGTCGATGGGGTGGTAATTGAGTCACCTTCTTTTTACAGAAGGCAAGAGCCAAATCGGCATATTCAGGTGGAATGTGCATGGTGGGAACTTGGTTAGGACTTTCCACTGTCGTGGCCCCTACGGAAACACCCACACACCTCCCGACACACTGATCAGACCATCCCTTGAGAGCCCTCTGTTGCCATGAAATGTTGGGGTCATGAGACGTCAACCAGGGAAGCCCCAACACCACGGGAAACGCAGGAGAGTCAATCAAATACAACCGAATGATCTCCTCATGGCCCTCCTGCGTTTTCATCCTGAGCGGCGCCGTGACCTCCCTAATCAACCCAGACCACAAAGGGCGACTATCTAGGGCATGGATAGGGAAGGGCACCTCCACTGGAACTATAGGAATCCTTAACTTATGGGTGAAATGGCGGTCGATAAAATTCCCAGCTGCGCCTGAATCGACTAGCGCCTTATGCTGGGAATGAGGAGAAACCTCGGGAAACACAACTTTAATACACATATCCGCAACAGGGAGCTCTGGGTGACTTGGGCGCCTACTCACCTGGAATGACTCATCAGTGCGCTGCCTACTGCCTCGATTCCGAGGAGACCCTCCCCAGCACCGACCAGCAGTGTGTCCTCTGCGGCCACAGTTGGTGCAGGGGACGGCCTCTCTCCTGGTCTCTCTCCTAGTACCAGCACCTCCGAGCTCCATCGGGGTCGGCTCGGAAGTGCTGGGGGATGGAATGGACGGCCCCGAGTCCGGACGTCCGCGGGTAGCCAACAGGGTGTCCAGGCGAATCGACATGTCCACCAGTTGATCGAAGGTTAGGTTGGTGTCCCTGCAGGCCAATTCCCCGACGACGTCCTCCTTCAGGCTACATCTGTAGTGGCTCGATGAGGGCCCTCTCATTCCATCCCGCGTTGGCAGCCAGTGTCCAGAAGTCCAGTGCGAACTCCTGCGCGCTCCTCCTCCCCCTGTCGAAGGTGGAATAGACGTTCACCCGCCGCCTTACCCTCTGGTGGATGATCGAATACTGCCCTGAAGCGGCGGGTGAACTCCGTATAGTTGACTGTGTCGGGCGTCTATTCCCCCCACTCGGCGTTGGCCCACTCCAGCGCCTTGCCGGACAGACAGGAAATGAGGGCGGACACGCTCGTATCCCGAGGGCGCCCGGATGGATGGTTGCCAGGTAGAGTTCCACCTGGAGCAGGAAACCCTGACACCCGGCAGCTGTGCCATCATAAGCCCTCGGGAGCGAGAGCCGAATCCCACTGGACCCCGGAGATGAAGCGATGGGCATAGCTGATGGTGGTGGTATCGTCGGAGGAGGTGTAGACCAACTTCTTCTTTCCCATCGCTCCACGGTTTTCACCACCTGTTCCATGGCGGTGCAGAGAGCCTGGATCATAGCCGCTTGTTGTTCTACGCGCTCTTCTATTGATCCAGCTGGCACCGCCGCTCCTGCTGACTCCATGTCTAATAGGTGCGTTATTCTGTCAGGGCGACGTGTATGCGGTAGGCGAAGTCAAGAGCAGGACACCGAGCTACTGGCCGAACTTTTACTAGATTCAGTGCAACAAAACAAAGTACACTGGCAACCTCGAACAGCGAGGGAAAATAACAAGACCCGCACACAAGGGCAACTGCCGCAAAGGCCAAAAACAATAACGCACAATACACAATGAGAAACAGAGGGTATTAAAGGGAACACAATCAAACATAATGGGAAACAGGTGTAAACAATAAAGACTAAACAAGACAAACACCGAAACATCGATCGGCAGCAGCTAGTACTCCGGGGACGACGAACGCCGAAGCCTGCCCGAGCAAGGAGGAGGAGCAGCCTCGGCTGAATCCGTGACAAAAATACAGATGGGTTTGCACAAAAATACAGATGGGTTTGCACAAAAATACAGATGGGTTTGCACAAAAATACAGATGGGTTTTCACAAAAATACAGATGGGTTTTCACAGAAATACAGATGGGTTTTCACAAAAATACAGATGGGTTTTCCTAACGAGGATACAAACATGCACAGGTGCCGTGCAGATGGACTTTTATTTACTTGGTGTAACGAAACAGAATTTGACCAGATAATTTCATTACAATCCAGTGTTTCATGTAATCCAGTGTTTTTTGTGTGCATACACAAAAATGTATGCACACATGACTGTAAGTCGCTTTGGATAAAAGCGTCTGCTAAATGGCATATTATGTACCTTATCTGCAGATTCTGTGAGGCAGAGAGATTACATTCTGGTTACCAAAGTTGTTATAGAGCAGGGATGGCAACTTTGATGGGGGTGGGGGCCACAAAAAAACTGAACTCATCATGAGGGGCCGCAGTGGCTCATGGGTCTGCATACTCACATCCATACCCCCATTTAATTAGCCCCCCTCTTGACAGGGAATATTTTGTTTGTTTGTTTTAAAGCTATTCTACACATTTTGTCATAGGGTGGAGGCAAATGTTTGCTGTTTTTAATACAGTACCAGTCAAAGGTTTGGACACACCTACTCATTCAAGGGTTTTCTTTATTTTTAGTATTTTCTACATTGTAGAATAATAGTGAAGACATCAAAACTATGAAATAACACATATGGAATCATGTAGTAACCAAAAAAGTGATAAACAAATCAAAATATGTTTTATATTTTAGATTCTTCAAATAGCCACCCTGGGTTGAGGTCGGGGGATTGTGGAAGCCAGGTCATCTGATGCAGCACTCCATCACTCTCCTTCTTGGTAAAATAGCCCTTACACAGCCTGGAGGTGTGTTGGGTCATTGTCCTATTGAAAAACAAATGATAAACCCACTAAGCCCAAACCAGATGGGATGGCGTATCGCTGTAGAATGCTGTTGTAGCCATGCTGGTTAAGTGTGCCTTGAATTCTAAATAAATCACAGACAGTGTCACCAGCAAAGCACCCCCACACCATAACACCTCCTCCTCCATGCTTTACGGTGGAAACTACACATGCGGAGATCATCAGTTCACCCACACCGCGTCTTACAAAGACACGGCGGTTGGAACCAAAAATCTCCAATTTGGACTCCAGACCAAAGGACAAATTTCCACCGGTCTAATGTCCATTGCTCGTGTTTCTTGGCCTAAGCAGGTCTCTTCTTCTTATTGGTGTCCTTTAGTAGTGGTTTCTTTGCAGCAATTCGACCATGAAGGCCTGATTCACACAGTCCCTTCTGAACAGTTGATGTTGAGATGTGTCTGTGACTTCAACTCTGTGAAGCATTTATTTGGGCTGCAATTTCTGAGGCTGGTAACTCTAAGGTTACCAGCCTCAGAAATTAAGATAGGGCTATATTCTGTATACCCCCTCCCCCTACCTTGTCACAACACAACTGATTGGCTCCAACGCATTAAGAAGGAAATAAATTCCACAAATTAACTTTTAAGAAGGCACACCTGTTAATTGAAATGCATTCCAGGTGACTACCTCATGAAGCTGGTTGAGAGAATGCCAAGAGTGTGCCAAGCTGTCATCAAGGTAAAGGATGGCTATTTGAAGAATATATTTGATTTGTTTAACACTTTTTTGGTTACTACATGATTCCAAATGTGTTATTTCATAATTTTGATGTCTTCAATATTATTCTACAATGTAAAACATAGTAAAAATAAAGAAAAACCCTTGAATGAGTAGGTGTCTAAACTTTTGACTGGTAGTGTATGATAACTGATTATCAATGCGGTGCCGAAAGATGCTGGCCTATGTTGACTCCAATGCGTCCCACAGTTGTGTCAAGTTGGCTGGATGTCAATTGGGTGGTGGACCATTCTTGATACACACAGGAAACTGTTGAGCGTGAAAAACCCAGCAGTGTTGCAGCTCTTGACACACTCAAACCTGTGTGCCTGGAACCTACTACCATACCCCGTTCAAAGGCACTTAAATATTTTGTCTTGCCCATTCACCCTCTGAATGGCAAACATACACAATCCATGTCTCAATTGTCTCAAGGCTTAAAAATCATTCTTTAACCTATTTCCTCCCCTTCATCTACACTGATTGAAGTGTATTTAACAAGTGACATCAATAGGGGATCATAGCTTTCATCCGGATTCACCTGGTCAGTCTATGTCATGGAAAGAGCAGGTGTTCCTAATGTTTTGTACACTCAGTGTACAATGTTGCTGTAGTGCATTGTACCTGATGAGGTCTTTTGTCTTGTGTTTTGTTTTTTGTGTTACAGGTGTGTGACTGGTGCAAACACATCCGCCACACCAAGGAGTACCTGGACTTTGGTGCCGGAGAACGGAGGCTGCAGTTCTGCAGTGCCAAATGCCTGAACCAGTACAAGATGGACATCTTCTACAAAGAGACTCAGGCGGCGCTGCCGGGGGGCCTGTGTAACTCAGGACACGGCCCTGTGGAGGGCAAGTCAGAGAGCAGCACCGGGTTGCAGCTCTTAACCCCCGATTCCTGGGGCACACCTTTGGGTGACTTACGCCGCAAAGCCCCTTCCCCTGGGGGAAACTCCTCTGTGCTAGTCCCCTCCAGCTCCACCGCTGCCTCTCCCTCTGAGACAGGCACTGTCTGCTCTCCTTCTTCCTCGTCTGCCAAAAACCCCACGCCCAGACCCCACGAGAGTCAAACCTTACCCCCTCCCCCACACCCCTCTCTGCACCCTCCCATGGGAGTCCCCTCGGGCAGCCCCCCCATGGTGATGACGCCCCGGGGGCCCGTGCCCCTGCCCTTCTTCATGGAGCATCAGATGATGCAGCAGATGCGCCCGTCGTTCTTCCGCCCACCTCCCCACGGCCCAGGCCCCAACAGCCCTCTGTCCAACCCCATGATCCCTGGCATCGGACCACCACCCCCACCACCCAGAACCCTGGCTCCGCCGTCCAGCCCTATGCACAGGCCCCAGTTCTCACCCCACCACCACCCCGCCAACAACCCCAACCTGGGAGGGAACCTTCCAGGGATGATGCCACCCTATCCAGGCCTACACATACCCGGTTTTCCTTTCCCCTCCAACATGATGCCAAATGGGCCCATGCATATGCCGCACATGATGAACTTCGGTATACCTTCCCTCGCACCCCTGGTGCCTCCGCCAACCCTGCTGGTCCCTTACCCTGTCATCGTGCCCCTGCCGGTGCCCATCCCTATCCCCATACCCTTCCCCTTCAACCCCAAGACCTCCAACGACAACCCCAGCAACAACAACAACCCCATTCCCAGTGCGTCGGGGGAGACCACTGATCCGACAGAGCCCAAGCCTTTCTCCCCTAGTTCCTCCAGAGAAGAACTGAAGTTGGGGCCCTCCAGTTCTGGGGTGCACTCCTTGGACTTCTCTGGCTACACTCTGGGCCGCTTTGGCTCTGAGAGGAGTAGGACTGACATGGTGGACCTGACCGTGAAGACTGAGAGTCCGGGGAGTGCCACAACCTTGGGCCTCTCGCTCTCTGGTGGCCCCGCGGCCTCCCTCCCCGAGGGAGTGATCGACCTGACTCTGGGCCGGCGGTCGCGGCTGCAGCAGGTCATCCAGCGGGTGGTGCCCAGTGTCCAGGTGAAGGTGGAACCGGACAGGGACTCATCCAGCCCCCCACCCTCTGGACCATCCCCTCTGGATGCCTCTGTGAAGGGGGACAGCAGCCTAGAGGACATGAGCCAGGAGGTCAGGGAGGCCATTAGTGTCTCTCTGGAGCCAAACTCCCTATCTTGTTGCCAGGCCACATCACCATCCCCCCAGCCAAACCAAAACTCCTACCCCACCCAGCTCACAAACCACCCTGGCACCCCACAGAGACAGCCCTGCAACCCCGCTGCCCCCTTTAATGTCATAGTAAACGGCAGCAGTCAATCCACAGACAGTCCCGGCAGGAGCACGTTACCCACACCTCCGTCTGACCCTGGCCGGAGAGGAGGAGGTGGCGAACCGGCCAACTGTGAGCTGGAGCGGGAGGCGCTGAAGGAGAACAGCTGCTCAGTGGCAGAGTGGGAACCAGGTAAGAGGGGCCCGAGTGAGGAGGCAGCACACGGGGGCACTGATGAAGGCAAGCTGGAAGCTTACGGCGACCTTATGGATCTGGACGATGATGACGACCACGCCTATGCACTGCCCCTGCTGCTGCCCAAGGCTGGCTGTGTCATCCAGCCTGTGCCAAAGCCCAACGACAAGACGGCCATCGTGTCCTGTAGCATCAGCGCTCCCCTGGCGGCAGGGGCAGGGAGCCCCGAGCTGGAGCTGCCACTAAAGAGGAGGTGCCTGCGAATACGCAATCAGAACAAATGAGGCAGAAAAGGTTGGTCTCATGGTGCCCCCTACTGAGGACCCAAAGAGGTCCCCCTCTCATAATCTCTGCCCTGTACCTGTCCCTACTACAGGTGGTGTGGAAATAACAGCTTTTTTGTGTAAATGTCACACAAATATCAAACTGTCTGGCAGCTTTTCAAAAAGGCCTTCATAACATGAAGATGTCTGATTTAACTCTGTGGAGGGTGTTGTGTGTTTGTGCTGCTTTTCAGCATATGTTGATGTATATAATTGCACTGATGTTTGATCATATTGTTTAAATATATAGAAAAGTTTCCTCATCAAGCATAAACTGACCTTTTTTGTCTGCATAGATCTATTGCAATGTTTCCCTCACTACTGCCCTTGCTGTAGCTTTCGACCTGGTCTGAGAGGGGTACTGACAGAAATGTACCACCATGAGGGAAGATATACTTGATATACTCTGAAGTCAGGGTTGATAAAAAGCTAATGCTATTTTAGTCAAGCATGCAGCAGTAAATCAACTGGATCTGAGCGAGAGATGTGTCTAGAAAAATAGACCTGTAGAATGGGGATTCCCTTTGTCTGATCTAACATGTCTAATTCTGGATCCTCTTTCTCGTTTCACATTTCAGCTCAGACAGGTGGCAGTATTTCCCCAACAGAATGAGGGACGCTTTTAAGCTGTTGACAACACTAGCCTTCAACCATCCGCTCCTCCACTCCACGAACCTCTCTCCAAGCCAACCAGCCATGTAACCCTAATCTTGACCACTCAGACCACCCACACTGCCCATCTCCCTTCCTTCCAAAGCAAATGCTCTGTCAGATCTCTGCTATCCAACTGAGAAGCCACAATGCTAACCCAATAGGTTTACCAGCAGTTTTATGTTAGCTGGAAGAGGCCTAAGGTAGCATTTTTAGCCAGTCTGTTCCACAGTGAAAGGTGGAGTTTTTATTTGGCAAGAAATTCAGGCTAAAGTCATCCCCACCCGCCCGCCCCCTCCTTTGCATGATCACAACCAGTACAAAATGCTAACCTCCAACCCCCATCCCACCATTGACAGTGACAGGACTTTTGTTTTGAACTGGTAACCAAAAAGAGACATCTCATGATGGAAGGTAACAATCAGAAGGATACATTTTTTGAGCCTCATGTGTTCAGGAATAAGAAGAAGAAAAAAGGGGAGCGGTGAAATCCTTGTGTTCTGACTGTAGCACTCTCCATCCCTGGAGATACCTGGGGCCCCCTGCCATCACAAAGCCTTTCTCTATTGGAGCAATGGGGATATCTCCACAATAAAAGGAGACCTTGGCACTATTGATCTGCTCCTCTTCAGTGGGTTTCATGTTCATAAAAGACAAGGATTTTCAAGTATATCCTCACACACTGATTTGTGGACAACAGGGTAGAGATCTCACCAGCAAAAGACGGTGGGCAACTGTGGACTGTGCAATCTCTGCCATCGTGGAGGCCATTTTGCTTCTCTGCAAGCCGCTGGTCAGACGAATCAGATGTGTAATTCTAATTCTTATCATTTATATATTTACATTTTTTACATCCTAATGCTATTGATGATAATGATATACTGTATCTTCAGTCACATCTCTGATGTGTACAGTAAGGTTATGGTAATGGAGTGACTTCCATCATGGAAACAAAAACAAGACTGCTGCTCATCACACCGCAGAGGGATTGCGTCAATTGAGAGTTCAGACCACACCCATTAGCATTGTTTCATCACTAGTGCTCAGGGTTGTAATGTTGCACTAGGATTTACCATTGACAAGGGATGCTGACTCTCTCTTAAAATGAAATTTGCTTGTCATTCTTAGATAATTCTCTGGAAACACTGGTCCAAATGTACTGTATAACTATTTGTAAAGCCAAACTACTGAAAGAAATTAATCAATTCTTTAATCAGTCACACATGTTGTCATAAATAGTCATATTTACATTATGATATGGGGAATCATCTCACTTCCCTGTCCATCATCCTGTTCTGCATTTGGTCATTTGCCAGTGTTAATCTGTCTGCATTATAACATTTTGGCTGTGTTTATTTTGCTTCATCAGAGTTTATACTGCCGGTAGACACTAACATTTTTGCCATCTATTTATTTACTACGTTTTGGTGTCATTACGTTTGCTATGGCTTCATGGAGGAATTGTTTGCTCAATTATCTTGTATATCTAGTATGTCTTCAAATCTTTTGGTGCAAAGATTAAAAGATTTTTCCGCATAGACTTCTTTCAACATCAAATTTCCTTTTTCGATTTTCATGCTCAATCTTGCCTGCCAAAATCTCCACCTTCTTGCCAACTTATTTTTCCATCTCTCCATTTCCCTTTGGGTCTGAACCTTCTTTCTCTTCCACTGAACACCAATGGGAAATGTAATGCCAAACACCAGTCAGAGCTATGGGCTGCATGTTTTATTACAAAAATGGGAGAGTTACACACAAACACACACACATGCGTGCATTTGCACACACACACACACACATACAGAGGTGTCAAAAGCAACAACTCACCACGCTCCATGATGTACTTTCTCTCACACACGCACGCATGCACACACACTAACTAAAATGAAGTTTAGATATTAATTCTCTCCATCCATGTATTGTTCCAACTCCTCTCTCTTGACTCCCTCCCTGATGACAGTAGTGTTTGCCAATGTTCAGATTAGAGACTGTTGACTCTGAGTATGCACTGCAACACAATCTGCCACGTATTGATAGTCAGGCATTTAGGCTTTGCCTGTCCCGTGCCAAGACTGAGATTCTGTGTCACAGAAATCATTGCCTTGAATTTCAGTCTCTTTTTTTATTTTATTTTTTATTTTTTTAATGTGTCTGATATTTCCAGACTTTGCCACCTAGCCTTTGCAGTCAACATAGTGCACACTCCAAGAGAAGCAATTCATGTTCAAACAATTAACTTTTGCACTGACTAATTCTCAATGATTCCAACCAAAATCAGAGATCACATAAGAAACAGAAATTCTGAGGAATCAGTTCCATTTCTTCATTCACTTTTACTTGACCTCACCACCATATGTAATGTGAACCAGAGATACTTGGACAAATATAGCCTTGAAACTGGAAACGTGTAGTGTCTGCGGTTCTTGACAGATGTGGGAGACAGTTGAAACTGAGACAATAAAACAGCTCTGGTTTCTGTCTGATTGCAGAAATGTGTGTGCCTGTCTGTGTGCATGCGCGTGTTGAATTGATCTCAGCCGACCATTGCTGTTCTTGTCTGGGTGCATCTCAGTGAAAAATAAACAAATATATAATGCTTAGAATTGCCACTAGGTGTCAGGGTAGATCTTCTTTGCTGCCAACACGGTGGGACTTAAAATACTCACAACTATGAAGCAGAGCCCCCTTCTAACACTTCCACATACCTTTGAGTGGCCCTGACGCATAGACCTCACCCTAACACACCGGCAACAACACACACACCTTAATATCGTCTTCATCGTTGTGACCGAAAAGCCAATTCACCCCTCCAATGCCAGCATCATCAGTCTTGCTAATGCTTACAGGAATTAAGTTGAAAACAAATTGTATTTGGATAAAGTCATCTGTCTATTTTATGGCGGAGAGATGAAGAATAAAAGAGAAAATCCAGCACCCTTGTAATGATATTAAATAGGCTAGGTCAACAGCCTAAGATATGCAATGACAACTTCCTATTCAAAATCTTTATAGACAGAGAGTAGAAATACAAAACAAAAACATGACATTTCTCATGTCACTTTTCAAACGTGAACAGAAAAGCTGCCTTAACTCTCGCTTGTGTACTACTCTACAGTGCAGTTGATGATGCTCGCCAGTAAGACTCCCCACTTTGTACAAAAGAAAATAGACAAAAAATAACTTTATGTTGCTAGTGTTGATGTATAGATTATCAGCTTTTTTTGTGACTTGTATAAACCCAACCCTCACATTTTGCTAAAAGACCCTTCTTCCTACAGCACCAACAACTCATACTTGTCCCAAACATCCCCCTATCCCTTATAAATTTCATCTTATGGTGAATTCTCAACCTTTTTGTGTACATTTTATAGTATTATTTATTATTGACAAATCTTTGCATTTGCAAATAGAAAATAAAGTTTTTTGGACTGGGCATTTTGTTTAAATGTCAATGCTTGGTGAAGAGTGAATTGTTTCTTTTATAATTAAAGTGAAGAAAACAGCAAGAAATGGAAATAACCCTTGTCTTTTTATTATGAAGTTGTTACTATAACTTGTTGCCAAGATTGCTTTGAAAATAATAATTTTGTGCTGTAACAGTATTTGCTTTATTCAGTGAATTGCTTATGGAGACTAATAAATAGAGGCACACACCAACCTGTTTCATCTTTGTCAATATCCGTTTATGTCAACTGCAGACACGCACACATACACACGTTATTTATCCTTCTCTCACCGTGGCGCAAAACACCCAAATATTATTTGGACACATTGTGTGCATATTCTCCACTGCGCATCACAGAACAATTAGCAAAAAGTCTGCACCAGCCGATACAGCATAATGAACAAAGGTGTGACTGGTGCAGGTACGGTATGTAGGTCTACCGTAGGTGCCATCTGCTGGTCTATAGCGCCACCCTATGGCTCTTTTCCCACAATGAACTACTACCCACCCTAATAGCCCACCAGCAGGGGTCCCCCTTCCCAGTGCTGCCCCTTATGTAGCAAACCATGGGGGTTTCACATCGGCCTGCACAGAAATAATAATAATAATAATAATATGCCATTTAGCAGACGCTTTTATCCAAAGCGACTTACAGTCATGTGTGCATACATTTTTACGCATGGGTGGTCCCGGGGATCGAACCCACTACCCTGGCGTTACAAGCGCCATGCTCTACCAATTGAGCTACAGAGGACCACAGCTAAATGCATTGGCATAAACACAATGCACCAAAACAACACCACAAATAGCTTATAATTACTGGGAGCAATGTCATCATCGACATCGATGGACAGCCATAGAGTATGTCTACTGCTAGCCTGGGCAGCCGCTAATGGACTTTATGGGAGGATGGGTTTGTGGTAATGGCTGGAGCAGAATTAATGGAATGGTATCAAATACATCAAACACATGGTTTTCAGGTGTTTGATGCCATTCCAGTAACTCCATTCCACTACCATGCTAGAGTGGCTAAAGCCTAGGAATGCTACTTCCTGATGTTGCACCCTGCGTTCAACCAATCAGATTGCAGCGGTCTGTTTTTTACCCCTGGCTGAACACCGGGCGAAACATCAGGAAGTATAGCATTCCTAGGCATTACCCATTCTAGCATGGTGGTGGAAAATTATGTGGCAACCCATCAAGAGGTTCAAACGTCTTGTTGTAAGTCGGGCTAGTGCCCCAAATCGCTACACTGGTGTCAGAAGTGTGATGGCGCTGCTAGGAGGCCAGATGATAAATCCAATAACAAATATTTTATTAGGCTTAACATGCAGCTATATGATATACTCTGCAAGTAGCCGACTTGTTGCACACTTCAGGATCATTGCACACAGCCATAAAAAACTCTTAACTGTTACAACAATATCAAGAGATATAGGCCTATGTGCTGTTAAATAGTGGAAATAATGTATCAATCAGATTAATCATTACTGAGTGTGAAGAATGTATTTGTAAAAACTTTAGGAGAGTAGTCATCACATAGGCCTACCTATGGTTCATCATGGTGCAGCTTCCCACATTGAACAGCAGGCTATATAGACAAGAGGCGACAGAGAAGGCTTATGGGTAAATGAGGCGGCTGTGTTTGCATGTTGATATCAGAGGAGGGAGGAGAGAGATCTAGCTCTGGAAGTGGAGTATGTAGTGTACGAGGAATCCACGGTGGCTAACTGTAGTTAGCCATTTCGACAAACCTTTGTTTTTTGGGCATGCAGGGATAAATACCAAAATAGTTATGTAGTGCATGGGAGGAGAAGAACTGATCGTAGAAGGTTTTTAAACTATTCATCACGCAAGCTATTTTGGAGAACGCCATTCTTACCCTGTCAATTTGCCTACGACAGTGAGGCAGTCACGAAATCCATGTAATTTGAGAGTTTCTAAAGTTGGATTTTAAATACTGCGGACTGTTTTAGAAACACATTTTTGAAATTGAAGCAAAGCACTTCGGAGCGCCCAAAAAGAGAAGGGGAGGGGGTCAAAGAAAACGCCCTGTTGCTGAATCTTCTAAAAATGCTAACTTAATCGCCGTGTGGATCATAGAGAACATTCATATTGAATATGGTACCATACGTTTTTATCTTGATTTGCGTTTAACGAAATCTCCTAACTAATTGGCAAGTTTGAGGAGCGGCGCTTCTCCCTTCACGGTGGATTATTTTTTTCCCCTTCATTGTGGACACTAATTCCGAAGCGATTTCAGAGTGCAGCGAGTCGGAGGCTGCTAGTCCCACGGCGATTGCCCAAGAACAAAAATATTTTTTCTCATGTAAACCCAAAGAGTTCTCATAAGGCTCGTCTTATATGTAAACGAAACGGGCATTAATCAATCGCAAAGATGTCGCTTGGTGCAGAGAGACGGATGGAAAACCGGTTGAAAAAGCTGGAGGCCATGATTAAAGATCCAAGGTCTGCGATAAACTTAGAAAGTTTACTGGTAAGTCTACTTAAATATTTTATTAATTATTAATAGGGCCCATGTTTCCCTCTTGCGCATTTTGAAGCAACCGACAAGATAGCAGTAAGTAGACTTCTTGCGCCATTTAACCTAGATATGTATACATTTTGATGTTGCAGATTTCGACATTGTAGCCGAATTTCCTTCGCTGCGCGGTGTTATCATTGGGCAAGGTTTAGGTCTAACTTCCTCACCACCAAGCCTTTGATGATGCAGGTCAACAACATCCACTTGAGAAATTATAGGCCTATTGCACTATATCTTTTAGATTAACAAACAGTATTTGCACATTATCGTTAGGCTACATTTTAGCACCGATTACAGCATCATGTGGATCATTCTGTGACAATGTGTAGCCGAGGCCTATATGCTAATAGTAATTGCCCGGATATTCAGATGACAGGCAGACGAGGCCTATAATGAATTGCTCCCCTTAAAGTTAAGATAATAGTGGCTGTATAAGCCTATGTAAGGGTACAAGGACAGTCATCGAAAATAGTTGGGCCCTATGTTTTCTAGTGGTATATGAGAGCATTTGATGCAGCAGACAACCTACTGTGACTATAGCTGTAGCCTTTAACTGTCTGTTTGAAGATGATGGGGATTAGTGGACAATGTGCATATCCCAGTAGGTTACTTCTATGGAAACGTTTCTTCCGGTCAAATCCTTGAGCGATCTTCCACTTGGCAAGGGATTGGCCCACTGTATGAGATATGCGCCACACTGTCTTGCTTGGCACCAGACGGGTACCACTATCAACGGCATGCCACATGCGCGCTTGTCTCTTATACAGACAGATGCGTTGTAGTAGCTGCCAAAGAGAGGACTGGGTTGTAGACCTCAGCCAACTGTTTAAGAGGATAATAACAAGTAAACGATTGAGGAGCATTTACCCAGACAGGCCTACTCACTGCTGTGGAATGTCGGGAGGACTGTCATCTGTTAATAGGCCTGAAAACATCCTGCATAAACCTATTGTGATAATAGTTGTTCCAGACTGAATAAGCCACACCAACATCACGAACAAATTTAAGTATTTCCTTCTGAAGCTCCCTCAGACACTATTCAAAACTGAATTGAAGGCCTAGCATTGGATTTTCCGGCAGTTACCATAGATACTATGTCAAGCAGTTTCTGAACCTGAATTCAACTTCTTCAGTGCTAGTTAAAATCTGTTAAAAGTGCAGAATGGATATAGTTTATATGCAGTGACTGAATCCTCAGCTGTTTATTTCCTGGGAACGAGTAGGAGATAGATATCAAAGCTAGATGACTGTTCTAGACTGAAGTTGAGTGGGAAGAGTGTGTGGGATTGAACAGGCTGTATCCTCTAGCCATTTTGAGCCTCTCGCTCTCTGTTATCTCTTGCTATGAAGAAGGCAGAGAGGACAAGCATCAGGCATTGCATTGATGCAATAAGACTTTTTCTACATACTCTGACCAGCAGAACATATTCAGACTTGTTTCTACATGCTCTGTCCAGCAGCACCCATGTTCTGACCAGCAGCACACATTCAGACCTCTCCCGGTATACCCTCCATTTTTCACTTTAAAAACATTGCCTAATGGTAAATTATGAACACACACACAAAGTCATCGAAATTTTTGCTAATGTATTAAAAATAAAAAAACGGAAATATCACATTTACATAAGTGTTTAGACACTTTACTCAGTACTTTGTCGAAGCACCTTTGGCAGTGATTACAGCCTCGAGTCTTCTTGGGTATGAAGCTACAAGCTTAGCACACCTGTATTTGGGGAGTTTCTCCCATTCTTCTCTGCAGATCCTCTCAAGCTCTTTCAGGTTGGATGGGGAGCGTCATTTGGTGTTCAAATAATGTTTTTATTTGTCTCATGCTTCGTAGACTAACAGTGAAATGCTTACGGATCATTTTCCAACAATGCAGAGTTAAAGAGAAGATCAAATAAAAAATTGAAATAGTGACACAAGGAATAAATACACAGTGAGTAATGAATAAAAAATAAAGAGTAAGCACTACATGGCTATATACACTGAGTGTACAAAACATTAGGAACACCTGCTCTTTCCATGACACAGCTTTCAACTGGATTCACCTGGTCAGTCTATGATCCCTTAATGATGTTATATCCACTTCAATCAGTGTAGATGAAAGGGAGGAGACCGGTTAAAGAAGGATTTTTAAGCCTTGAGACAATTGAAACATCAGCATATTTGTCACATGCGCCAAATACAACAGGTGTAGACCTTAAAATGAAATGTTTACTTACAAGCCCTTAACCAACAATGCAGTTAAGGAAAATACGTGTTAAGAAAGTATTTACTCAAATAAACTGAAGGAAAAAATAAGAAAAATAATTAAAGAGCAACAATAAAATAACAGTAGCGAGGCTATATACAGGGGGTACCGGTACAGAGTCAATGTGCGGGGGCACAGGTTAGTCGAGGTAATATGTAGGTAGAGGTAAAGTGATTATACATAGATAATTAACAGAGTAGCAGCAGCGTTAAAGAGGGGGTTGGGGGGACAATGCAAATAGTCCGGGTAGCTATTTAATTAGCTGTTCAGGAGTCTTTATGGCTTGGGGGTAGAAGCAGAGAGAACAGTCTATGACTAGGGTGGCTGAAATCTTTGGCAATTTTTAGGGCCTTCCTCTGACACCGCCTGGTATAGAGGTCCTGGATGGCAGGAAGCTTGGCCCCAGTGATGTACTGGGCCGTACGCACTACCCTCTGTAGTGCCTTGCGGTCGGAGGCCGAGCAGTTGCCATACCAGGCAGTGATGCAACCAGTCAGGATGCTCTCTGGTGCAGCTGTAGAACCTTTTGATGATCTGAGGACCCATGCCAAATCTTTTCAGTCTCCTGAGGGGGAATAGGCTTTGTCGTGCCCTCTTCACGACTGTCTTGGTGTGTTTGGACCATGATCATTTGTTGATGTGGACACCAAGGAACTTGAAGCTCTCAACCTGCTCCACTACAGCCCTGTCGATGAGAATGGGGGCGTGCTCGGTCCTCCTTTTCCTGTAGTCCACAATCATCTCCTTTGTCTTGATCACATTGAGGGAGAGGTTGTTATCCTGGCACCACACGGCCAGGTCTCTGACCGCCTCCCTATAGGCTGTCTCATCGTTGTCGGTGATCAGGCCTACCACTGTTGTGTCATCGGCAAAATTAATGATGGTGTTGGAGTTGTGCCTGGCCATGCAATCATGGGTGAACAGGGAGTACAGGAGGGGACTGAGCACGCACCCCTGAGGGGCCCCAGTGTTGATGATCAGCGTGGCAGATGTGTTGTTACCTACCCTTACCACCTTGGGGTGGCCCGTCAGGAAGTCCAGGATCCAGTTGCAGAGGGAGGTGTTTAGTCCCAGGGTCCTTAGCTTAGTGATGAGCTTTGAGGGCATTATGGTGTTGAACGCTGAGCTGTAGTCAATGAATAGCATTCTCACGTAGGTGTTCCTTTTGTCCAGATGGGAAAGGGCAGTGTGGAGTGCAATAGAGATTGCATCATCTGTGGATCTGCTGGGGCGGTATGCAAATTGGAGTGGGTCTAAGGTTTCTGGGATGATGGTGTTGATGTGAGCCATGACCGGCCTTTCAAAGCACTTCATGGCTACATATGTGAGTGCTACGGGTCGGTAGTCATTTAGGGAGGTTCTTAGTATTCTTGGGCACAGGGACTATGGTGGTCTGCTTGAAACATGTTGGTATTACAAACTCAGCCAGGGACAGGTAGAAAATGTCAGTGAAGACACTTGCCAGTTGGTCAGCGCATGCTCAGAGTACACGTCCTGGTAATTCGTCAGGCCCTGCAGCCTTGTGAATGTTGACCTGTTTACTCACATCGTCCGGAACAGCTGATGCTCTCATGCATGCTTCAGTGTTGCTTGCCTCGAAGCGAGCATAGAAGTCATTGAGCTCGTCCGGTAGGCTCGTGTCACTGGGCAGCTCGCGGCTGTGCTTCCCTTCTGTGGTCCGTAATAGTTTGCAAGCCCTGCCACATCTGACGAGCGTCAGAGCCGGTGTAGTACGATTCAATCGTAGTCCTGTATTGACACTTTGCCTGTTTGATGGTTTGTCTGAGGGCATAGTGGGATTTCTTAAAAGCTTCCGGGTTAGAGTCCCGCGCCTTGAAAGCATCCGCTCTACCCTTTAGCTCAGTGCGGATGTTGCCTGTAATCCATGGCTTCTGGTTGGGGTATGTACGTATGGTCACTGTGGGGACGATGTCATCGATGCACTTATTGATGAAGCCAGTGACTGAAGTGGTGTACTCCTCAATGCCATTGGAAGAATCCCGGAACATATTCCAGTCTGTGCTAGTAAAACAGTCCTGTAGCTTAGCATCTGCCCACTTCTGTATTGAGCAACACACTGGTACTTCCTGCTTTAGTTTTTGCTTGTAAGCAGTAATGTGGAGGATAGAATTATGGTCAGATATGCCAAATGGAGGGAGAGGGAGAGCTTTGTACCCGTCTCTGTGTGTGGAGTAAAGGTGGTCTAGAGTTTTCCTCTGGTTGCATATTTAACATGCTGGTAGAAATGAGGTATAACGGATTTAAGTTTCCCTGCATTAAAGTCCCCGGCCACTAGGAGTGCCGCCTCTGGATGAGCATTGTCTTGTTTGCTTATGGCCTTACAGCTCGTTGAGTGCGGTCTTAGTGCCAGCATTGGTTTGTGGTGGTAAATAGACAGCTATGAAAAATATAGATAAACTCTCTTGGTAAATAGTGTGGTCTACAGCTTATCATTAGATACTCAGGCGAGCAAAACCTAGAGACTTCCTTAATATTATTTGTATTTATTATGGATCCCCATTAGCTGCTTCAAAGGCAGCAACTACTCTTCCTGGGGTCCAGCAAAATTAAGGCAGTTCATACCATTTTTAAAAACATTACAATACATTCACAGATTTCACTACACACTGTGTGCCCTCAGGCCCCTACTCCACCACTGCCACATATCTACAGTACAAATCCATGTGTACGTGTGTGTATAGTGCGTATGTTATCGTGTGTGCGTATGCATGTGCCTGTGCCTATGTTTGTGTTGCTTCACAGTCCTCGCTGTTCCATAAGGTGTATTCTATCTGTTTTTTTAAATCTAATTTTACTACTTGCATCAGTTACTTGATGTGGAATAGAGTTCCATGTAGTCATGGCTCTATGTAGTACTGTGCGCCTCCCATAGTCTGTTCTGGACTTTGGGACTGTGAAGAGACCTGTTGGCATGTCTTGTGGGGTATGCATGGGTGTCCGAGCTGTGCGCCAGTAGTTCAACATGTCAATACCTCTCATAAATACAAGTAGTGATGAAGTCAATCTCTCCTCCACTTTAAGCCAGGAGAGATTTACATGCATATTATTAATATTAGCTCTCTGTGTACATCCTAGGGCCAGCCGTGCTGCCCTGTTCTGAGCCAATTGCAGTCCTTTTTTGTGGCACCTGACCACACGACTGAACAGTAGTCCAGGTGTGACAAAACTAGGGCCTGTAGGACCTGCCTTGTTGATAGTGCTGTTAAGAAGGTAGAGCAGTGCTTTATTATGGACATACTTCTCCCCATTTTAGCTACTCTTGTATCAATATGTTTTGACCATTACAGTTTACAATCCAGGGTTACGCCAAGCAGTTTAGTTACCTCAACTTGCTCAATTTCCACATTATTTATTACAAGATTTAGTTGAGGTTTAGTGAATGATTTGTCCCAAATACAATGCTTTTAGTTTTAGAAATATTTAGGACTAACTTATTCCTTGCCACCCACTCTGAAACCAACTGCAACTCTTTGTTAAGTGTTGCAGTCATTTCAGTCGCTGTAGTAGCTGACATGTATAGTGTTGAGTCATCCGCATACATAGACACTCTGGCTTTACTCAAAGCCAGTGGCATGTCATTAGTAAAGATTGAAAAATGTAATGGGCCTAGACAGCTGCCCTGGGGAATTCCTGATTTGACCTGGATTATGTTGGAGAGGCTTTCATTAAAGATCACCCTCTGTGTTCTGTTAGACAGGTAACTCTTTATCCACAATATAGCAGGGGGAGTAAAGCCATAACACAAGTTTTTCTAGCAGCAGACTATGATCAATAATGTCAAAAGCTGCACTGAAGTCTAACAAAACAGCCCCCACAATCTTTTTATCATCAATTTCTCTCAGCCAATCATCAGTCATTTGTGTAAGTGCTGTGCTTGTTGAATGTCCTTCTCTATATGCATGCTGAAAGTTTGTTGTCAATTTGTTTACTGTAAAATAGCATTGTATCTGGTCACACAATTATTTTCCAAAAGTTTACTAAGGGTTGGTAACAGGCTAATTGGTCGGCTATTTGAGCCAGTAAAGGGGGCTTAACTATTCTTAGGTAGCGGAATGACTTTTGCTTCCCTCCAAGCCTGGGGACACACACATTCTAGTAGGCTTCAATTGAAAATATGGCAGGTAGGAGTGGCAATGTCGTCCACTATTATCCTCAGTAATATTCCATCCAAGTTGTCAGACCCCGGGTGGCTTGTCATTGTTAATAGACAACAACACTTTTGTCACCCCTTCCACACTCACTTTACATAATTCAAAATTACAATGCTTGTCTTCCATAATTTGGTCAGATATACTTGGATGTGTAGTGTCAGCAATTGTTTGCTAATCTTGCCAATGAAAAAATAATTAAAGTAGTTGGCAATATCAGTTGGTTTTGTGATGAATGAGCCATCTGATTCAATGAGTGATGGAGTTGAGTTTGCCTTTTTTCCTAAAATTTAATTTAAGGTCCTCCAAATCTTTTTACTGTCATTCTTTGTCATTTATCTTTGTTTCATAGTGTAGTTTCTAATTCTTTTTATTCAGTTTAGTCACATGATCTCTCAATTTGCAATACGTTTGCCAATCGGTTGTGCAGCCAGACTTATTTGCCATTCCTTTTGCCTCATCACTCTCAACCATACAATTTTTCAATTGCTCATCAATCCACTGGGATTTAACAGTTTTTACAGTCATTCTCTTAATGGGTGCATGCTTATTAGTAACTGGAATAAGCAATTTCATAAATGTGTCAAGTGCAGTGTCTGTTTGCTCCTCATTACACACCACAGACCAACATATATTCTTTACATCAACAACATAGGAATCACTACAAAACTAATACACAATATTAAGCCCAGCCTTTGGAACTTTGGTTTTCCTAGATATGGCTACTATATTGTGATCACTACATCCAATGGATTTGGATACTGCTTTCAAACAAATCTCTGCAGAATTAGTAAAGATATGATCAATACGTGTTGATGATTTCATTCCTGTACTGTTTGTAACTACCCTGGTAGGTTGACTAATAATCTGAACCAGGTTGCAGGCACTGGTTACAGTTTGAAGCTTTATCTTGAGTGGGCAGCCTGATGAAAGCCAGTCAATATTTAAATCACCCAGAAAGTATCTCTCTATTGATATCACATACATTATCAAGCATTTCACACATGTTATCCAGATACTGACTGTTAGCACTTGGTGGTCTATAGTAGCTTCCCACCAGAATGGGCTTTAGGTGAGGCAGATTAACCTGTAGCCATATTACTTCAACAGTATTCAACATGCAATCCTCTCTAATCTTCACAGGAATGTGGTTCTGAATATGGACAGCAACACCTCCACCATTGGCATTTCTATATTTTCTGTAAATGTTATAACCTTGTATTGCAACCACTGTATCATCAAAGGTGTTATCTAAGTGCGTTTTAGAGATAGTCAGAATGTGAATGTCATCTGTTACTAGCAAATTATTGATTTCATGAACCTTGTTTCTTAAGCTACATATGTTAACGTGGGCTATTTTGAGCACTTCTTCTGGGATGCTTACTTGTTTTTATTGCTTTACTGGGAAGCTTAGCAGCAGTAGATGTGCTCATGTTCTTTATGTTAGTGCAGGGTGAGCTGCACACAGTGGACCTCCTCCTAGGGCACACCAGCTCAGTGCAAACAGTATAAATCTGGTTCTTAGGCACATGATTACTGCATAAAATAGCTGTAGGATCAGCAGAGGCATTCAGGGCAGTTAGAGGGACATAAATTAGGTTACTTATATTGTGTCTACCGACGCCCCTGGTGTAATGTACATTTGCTGAAGCATTATGACAACTCTGCGTCACAATGGCTGGGCTTGGGTCATTGATAAGTAATTGCCTCAACGCAGCCTTATAATGCTGTGAAAGGATCCAGGAACCCAAATGATTTGGGTGGATCCCATCCTCCTTATAAAACGTGTTGTTTCCAAAAGGTATCGAAATTGTCAACAAAAGTTACACCCATTGAGCTGCAATAATCACGTAGCCAGTTGTGAAGAGCAAGAATCCTAGTAAAGCATTCAATGCCATGATTCAGAGAGGGCCCAGGGCCAGATATGATGGGGTTTTTGTTAGTGTCTAGCAGAGACTCAATCAGCTCTTTTAAAATCCAGTTTCAACTGTTCAGAGTTGCCCTTCATAATGTCATTAAAACCCACATGGACTACGATAGAATCGATTTCCATGTCCTGACGTAGTACATTCGGGAGCACCTTAGTAATGTCATTTACTCAAGCTCCGGGATAGGACATTGTTTTTGCACCAGGAATGGTCACATTTCTTACCATGGAGCTGCCCAAAATCACTTATGGACGGGCGAGAGGCAAGAACTTGAGTCCGTTACGCCTGGTGCAGGCCTCCGACAGATGGAGAAGCCCCGCTCGATCCAGAGCAGGGACGGAAGGTTCTCGACTTCGAAATTGTAGTAGTAGGCACTGCGGCCGAACCATGAAAAACTGCGCCAGACCATTATTCCTCCCCACCAAACTTTACAGTTGGCACTATGCTTTGGGGCAGGTAGCGTTCTCCTGGCATCTGCCAAACCCAGATTCGTCTGTCGGATTGCCAGATGGTGAAGCGTGATTCATCACTCCAGAGAATGCATTTCCACTGCTCCAGAGGCCAATGGTGGCAAGCTTTACACCACTCCAGCCGACACTTGGCATTGCACATGGTGATCTTAAGCTTGTGTGCGGCTTGGCCATGGAAACCCGTTTCATGAAGCTCCTGACGAACAGTTACTGTGCTGAAGTTGCTTCCAGAGGCAGTTTTGAACTCTGTAGTGAGTGTTGCAACCGAGGACAGACTATTTTTACGCACTTCAGCACTCGTTGGTCCTGTTCTGTGAGTTTATGTGGCCTACCGCTTTGCGGCTGAGCCGTTGTTGCTCCTAGATGTTTCCGCTTCACAATAACAGAGCTTATAGTTGACCAGGGCCGCTCTAGCAGGGCAGAAATTTGACGAACTGACTTGTTGGAAAAGTGGCATCCCACGTTGGAAGTCAGAGCTCTTCAGTAAGGCCATTCTACTGCCAATGTTTGTCTGTGGAGATCGCATGGCTGTGTGCTTGATTCTATAGACCTGTCAACAACAGGTGTGGCTGAAATAGCTGAATCCAGTAATCTGAAGGGGTGTCCACATACTTTTGTGTATCTAGTGTATGTAGGCCTACCGTAGGTGCCAACTGCTGGTCTATAGCGCCACCCTATGGCTCTTTTCCCACCGTGAACTACTACCCACCCTAATAGCCCACCAGCAGGGGTCCCCCTTCCCAGTGCTGCCCCTTATGTAGCAAACCATGGGGGTTTCACATCGGCCTGCACAGCTACATGCATTGGCATAAACACAATGCACCAAAACAACACCACAAATAGCTTGTAATTACTGGGAGCAAAGTCATCATCGACATAGATGGACAGCCATAGAGTATGTCTACTGCTAGCCTGGGCAGCCGCTAATGGACTTTATGGGAGGATGGGTTTGTGGTAATGGCTGGAGCAGAATTCGTGTAATGGTATCAAATACATCAAACACATGGTTTCCAGGTGTTTGCCATTCCATTTGCTCCATTCCAGACATTATTATGAGCCGTCCTCCTCTTCTGTGATCTCCACTATCATCTGGGCTTGATGTGCAGAGCTGGTAATACACTGGTGTCCCCCGGCGACTGGTTTGTACATAAAACATTCTCCATTCAGGCTGTGACGTAAATGTAAAGGCTTCAATTTCCTCCTTAACTAGATTTAATGACGAGAGGGCTGGGGGAAAAAACGGGGAAAATATGCATACTTTCTTTATGAAACACAATTTTCCACCACCATGCTAGAGTGGCTAAAGCTTAGGAATGCTACTTCCTGATGTTGCACCCTGTGTTCAGCCAATCAGGTTGCGGCAGTCTGTTTTTTACACCTGGCTGAGCACGGTGCAAAACATCAGGAAGTATAGCGTTCCTAGGCATTAGCCTTTCTAGCATGGTGGTAGAAAATTATGTGGCAACCCATCAAGAGGTTCAAACGTCTTGTTGTAACAAGGTGTTGGATTGATAGTCACAGGGACAGTTGTAGGGTCACATGTTCAAGTCCCAGTCGACTACACTGGTGTCAGAAGTGTGATGGCGCTGCTGGGAGGCCAGATGTTAAATCCAATAACAAATATTTTATTAGGCCTAACTTGCAGCAATATGAAATCCTCTGCAAGTAGCCGACTTGTTGCACACGTCATGATCATTGCGCACAGCCATAAAAAAACTCTTCATTGTTACAACAATATCAAGAGATAGAGGCCTATGTGCTGTTAAATAGTAAGGCCATTCGCTGCCAATATTTGTCTATGGAGATTGCATGGCTGTGTGCTTGATTTTATAGACCTGTCAACAACGGGTGTGGCTGAAATAGCCGAATCCACTAATTTGAAGGGGTGTTCACATACTTTGTGTGTGTGGGTAGAGTCCAGTGTGTGTGCTTAGTCAGTGCAGGAGATGGTGGAAAAAACGGTCAATGGAGGTTGTCCGGGTAGCCATTTGATTAGCTATTTAGCATTATTGTTTAGAAGTATTATGGCTTGGGTGTAGAAGCTGTTCTTGTTCCTGTTGGTTCCAGACTTGGTGCATTGGTACCTCTTGCCATGTGGTAGCAGAGAGAACAGTGTCTGGCTGTAGTCTTCAACAATATTTTGGGCCTTCCTCTGACACCGCCTGGTATAGAGATCCTGTATGGCAAGGAGCTTGGCCCCAATTATTTACTGGGCCGTACACACTACCCTCTGTAGCGCCTTGCGGTCAGATGCCAAACAGTTGCCATACCAAGCGGTGATGCAGCCAGTCAGTGCTCTCGATGGTGCAGCTATAGAACATTTTGAGGATCTGAGGACCCATGCCAAATCTTGAATGGGGGAGTGCTTGGCCCTCTGTTTCCTGTAGTCCACGATCAGCTCCTTTTGTCTTACTTTCATTGAGGGAGAGGTTGTTGACCTGGCACCACACTGACAGGTCTCTGACCTCCTCCCTAGAGGCTGTCTCATCGTTGTCGGAGATCAGACCTACCGCTGTAGTGTCGTCAGCAAACTTAATGATGGTGTTGGAGTCGTGCGTGGTCACAGGAGGGAAACTAACCACGCCCCCGTCTTGAGGGTCAGCGTGGCAGATGTTGTGGCCTACCCTCACCACCTGGGGCGGCCCGTCAAGAAGTCCAGGATTCTGTTGCAGAGGTAGATGTTCAGTCCCAGGGACCTTATTTTAGTGATGAGCTTCGAGGACATTATTGTGTTGAACGCTGAGCTGTAGTCAATGAACAGCATTCTCACAAGGTGTTCCTTTTGTCCAGGTGGGAAAGGGCAGTGTGGAGTGCAATTGAGATTGCGTCATCTGTGGATCTGTTGGGGCTGTATGTAAATTGGAGTGGGTCTAGGGTTTCCGGGATGATGGCGTTGATGTGAGCCATGATCAGCCTTTCAAAGCACTTCATGGCTACCGACGTGAGTGCTACGTGGCAGTAGTCCTTTAGGCAGGTTACGTTCGCTTTCTTGGGCAAAGGGACTATGGTGGTCTGCTTGAAACATGTAGGTATTACGGACTCGGTCAGGGAGAGGTTGAAAATGTCAGTGAAGACACTTGCCATTTGGTCTGTGCATGCTCTAAGTACACGTCCTGGTAATCCGTATGGCCTCGCGGCCTTGTGAATGTTGACCTGTTTAAAGGTCTTGCTCACATCAGCTACGGAGAGCGTGATCCCACAGTCATCCGAAACAGCTGGTGCTCTCATGCATGCTTCAGTGTTGCTTGCCTCGAAGCGAGCATAAAAGGCATTTAGCTCGTCTGGTAGGCTCGCGTCACTGGGCAGCTCACGGCTGGGTTTCCCTTTGTAGTCCGTAATAGTTTGCAAGCCCTGCCACATCCGACGAGCGTCAGAGCCGGTGTAGTACGATTCATTCTTAGTCCTGTATTGACGCTTTGCCTGTTTGTTGGATTTCTTATAAGCGTCCAGATTAGTGTCCCGCTCCTTGAAAGTGGCATCTCTAGCCTTTAGCTCAGTGTGGATGTTGCCTGTACTCCATGGCTTCTGGTTGGGATGTGTACGTATGGTCACTGTGGGGATGACGTCTTCAATGCACTTATTGATGAAGCCGGTGACTGAGGTGGTATACTCCTCAATGCCATTGGATGAGTCCCGGAACATATTCCAGTCTGTGCTAGCAAAACAGTCCTGTAACGTAGCATCCGCGTCATCTGACCACATCCGTATTGAGCGAGTCACTGGTACTTCCTGCTTTAGTATTTGCTTGTAAGCAGGAATCCGGAGGATAGAATTATGGTCAAATATGCCAAATGGAGGGAGAGCTTTGTATGCATCTCTGTGTGTGGAATAAAGGTGGTCTAGAGTTTTTCTTCCTCCGGTTGCACATGTGACATGCTAGTAGAAATGAGGTATAACGGATTTAAGTTTGCCTGCATTAAAGTCCCCGGCCACTAGGAGCGCCACTTCTGGATGAACATTTTCTTGTTTGCTAATGGCCTTATACAGCTCATTGAGTGCGGTCTTAGTGCCAGCATCAGTTTGTGGTGGTAAATAGACAGGCATAGCTGTTCTGTCCTGCCGATACACGGAAAACCCAGCCAACTGTATATTGTCCGTGTTGTCGTTCAGCCACGACTCGGTGAAACATAAGATATAAAAAAATGTTATGTCCCGTTGGTAGGATAGTTTATTCTCCAGTAATTGCACGTTGGCCAATAGAACGGATGGTAGAGGCGGGTTACCCACTCACCGACGAATTCTCACAAGGCACCCCCGCTCTCCGCCCCCTGTACCTCCGTCTTTTCTTCACGCGAATGAAGGGGATTTGGGCCTGGTCTCAGAGAAACAGTATATTCTTTGCGTCGGACTCATTAAAGAAAAAATCTTTGTCCAGTTCGAGGTGAGTAATCGCTGTTCTGAAATCCAGAAGCTATTTTCGGTCATAAGAGACTAGCAGCAACATTATGTACAAAATAAGTTACAAACAATGCGAAAAAACACACAAAATAGCACAGTTGGTTAGGAGCACGTAAAACGGCAGCCATCCCCTCCGGCACCATTATCTGTGGATCTGTTGGGGCGGCATGCAAATTGGAGTGGGTCCAGGGTGTCTGGGATAATGGTGTTGATGTGAGCCATGACCAGCCTTTAAAAGCATTTCGTGTCTACAGATGTGAGTGCTACGGGCCGATAGTCATTTAGACAGGTTGCCTTAGCGTTCTTGGGCACAGGGACTCTGGTCTGCTTGAAATATATAGGTATTACAAACTGGGTCAGGGATAGGGCTGTGATGGTCATTTAATAACCGTATAACTGACGGTTATGGATGAAGACCGTCATGCAAATAAAATAACCGTCAAAACAGTTTAAATAAGCCTACTTTAATTTTAGGATTTTTAAAATTAACTTTATTTTCATGTAAATAAACTCTACCTAATAGCGTGAGTGTTTGCTAATGATTATAGGCAATTGTTTTGCTAACTTAGTCTGTATATGAAACTTTCTACATCTCCTCTTTCCAACTTTCCTTTGATGCTCAAGCAGCTAATCGCTAGAGGCGGTGGGGGGTAGAGCGCTATAATTTATGGCACTTCTGTAAAGAAAAAATGTTTGGACTTTTTTATACAATGCAAGTTTTCATTTGCTTGCTAGTAAATAAAAAAATGTCTTTAAAAAAAGGTTGGATGTGTCTGACTATTCATTAATAAAAGGTTGTTCTGGCTCTGAGGCCAATAGCCTAATGCCCTAATGTTGTGTCAAATGGACAATGTGCCAATCCTCTCCAACCTGGCATGGTATAATTTGATATGGAATCTTTTCTTAATTTATAGACTAATCAACGCTGATCAGGCCCGGTCCTGGCCAATATGCTGCCCTAGGTGAGAATTGTTTTGTTTGCAGAGTTCAAAACCTGCTACACTTGTGAGAAACAAGTTTTGGTTTATTTCATACAATCATTTACGCGCTTCATGTAAGTAATTGAGTGTGGTTTCTCTGTCCTGTTAATGTTGACAGAGCACGCACGCAAAGAAGTACCTGGCCTGCTTCTCGCAAATGTCAAATGTAGGAAAGTGCCCAGCTGAACTTCTCAGTGCTTTTTTCTCTTCACCTCACACTGTCAACGAAGTGCCTTTTATTATTTTACATTTGTTTTTACGTCCATTCAAATTAAAAATATTTCCAAAACTCTACCCCTCGATAATCAGCGTCACTGATAAATAGGCTATGGACATGTTGTGATTTTTGTTTCTATTTTAATGATTGTCAATTTCATCTTCATACTATGGCATTGCTGTCCCCTTCATACTTTCTTTGTCAGTTCCTTATCTTATAGCCTGCTTTCAGGAAAGCCTAAGGTAGGCCTAGGTTTTTTATACATTTTAAGGAAAGGAGAGATATTTGCGCTTGTGTCTGACATACGCTGGTGGCTTAGATTGACGGGTACTTTTACGGGGGTGTGCTTGTGAGTTTGCTGATTCTCTCTATAGGCCTATACAGTGCATTCGGAAAAGTATTACATTTACATTACATTTTAGTCATTTAGCAGATGATCTTATCCAGAGCGACTTTACAGTTAGTGCATACATTTATTTTATTTTTTTCTTCATACTGGCCCCCCGTGGGAATCGAACCCACAACCCTGGCGTTGCAAGCGCCATGCTCTACCAACTGAGCTACACATTTTGTTACAGCCTTATTCTAAAATTGATTTTTTTTTTAATTCCCTCATCAATCTACACACAATACCCCATAACAATAAAGGGAAAACAGGTTTTTATACATTTTTGCAAATGTATTAAAAGTAAAAAACAGATACCTTATTTACATAAGTTTTCAGATCCGTTTTCTATGAGACTCGAAGTTGAGCTCAGGTGCCTCCTGTTTCCATTGATCATCCTTGAGATATTTCTACAACTTGATTGGAGGCCACCTGTGGTAAATTCAATTAATTGGACATGATTTGGAAAGGCGCACACACCTGTCTGTATAAGGTCCCACAGTTGACAGTGCATGTCAGAGCAAAAACAAAGCCATGAGGTCGAAGGAATTGTCCGGTGAGCTCCGAGACAGGATTGTGTCGAGGCACAGATCTGGGGAAGGGTACCAACATTTTTTTGCAGCATTGAAGGTCCCCAAGAACACAGTAGCCTCCATCATTCTTAAATGGAAGAAGTTTGGAACCACCTTCCTAGAGCTGACTGCCCGGCCAAACTGAGCATTTGGGGGAGAAGGGCCTTGGTCAGGGATGTGACCAAGAACCCGATGGTCACTCTGACAGAGCTCCAGAGTTCCTCTGTGGTGATGGGAGAACCTTCCAGAAGGACAACCATCTCTGCAGCACTCCACCAATCAGGCCTTTATGGTAGTGGCCAGACGGAAGCCACTCCTCAGTAAAAGGCACATGACAGCCCGCTTGGAGTTTGCCAAAAGGCACCTAAAGGACTCTCAGACCATGAGAAACAGATTCTCTGGCCTGATGAAACCAAGATTGAACTCTTTGGCCTGAATGCCAAGCGTCACGTCTGGAGGAAATCTGGCACCATTCCTACGGTGAAGCATGGTGGTGGCAGCATCATGCTGTGGGGAAGTTTTTCAGCGGCAGGGACTGGGAGACTAGTCAGGATCGAGGGATAGATGAATGGATTAAAGTACAGAGAGATCCTTGATGAAAACCTGCTCCAGAGCACTCAGGACCTTAGACTGGGGAGAAGGTTCACCTTCCAACAGGACAACGACCCTAGGCACACAGCCAAGACAACGCTGGAGTGGCTTCGGGACAAGTCTCTGAATGTCCTTGAGTGGTCCAGTCAGTGGCCGGACTTGAACCTGATCGAACATCTCTGGAGAGACCTGAAAATAGCTGTGCAGCGACGCTCCCCATCCAACCTGACAGAGCTTGAGAGGATCTGCAGAGAAGAATGGGAGAAACTCTCCAAATACAGGTGTGCCAAGCTTGTAGCGTCATACCCAAGAAGACTCGAGGCTGTAATCGCTGCCAAGGTACTTCAACAAAGCACTGAGTAAAGGGTCTGAATACTTTTGCAAAAATGTTAAACCAGTTTTTTGCTTTGTCATTATGGGGTATTTGGTGTTGATTGATGAAAAAACACAATTTAATCAATTTTAGAATAAGGCTGTAATGTAACAAAATGTGGAAAAAGTGAAGGGGTCTGAATACTTTCCGAATACTCTGCTAATATTATCCCAGGGTACACCCTTTTAATTTCAGTAGTGCTCAGCTTAGGCACATTAGACATACTGTATCATAGAAGCTTGAAGCAAAACATCAATGATGGCAGTATTTTCCCCCAGGCCCCAGCCCCACTGATCCCCTTTAGTTGGCAGAGCACCATTGCTGACTGGGTAACTTTTTTCAGTCTCCAGTGTCAGGCAGGAGTTTTACTGACTCCAAAACGGCCCCTCTGGGAGAGCAGCATTAAAGAGAGGGCATTTCTCTAGATAGGCCTAACTACTTGATGCAGTTGCATGAGCCGCCTTTTCGCTGTCCTCAAGGAAATTACCTCATTGAGTAAATAGTTGGAGCTATATATGGGGTTCAAAGTGCCTCTGATTTGCTGCACTTTTCTCTTAATCTAACTGCTCCCCTTCTCTCTCTCTCTCACCGGTTCAAAAGGAATATATGATTTGATTTTCAAAGTCCGATCCACACCAGTAACTTAGATCTGACTGCAGTTTCATTATTCTCAATGTTTGTTTCATTTGTGTGTTGCTGGAGATATGGGCAATTCCAACTTTCAAATTATGGAATTATATAAATTATTAGTCTTCTGTCTCTGTGGAGTGTGCGGAGTCTGGCGAGAGAATAAAAAAAGTATTGACATCAAGTTGAACCCTCATAACATCTCAATGAAAGTGTATTGCACATGTCAAACTCAATCCACGGAGGACCGAGTGTCTGCGGGTGTTTGCTCCACCCTTGTACTTGATTGATGAATTAAGGTCTCAAATTAGTACGGAACCCCCCTCACCTGGTTGTCTAGCTCTTAAAAGCAAAAACTTGCAGACTCTCTGTCCTCCTTGGAATGAGTTTGACACCGCTGGTGTATTGGTTACTCTAGTCCAGGGCTCTCCAACCCTGTTCCTGGAGAGCTATAGTCCTGTAGGCTTTCACTCCAACCCTAATCTAGGGCACCTGAATCTAATAATTAGCTGATTGCTAAACAGGCTTGGTGAGCCCTGCTCTGGTCTATCAAGCTTCTCTCAGGTGCTGTGAGTTTGATTGGCACTTTAAATGTCCATTGGTGGTTTCATCTAGTTCCTGTCAAATCATATACTGTTTGTATGTATTCACTATCACTGCTAGTGCCACTACCTCTGTGTTAGTATTAGTTGCCTGCTTGTTTTGATTATTTATCTCTGTGGGTTAATTTGAATGGAACCACACACACGTGAGAATGGTGGTGTTGATTTCTGGGTCTGTACTTTGTATGGTCTGATTTTGGCATAGGCTGGGATAGGCGGAGTGATTCCATACGAAATCAGGACAGAAAAATACCATGATTTGGGGGATTTTCATAATACATAGATTGGTGCTTAGGATGAAGGATTGTTGACATACACTGCTCAAAAAAATAAAGGGAACACTAAAATAACACATCCTAGATCTGAATGAATGAAATAATCTTATTAAATACTTTTTTCTTTACATAGTTGAATGTGCTGACAACAAAATCACACAAATTATCAATGGAAATCAAATGTATCAACCCATGGAGGTCTGGATTTGGAGTCACACTCAAAATTAAAGTGGAAAACCACACTACAGGCTGATCCAACGTTGATGTAATGTCCTTAAAACAAGTCAAAATGAGGCTCAGTAGTGTGTGTGGCCTCCACGTGCCTGTATGACCTCCCTACAACGCCTGGGCATGCTCCTGATGAGATGGCGGATGGTCTCCTGAGGGATCTCCTCCCAGACCTGGACTAAAGCATCCGCCAACTCCTGGACAGTCTGTGGTGCAACGTGGCGTTGGTGGATGGAGCGAGACATGATGTCCCAGATGTGCTCAATTGGATTCAGGTCTGGGGAACGGGCGAGCCAGTCCATAGCATCAATGCCTTCCTCTTGCAGGAACTGCTGACACACTCCAGCCACATGAGGTCTAGCATTGTCTTGCATTAGGAGGAACCCAGGGCCAACCGCACCAGCATATGGTCTCACAAGGGGTCTGAGGATCTCATCTCGGTACCTAATGGCAGTCAGGCTACCTCTGGCGAGCACATGGAGGGCTGTGCGGCCCCCCAAAGAAATGCCACCCCACACCATGACTGACCCACCGCCAAACCGGTCATGCTGGAGGATGTTGCAGGCAGCAGAACGTTCTCCACGGCATCTCCAGACTCTGTCACGTCTGTCACGTGCTCAGTGTGAACCTGCTTTCATCTGTGAAGAGCACAGGGCGCCAGTGGCGAATTTGCCAATCTTGGTGTTCTCTGGCAAATGCCAAACGTCCTGCACGGTGTTGGGCTGTAAGCACAACCCCCACCTGTGGACGTCGGGCCCTCATACCACCCTCATGGAGTCTGTTTCTGACCGTTTGAGCAGACACATGCACATTTGTGGCCTGCTGGAGGTCATTTTGCAGGGCTCTGGCAGTGCTCCTCCTTGCACAAAGGCGGAGGTAGCGGTCCTGCTGCTGGGTTGTTGCCTTCCTACGGCCTCCTCCACGTCTCCTGATGTACTGGCCTGTCTCCTGGTAGCGCCTCCATGCTCTGGACACTACGCTGACAGACACAGCAAACCTTCTTGCCACAGCTCGCATTGATGTGCCATCCTGGATGAGCTGCACTACCTGAGCCACTTGTGTGGGTTGTAGACTCCGTCTCATGCTACCACTAGAGTGAAGGCACCGCCAGCATTCAAAAGTGACCAAAACATCAGCCAGGAAGCATAGGAACTGAGAAGTGGTCTGTGGTCACCACCTGCAGAACCACTTCTTTATTGGGGGTGTCTTGCTAATTGCCTATAATTTCCACCTGTTGTCTAGTCCATTTGCACAACAGCATGTGAAATGTATTGTCAATCAGTGTTGCTTCCTAAGTGGACAGTTTGATTTCACAGAAGTGTGATTGACTTGGAGTTACATTGTGGTGTTTAAGTGTTCCCTTAATTTTTTTGAGCAGTGTATATTTGACATTTGTATCTGAAAGCATAATTGAGAAATAATTTACCAAAGTTGCCATATTTATTACATTTTGGCTTTACCCAGGCCTCCTTTAAGAATCCATAATGTTTCATCTGTAGGTGCTACAAAGTAACAATTGATGTCATGCTTTACTGCTTTCGCTGTAATATGAGTAGTATTTAGATTTTAAAGTTTTTTTCCCGTTAATGTATTAATATTGAAAAATATAAACCTGAATGTAGAACAACCAAAATGTTTGATTTAGCAAATCTGTCAATATATTGTTTAACATAATATACTCTATGGGCATATCAAAGTTCCAGAGTCGAATCTCTGCTAGTTTTAAAGTTATGGCCCATTTTATACAAAGACATTGGCATATTAGTAGGCAAGACAAACATATTTTCACAATTTCAATAAATCATAGCATGTTTTTTGGCTTATTCAGTAGTTTTTACGTGATTAAGTAAAAATAATGTTCAAAGTATCATTTATATTCCTAAAACATAAGTTGGAAATTATACTGTTGCTGCTTCCTGTTGTCATGGATTTTTGATGTATAGCCCAGTGTCAAAACACTGGTTTTAAATGTTGAAATTCATAATCAATATGCTGAAATAGGTTGTAATAGACCAAAAGATACTCCCTACACATCAGAGGAGGCTGGTGGGAGGAGCTGTAGGAGGATAGGTCATTGTAATTGCTTAAATGGAATGGTATCACGCATTATGGAAACCACATGTTTGACTCCATTCCAGCCATTACAATGAGCCTGTCCTCCTATAGCTCCTACCACCAGCCTCTTCTGCGACATACAGTGGGGAAAAAAAGTATTTAGTCAGCCACCAATTGTGCAAGTTCTCCCACTTAAAAAGATGAGAGAGGCCTGTAATTTTCATCATAGGTACACGTCAACTATGACAGACAAAATGAGAAAAGAAATTCCAGAAAATCACAATGTAGGATTTTTAATGAATTTATTTGCAAATTATGGTGGAAAATAAGTATTTGGTCAATAACAAAAAAGTTTCTCAATACTTTGTTATATATCCTTTGTTGGCAATGACACAGGTCAAACGTTTTCTGTAAGTCTTCACAAGGTTTTCACACACTGTTGCTGGTATTTTGGCCCATTCCTCCATGCAGATCTCCTCTAGAGCAGTGATGTTTTGGGGCTGTCGCTGGGCAACACGGATTTTCAACTCCCTCCAAAGATTTTCTATGGGGTTGAGATCTGGAGACTGGCTAGGCCACTCCAGGACCTTGAAATGCTTCTTACGAAGCCACTCCTTCGTTGCCCGGGCGGTGTGTTTGGGATCATTGTCATGCTGAAAGACCCAGCCACGTTTCATCTTCAATGCCCTTGCTGATGGAAGGAGGTTTTCACTCAAAATCTCACGATACATGGCCCCATTCATTCTTTCCTTTACACGGATCAGTCGTCCTGGTCCCTTTGCAGAAAAAACAGCCCCAAAGCATGATGTTTCCACCCCCATGCTTCACAGTAGGTATGGTGTTCTTTGGATGCAACTCAGCATTCTTTGTACTCCAAACACGACGAGTTGAGTTTTTACCAAAAAGTTATATTTTGGTTTCATCTGACCATATGACATTCTCCCAATCCTCTTCTGGATCATCCAAATGCACTCTAGCAAACTTCAGATGGGCCTGAACATGTACTGGCTTAAGCAGGGGGACACAGCAGGATTTGAGTCCCTGGCGGCGTAGTGTGTTACTGATGGTAGGCTTTGTTACTTTGGTCCCAGCTCTCTGCAGGTCATTCACTAGGTCCCCCCGTGTGGTTCTGGGATTTTTGCTCACCGTTCTTGTGATCATTTTGACCCCCACGGCGTGAGATCTTGCGTGGAGCCCCAGATCGAGGGGAGATTATCAGTGGTGTTGTATGTCTTCCATTTCCTAATAATTGCTCCCACAGTTGATTTCTTCAAACCAAGCTGCTTACCTATTGCAGATTCAGTCTTCCCAGCCTGGTGCAGGTCTACAATTTTGTTTCTGGTGTCCTTTGACAGCTCTTTGGTCTTGGCCATAGTGGAGTTTGGAGTGTGACTGGTTGAGGTTGTGGACAGGTGTATTTTATACTGATAACAAGTTCAAACAGGTGCCATTAATACAGGAAACGAGGGGGAGGACAGAGGAGCCTCTTAAAGAAGAAGTTACAGGTCTGTGAGAGACAGAAATCTTGCTTGTTTGTAGGTGACCAAATACTTATTTTCCACCATAATTTGCAATAAATTCATTAAAAATCCTACAATGTGATTTTCTGGATTTTTTTCCTCAATTTGTCTGTCATAGTTGACGTGTACCTATGATGAAAATTACAGGCATCTCTCATCTTTTTAAGTGGGAGAACTTGCACAATTGGTGGTTGACTAAATACTTTTTTTCCCCACTGTACATGTGTCACACTTGTGTTTAGATTACTTATATTTTGCTAAATTAGTAGCTACCTTATAAACTGCACACACACCCACATTTACCAAGCGGCCACTCTAAACTGGAATTGATTAGCTTGTTCTACTGTAATCAATAGCGCGCACATTAATCACTCATCTCATTGAATAGAAATCAAGGGAACTGGGACAATAACCGCGGAGACGTACCGTTTGCTCTTGTAAAAGACGAACCACAACGAACTTGCGTATACTACATACACTGTACCTATCGATAGATAAGAACCTGTAGTGCCACAATGTTTATGGTAGATGGCCAATACGAAAAAGGAAACGCAACACTTTTTTGACTGGATAATTTCAATGAATCATCACCTCACAGATAGTTCTACATAGTGACGGGTTGTCTTTCATTTGAGTGATAGCTTGACTGTCAAATCTGTGTATTTGTTTGTGGCCAGTGACTTTTCTAAAGAGACCGCCCCGATTTGTCCTTTGAAAATGATCAACTGCTATGGACAGGCACGTATGATAAAATCAACGGTGCCAAACCAAAGATATTTATCTGTTTTTTTAAGAATTCGATTTAGTATCATCTTGATGACTACAGACTTTTATTTTAAGGTGAAAAGGATGTGTAATTCCACTCAATTTATGTGGTGAAAATACAAGCTTGTGTAAGGTAGTAACACAAACTGTCCACATTAGGGAAATTAGCGCAATATTAAATAATAATTTACGGAGTAGCTGCGGTTCTGGATTTTCTGGAACCCAACCTACCATGGCTATTGATACGGAGACTTCTGCGCATGTGTGTGTGATTCTTTTTTTACGTAGCTTCTGCCCACTGCTGCCTGCGTAGCTTCTTCTCAGTGCTCCCACTGCTCCATTGACATGGAGGGGGAAACCTTCATGTTGTACACGAAAGATATGGTCGACATGAACAAACTATGCATTCATGAAATCTTTTCAGGAGGGGTGTTAGGCTACCTGCAGCTTTCATGTTGTACACAAAATACAAATAGTAGGCAGTCTAAAGCAGTAGTTGACAAACGACGTAAGGAATAATAGTGCGCCGGACGACGCAAAACGAAATAATAGTTAGTAGGCCTTGTGTGTGTGGTTAAAACGCAGATAGTTTTTTGCCCCAATACAAAACTCAAGTGGGGAGTTATATTATTTTTACAGGAACTCTGGCTAGTGGCTACGCTATGGCAGCAACTATAAAGATTAGCCTACGTCGGCACACAAAACGCTGATTGTATTTGCTCCAATGCAATGTGTAGGGACTGCATCCTGCTTGTGCAACTGCAATATCCATTACATCAGACAAAGAAGGTTGTATATCCTTCAATAAATATTTTTGGGAATGTTTGTTCAAATCGCCAGTGTTTTTTATTTCAGCTGTTAAGAAATATGAGGCAGAGAGGCTAAATCATCATGGTGCAGAAGAGGGTGAGTAAAGAGAACAGGAGTGTGAGAAGCAGATATGTAGTGTGTAAAAAATAACTCGTGCAGAACGTGATCCGGATCCTTAGCTTTGAGAAAGAGGTTTCCGGAGTGGAGGGAGGGTGCTGGGCAGGAGCAAAAACTCAGTATTTGCAGCCACGGCCAATAATTTAATATGACAAAATAAGGTATGTCAATTTAGGATAATAGTATATGTTGCCCACTCACAAGCTAATGCAACAATTACACCTATTTCTCACTCATTTAACCATTTAGAGTTTTAAAATGTTCTCAAACACAATTTAACTGAACGCTGTAGACTAGAGCCTCCATTGTGTCTGTGCAGCAGCCTGAACGTTTGATGTCCCTAATAGTAGGCAATGTAACCAATCACAGCCCGCCTTTTACTTGTATCATTGCACATTCTGTAAATTTACCAGCAGAGGGCGACCATTTTGAATCCATTTTCACATTCACTCTGTTGGTAATGCTTACAAATTGGATCATATGTCCTAAAGTAGCAGAGATCCCACTCTATACCTTTGAAATGCCTGTAGTGTGTATTATGTTAAACAATATATTGAAACTAAATGTTTTTCCCCCCCAATATTCATGTTTATTTTTCAATATTCATAAATGAATGTACTTTTAAAAATGTACTTTGGAAATCAAAATACTACTCATATTACAGAGCAAGCCGTAAAGCTTCATATGAAACCAATTGTTACTTTGTAGCACCTACAGATGAAACATGATGGATTCTTAAAGGAGGCCTGGGTAAGGCCAAAATGTCAGAAATAGGCCAACTTTTATCAATTATTTCACAATTATGCTTTTAAATACAAATGTCAAATATACACTGTGTACAAAACATTAAGGACACGTTGCTAATATTGCGTTGCCTTTTTTTACCCTCAGAACAGCCTCAATTCGCCGGGGCATGGACTCAAGGTGTCGAAAGCGTTCCACAGGGATGCTGGCCCATGTGGAATCCAATGCTTCCCACAGTTGTGTCAAGTTGGCTGGATGTCCTTTGGGTGGTGGACCATTCTTGAAAAACACAGTTTTGCAGTTCTTGACAAACTGGTGCGCCTGGCACCTACTACCGTACCCCGTTCAAAGGCACTTAAATATTTTGTTTTGCCCTTTCACCCTCTGAATGGCACACATGCACAATCTGTCTCAATTGTCTCAAGGCTTAAAAACCCTTCTATAACCTGTCACCTCCACTTCAAATCAGTGTAGATGAAGGGGATTTAACAAGCGACATCAATAGGAGATCATAGCCTTCACCTGGTCAGTCTATGTCATGGAAAGAGCTGGTGTTCATAATGTTTTGTACACTCAGTGTACAGTATGTCAACAATCCTTTCTCCAAAGGACCATTCTATCTATGGATTCAATTTTGTGAAAATCCCCAAAATCGTGGTATTTTTTTGTCCTGGTTTCGTATGGACACACTCTAGTGCTAACAAGGGGAGGACTTGACTGATTGATAATTATAATGTTTCTGTGGATAGGACACACATTGTTTGAATTGATGTGTTAAATTTGTGTACTTTGTCCAATATTAATGGTAGAGTGTTATCCAGGGGAAGACAAACACAGTGAAGCCGTTGCAAAGCACAGAATTAGAGGCTTTTAACCCAGCAGATTGCTAAAATGAAGTTAAACTTGTTTTTTTTTATACATTTGTTTCCACATTCATATTATCTTTTGACTCTCCTTTCTCTCGTTCTCTCTGTCCTGTCCCCCTCTCTCTTCCTCTTGCTCCTCCTGTCTCCAGTCGTGGGGGAAATCCAGTGTTCGATGGAACTGCTGCTCTGTTCCAGCTGTGCTCTGACTCCTCATGGCTGAATTTCTGTCCAATTTGTCTCTAAATGTGACCGCTCTGCTCGCTAGCTGCACCGGGCGCTATGTGCCAGTGGGGAGAAACACTGCCATATATGGTGGTATGATGGTGGCCAGGGCCAAGTTTAGCAAAACAACCATGCACACCTCCTCTCTTGAGACAGCCTCTCCTCCCCTATTCCTCCTCCTCCATTCTCTCCGTTAGCCACGGAAGTCCCAGCTCCCGTGCAGAATGTAGTCCTAACATTGTGAGAACGTTAGCTAGTTTGCACTGCTGGTCATGCAAATGTAGTGCAAGTGTATGCTGTAATTGTAGGTCAAGGGGCTAAGCTTTACGACTGAAAGTAGTTAGTCTTGGATATTTTTTTTGCCTTGTTTTGGTGTAGCCCTTATAGGGGGCATGAGCAAGGCTTGTGGTATCTGAGGGAGAAGAAGAGAAGGAAAACATTGCGACTAAAAGCACTGAATCCTGTGGGGAGGGGGTGTGTGTGTGTGTTTGGTGCAGTCAGACTTTATTTTTAGGCATGAAGACATGTCAGGGGGATGGTAGGAGAAGGGACTTTGGGGAAGCGTTCCGCCTACTTGTGTACCATTCTATTCATCTACCTTCAGCATCACCACTTCATGACCACCTCCTGGGCAAAGACAGCCTCCCATCAAACGCTGTGCACGCACACGCTCACATACACACACATACACACTTTTCTAAAGTAGTGAGCCATCATCACACCATTTTGTTTATTATTACCTTTAGCCAAATCACCTATGGAAAAATATACTGAACAAAAACGTAAACGCAATATGTAAAGTGTTGGTCCCATGTTTCATAAGCTGAAATAAGAGATCCCATAAGTGTTCCATACGCACAAAAAGCTTATTTCTCTCGAATTGTGTGCACAAATTTGTTTACATCCCTGTTGGTGAGCATTTCTCCTTTGCCAAGATAATCCATCCACCTGACAGGTGTAGCATATCAAGAAGCTAATTAAACAGCATGATCATTACACAGGTGCACCTTGTGCTGGGGACAATAAAAGGCCACTTTTGTCACACAACACAATGTCACAGATGTCTCAAGTTTTGAGGGACCGTGCAATTGACCTGCCAACTGCAGGAATGTCCACCAGAGCTGTTGCCAGAGAATTGAATGTTCATTTCTCGACCAAAAGCCGCCTCAATGTCGTTTTGCCTCATTTGGCAGTAAGTCTAACCGGCCTCACAACCGCAGACCCGTGTAACCACACCTGCCCAGGACCTCCACAACCGGCTTCTTCACCTGCGGGATCGTCTATGACCAACCACCCAGACAGCTGATGAAACTGTGGGTTTGCACAACTGAAGAATTTCTGCACAAACTGTCAGAAACAGTCTCAGGGAAGCTCATCTGCATGCTCATCGTCCTCACCAGGGTCTTGATCTGAATGCAGTTTGTTGTTGTAACCAACTTCAGTGGGCAAATGCTCACCTTCGATGGCCACTGGCACACTGAAGAAGTGTGGTATTCACGGATGAATCCCGGTTTCAACTGTACCGGGCAGATGGCAGAGAGTGTGTATGGTGTCGTGGGCGAGCGGTTTGCTGATGTCAACGTTGTGAACAGAGTGCCCCATGATAGCGGTGGGGTTATGGTATGGGCAGGCATAAGCTACGGACAAAGAACACACTTGCATTTTATCAATGGCAATTTGAATGCAGAGAGATACCGTGACGAGATCCTGAGGCCCATTGTTGTGCCATTCATCCGCCGCCATCACATGATAATGTGCGTCCTCATGTCGCAAGGATCTGTACACAATTCCTGGAAGTTGAAAATGTCCCAGTTCTTCCATGGCATGCATACTCACCAGACATGTCACCCATTGAGCATGTTTAGAATGCTCTGGATCGACGTGTACGACAGCGTGTTCCAGTTCCCGCCAATATCCAGCAACTTCTTACAGCCATTTAAGAGGAGTGGGACAACATTCCACAGGCCACAATCAACAGCCTGATGAATTCTATGCGAAGGAGATGTGCTGCATGAGGCAAGTGGTGGTCACATCAGATACTGACTGGCTTTGTAATCCACACCCCTACCTTTTTGTGAGGTATCTGTGACCAACAGAAGCATATCTGTATTCCCAGTCATGTGAAATCCATAGATTAGGGCCTAATAAATGTATTTCAATTGGCTGATTTCCTTATATGAACTGTAACTCAGTAAAGTCTTTGACATTGTTGCATGTTGTTTCTATTTTTGTTCGGTGTACATAATATACTTGATGAGTAATAAGTCGACAACGTATCTGCTGTTTCATTTCTCTGACGTCAAACACATCTGTTCAAAAACAGAACATATCAGGCAAGCCATCTATCAGCAGTTAGACAAAATACAGACATGGTGCTTGTCTGTTTCCCTCCATGGGTCACGGTATGACATGGGGCCTTGCTATTTATGAGACTATGGCTCTGGCTATTTCAGAGTTATGGGCTCTGCCTTGCATACTCCTCACTCCGCCTAGGCTCCGGCTTCGCTTCTCCCAACAACTATATTTAAACATCTGGAATTTGATCAAACATTTGCTTTCTACTCAAGCCTTTTAAAGTCCAGAGGCTGTTGTTTTCTGTTCCACATGCCTGGAGATGGGATCAGAGAGAGGGAGGAGGGTTTGGGAGATGGAGATGGGGAGGGTCCCTGTCAGATCTGTTGCTATTGCTTTAACTAACGAGAATTGGTTCTCAATTAACATCCTCGACTAAGAAAAGGTTTCATATGAAATAGATCATAATAATAAACTGCATTACTCCATGTCCTAGGTGTGTTCATGTAGTTGAATCAAAATGTATCAGAAAATGAAACTTTTTTTTTTTTTCCCCTCCAATGTTTTATATTTGTGTTGCCAAACTACAACAGGAAAGGCCCAAGGAAATTAATAATAAAATGAACACTTGTGTCTGTGTGTGCGCGTGAGTCCAGTGGTTATTGGGGGCTGGGAGGACTGAAACCTTAGATGGGCATGAGAAGAAAAAAAAAGCCATGATCCAAACATTAAAAACCACACAGAGAATGGGTTAGAAAGAAAAATAGGACCCTAACGTAAACACCTAGCACTTACCTAAATCTTTGTATACGCAAGTAACATACTGAATTTCTTAATTTCCACATATCTTTACAACTCCTAGAGATAGTGACTTGAAAACTACAGAGACACAAATAGATAGACCTATTCCTGAGAGTCAATGATTTTATGAATAGGTATGAACTCTTCAGACAGTGATGCTAAGCCAGGGACACTCTGACCGACTCACTGCTGCTATCTTATCAGTCCTCCCTGATCTGTCTGAACTATATCTGAACTACAGTGAACAAACACTGCTGCTTGGAAGCACACTGCAAATCTGCCATGTATTGGTTGCATGGCAACGTCTTAGAAACATGATTCAGTGGGTGACGCAGTAAGAACAAAGTTGGTGACAGGCCACACAAGTCAATCTCTACTAAAATATAACAATCATTATCAATCCTATAATCTAACAAAATGTATGCACACCAGCTTGTAGAAGAATACAATACGCATGTCAAGCTTGAACACTGTGGTAGGAGGAGCTGAGAGAAAAAAATTATGAAAACTAAGATTCGCACACACTGTATATATATTTTCTGTTGTATTTTTGACTTTGTTTTTTTTACCCCATATGTAACTCTGTGTTGATGTTTTTAAATTGTAGGCTATTGCTTGCTGGTGTGCAGCTGCTACCAACAAACTATTGTGTTATTTTTATTATTTTATTTATTTCACCTTTATTTAACCAGGTAAGCCAGTTGAGAACAAGTTCTCATTTACTACTGCGACCTGGCCAAGATAAAGCAAAGCAGTGCGATTTAAAAACATCAACACAGAGTTACATATGGGGTAAAAAAAAACAAAGTCAAAAATACAACAGAAAATATATATACAGTGTGTGCGAATCTTAGTTTTCATCATTTTTTTCTCTCAGCTCCTCCTACCACAGTGTTCAAGCTTGACATGCGTATTGTATTCTTCTACAAGCTGGTGTGCATACATTTTGTTAGATTATAGGATTGATAATGATTGTTATATTTTAGTAGAGATTGACTTGTGTGGCCTGTCACCAACTTTGTTGGGCGGCAGGTAGCTTAGTGGGTAAGAGCGTTGTGCCAGTAACCGAAAGGTCGCTGGTTCTAATCCCCGAGCCGACTAGGTGAAAAATCTGTCGATGTGCCCTTAAGCAAGGCACTTAACCCTAATTGCTCCTGTAAGTCGCTCTGGATAAGAGCGTCTGCTAAATGACTAAAATGTAAAAATGTAAAATGTTTGTTCTTACTGCGTCACCCACTGAATCATGTTTCTAAGACGTTGCCATGCAACCAATACATGGCAGATTTGCAGTGTGCTTCCAAGCAGCAGTGTTTGTTCACTGTAGTTCAGATATAGTTCAGACAGATCAGGGAGGACTGATAAGATAGCAGCAGTGAGTCGGTCAGAGTGTCCCTGGCTTAGCATCACTGTCTGAAGAGTTCATACCTATTCATAAAATCATTGACTCTCAGGAATAGGTCTATCTATTTGTGTCTCTGTAGTTTTCAAGTCACCATCTCTAGGAGTTGTAAAGATATGTGGAAATTAAGAAATTCAGTATGTTACTTGCGTATACAAAGATTTAGGTAAGTGCTAGGTGTTTACGTTAGGGTCCTATTTTTCTTTCTAACCCATTCTCTGTGTGGTTTTTAATGTTTGGATCATGGCTTTTTTTTTCTTCTCATGCCCATCTAAGGTTTCAGTCCTCCCAGCCCCCAATAACCACTGGACTCACGCGCACACACAGACACACACACACTGGCCCACTGAACACACACGGTCTAGTCTGAAAGAAGGGTTCTGAATCTCCCCGGGTGTAGCCCAAAAACACGCATGGAATGGACATAGACTCAAAGTATTTCCTGTTGCTTTTGCAATAGGGGAGGGGCATGGAAATTATGTGGTAATAATGGAATCTTATGTTTACATTTTAGTCATTTAGCAGACGCTCTTATCCAGAGCGACTTACAGTTAGTGAGTGCATACATTTTCATACTGGCCCCCCGTGGGAATCGAACCCACAACCCTGGCGTTGCAAACGCCATGCTCTACCAACTGAGCTACACGGGACTACAACTATGTTGATGTCAATGAAGTAAATGCAGCTCTTCTTTGTACCTGTAGACTACTTCATAGGCATGCAGCTGCTTTGTGTAATTGCACCTTTTCTTTTTTCAATGAACCCTAAATGAAGTGATTGTGGTAATGACCAATCGCTATTTTACCGTGATGTTTCAAAATAAATGCCAGCTAATACAACTTCTATAGTCCACTATTTTAAAAGTGTAGCCTCACTTTTTTTCTTCTCACAGCCCATTGAGTAGGGATAGCCGGGCTACGTAGAGTTGTCTCTAAAGAGGAAATTACTTGCACACTGAGGGACTGGCTTCATGACACTGACATTATCTTCAGAGTGCTGGGTGGGGTGGACCATGTCCTGTATTGCTGTGCTCTAAGGAAGATGTCAGTGTGGTCGTGAGCGTGTGTGTGTGAGCGTGTCTGTGCATGTGCTATTTCTCCTTAAATAGGAGTTCTGTGTAAGGTACGTCCTTTATTGGGAAGTGGAGTAGAGATTAAACATATGACAGCAAGCTGTACAGTGTACACTGACTTCTGCAAAGTACGGAGAGGGGGGAAACAAACAAACAGACACACATAGGATCAGAGAGGTTATAGTAAGGTTTGTTGTAATGTTATTCTTGGAATGAACTACAAACCGCAACAGATTATCTGTTGGTGTCAGAGAATGACTGTTGACAAATCCACTGCCATACATTGTGTTTTAGGCCTGTTATGTCAATTTCACTTCACTCAATTGAAGTTCTGAAATTTTTTATTAGATCATATTTTATGCCCAATTCCTGAATTACATTTATTGTTTTATGTTGGTTTCTCTTTTCCGATGAACGAGTTTCCTTTCTCTTTTTCAGGATTCTATCAATGCCTTCGTACTAGATCTGGACTACCCTGCCCTACGGAAAAACAAAAACGTAGAAACCTTTTTAAACAGATGTAAGTATATGTTTGATAATAGTCAATGTGAATGTGTGTGTAATGGATGACTGACTCCTCTCTTCTCCATGCAGATGAGAAGGTGATGGGGCACATACGGGAGTTTCAGATGAAGTCTGAGGACTTTGACAGGGTGAAGGTGATCGGCAGAGGGGCGTTTGGCGAGGTTCAGCTGGTGAGATTTCATAGAGATGTTAAGGACCTGCGTATTCACTACACCACTTAGTTTTGACTCTCCCCCTATGTCTTTGTCTTTCCGCCTCTCTTTCTGTCACTTTAATTCCTTTGTTTTCCCCAGGTTCGACACAAAGCCTCTCAGAAGGTGTATGCCATGAAGTTGCTGAGCAAGTTTGAGATGATCAAACGATCTGACTCTGCCTTCTTCTGGGAGGAGAGGGATATTATGGCCTTCGCCAACAGTCCCTGGGTCGTACAAGTAAGACATGACTAGGGCTGTTACGGTGACCGTATTACCGCCACACCGGCGGTCACGAGTCATGAAAGCAGTCAAATTCCACGTGACCGTCTAGTCACAGTAATTGGCCTTCTCCAAGCTCTGATGCTGCTGATGGTCATTAGTAGCCTACCAAACTTGCTAACTGCCTGGGACTCAGCACTCGCATCAATGCAAATGTAATCGAAAATCTAATCAAACACTTCATGAGAGCCCATGTTGCGCAACATTTCTATAGGCTATGCAGTTGTGTGAGAAAACGGAGTGATGGCCTCTATTAAAAAGAGGAGGATCCCATCAGCTTTCTATAGGCTAGGCCTACTATATTTATTTCTCAACTTTCCTAATATTAAGCACATTGCTTCTCCTTACAACAGGAGTATGGCTTACCTGGCTGGCATGAAAATGAACCACAGGTAAAGCGTCCTCCATTCGCTATTTAAGTGCATCGATTACATGTATTTTTTCCCCCTGCCCCTGTTTCAAGACGGGTGCATGATAATGTTCCATTCTAAACCAAACCAAATTTCACACATATCAAGAATAGTCTGATGGGTGACTATTAGCCTATATATTATCACTTGTGAATGATGCCCAGCGTAAGGCAAGAAACAATGCATACCTTTTTTTCTCTCTGCTTTTTCAAATCATAGTCGCACCCCTCATGTAGCCTAGCCTATAAGCCTATATGTTTTGATGAGGTTTGTATCACAACTAAAGTGGCCAAATAACTTCTTAAAATTAAGTACATGAATCCGCTTTACAACGGGTGTAGAGCCTAACTGGCATACATATGCAGCGCGTGAGTTTGATGTTTGGGAAAGATAATTTTCACCATAAAAATGCACCTTTATAATAAAAGCATTACATGCCCAATCGCATTTGCGGTTACTTTTGATAATGGTGTTTTCCTGCTAATGGAACATTCGCACTTATAACCTACTGCCGTGTGCGCATTGCTGCGCTTATAATGTGAACAAATAGCCTAATACTTTATCAACATTTTAAGATAAACGTTCTGATATGTTGCGTCAGCCTTATTGCGTAAAAATGTTTTTTTATGCTAGTTGTTGTAGTAATTTGGGATCTATCGCATCCCACAACTACCCCAGACTATGTTTGGAATATTTATTTCTCGTACAGAATAGGTCGGCTTTTGTACTATGGGCGATAGTAGATTGACATAGGCTAATGCTTTTGCAGTTCGTTAGGCCTACTCATCTTTTTGGCTGACGAAAATACATGTGGACAGTTCTTCCAATATCTTCAATATGCGCCTCGGAATTGGATAAGGACGCACGCAGTTGCGTCCTCGATGTGTCTGTTTTCACTTGTAGCCTGTGAGAAAGACCTGATCACGTGACGGAGAGCCATGTGAGTGAGAGGTGCTTCGGAGCAAGCAGCATGCAGGGAGAAGGGAATTATAATTATTATATTCAGCCACTGGCCGCAAAAGGCATGGAATTTTTTAGGGAGCATTACGACCACACAAAGGAGATGCCGCTGGGAAATTCAAGGCATTGTCAAGTGCTTGACAAATTGTGAATGAGAGACTGAAGTGTGTAAGCCTGCACAAAAAACTAAGCAGAGCTCATGCCTTTCATGCTACTTTTTTCAAATCATCATTAGTCGCATCATGCAGCCTTAGAATGTATTAAAAATCAAAACATATAGCCCAACATTTGTATCACAACTAAAGTTACATAAATAACTCTAAATTAACCACTCAACACAGAATAGCCGCATGTGCGCACTCCCTCAAATCGTTTGGAAAAAATATCATTTTTATTTTATTCAATTGTATTCTTCATACTATAAAATAATGCCATTGAATTCTAAGCAAACCTTGTCTGCTAAATGAACTAGTGTAGCCCACAGCCATATGGCATAGCCAGATCAGTACCTAATATAATATACTACATTTTCTTCATATCATGTTTCTTTAGACCTGTCTAAAATAAATTATGGATTTATTGTGATGGTGTAGGCTATATTACATGGATGTATTATACTTTTTTAAATGTAGATGTTCCAAAGGTCTGCATCAGTGGCTTGTAGGCTATGTGTGGAAGCCAGAAGATGCAAATGTGTTTATGGTAATTAACGGTCAATTACCGTGAGACCGGCAGTTTATTTGCTTGACAATCACCAGCTGATGAAATGTTGTGACCGCCACAGCCCTAGATATGACACGCACTATATAATATGTCTTAAAACGATCTGCACAAACCATATCAAACCAGAATAGTGTGATGTAAGAGAACCCTGTAACTTGTATTGTCTTTGCTTTCCGGTCTGTGTCTAGTTGTGCTGTGCCTTCCAAGACGACCGCTACCTGTACATGGTGATGGAGTACATGCCTGGAGGGGACCTGGTGAACCTCACCAGTACCTACGATGTGCCTGAGAAATGGGCCCGGTTCTACACGGCCGAGGTGGTCATGGCGCTGGATGCCATCCACTCCCTGGGCTTCATCCACCGTGACGTCAAGCCTGACAACATGCTCCTGGACTGCCACGGACACCTCAAACTGGCCGACTTCGGAACCTGCATGAAGATGGACTCGGTAAGGACAATATTTTCATCTTGTTCCAGTTGTGCAGTGTGCTAAAGAGAGCATTACTCCCAATACTTCCAGCGGAATATCTCTAGTGTCTCGCTGTGCTTTAAGTTAACACTCTGATAAGCGCTTATTATATCTTAACTGTATATACAGTTGAAGTCGGAAGTTTACATACACTTAGGTTGGAGTCATTAAAACTAGTTTTTTCAACCACTCCACAAATTTCTTGTTAACAAACTGTAGTTTTGGCAAGTCGGTTAGGACATCTACTTTGTGCATGACACAAGTAATTTTTCCAATAATTGTTTACAGACAGATTATTTCACTTATAATTCACTGTATCACAATTCCAGTGGGTCAGAAGTTTACATACACTAAATTGACTGTGCCTTTAAACAGCTTGGAAAATTCCAGAAAATGATGTCATGGCTTTGACATAATTTGAGTCAATTGGAGGTGTACCTGTGGATGTATTTCAAGGCCTACCTTCAAACTCAGTGCCTCTTTGCTTGACATCATGGGAAAATCAAATGAAATCAGCCAAGACCTCAGGAAAAAAATTGTAGACCTTCACAAGTCTGGTTCATCCTTGGGAGCAATTTCCAATTGCCTGAAGGTACCACATTCATCTGTACAAACAATAGTACGCAAGTATAAACACCATGGGACCACGCAGCCGTCACACCGCTCAGGAAGGAGACGCGTTCTGTCTCCTAGAGATTAACGTACTTTGGTGCGAAAAGTGCAAATCAATCCCAGAACAACAGCAAAGGACCTTGTGAAGATGCTGGAGGAAACAGGTACAAAAGTATCTATATCCACAGTAAAACGAGTCCTATATCAACATAACCTGAAAGGCCGCTCAAAACCGCCATAAAAAAGCCAGACTATGGTTTGCAACTGCACATGGGGACAAAGATCATACTTGTTGGAGAAATGTCCTCTGTTCTGAAGAAACAAAAATAGAACTGTTTGGCTATAATGACCATCGTTATGTTTGGAGGAAAAAGGTGGACGCTTGCAAGCCGAAGAACACCATCCCAACCGTGAAGAACGGGGGTGGCAGCATCATGCTGTGGGGGTGCTTTACTGCAGGAGGGACTGATGCACTTCAATATATCCACATAATCTTCCTTCCTCATGATGCCATCTATTTTGTGAAGCAACATCTCAAGACATCAGTCAGGAAGTTAAAGCTTGGTCGCAAATTGGTCTTCCAAATGGACAATGACCCCAAGCATACTTCCAAAGTTGTGGCAAAATTGCTTAAGGACAACAAAGTCAAGGTATTGGAGTGGCCATCACAAAGCCCTGACCTCCATCCTATAGAATTTGTGGGCAGAACTGAAAAGGCATGTGCGAGCAAGGAGGCCAACAAACCTTACTCAGTTACACCAGCTCTGTCAGGAGGAATGGGCTTCACCCAACTTATTGAACTCAACTGTACTTGATGATTCATACCTGGTTTGCTTGAGATAGTGTATCTAACTGAAGGATTGACTTGTTGCAGACTGGCATGGTGCACTGTGACACAGCGGTTGGCACTCCAGACTACATCTCTCCTGAGGTTCTGAAGTCGCAGGGTGGAGATGGTTACTACGGACGGGAGTGTGACTGGTGGTCTGTAGGTGTCTTCATCTTCGAGATGCTAGTCGGTGAGTTGGTGTTGTTTAACTTCTTGGTGTTCATGTTCCCGCTCTTTGTTTGTCTCAGAAATAATGACTCATTCTTAGTTTCCACTAACTGAAGGAAAGTATTTTACTGGAACTAAGATATTTAAAGTCTGCCTATAAAAATATATTAGAGAACTTGTAAGCAAATTGCTTAACATTTAACATTTAAGTAATTTAGCAGATGCTCTTAACCAGAGCGACTTACAAATTGGTGCATTCAACTTCTGATAACTAGTGATAAAAAATGGTTATGGGGGAGGGGGAGGGGGGGTGGGTAGAATGATTACTTTATCCTATCCCAGGTATTCCTTAAAGAGGTGGGGTTTCAAATGTCTCCGGAAGGTGGTGAGTGACTCCTGGCGTCGTGAGGGAGCTTGTTCCACCATTGGGATGCCAGAGCAGCGAACAGTTTTGACTGCTTAGAACATGTTGTCATTATTTTGCACCTCATTTCTTTGCTATGTTCCCATTAGGTGACACACCGTTCTATGCCGACTCCCTTGTTGGAACCTACAGCAAGATAATGGACCACAAGAATTCCCTCAACTTTCCAGATGACGTAGAGATCTCCAAAGACGCCAAAAACCTAATCTGTGCCTTCTTGACAGACAGGTAACAATGATAAAAAATTAATCAAGTAACCAGATTTACAAAAACATCAAGTTAGTTTGCAAAGTAATTTTGGTAGTAGTCCTAATAAACCGACCGATATTCAGACTGAACTATCTCAGGTCTCATAACAGAAGTCCATGGCCCTTTATTTGGTGTTTAGGGATGTACGACTGGGCCGCAACGGAGTGGAGGAGATCAAACGACATCCCTTTTTCAAGAATGACCAATGGAACTTTGACAGCATTAGAAACAGTAGGTGTCTCTGTTGTACGGTCTGCTATTTGTTCATACACATTTTATCATCCTGGTACAATACACAACATATTACATATGGATACCTAGAAATTACATGAATAACACAAACAATATATATATATTTTCTCTCCCATCTCGCCTCTCTTGCAACTGTTCAGCGGCCGCTCCTGTGGTTCCAGAATTGAGCAGTGACATTGACACCAGTAACTTTGATGAGATAGAAGATGACAAGGGTGACGTGGAGACCTTCCCTACTCCTAAGGCCTTTGTGGGCAACCAGCTTCCCTTCGTCGGTTTCACATACTTCAAGGAGGACCAGTAAGACTTGAAAATGAATGTCTCCTTATCACACCCCCTCCTCATCATGGGCAATATTTTGACCTCAGCCATCCACTTCACATGAGTTACTAAGTTTTACCAAGCTTTGATTATGTTAAGGAGTATGAAAATGTGTATGCGCTGTTAGTTTCTCAAACACCAATGTGTTTCCTCCAGGTTACTAAGCGGTGTGAATAACTCAACAGTTGTGACTGTGAACTCAGCAGCCTTGAAAGGAGAGGTGGGTATTTCTAATTCTATTTAATTCTATTTTGTGCGTATTAATCTAATGCAAATATATAATAACCATGTCATAACTGGTTATAATAGAATAATTCCTGTAGTTGAGCTGAGGAGTTGTACACAATCTGTCAAGTTCTTTGCGATGCTGAAACACTTATGAGGCTTTCCTCCAGTAGCTAAACAACAAGCTAATCCTGGAAAGGCTCAGCTTATTGACTTCTATGCTGACTGAAATTGTTTTGCCGAACTAACTTAATTAATTTATCATCTGTTGCAGGATATTGTGATGGTAAGTATTCTCTTTCTTGACTCAAATTTCCACTGTTTTGATATCAATTGGCTTTGAACAAATTGTGGTCTAATGGTAAGTTATAGTGTCAGAGCAGAGTCCAGGTGAAGTGTATCGTAACAGTTGTGCTTCCTCATTCTCCTCTTCCTCCTCGCTCAGTCAGCCAAGCTGCAGAAGAAACTCCACCAGCTGGAAGAGCAGCTCAATAATGAGATGCAGACCAAAGATGAGCTGGAGCACAAGTGCAGGTAGGCATCATCATGCTTTGGCCTAACTAAAAACCATTAGCGTTACATGTATGATCGTGGGAGATGAGAAAGTTGACATGCACTCTCTTCCTGCAGAACTGCCACCAGTCGTCTAGAGAAAATCTCCAAAGAACTTGATGAAGAGGTGAGAACTTTTGGAGCTACAGTAGCAATATAGCACACAACTGAGAAAAATGGCAACCAAGAAATAATGAGTTGTTCCATTACAACACTTTCCTTTGTGGTGGTACGTTGACAGATGAGTAGTAGGAAGGCTCTGGAGTCGAGTCTGAGGCAGCTGGAGAGAGAGAAGGCTCTACTGCAGCACAAGACTGTGGAGAGCCATCGCAAGGCAGAGAGCGAGGCAGACAGGAAACGCAGCCTGGAGAACGAGGGTGAGGACCGCTGGCTGAACAAACACACATATATACATACACACACACACACTGTATACTTTCATATCTAACTTGTGATGTGGTCTGCAGTCAACAGCCTACGAGACCAGCTGGACGAAATGAAGAAAAGAAATCAGAACTCGCACATATCCAATGAGAAGAACATTCACTTACAAAGACAGGTGTGTGTTTCTGCTTTTGGATAAAATGGCTTTGTGTGTTTATGTGCTTGCTTGTTTGTATATGTTAATGTGCATATGTCCACGTATGTATACTGAGTGTTTATGTGCATGTGTTTATGTGTGTGATTGGAATGTCCATTACAAAGTGACTGACGTGTTCTCCATAATACTTCAGCTGGACGAGGCCAATGCTCTGTTGCGTGCGGAGCAAGAGGCAGCCACAAGGCTGAGGAAGGCCCAGACGGAGACCGGCAAGCAGCTGCAAGCTCTGGAGGCTGGGGGCAGAGAGCTGCAGGACAAGTGCTGCCTGCTGGAGCGCTCCAAGCTCACCCTGGAGAAGGAGTTCATCGGGCTGCAGGCAGCACTGGAGGCTGAGAGGAGAGAACACAGCCAGGGCTCTGAGACCATCGCAGACATGCAGGGTGAGTGGGGATTTTGTTTGTGTGGGAGAGACTGTGTGCGTGTATTCACACGTACGTCTCTCGCAGCATGATTTGGCCTTCGCTGACATTTTTCTCTCTGTAGGGCGAATCTCAGGGCTGGAGGATGAGGTTTGGCAGGTGAGACAGATCCTGTCCAAAGCAGAGACAGAGAAGAGACAACTACAGGAGAAACTCACCGATCTGGAGAAGGTAATCCACACTGATTCATATCACTACATCTATAATTTCCTTACTTTCTCTCGCGCACTTTCTTGAGCCTTTTCTAACCCACTATCTTTCCTATTCTGTCCTGTAGGAGAAGAACAACAAGGAGATAGACATGACGTACAAGCTGAAGGTGTTGCAACAGGGACTGGAGCAGGAGGAGGCATCACACAAAGCCACCAAGGCACGGCTTGCGGACAAGAGCAAGATTGAGTCGATCGAAGGCGCCAAGTCTGAGGCCATGAAGGGTAAGATCGTTCCTGAGTTCTCAGGTATGACAAAGGACAGGAATCAGTCTTCTGTAAATAAACTAGACTCTGGTTAGCAGGGTCAAATCCAATTAAATAAATCACTCCTCTCGCTCTCTCCCCCAGATATGGAGCAGAAGCTGCAGGAGGAGAGGGCGTCCAAGCTGCGTGTGGAGAACAGGATGTTGGAGCTGGAGAAACATAGCAGCATGTTGGACTGTGACTACAAGCAGTCCCTGCAGAAACTAGACGAGCTCCGCAGGCACAAGGAGAGGCTCACCGAGGAGGTGAAGAACCTGACCCTGAAGATTGAGCAGGAGACCCAGAAGCGCAGTCTTACCCAGAACGACCTGAAGGCCCAGAACCAGCAGCTAAATGCCCTGAAGACCTCTGAGAAGCAGCTGAAACAGGAGGCCAACCACCTGCTGGAAATCAAACGCAGCCTGGAGAAACAGAACCAGGAGCTACGCAAGTCAGTCAACATTCTGACTTTCTTTTCTCTCCCTTTTTAATGTTTTACTTTGGATTTGTTTTGCAATTAATAATGCAGACAGAAAATGGCATCACAATAAAACAAACTTTAATTTGTGTTTGTGTCCACAGAGAAAGGCAGGACTCGGATGGCCAAATGAAGGAACTTCAGGACCAGCTAGAGGCTGAGCAGTATTTTTCGGTAAGTCTGCTGCAACTATAACACTTAATGGTTTGTCTTTGAGAGCGGAATCCTAACTTGAGATAACTTGCACCCTTTGTATGCATTCTTGAAGTGTGAATTTGTGTTTTGAAGATGCTCATCTCTGTGTTGCCCAGACGCTGTATAAGACCCAGGTGCGGGAGTTGAAGGAGGAATGCGAAGAGAAGAGCAAGCTCTACAAGGACATGCAGCAATCACTTCAGGAGTTACAAGAGGAGAGGTGAGTACAAGGAAGTGGTGTGGCGTGGCCCTACACTGTTTACTGAGACTAGTCTACAACTCAAGTCCTGCTGAACTTATAAACATCTGACCAGATACCCAGAAGAGGATGGGCTTCTCTAGGGTCTGGTTTAAGCCTGCTTCCTCTTTACATAGTTCTTGTAATGAATATCGTTATTGATTTATTTACACGAACGACACAAAAAACAACACAACCAACACCCATGTTGAATGCTCCATGATGTGACATGTTTGACCTGTGACACCCCCAACCCCCCAGGGACTCCCTGGCGGCGCAGCTGGAGATCACACTGACCAAGGCAGACTCGGAGCAGCTGGCTCGCTCCATCGCTGAGGAGCAGTACTCAGACCTGGAGAAGGAGAAGATCATGAAGGAGCTGGAGCTCAAGGAGATGATGGCCCGACACAAGCAGGAGCTGGGCGAGAAGGACATCACCATCGGCTCGGTGAGTCAGCCCTGGTCCATGTTCCCCTGGTCAGTGTTTGCACAAGGTGCTTAAAGTAATTGAATTTGGCACTCTGAAATTCAAGTACTGGAATACCTTGAAAGTCAGACATTTTCTCAAGTTGGTACTTGAAAAGTACTTGAATTAAAATGAGAGGAGAACAGAAAATGATCAAATATGTTAATATGAAAAATATTACAAAAATGTATTGGCAGACTACAGAGTTTTATTTCCTCACGTGTTTCGCGCTCTGGTTAGCAGGTGAGATCGCTCATTCCACCCACACTGCCACTCAGCCAGGCAGGTACAGAACTGACTGATTAGGCGCCGCCAAACGTCACATCCATAGATAAAATGCCAGGCAAATGTAGATTCAAGCCTGCCTGGCAGGATATTGATGTTTATGAATGGGTTTTGCCAGACCCAACCATGGATGTTTTATTTATGAAATAGCGTTTACTCACCATTTTTATTTGGTTAATTATCGTTTACCCACTTATTATTGCGTTCCCAGCGTTGATAAACGCTCAGAAGGCATCTTGATCAGAGTTCTAATTGCGTCTACCTCTGCGAACGAATGGAATCATGAATGATTCATGTATGCTCGTCATGTTCACCTGATCCCCCGGATTTGCCTTGTTAGCAGCGCATTCATTCACCACTGTCCAACGGGAAACTCCGCCCACGACCGACAGGTGAAACAAGCTACCTCAGCCCAGACCTACAGTGGCAAGTAGCAGAGATGACGCTGGGAGTTCTTTTAACGTCCCTCGACTCCTGCGTGTCAACAGACATCGCCCAAACAAACCCCCCCTGACTCTCGAGAGAGTGAGTGTACAACTGGTCGCTGATATGTCAGTCAGATGTCTAGCTAGCTAGATAACTCTAGAGCTCTGGCTATTACATTTACATTTTAGTCATTTAGCAGACGCTCTTATCCAGAGCGACTTACAGTTAGTGAGTGAATACATTTTCATACTGGCCCCCCGTGGGAAACGAACCCACAACCCTGGTGTTGCAAGCGCCATGCTCTACCAACTGAGCTACAGGGGACTATAACTAGCTGGCTAGAAGGATGAAGGATGAAGTTAGAGGCTAATGTTGAACGGAGCCTGACTCAGCAGGAGCAGTTGACTGAAATTAAGCTAGCTATAATCAAAAGATGGGCTACTATAAGTTCTCATAACAAAATACCTTTCCTTTATAGAGAGTAGTGAGAGAGACAGTGGTGAGTCAGGCTGCAAAGGAGATACACAGAGAGAGGAAGCATTGAAGCAAGCAGGTAGAGAGGTTAGTAGTACAGTGGTTCCCAAACCTGGGGTCTGGGACCCATGTGGGGTCCCAAAAAATGTTAATAGGGTCCCCTGAGAGTCTTTAATCAAACACATTAATAACTTGTTTCTCTTCAAATGGGTATAGAATACAACATTTTTGAGTCATCTAAGGACCTTATACACTATCAGAATTCACTTTCATGTCATTATGTGTTGGGACAACCTGTGGGACTTAAAATGTAGTGAAATACAGTATAAAGACCATTTAAATATAAAGACAATTTAATATTATGTACACTGAACAAAAAAATAAACGCAACATGCAACAATTCCAAACATGTTACTGAGTTACAGTTCATATAAGGAAATCGGTCAACATCCTCAGTCCTGACTTACCACTCCTGTATGTAGTAAATAAGTAGTAAAACATGTATTATTGAGTAGAACTTGTCAGGTAGTGATGAGTAATAAGTTAGTTGGGTTTTTTCATGAGGTTGTGGTGATATACTATTGGCGACTAAAGACAATTGCATAATAGGAACTATTACAAATTGATGGTCCTTGAAAATAAATATTAGTGCTTGAAAAAGTACTTGAACGTCCTTGAATTTGACTTGCCACTGTCTGTACGAACCCTGCCTGGTGTCCTGTTCCTGGAAGGCCGCAGTGGGCTGCATTGGGATTGGGCTTTTGTCCCTGCTTAGTGCTTTAGAAAACACAGAATTCAACTGATTGAATAATCATCAAGAACTTGATAAGCTTAGTCAGGTTTGCTTGTGTGCTAGTACTGGGCTGGGACTATAGCCAGGACCAGGAGTAAACAACAACGGAATTGAGCGTTGTAACCAATAGATCTGTGAGTCTGACTGAGGTGACACCTGTTGGGCCGTGAGAATGCTTTCTGTAGCTAAATACTATTGGATTGGTCTCACTTTTTGTCTGCTCTTTCCTGCCCAGCTGGAGGAGGCCAACCGAACCCTCACCAGCGATGTGGCTAACCTAGCCAATGAGAAGGAGGAGCTCAACAACAAACTCAAGGAGACGCTTGAAGGTGATTTTCTGCTTCCAGCCTGTGGGTGTCTGTGTGGTTGCTATATTTCCGTTCAACATCAGATAATGTTCTATTCTTCTATTTGCAATGTGTTCAGAGCTGCAGACGTCCAAGGATGACGAGCAGCAGATGAGCCAAATGAAGCTCGCGTTTGAGAAGCAGCTCCAGTCAGAGAGAACACTAAAGACCCAGGTAGGTGTATTTTAATGTCATTTCTTCAAAGCTTTACAATGTTGCGTAGCAAGGAAATCGTGTTGAAGACACTTGTCTTTATTGTTTTAATGTTCATCATGACTATTGATTTATCTTGTGTGTGCATCAGGCTGTGAACAAGCTGGCGGAGATCATGAACAGGAAGGAGGTACGTGCGGCAGGCAGTCGGCGCGGCAACGACACTGACGTGCGCAGGAAGGAGAAGGAGAACAGGAAGCTGCAGCTGGAGCTGAAATCGGAGAAGGAGAAACTCAACTCCACCATCATCAAGTACCAGAGAGAGATCAACGACATGCAGGCGGTCAGTCCAAGTGCAACACAACCACAACCTTATACTAACCATCACACAACCACCTGTATAGCACCATCATTAATTACCAGAGGGAGATCAATGACATGCAGGTGGTCAGTCACACCAAGAGAGATCAACGAAGTTAACAGGGGCCTCAAAATATACAATATACAGACATTTCAAATGTATGTTTCCTTTGCCCCTGTTTGTGTCAAATAGCAAATAGCAGATGAGAGTCAGGTACGCATCGAGCTGCAGATGGCCCTGGACAGTAAGGATAGTGACATAGAGCAGCTACGTAACCTCCTGAGCTCCGCCAACGTTTCCTCCCTGGAATCAGCCAGCATCAGCAGTGGGCCAGACTTTGATGCGGACGATGCCTACACAGGTAAGGAGGACCCATTTTATACTGTATGTGCGTTCAAAACCCAATGTACAAGCAGTCCTGTTCACATGTATGTTTAAATTGACTTTTGGTTACTTTCTTAACTGGATGCTGATTGGCTGAAAGCTGTGGTATCAGACAATGTACCACGGGAATGACACACAACTACTTGTTTACTGTTATAATTACGTTGGTAACCTGTTTTATAATAGGAATAAGGCACCTCGGATTTGTGGTATATGGCCAATATACCACGGCTAAGGCTGTATCCAGGCAGTCCGCGTTGCGTGGTGCCTAAGAACAGTTGCCTGGCTACCCAGACTCCTTGCTCCGGCCAAACGCTACGCCACGGACGTTTCTTCTCCACAATGAGTCTGGATCTGAGTACCTCCCCAACGATTTCTAGAACGCAAACACATTCTAACCGTTCTGATTGTTCCCAAAAACCAATGGGTTGGGCCAATGCCAGAACACACGTGGGTATGCAGCGTTTAGAAGATTTGCCATTGGCTATGATTCTCTGATTGGTAAGAGATGATCCAATCACTGATTACTTTTTGTACTACACCCCTCATTTTGACATCACCACAAACAACTTAAATGATGACAGTCTGACTGAAGTATGTAGCAAACAGGCTGCGTTTAAATGATATTTTTTCCACTAATTGGTCTTTTGACCAATCACATCAGATATTCTTCAGAGCTGATCTGATTGGTCAAAAGACCAATTAATGAAAACAATTATTGGGCTGCCTTAGAGCACCGGAAGAATTCAGTTTAAGAACAGTCCATAGCTGTGGTATATTGGCCATATACCACACCCCCTCAGGCTTTATTGCTAAATAAAGAACTAAGACCACTTGAGCTTTTGTCTTTACAGTTTATATACTCTATGATCTTTACACTTACCTTTTACTGTAATGTTGATATACCTCTTACTTTGTCTTCCTCTATCCTTTCCAATTTGCTTTCCTCTCGTTTATCCTTTCTTTCCTTTTTTTCCATCTCTGGACAGTTTTAGTACTTGGAGTCTGGTTTGGCCTTCCTATCTGCTGTCTTCAGAGTCCTTCTGTAACCACCCTTTTTTAAATACAAGAAAGATTTCACCTTTATTCTATTTTACGTGGCCAAAAACAAATGGGGGGGAAATGAGGTGACTTACTCTCTTGTCCTGGAGTGCCATCTATCTTTCCTATTGTCTTTGGCATGTGATTGTTTTTGACTTGTCCAGTTGCCAGTATGTGTACAGGCTCACTATAATAGGCTACTTATAATAGGCTACTAATGACTCAGATGATTTGTGTGATTGATACATTGATTTATTTGATTGGTTGATTGATTTATCTTTTGTCCATCATGAAGGAATACTTCTCTGCAGCTGAAACATAAACCATTAAACCTGCATGTTTTGCAGTTGAGTCCATCCATAATGTGTGCGGAGTTGCTGTGGACATTTTATGTATCTGCTGTTTACATAATTTTTGTGGACTGAAATGGAAAACGCTATGTTTCCTGGGAATATGTACAAACTGTGAAGCATGTAGATCTATCACAACATTGCCCTTCTGTTTTAATGTTTCCCCCTCTTTCTCTCACAGAAATGAGATTAGAGGGATGGCTCTCACTGCCTGTGAGGAACAACACCAAGAAGTTTGGATGGGAGAGAAAGGTGAAAAGATTTTCAACCTGGCTTGACTGATCAAACATTAGTTTGATATTATTGATGTTCTACAGTTAAAAATGTTTTCTTGTCTCTCTAGTATGTGGTTGTGAGCAGCAAGAAGATTCTGTTCTATAACAGCGAACAGGACAAAGAGCTATCCAACCCCTACATGGTGCTGGATATCGAGTGAGTAACGACTATCTATCTGCTCCTCTTATTTAAATTTAAATCATGCTAATGCAGATAACTGTATTTAATATATTTTTTAAACTTTTAAACGTTTTGTTCTCTTCCCTTTTCAGTAAACTCTTCCACGTGCGGCCTGTCACTCAAACGGATGTTTACCGTGCTGATGCCAAAGAGATCCCCAGGATATTCCAGGTCCCTTGCTTCTTATGGCTCTTTGTTCATGCATTTATTTAACGATTCATGTGATGGGACTAGTTCATACTGTTGATGGTAATGATTGACATCGACCATGATGATCTCTTCCTTCTCTCCTCAGATTCTGTATGCCAACGAGGGAGAGTGTAAGAAGGAGCCTGAGTTCCCAGTGGAGCTGGCCAGCGGAGAGAAGTCCAGCTACATCTGCCACAAGGGCCACGAGTTCATCCCCACGCTCTACCACTTCCCCACCAACTGTGAGGCGTGCACCAAGCCCCTGTGGAACATGTTTAAGCCTCCTCCCGCCCTGGAGTGCAGGCGCTGCCACATCAAGTGCCACAAGGACCACATGGACAAAAAGGAGGAGATCATCGCGCCCTGCAAAGGTAGGGGTGGGGCGTGAGGATGGTGTCGTTGCTTATAGCAGAGCAGGGTTACATACAGTGCTTTCAGAAAGTATTCATACCCCTTGACTTATTCCACATTTTGTTGTGAACATTAATTCAGAATGGATTAAATAGATTTCTCACCCATCTACACACAATACCCCATAATGACAGTGAAAACATGTTTTTATGATTCTTTGCTAATTTATTGAAAATTAAATGCAGAAATATCTCATTTACATAAGTATTCACACCCCTGAGTCAATACTTTGTAGAAGCACCTTTGGCGGCGATTACCACTTTGAGTTGTCTTGGGTATGTCTGTATCAGCTTTGCACATCGGGAGTTGGGGATTTTCTCCCATTCTTCCTTGCAAGCTCTGTTAAGTTAGCTGAGGAGTGGCCGTGAACCGCAATCTTCAAGTTTTTCCACATTTTCAATGGGCTTTGGCTGGGTCACTCAAGGACTTTCACATTCTTGTTCTGAAGCCATTCCAGTGTTGCTTTGGCTGTATGCTTGGGGTCATTGTCCTGTTGGAACGTAAATCTTCATTTCAGTCTAAGGTCGTTTGCACTCATCAAGGATTTGCCTGAATTTGGCTCCATTCATTGTTCCCCATTTAATCCTTACCAGTCTCCCAGTCCCTGCCGCTGAAAAGCATCCCCATAGCATGATGCTGCCACCACCATGCTTCAAGGTAGGGATGGTGTTAGATGGGTGATGAGCTGTGCCTGGTTTTCTCCAGACATAGCTCTTTGCATTCAGGCCAAAGAGTTACATTTTTGTCTCTTCAGACCACAGAATCTCTTATGATCTCAGTCTTTCACATGCCTTTTTCTCTGGAGTGGCTTCCGTCTGGCCACTGTCCCATAAAGCCCAGATTGGTGAAGTGCAGTAGAGACTGTTGTCCTTCTGGCAGGTTCTCCCCTCTCAGCCAAGGAACTCTGTAGTTCTGTCAGAGTGGTCATTAGGTTCTTGGTCACCTCCCTGACCAAGGTCCTTCTTGCCCGGTTGCTCAGTTTGGTCGGACGGCCAGCTCTAGGCAGAGTCTGGGTAGTTCCATTTTTCAATGATGGAGACCACTGTGCTCTTGGAAACTTTCAACACTCTAGAAATTGTTTTATACCCTTCCCCAGATATAGGCTTTATCACAATTCTATCTCGGAAATCTACAGACAGTTCCTTGAACTTCATGATATAGTTTCTGCTCTGACATGCACTGTCAACTGTAGGACCTTATATAGACAGGTGTTTCTTTCCAAACAATTTAATTGGCAACAGGTGGACCCCAATCAAGTTGTAGTGACATCTCATGGATGATCAAAGGAAATTGGATGCACCTGAGCTCAATTTGGAGCGTCATAGCAAAGGGTTGTGAATACTTATGTAAATGAGATATTTCTGTATTTTATTTTCAATACATTTGTCATTATAGGGTAATGTGTGTAGATGGGTGAGGAAAAAAAGTATTTAATTCAGGCTGTAACACAACAAAATGTGGAATAAGTCAAGGGGTATGAACTTTCTGAAGGCACTGTGTAATCATATAAAAATACATTGTCAGGGACATATCAAGGGATGGTTAGGGGGTTGAGGTGTGCAGCGCTGTTTCGTAAGTTTGTTTGCACAGTTCTTTGTCTTAAAAACACAATATAAACCCTTCCTTTTGTCCCCCTGCAGTGAACTATGACGTATCCATGGCCAAGAACCTGCTGCTGCTGGCTGTGTCGCAGGAGGAGCAGCAGGAGTGGGTGGGACGACTGATCAAGAAGATCCCAAAGAAGCCGCCTGCCCCTGAGCACTTTGCCCGCTCCTCACCCCGTGCTACCATGAAGGTCCAGCCCAGCCAGTCCATGAGGCGGCCCAGCAGACAGCTGCCCCCCAGCAAGAGCAGGTAAAACCAAAGGCCAGACGTAGACCGTAAAGCAAGGGCTCTGGTGGATGGAAAAAGGGGTAACCTTACACCTATCAAATACTTACATGTGAAAAGGATGTGACCAGTGCTCTGTGGTTTGGGGCCATGCTCAACACCACTTTCCTCTTTCAGATTGCTCGGCTTTGACTTACAGGACTGGCATTGGGAGTTAGATGATATCGATGATGATGCTTTTGATTTCTGATGAGCAGATAGGGTAAAAGCCTTGGTAAATCCTCAGTAAGGCATGGTGTGCAGTGAGTTTGGTTGTATTGGAATAGAACTGATATTCTCAGCTGAATATTGTTTATCTTAAATTTCTCTAATCTATTTCCTGGCATTCTTGGACCATGCCCAGGAAATGGTTTGTGTACCTGAATTTAAGAAATTAAATGTGCATGTGTTCGTCTTCATAGTTGAATATGTCAGGAAATATTCCATACACTTTTAGGTTTCCAGGAACCCTACTGGATCTGATTCCTATGATCGGACCCTTAACCCTTTCCTTTCTGGATATCCCATTTCTTATATCAGACGCCTCCTGAACCCTGTGTGACCTTTTCCCTCTGACCTCAGTCCCCCTAGATCCGACACCCCCAGGATGCAACGAGAAGACTCCAAAAGTGGCCATTGACACATCATGACTTACCTCTTCTCTGTGTTTGTGTGTGTGTTTGTCTAGTCATTTTAATGTAGAAGATAAAGTGTTATAATATGATGGTTTGTATGTTTATTTCCGATGACTTGACGATTTGCAATAAAACATACAATCAAAAGATCCATTCTGCAAGGTTGACTATAGGTGTTTGTATGTGTGACAGCTGCATGCTATGTGGGGTGATGCATGCTGTGGTGCAGGCAATGTCGCTGAGCTGTGGGTTGGTTTTGGAGAAACTAATACTTTTCCCCTCTTTTCTTTTTCCAGTTAACCTTACTTGGGAATGTGGTGCTGGTTCGAGGTGGTGGGTGTTTCCTCCTAACACGCAATCAAAAGACTGATAACAAACAGTGTTCCACTTGGCATTTCCTCCATGCACAAATTTGATTCCACTTCACTCTTCCAGAAGACTTCTATCTATCCCATTTCCGCCTTGAGAGTTCTATAGTATTTTTTGTCAGTCACTTCAACTGCTAGTCTCCCGAGAACGATGGGCCAACACACCTACTTGTCGTCTGTGTGCATATGAAGAGCAACTTCTCTCCAGGTTCCTTAAGGAGGGGACGGTTGGATGTCGAGGCCATGGGAAGGGGTTTGGCTTTGGGTATCCCGATTTTCACTCAACACAGAACAGCAGCCTCAATAACGCCAAATGGCATGTGAGAGCAGAGGGCTGAAGCACTTACCTTGACAACACTTAAGAAATCCACATTGGAAAAAGCAGAGATCAAGAGATGAGGTTTGAGGTGATCTGCCAACCTGAATGCTCGTGGCAAAGACATCTTTCAATAATACAGTTCACAAGTATCTAGTGCAGAACACTACGCCCACAAGGAGAACTATACTGTAAACTGGTAGGTGGATAGAGCTCAAGTTCAGATGCTAACACTGACCTTATAGCACTTCACCCTGGCATTGCCTTAATGTACTTAGACCACGCAGCATGACAATTATAAGAGGGAAATGCTGAATGCAAGGGGTGCAGCATTAATATCATAGCATGACTCCTTCATTGTTTGGATGTACATCTGAGCAAACCAGAGATGATGCACGAGTATTGTATGACTTAGAAAACATGCTATTTTCTATTCAAAAGCTACTTGATGAGGGCCCCTCCACCATCTTCAAAATCATCTGTGTGATGTTGCATTTTGCCCCTAAGGCCTCAAAGTGCTATTGCCAATATGCCTTTCCTTTGGTAAGTCCACCTACAGTAAGATTATTTTATTTTTTCTCCATGGAAGAGGGGAACATCAAAAGTTTACTTGTCTTTGTTTAAATAAAGATGGAAAAAAAAGTCTCAACAAATGTATTGAACAGTAACATGTAATGGAAGCTTGTTGAATGTTTTTCTGATATTTTTGTAAAGAATTCCTCTTTTGGCACGTGGTGTGTATCTGGCTCATATTTCAGGTGGAGAGATGGTGTGCTTTGAGTGCTCTGCTTTATCCAAGAAGCTTCTGAAAAGCACATTTTATACATATATAAATATTAATATACACAATATATATTTTACATGACATACAGTGCACATTGTATTATTTATACTGCCTTGTCCACTTTGTATTTAAAGGCGCTTCATCCAGAATGCATGTTTGATATTGCTACAATAAAGAAATGTATGTGCCTTCTGGTTTAGGTCATTGAGGTGTATGCTGTCTTTTCTATACCAAAGTAATTTGTCAAAAATAAGTTGATTTTGCACCACTGTCCTGTGTGATATCAGCATATACCAGTCAAATTGTTAATTTAGCATATTTTTTATAGCTATCTCACTTTCCAATATTACCTAATAACAGGAGGCCACTATTTCAAAGGGGGTATGGGGTTTATTGATTCAAATCTTTAGAAAATGTATTGAAAGTTAGCTGTGTTTAATGTTTTATCCTGAGAAACACATCTGCATCTCAACAGAAAGGATTAATTAACACACCCAATATGTTTGGTCAACACTCATTTTTAAATCGTTTGCACTAACTTGACCTGATGTCAAACTGAGAATACAGCCAAATAAATGTCTGGCTTAAAACCAGCATTAAATGTAAAAAGAAAAAGGTACCAAACTGTTTTTAGAAAATAAAATCCTCCTTTCAATATGAAAATGGTTGGTTTGCCAACTGTCCAGTTCTCAGCCTCATGTCTGGGTGAAATTAAACATTGAAAGAAGAGTGTGCAGGCAAATTGTCCAGTTTTTGACATTGGTGGTAGTAACAACTATTTGTCAGGTATGTTTGTGACAGGAGACTTAATCCTGCTTCTTCTGTACTTCCCCAGCCCTTTTCCTGTAGTAGAAGACTGTAGCTAGCACCCATGAATTCAGCAGTGTCATGACAATAAATCGCACCAGAACTGTGGACAACAGAAGACAAAACAGAGATGTTAGAGAAACATGCTGCTGCGCACTAATGTAATGATGAGTAATAACAGACATTTTCCAGCCAACACCTGATAACTGCAGTGGCAGGACTGACTTACCCTGCATGTCTCCACTTGTCACAGCGGTGGTGTAAATCCTTGCTGAAACAGACAGTTAACAAATCACATTATTACATTCCATGACTATCTTCATCGCTGTGGTTGCCATATCACCTAGGCAGGCACTTGGTCATAGCTCCAATTTGCCCTCTAGGCTAAGTGAAATTTGTTGCTGTATCACTCATACTTATATCCTAACAGGTCTGTAGGGGTGATGGCCTATATGGGGCTGGGCAAGTGTGTGTGTGTGTGCAGTTTAGAATGGTTCACTCACCAAAACATGTGTAGGTTGCCATACCCCAGGAGAGGGCGCTAACCTGGCCTGAGTCCTTGGACTGCCACAGGCATTGGAGCTGGGCAAACTTACTGCCAGCACTGATGAATGTACACAGGCTCTGAGAGAGATGGAAAGGTTAAGAAAGGTAAACAATTGATTTAGATAACTTGCTCAAAAGACCTTTCAATGTTATTTCATCATTGACTGGTGCTATGCCTATATTTGGCTGTGGAAACAATTTCACCAATGTGACTAATAAGAGTCCTTTGCAAGCTGTTCTTCATTATTCAATAAGCTTTCTGGCATTGTGGACATTGACTGTCTGAATAACCTACTGCTCTTTTTCACATCTCTCCTCAGTCTTCTACTTACCATGGCCAAATCAATTATCCACTTCTGCACAGTGAGTAGTTGCCAGCCTCCCACAAACCTGATCAAGCCATGTCAAGGGTCTGCTACCAATTTCCAAAATGTTAGCATTACATAAATCAGGAGTGTGTGTGTGTGAAATCAGGAGTAGTGTGTGTGTTTGTTTGTTGCATGAACAGGGAAGGATACACGACTGCATAAATCAGACTTTGCTTCAGGCTGCCATTGTAATGTAGAATCAAGAGCAGGAGGATGACATCTGGGACAAATAATGGCACACAACAGGATTAAAAGAACATGCTGTAACTCACTGTGTAACAAACTTATACAGAGATCAGGTATGCAAGGCTAGTCCATTTTGCCACCCATTGTAGGACTGGGGAACAAATACCCGGAGTTACAACCACAATAGGTTATCTTAATTTTTTACCATTTGTGGTTAGCAACGACCCTGAGGGGATGCAAGATAAATCAGCAGCTAACAATGTGGTTGGATTCTTGTCTGGAGAGTATTGTTAACAGGGAAACAGGACTATTTCAAGGGTAGAAAGATGGCCCACCTTGAGCAATGAGGATGGGGTACTCCAAGTAGGTTGGGGGTGGGTAGTCATTAGACATCTGGTAGGTGACAAACACAATGAACCTAAAACACAGAAATGTGATATTAAGTTTATGGAAGATAAAATAATGTTGTGTAGGAACAACAGGGAACACAAAGTGAACAAGCAAGTCGTGGATCAGCATGGGAGCAAACTGCTGACCCGACCATGCGCTGTATTTAAGGGCATTTTCATACGATAATGCTTCAGGATCCAAATTGGAGAATGGTCCAGAACAATAACAAAGTTAGGTGTGTATCGTGATATATGGTGCAACGTGCTTCAAGCCAACAGGATATGAGAGAAGTGAGAGGATGATGTGTTGCTGTCTCCTGAGTGGCGCAGTGGTCTAAGGCACTGCATCGCAGTGCTAACTGTGCCACTAGAGATCCTGATTCGAATCCAGGCTCTGTCGCAGCCGGCCGCGACCGGGAGACTCATGGGCGGCGCACAATTGGCCCAGCGTCGTCCAGGGTAGGGGAGGGAATGGCCGGCAGGGATGTAGCTCAGTTGATAGAGCATGGCGTTTGCAACGCCAGGGTTGTGGGTTCGATTCCCACGGGGGGCCAGTATAAAAAATATGTATTCACTAACTGTAAGTCGCTCTGGATAAGAGCGTCTGCTAAATGACTAAAATGTAAAATGTAAATGTTGCTAAAAGGAGAAATTAAGGACTGCAACGTCAACAAACCATGATGAGTCATGTGAAGTAGCAGGCAGACAGTAAACTACCCATGCTGTAGGCCTACCACTCCTTCCTTGCCTGAGAGCCAGTGTAATTCTGGCTCAGTGTCAGGATCCAGTGAGCTGTGGAGGATGATAACTGATATTCTTCACATTTATATATTTACTGTCTCACAAATATAGAACTTCTCCATGTTCCATGTCCATTAGAACAAGCAAACGCACAGATTGTTTTTGTCACAAAATAGGCAGACTGCCATCTGGGTGGATGAGGTCAAATTTCCTGGGCCATTCTTAATCTGATGCTGAACCAAATCTGATAAATACTTGCCCTGCAACAAGGATATTTCAATTCAGAGCAACACTGCAACATGGTCTATACAGTCATCATGATTGACTGTATGGTTTGGCATCATTCTTCTGAATGTCTATTACTTTCATTTTACATGAGTCAACCACAGACAGCAGGAAGTGTATTGCATGTCATGGGTTCACTAGATACAATGTAACTAATTTATGCATGATGTTTACATTCGCAGGCGTTGCAATTATGTATCATCACATATAATTCGATTTCTACTTTACAATTAAAACACCATGCAATACATCAATCAACAACCAATTACACATTCATAGAACCTAAAAAGGCAGATATTAGGATGGAGTATAATATACCCATGCACTGCTTTGTAAAACATACCCTGTTAGCTCCAGCAGAAGACTGTTGAGGCTCACTCCCGTTGTCGATTTCGCGCGCATCAAAACAAATATTTGCGGAAACTTTAGCACCATGCACACAAACAGCGTGCTAAAGTTAGCTACATGTAGTAGCTTGTCTGATTCCATGATTTCACAATTAGATGGAGATCTATCGACCTTTCGCTCCTGGATCACTTGGCAGATCACTAACGACTACTAACTATCACAGGATCGAGGTGGTTTGCCATGGAGTTTTGATTTCACTTCCGCACACATCACCCCACCCCCATGGTTTCTGACCCCAAGTCCCATCCGTAGTAAAACAAATTGGAGTACAAATTGAAAGATATTATAATTACGTGTACCTATCATTTTCATTTGTAGAAAATTGTAGACGGTGAACCAATATTTTGGATTTTTTTAAATAAACAAATACAAATAGCAAAAAAATCTACATTTTTTATAATCAGAATAGCCTAATTGTTTTCTAGTGTGAGGCAGAGAGGCTTGAAATTCCATTCACTCAGCATCCTTCAAACAGACAATTATAATTTAATTACACTAATGTAGGGGATTTATTCAATACATTTTAATTAGTCATTTTATTGTGTTACAGTGGATTTAAAAGTCTGCACTCAGTGTTTTATTGTGTTTTCCTTAGCCATGATTCTGGCATTGGAAATATGATCCTCATAGGATATTGTAGGCTACATACAGTAGTTTTAGTGGTGCATGTAATCTCAATTCAATTTGATGTGGAACGTGATGGCCTTTAAGCCTTTTTATGGATGTCAGAGTAGGGAGTTGAACACAACCACACATCAACCAAACCTCTAGGCTGAATTAAAAAAGAGTGGGACATCATATAAACAGGGACAGCTTAATCCTGACCCATTTATTTATTGGTCTGACAAATCAAAACTATTGTTACTAAGCCTTTTCAGAGAAACCACATGTTCAAACCCACATCACGTAATTGGTGTGACATCATAGAGCAAGCTTCAAACAGGAAGCTCACAGTAAGGTAAGTGACATAGCTTTTTTCTGTTTTGAATAATGCACTGTGCCAACTTGGGATGTAAATGTACATACTATGTACTGGTGTATCAAAATACATAAGCAAGTTGCCAATATTATGTTTACATTTTGTAATTCAGTCAGTTTTTGTTGTTGTCCCACTTTAGCAACCATAGCTAGCTAAAGTAGGACAGCATGGAGTAGCTAAAGTGGGAAAGTTTTATAGGCTTTTCCAATGGAGGAAAGATATCCAGTTTACATAAGGGACCCCCTGTACTTAGGTTAGTCAGGGCTCTGGTTCTTGTAGTACTATATCCTGTACATGTTTTCTTGTAGTACTGTTATTAGTACTGTTATTTGAGTGAATTCAGAAGAAGTGGGACACTTTTAGCATTTCTGTCTTCTGTAACCTCTTCAAACAACTGCATGTTAGCTAACCCTTCACCTAACCCTAACCTTAACCCTTTAACCTAACTCCTAACCTTAACCCTAACCTTAACCAACCCTAACCCCTAGCCTACCTAACGTTAGCCACCTAGCTAACGTTAGTGTTAGCCACCTAACCACCTAGCTAATGTTAGCCACAACAAATTGAAATTCGTAACATATCATGTGAATTGTAATTCGTAACATATCATACAAAATGGATGATGGACATCCACAAATTAAAGGTGCAATATGCAGACATCACTCTGGCATTTCCTGGTTGCTAAAATTCCAGTAGTTCGCCTAATTTCAGTTTATGCGACAAAAAAACATGCATCATTGAACCATCTAAACTGCTGTGAAATATATTTTCAATAACCAAAAATATTGTATTTTCAGCTGTTTGAAGCTGTTGTACAAAACCCGAAAGTAAAAGACACAAAAACGATTTTTAAGAACGGGAAGCATAGAAATAGCGAACATAGAACAGATCTACCGCTTCTTAGACTTGCTTTCAATGCGAATGACATATCTATAACTCATATTTCTATGTGAATTTGGTCGGGTCGCCCAACATGTTACATTTTTATTTATTTATTTTACCCTTATTTTACCAGGTAAGTTGACTGAGAACACATGATCATTTACAGCAACAACCTTGGGAATAGTTACAGGAGAGAGGAGGGGGGATAAATGAGCCAATTGGAATCTGGGGATGATTAGTGGCCATGATGGTATGAGGGCCAGATTGGGAATATTGCAGCTTTAATACATACCATACGAAATGTAGCATATCATACTAAATGGAGTGTCCAGGATTTACATTTACTATGTTACATCTACCCCTGAGTCCAGGTTGCAGCCTTGGTGTCTGCAATGGCAGGAAGTCAATGTGGTTTTATGGTTTGTTCTAGGCTAAACATCAACATAAATGTCAACCCTCATCAGCAATACTGTTTTCAACACATATGATGCCTTCAGAAAGTATTCATACCTCTTGACTTAGTCCACATTTTGTTGTGTTACTTTGATCCATTTTGAATTCAGGCAGATTTTTCTCTATCACCCATCTACACACAATATCCTAAAATGAAAAAGTGAAAACATACTTTTAGAAATTTTAGCAAATTTATTTAAAAAATCAAATACAGAAATATCTCATTTGCATAAGTATTCACACCCTGTTGTCAATACATGTTAGAATCACCTTTGGCAGCGATTACAGCTGTCAGTCTTTCTGAGTGTCTCTAAAGCCTTAATGCTCAAATCTGTTATATTTTTCAAATCTGTTTTGGAATACTGACTGTCCAAACATCAAGTTACAAGTGACCAAGTCGGATTTGTGTGGATTCAGACAGCAGTCATTTGCTGACATGGCTACGCTAGTTGTCAAAGTAACGACAGGTGTGTGCACAGTGGTGTAGGCTGATTGGTGGTGGTGCTTGCGCATCCAATCACTCAGAAGTTATGTAGCAAGCTAAGGTGTCTTCAATGCCTGCCATGAACGTTTCCCAGTTGCTGTGAATGTTCAAAATCATAGTGTAAAAACACTTTTAAGGCCTCAAAGGATAAGATGATCCAACTTTCAAAATGAGTCCTTTTTAGCTAGCCACAGCAGTCAACTAGCTGTCTAGGTAGATGTTTAGCTTTCTAGCACATTCACTAATTTGTTTGTAAACAATTAACAAGCTAGATAGCTACCACGTCATATTCTTGTCAAACTGTCAAGAGAGTAGCTAGCAAGCAACAATATATGGCAAATAACAGTCTAAAAACCACTTGAGGGCAAATAAATCAGATTTGACCATTCAGGCACAAGTCACATGGCCAGGAATCAGATTTGTATCTGACTTCAAACCACCTATGTAAGAAGGTGTTTTGAAATGTGGCTTGAAATATTCGATTCCATGTGTATTTTGGCTGTTCAGACTGCAGGAAAAATAACAGATTCAAATCGAATATGCAAAAATATTTGATTTGAGTCATTTCAAACTGCCAATGTGAACAAGGCTTAAGATATTTGCACACCTGGATTGTATAATATTTGCCTGGATTGTACAACATTTTTAAATTTTTTTTTATTCTTCAAGCTCTGTCAAGTTCGTTTTTGATCATTGCTACATAGCCATTTTCAAGTCTTGCCATAGATTTTCAAGACAATTTAAGTCAAAACTGTAAATAGGCCATTCAGGAACATTCAATGTCGCCTTGGTAAGCAACTCCAGTGTATATTTGGCCTTGTGTTGTAGGTTATTGTCCTGCTGAAAAGTGTATTTGTCTCCAAGTGTCTGTTGGAAAGCAGACTGAACCAGGTTTTCCTCTAGGATTTTGCCTGTGCTTAGCTCTATTCCATTTATCCTTGCCAATGACAAGCATACCCATAACATGATGCAGCCACCACCCTGATTGAACATTTGAAGAGTGGTACTCAGTGATGTGTTGTGCTGGATTTGCCCCACACATAACACTTTGTATTCAGGATAAAGTTCATTTCTTTGCCACATTTTTTGCAGTTTTAATTTAGTGCCTTATTACAAACAGGATGCATGTTTTGGAATATTTTTATTCGGTACAGGCTTCCTTTTTTTCACTCTGTCATTTAGGTTAGTATTGTGGAGTAATTACAATGTTGCTGATCCATCCTCAGTTTTCTCCTATCACAGCCAATAAACTCTGTAACTGTTTTAAAGTCACCATTGGCCTCGTGGTCAAATCCCTGAGCAGTTTCCTTCCTCTCCGGCAACTGAGTTAGGAAGGACACCTGTATCTTTGTAGTGACTAGGTGTATTGATACACCATCCAAATTGTAATTAATAACTTCACCATGCTTAAAGGGTTAAAGGGATATTCAATGTCTGCTTTTTTTAAAACCCATCTACCAATAGGTGCCCTTCTTTGTGAGGCATTGGAAAACCTCCCTGGTCTTTGTGGTTGAGTCTGTGTTTGAAATTCACTGCTCGACTGAGGTACCTTACAGATAACTGTATGTGTGGGGTACAGAGATTAGGTAATCATTCAAAAATCATGCTAAGCAGAGTGAGTCCATGCAACTTATTATGGGACTTGTTAAGCACATTTTTACTCCTGAACCTATTTAGGCTTGCCATAAAAAAAGGACATGTGGCCTCCATTGTCACGTGTTGCTAACGAAACTCCTAGGGTGACTTCCAGAGAGTTGCGACTGGATCAATAAACCCGTCAACTTCGGGACACTCTCCTGACTTGAATTATGCAATTCATGTTCCACTTTTAAATAATAAAAAGAGCATAAAATTCAAATGAACAAATCCACCCTGTCGTTTTACAATATATAAACCTCAGTGAAAGTTAAACATTTATTTTGAGAGGTAGTTTATCTGTTACATGTGTCAAGTCTCGAAATCAGACATAAAAAAATACATGTGGCATTTAATTAGGCACGCCTCTCCATTCTTTTATATGAAATTGCGCAAACTCCAAACATATCGCAGTGCGTGTCAGGATAGCACTTTGCTCTGAAGCCTTGCTGGCTTGGTCAAAGTGGCTATCTGAAGGTCTAATTACCCCCTACAACACCTTGATAATTTTCACCCCCTCAGCTTTAGGACATTGGTGGAAATGGCGGAGGCACGCGTAGACACACAAATGGAGGGCCGAGGGGAAGGGGAAGGGGTGATTTGGGATTCAGCCAGAGGCACCACATTCTTTACTTATCTCAGGAGGACCCCTGGGATTGCAATATCTGGAAGCACTGTCTCATGTAGAATTGTTAATGTTCTTTCTCTGAAATGTCTAACAAAATATTGACTTGACTGTTTCATTTAGGACTGTGTGGACAAAATTGGGACAATGTTTCCCAAAATAACAGGGGCCAATATTATCATATAGAGGTCAGCAATTACACTTCTGATGGGTCTAATGATTGTATCTGAAAGTGAGAGAGTAAACCCTAGCTCTTGTTATTCTTTTCCCAGGGATGGACCATCCTCCATGTGCCATAAAAAATTACAGGAATTACTATATGGCCAATGGAAATGAATGTGTCCCTGTGAACGACCAACAATGGAGAAAGGTTGACTTCAGTTTTGCTGTTCAATAGCCATGGTGTGCTGAATTATTCATTGCTGAACAACCATAGATCTTTGTCCTCTAATCTGGTGCGCGTTCCTCCAACAGTGAGCAAGACATGCAAGCAGAGCTCACTGGAGCAAGGAGACATCTCTTCATCCCTTTGGTTTTCTAAATAACAAATCAAATCAAATCAAATTTTATTGGTCACATGCGCCGAATACAACAGGTGCAGACATTACAGTGAAATGCTTACTTACAGCCCTTAACCAACAGTGCATTTATTTTAAACAAAAAAAGTAAGAATAAAACAACAACAAAAAAAAGTGTTGAGAAAAAAAAGAGCAGAAGTAAAATAAAGTGACAGTAGGGAGGCTATATATACAGTGGGGTACCGTTGCAGAGTCAATGTGCGGGGGCACCGGCTAGTTGAGGTAGTTGAGGTAATATGTACATGTGGGTAGAGTTAAAGTGACTATGCATAAATACTTAACAGAGTAGCAGCAGCGTAAAAGGATGGGGTGGGGGGCAGTGCAAATAGTCCGGGTAGCCATGATTAGCTGTTCAGGAGTCTTATGGCTTGGGGGTAGAAGCTGTTGAGAAGTATTTTGGACCTAGACTTGGCACTCCGGTACCGCTTGCCGTGCGGTAGCAGAGAGAACAGTCTATGACTAGGGTGGCTGGAGTCTTTGACAATTTTGAGGGCCTTCCTCTGACACCGCCTGGTATAGAGGTCCTGGATGGCAGGAAGCTTTGCCCCAGTGATGTACTGGGCCGTACGCACTACCCTCTGTAGTGCCTTGCGGTCGGAGGCCAAGCAGTTGCCATACCAGGCGGTGATGCAACCAGTCAGGATGCTCTCGATGGTGCAGCTGTATCATTTTTTGAGGATCTGAGGACCCATGCCAAATCTTTTTAGTCTCCTGAGGGGGAATAGGCTTTGTCGTGCCCTCTTCACGACTGTCTTGGTGTGTTTGGACCATGATAGTTCGTTGGTGGTGTGGACACCAAGGAACTTGAAGCTCTCAACCTGTTCCACTACAGCCCCGTCGATGAGAATGGGGGCGTGCTCAGTCCTATTTTTTTTCCTGTAGTCCACAATCATCTCCTTTGTCTTGGTCACGTTGAGGGAGAGGTTGTTGTCCTGGCACCACACGGCCAGATCTCTGACCTCCTCCCTATAGGCTGTCTCATCGTTGTCGGTGATCAGGCCTACCACTGTTGTGTCGTCGGCAAACTTAATGATGGTGTTGGAGTCGTGCCTGGCCATGCAGTCATGGGTGAACAGAGAGTACAGGAGGGGACTGAGCACGCACCCTGAGGGGCCCCGTGTTGAGGATCAGTGTGGCAGATGTGTTGTTACCTACCCTTACCACCTGGGGCGGCCCGTCAGGAAGTCCAGGATCCAGTTGCAGAGGGAGGTGTTTAGTCCCAGGATCCTTAGCTTAGTGATGAGCTTAGAGGGCACTATGGTGTTGAATGCTGAGCTGTAGTCAATGAATAGCATTCTCACGTAGGTGTTCTTCTTGTCCAGGTGGGAAAGGGCAGTGTGGAGTGCGATAGAGATTGCATCATCTGTGGATCTGTTGGGGCGGTATGCAAATTGGAGTGGGTCTAGGGTTTCTGGGATAATGCTGTTGATGTGAGCCATGACCAGCCTTTCAAAGCACTTCATGGCTACAGACGTCAGTGCTACGGGTCGGTAGTCATTTAGGCAGGTTATCTTAGAGTCCTTGGGCACGGGGACTATGGTGGTCTGCTTGAAACATGTTGGTATTACAGACTCAGTCAGGGACATGTTGAAAATGTCAGTGAAGACACTTGCCAGTTGGTCAGCACATGCTCGGAGTACACGTCCTGGTAATCTGTCTGGCCCTGCGGCCTTGTGAATGTTGACCTGCTTAAAAGTCTTACTCACATCGGCTACGGAGAGCGTGATCACATAGTCTTCGGAACAGCTGGTGCTCTCATGCATGCTTCAGTGTTGCTTGCCTCGGGCGAGCATAGAAGTGGTTTAGCTCGTCTGGTAGGCTTGTGTCACTGGGCAGCTTCGCGGCTGTGCTTCCCCTTTGTAGTCTGTAATAGTTTTCAAGCCCTGCCACATCCGACGAGCGTCAGAGCCAGTGTAGTATGATTCAATCTTAGACCTGTATTGACTCTTTGCCTGTTTGATGGTTCGGCCGGAGGTCATAGCGGGATTTCTTATAAGCGTCCGGGTTAGAGTCCCGTTCTTGAAAAGCGGCAGCTCTACCCTTTTAGCTCAGTGCGGATGTTTCCTGTAATCCATGGCTTCTGGTTGGGGTATGTACGTACGGTCACTGTGGGGGACGACATCATCGATGCACTTATTGATGAAGCCAGTGACTGATGTGGTGTACTCCTCAATGCTGTCTGAAGAATCCCGGAACATGTTCCAGTCTGTGCTAGCAAAACAGTCCTGTAGCTTAGCATCTGCGTCATCTGACCACTTTTTATTAACCCGATCACTGGTGCTTCCTGCTTTAGTTTTTGCTTATAAGCAGGAATCAGGAGGATAGAGTTATGGTCAGATTTGCCAAATGGAGGGCGAGGGAGAGCTTTGTATGCGTCTCTGTGTGTGGAGTAAAGGTGGTCTAGAGTTTTTTTCCCTCTGGTTGCACATTTAACATGCTGGTAGAAATTAGTAGTAACACTAGTAACACCTGCACAAAGGTGCATTCGTAATACGATTGGTGTTAAGTGAGAAAGAATCCTAAAGATGGTCAAATGGGCATTAAGCCTCTGTCTTCATCTAAATCTGTTGAGCCACCTGATTTCCTCTAGGGCGGAGATTCAGGTCCTGCTGAACAATGTAAAGCAGTCAATGACCCACATGCAGGGGCAGCTGAACAACATCCAGGGGCAGTTTATTGAGTTGCAGACTGCTATCTCCAGACATTAAAATAAGTATGTTCTACTGTATCTGAAGATGGCTGCTCAAGATGGCTCATCATGGGGCGGCAGGTAGCTTAGTGGTTAAAAGGTCGCTGGTTCTAATCCCCGAGCCGACTAGGTAAAAAATCTGTTGATGTGCCCTTGAGCAAGGCACTTAACCCTAATTGCTCCTGTAAGTCGCTCTGGATAAGAGCGTCTGCTAAATGACAAAAAAAATAAAAAAGCCCATTGATAATTCAATTCATCATCTGTTGTGTAGCTCCAGGTACAGTGGGGAAAAAAAGTATTTAGTCAGCCACCAATTGTGCAAGTTCTCCCACTTAAAAAGATGAGAGAGGCCTGTAATTTTCATCATAGGTACACGTCAACTATGACAGACAAATTGAGGAAAAAAAATCCAGAAAATCACATTGTAGGATTTGTTATGAATTTATTTGCAAATGATGGTGGAAAATAAGTATTTGGTCACCTACAAACAAGCAAGATTTCTGGCTCTCACAGACCTGTAACGTCTTCTTTAAGAGGCTCCTCTGTCCTCCACTGCGTTACCTGTATTAATGGCACCTGTTTGAACTTGTTATCAGTATAAAAGACACCTGTCCACAACCTCAAACAGTCACACTCCAAACTCCACTATGGCCAAGACCAAAGAGCTGTCAAAGGACACCAGAAACAAAATTGTAGACCTGCACAAGGCTGGGAAGACTAAATCTGCAATAGGTAAGCAGCTTGGTTTGAAGAAATCAACTGTGGGAGCAATTATTAGGAAATGGAAGGCATACAAGACCACTGATAATCTCCCTCGATCTGGGGGCTCCACGCAAGATCTCACCCCGTGGGTCAAAATGATCACAAGAACGGTGAGCAAAAATCCCAGAGCCACACGGGGGACCTAGTGAATGACCTGCAGAGAGCTGGGACCAAAGTAACAAAGCCTACCATCAGTAACACCTACGCCGCCAGGGACTCCAAATCCTGCAGTGCAAGACGTGTCCCCCTGCTTAAGCCAGTACATGTCCAGGCCCGTCTGAAGTTTGCTAGAGTGCATTTGGATGATCCAGAAGAGGATTGGGAGAATGTCATATGGTCATATGAAACAAAATAGAAAATGTTGGTAAAAACCTCAACTTGTCGTGTTTGGAGGACAAAGAATGCTGAGTTGCATCCAAAGAACACCATACCTACTGTGAAGCATGGGGGGTGGAAACATCATGCTTTGGGGCTGTTTTTGCAAAGGGACCAGGACAACTGATCCGTGTAAAGGAAAGATGAATGGGCCATATATACATGAGATTTTGAGTGAAAACCTCCTTCCATCAGCAAGGGCATTGAAGATGAAACGTGGCTGGGTCTTTCAGCATGACAATGATCCCAAACACACTGCCCGGACAACGAAGGAGTGGCTTCGTAAGAAGCATTTCAAGGTCCTGGAGTGGCCTAGCCAGTCTCCAGATCTCAACCCTATAGAAAATCTTTGGAGGGAGTTGAAAGTCCGTGTTGCCCAGCGACAGCCCCAAAACATCACTGCTCTAGAGGAGATCTGCATGGAGGAATGGGCCAAAATACCAGCAACAGTGTGTGAAAACCTTGTGAAGACTTACAGAAAACGTTTAACCTGTGTCATTGCCAATAAAGGGTATATAACAAAGTATTGAGAAACTTTTGTTATTGACCAAATACTTATTTTCCACCATAATTTGCAAATAAATTCATTAAAAATCCTACAATGTGATTTTCTGGAAAAGTTTTTCTCATTTTGTCTGTCATAGTTGACGTGTACCTATGATGAAAATTACAGGCCTCTCTCATCTTTTTAAGTGGGAGAACTTGCACAATTGGTGGCTGACTAAATACTTTTTTTCCCCACTGTATGCCTCAATCCCAAATGAATGTGGAAAATAGCACCATCTAATTTCATTACTAATATTGCCTATACATTATTTTGAGGTTGAGGCATATAGCTGGTTGATCTACACAACATATGGCAAATGACAATGACTCACTATGATAACTTCTGTGGTCAACTTCTGAGGCGACTGGGCGAGCTCCCATGAGCCTGAAAGTATTCACTATGAAAATACTGCTTTTTATGTATCATTGAATGGGCTATGCTTCATTTAGTTCACACAATAATATCCATAGTACAATACACAATACTTATTTATGGAGAAATATAACAGAAATGTAACAAAAAACGCATACTTTTCTGAGCTACGTATAGTCTATACTACATCTCTTGGCAATTTGTAAACTATTCACTGGTCAAACACATTAGCAGTTATCAGTTAGAATTGATTTATTGAAGAAATTAATAAAAATGGTGTTCCTACTGTCAAGCAAGGATCCAAAGAATATGAGTAAAACCTCAATTCAAGGAACATAGCCATCTGATATGCACTCTTTTGGAAGGCAAGATTGATACATTCTTGGGTAATTCTTATGCCCTGCTGATGCTAGCAAGGCTGCATATCTGTACCCTGCTTGCACTTACTATAGCTTCTAGTTAGGAGCTTATCCATTCTCATCAGCTCCCTGCCCAGTGGTGGCAAAAAAGACTCCCAAACATCTGGTTGGTGGTGTTGGGGAGATGGTCAGAGAACACTGGCACATAGGTTGGGAAAGGGCTCTCTGCCCTGAGGTTACCCTTTGTGGACAAGTGGGCACAAAGTGCTAGGGTCACATCATTAAATAATGCAGCATTGATATCAATAAGAGATTGTGTTAAAAGAAAACAGTTGACTATTTAACAGATAACTAATTGGCAAATAATTTACCAGCTGATCATAAATTAGTTCTTGAGAAAACTCAAATTCTTCTGCCTGTGGATCAAAACACAATGATGATTGTAGGCTTATAGGCCTATGGTTGTCTAGGCCTACTCTTAAAATGCAGTTGTAGCATGGGCCTACCTCCCTAATTATACATTTAATTGGGTAGCAAATAGCTTTGTCTGCGACTTTGCATTTATACGTTTCATGCATGAAGAATAAATGTAAAAGATAGGCTGTATCATGAATAGAAATTAAATGCCCATTAAACAACAGTGAAGTGGTATGGTTACATAAGAGAGAAGGTTACTTAAGGCAAAAATGGAAGGAGTGTGTATAACACAAATGGGTAGCAACCCAAAGATTGTGTGTTGGAATCTCATCACGGACAACTTTAGCATTTTAGCTAATTAGCAACTTTGCAGATACTTACAACTTTTTAGCTACTTTACAACTACTTAGCATGCTAGCTAACCCTTCCCCTAACCTTAACCCTAACTTGAACCCTAACCCTAACCTTAACCCCTAGCCTAGCTAATGTTAGCCACCTAGCTAACGTTAGCGTTAGCCACCTAGTTAACATTAGCCACAACAAATTGGAATCTGTAAAATATCCAACATATTAGAAATGTATAACATATTGTACGAATTGCAATTCGTAACAAATCATACGGATTGTAATTTGGAACATACACTACATGACCAAAAGTATGTGAACACCTGCTCGTCGAACATCTCATTCCACAATTATGGGCATTAATATGGAGTTGGTCCCCTCTTTGATGCTATAACAGCCTCCACTCTTCTGTGAAGTCATTCCACTAGATGTTGGAACATACAGTGAGGGAAAAAAGTATTTGATCCCCTGCTGATTTTGTACGTTTGCCCACTGACAAAGAAATGATCAGTCTATAATTTCATTGGTAGGTTTATTTGAACAGTGAGAGACAGAATAACAACAACAAAATTCAGAAAAACGCATATAAAAAATGTTACAAATTTATTTGCATTTTAATGAGGGAAATAGGTATTTGAACCCCTCTCAATCAGAAAGATTTCTGGCTCCCAGGTGTCTTTTATACAGGTAACGAGCTGAGATTAGGAGCTCACTCTTAAAGGGAGTGCTCCTAATCTCAGCTTGTTTCCTGTATAAAAGACACCTGTCCACAGAAGCAATCAATCAATCAGATTCCAAACTCTCTACCATGGCCAAGACCAAAGAGCTCTCCAAGGATGTCAGGGACAAGATTGTAGACCTACACAAGGCTGGAATGGGCTACAAGACCATCGCCAAGCAGCTTGGTGAGAAGGTGACAACAGTTGGTGCGATTATTCGCAAATGGAAGAAACACAAAATAACTGTCAATCACCATCGGCCTGGGGCTCCATGCAAGATCTCACCTCGTGGAGTTGCAGTGATCATGAGAACGGTGAGGAATCAGCCCAGAACTACACGGGAGGATCTTGTCAATGATCTCAAGGCAGCTGGGGCCATCGTCACCAAGAAAACAATTGGTAACACACTACGCCGTGAAGGTCTGAAATCCTGCAGCGCCTGCAAGGTCCCCCTGCTCAAGAAAGCACATATACAGGGCCGTCTTAAGTTTGCCAATGAACATCTGAATGATTCAGAGGAGAACTGGGTGAAAGTGTGAGACCAAAATTGAGCTCTTTGGCATCAACTCAACTCGCCGTGTTTGGAGGAGGAGGAATGCTGCCTATGACCCCAAGAACACCATCCCCACCGTCAAACATGGAGGTGGAAACATTATGCTTTGGGGGTGTTTTTCTGTTAAGGGGACAGGACAACTTCACCGCATCAAAGGGACGATGGACGGGGCCATGCACTGTCAAATCTTGGGTGAGAACCTCCTACCCTCAGCCAGGGCATAGAAAATGGGTTGTGGATGGGTATTCCAGCATGACAATGACCCAAAACACACGGCCAAGGCAACAAAGGAGTGGCTCAAGAAGAAGCACATTAAGGTCCTGGAGTGGCCTAGCCAGTCTCCAGACCTTAATCCCATGGAAAATCTGTGGAGGGAGCTGAAGGTTCGAGTTGCCAAACGTCAGGCTCGAAACCTTAATGACTTGGAGAAGATCTGTAAAGAGGAGTGGGACAAAATCCCTCCTGAGATGTGTGCAAACCTGGTGGCCAACTACAAGAAACGTCTGACCACTGTGATTGCCAACAAGGGTTTTGCCACCAAGTACTAAGTCATGTTTTGCAGAGGGGTCAAATACTTATTTCCCTCATTAAAATGCAAATCAATTTATAACATTTTTGACATGCGTTTTTCTGGATTTTTATATTGTTATTCTGTCTCTCACTGTTCAAATAAACCTACCATTAAAATTATAGACTGATCATGTCTTTGTCAGTGGGCAAACGTACAACATCAGCAGGGGATCAAATACTTTTTTCCCTCACTGTACAGTCGTGGTCAAAAGTTTTGAGAATGACACAAATACTAATTTTCACAAAGTCTGCTGCCTCAGTTTTGATGATGGCAATTTGCATATACTCCAGAATGTCATGAAGAGTGATCAGATGAATTGCAATGAATTGCAAAGTCCCTCTTTGCCATGAAAATAAACGTAATCCCCCCCAAAACATGTCCACTGCATTCCAGCCCTGCCACAAAAGGACCAGCTGCCATCATGTCAGTGATTCTCTCGTTAACACAGGTGAGAGTGTGGACGAGGACAAGGCTGGAGATCCCTCTGTCATGCTGATTGAGTTAGAATAACAGACTGGAAGCTTTAAAAGGAGGGTGGTGCTTGAAATCATTGTTCTTCCTCTGTTAACCATGGTTACCTGCAAGGAAACACGTGCCACCATCATTGCTTTGCACAAAAAGGGCTTCACAGGCAAGGATATTGCTGCTAGTAAGATTGCACCTAAATCAACCATTTATCGGATCATCAAGAACTTCAAGGAGAGAGGTTTAATTGTTGTGAAGAAGTCATCAGGGCGCCCAAGAAAGTCCAGCAAGCGCCAGGACCGTCTCCTAAAGTTGATTCAGCTGCGGGATCGGGGCACCACCAGTGCAGAGCTTGCTCAGGAATGGCAGCAGGCAGGTGTGAGTGCATCTGCACGCACAGTGAGGCGAATACTTTTGGAGGGTGGCCTGGTGTCAAGAAGTGCAGCAAAGAAGCCACTTCTCTCCAGGAAAAACATCAGGGACAGACTGATATTCTGCAAAAGGTACAGGGATTGGACTGCTGAGGACTGGGGTAAAGTCATTTTCTCTGATGAATCCCCTTTCCAATTGTTTGGGGTATCCGGAAAACACCTTGTCCGTAGAAGACAAGGTGAGCGCTACCATCAGTCCTGTGTCATGCCAACAGTAAAGCATCCTGAGACCATTCATGTGTGGGGTTGCTTCTCAGCCAAGGGAGTGGGCTCACTCACAATTTTGCCTAAGAACACAGCCATGAATAAAGAATGGTACCAACACATCCTCCAAGAGCAACTTCTCCCATCTATACAAGAACAGTTTGGTGACGACTAATGCCTTTTCCAGCATGATGGAGCACCTTGCCATTAGGCAAAAGTGATATCTAAGTGGCTTGGGGAACAAAACATCGAAATCTTGGGTCTATGGCCAGGAAACTCCCCAGACCTTAATCCCATTGAGAACTTGTGGTCGATCCTCAAGAGGCAGGTGGACAAACAAAAACCCACAAATTGTGACAAACTCCAAGCATTGATTATGCAAGAATGGGCTGCCATCAGTCAGGATGTGGCCCAGAAGTTAATTGACAGCATGCCAGGGCGGATTGCAGAGGTCTTGAAAAAGAAGGGTCAACACTGCAAATATTGACTCTTTGCATAAACTTAATGTAATTGTCAATAAAAGCCTTTGACACTTATGGAATGCTTGTAATTATACTTCAGTATACCATAGTAACATCTGACAAAAATATCTCATAACACTGAAGCAGCAAACTTTGTGAAGACCAATACTTGTGTCATTCTGCTAAATGACTAAAATGTAAAATGTAAAATTCTCAAAACTTTTGACCACGACTTTATGCTGCGCGGACTTGGTACCATTCAGCAAAAAGAGCATTAGTGAGGTCGGGCACTGATGTCAGGCGATTAGGCCTGTTTCGCAGTCGGGGTTCCAATTCATCCCAAAGGTGTTCGATGGGGTTGAGGTCAGGGCTCTGTGCAGGCCAGTCAAGTTCTTCCACACCGATCTCGACAAACCATTTCTGTATGGACCTCGCTTTGTGCACAGGGGCATTGCCTTGCTGAAACAGGAAAGGGCCTTCCCCAAACTGTTGTTATAAAGTTGGAAGCACAGAATCGTCTAGAATGTCATTGTATGCTGTAGCGTTAAGATTTTCCTTCACTGGAACTAAGGGGCCTAGCCCGAACCATGAAAAACAGCACCAGACCATTATTCCTCCTCCACCAAACTTTACAGTTGTCCCTATGCATTCGGGCAGGTAGCGTTCTTCTGGCATCCGCAAAATCCAGATTCGTCCGTCGGATTGCCAGATGGTGAAAGGTGATTCATCACTCCAGAGAACGTGCTTCCACTGCTCCACGGTGCAATGGCGGCGAGCTTTACACCACTTCAGCCGTTGGTTGGCATTGCGCATGGTGATCTTAGGCTTGTGTGCAACTGCTCGGCCATGGAAAGCCGTTTCTTGAAGCTCCCAACGAACAGTTCTTGTGCTGACGTTGTTTCCAGAGGAAGTTTGGAAATCGGTAGGGAGTGTTGCAACCGAGGACAGACGATTTTTACGCGCTACACTCTTCAGCACTCGGCGGTCCCGTTCTGTGAGCTTGTGTGGCCTATCACTTCGCGGTTGAGCCGTTCTTGCGCCTAGACTTTCCACTTCACAAAACAGCACTTACAGTTGACCGGGGCAGCTCTAGCAGGGCAGAAATTTGACAAACTGACTTGTTGGAAAGGTGGCATCCTATGACGGTGCAACATTGAAAGTCACTGAGCTCTTCAGTAAGGCCATTCTACTGCCAATGTTTTACTATGGAGATTGCATGGCTGGAGCAACGGGTATGGCCGAATCCACTAATTTGAAGGGGTGTCCACATACACTACCGGTCAAAAGAACACCTACTCATTCAAGGGTTTTCCTTTATTTTTACTATTTTCTACATTGTAGAATAATAGTGAAGACATCAAAACTATGAAATAACACATATGGAATCATGTAGTAACCCAAAAAAGTGTTAAACAAATCAAAATATATTTTATATTTGAGATTCTTCAAATAGCCACCCTTTGCCTTGATGACAGCTTTGCACACTCTTGGCATTCTCTCAACCAGCTTCACCTGGAATGCTTTTCCAACAGCCTTGAAGGAGTTCCCACATATGCTGAGCACTTGTTGGCTGCCTTTCCTTCACTCTGCGGTCCAACTCATCCCAAACTATCTCAATTTGGTTGAGGTCGGTGGATTGTGGAGGTCATCTGATGCAGCACTCCATCACTCTCCTTCTTTGTAAAATAGCCCTTACACAGCCTGGAGGTGTGTTAGGTCATTGTCCTGTTGAAAAACAAATGATAGTCCCACTAAGCCCAAACCAGATGAGATGGTGTATCGCTGCAGAATTCTGTGGTAGCCATGCTGGTTAAGTGTGCCTTGAATTCTAAATAAATCACAGACAGTGTCACCAGCAAAGCCCCCCCACACCATAACACCTCCTCCTCCATGCTTTACGGTGGGAACCATGCTTTACGGTGGGAAATACACATGCGGAGATCATCCGTTCACCCACACCGCGTCTCACAAAGACACAGCGGTTGGAACCAGAAATCTCAAATTTGGACTCCAGAGGTAACTCTGGGTCTTCAATTCCTGTGGCGGTCCTCATGAGAGCCAGTTTCATCATAGCGCTTGATGGTTTTTGCGAGTGCACTTGAAGAAACTTTAAAAGTTCTTGAAATGTTCCGTATTGACTGACCATGTCTTAAAGTAATGATGGACTGTCGTTTCTCTTTGATTATTTCAGCTGTTCTTGCCATAATATGGACTTGGTATTTTACCAAATAGGGCTATCTTCTGTATACCCCCCTACCTTGTCACAAACCAACTGATTGGCTCAAAGAAGGAAAGAAATTCCACAAATTAACTTTTAACAAGGCACACCTGTTAATTAAAATGCGTTCCAGGTGACTACCTCATGAAGCTGGTTGAGAGAATGCCAAGAGTGTGCAAGGCTGTCATCAAGCAAAGGGTGGCTATTTGAAGAATCTCAAATCTCAAATATATTTTGATTTGTTTAACACTTTTTTTTGTTACTACATGATTCCATACAGTGAGGGAAAAAAGTATTTGATCCCCTGCTGATTTTGTACGTTTGCCCACTGACAAAGAAATGATCAGTCTATAATTTTAATGGTAGGTTTATTTGAACAGTGAGAGACAGAATAACAACAAAAAAATCCAGAAAACGCATTTCTAAAATGTTATAAATTGATTTGCATTTTAATGAGGGAAATAAGTATTTGACCCCCTCTCAATCAGAAAGATTTTTGGCTCCCAGGTGTCTTTTATACAGGTAACGAGCTGAAATTAGGAGCACACTCTTAAAGGGAGTTCTCCTAATCTCAGTTTACCTGTATAAAAGACACCTGTTCACAGAAGCAATCAATCAATCAGATTCCAAACTCTCCACCATGGCCAAGACCAAAGAGCTCTCCAAGGATGTCAGGGACAAGATTGTAGACCTACACAAGGCTGGAATGGGCAACAAGACCATCGCCAAGCAGCTTGGTGAGAAGGTGACAACAGTTGGTGTGATTATTCGCAAATGGAAGAAACACAAAATAACTGTCAATCTCCCTCGGCCTGGGGCTCCATGCAAGATCTCACCTCGTGGAGTTGCAATGATCATGAGAACGGTGAGGAATCAGCCCAGAACTACACGGGAGGATCTTATCAATGATCTCAAGGCAGCTGGGACCATAGTCACCAAGAAAACAATTGGTAACACTACGCCGTGAAGGACTGAAATCTTGCAGCGCCCGCAAGGTCCCCCTGCTCAAGAAAGCACATATACAGGGCCGTCTGAAGTTTGCCAATGAACATCTGAATGATTCAGAGGAGAACTGGGTGAAAGTGTTGTGGTCAGATGAGACCAAAATCGAGCTTTTGGCATCAACTCAACTCGCCGTGTTTGGAGGAGGATGAATGCTGCCTATGACCCCAAGAACACCATCCCCACCGTCAAACATGGAGGTGGAAACATTATGCTTTGGGGGTGTTTTTCTGCTATGGGGACAGCACAACTTCACAGCATCAAAGGGACGATGGACGGGGCCATGTACCGTCAAATCTTGGGTGAGAACCTCCTTCCCTCAACCAGGGCATTGAAAATGGGTCGTGGATGGGTATTCCAGCATGACAATGACCCAAAACACACGGCCATGGCAACAAAGGAGTGGCTCAAGAAGAAGCACATTAAGGTCCTGGAGTGGCCTAGCCAGTCTCCAGACCTTAATCCCATAGAAAATCTGTGGAGGGAGCTGAAGGTTCGAGTTGCCAAACGTCAGTGGAACAAAATCCCTCCTGAGATGTGTGCAAACCTGGTGGCCAACTACAAGAAACGTCTGACCTCTGTGATTGCCAATAAGGGTTTTGCCACCAAGTACTAAGTCATGTTTTGCAGAGGGGTCAAATACTTATTTCCCTAATTAAAATGCAAATCAATTTATAACATTTTTGACATGCGTTTTTCTGGCTTTTTTTGTTGTTATTCTGTCTCTCACTGTTCAAATAAACCTACCATTAAAATTATAGACTGATCATGTCTTTGTCAGTGGGCAAACATACAAAATCAGCAGGGGATCAAATACTTTTTTCCCTAAATAATAATAAATAATAATCAAATTCTTTTTTCCCTCACTGTATGTGTTATTTCATAGTTTTGATGTCTTCACTATTATTCTACAATGTAGAATGTAGTACAAATAAAGAAAAACCCTTGAATGAGTAGGTGTTCTAAAACGTTTGACCGGTAGTGTACGTTTGTATATATAGTGTACTATATATATCACATGGATGATGGACATACCTAAATTAATACATGCCATACCAAACGAAAACATATCATACTAATTTGTGTCTCCCGAGTGGCGCAGTGGTCTAAGGCACTGCATTGCAGTGCTAGCTGTGTCACTAGAGATCCTGTTTCGAACCAGGCTCTGTCGTAGCCGGCCGCGACCGGGAGACCCATGGGGTGGCGCACAATTGGCCCAGCATTGTCCAGGGTAGGGGAGGGAATGGCCGGCAGGGATTTAGCTCAGTTGGTAGAGCATGGTGTTTGCAACGCCAGGGTTGTGGGTTCGATTCCCACGGGGGGTATAAAAAAAGAATGTATGCACTAACTGTAAGTCGCTCTGGATAAGAGCGTCTGCTAAATGACTAAAATGTAAATGTAAATGAGTGTACTGGATTTTTGTTTACTATGTTACGTCTACCCATGAGTCCAGGTTGCATGCTTTCCACAACTGTACCAGAGCAGTCTCTACTGGACAGAAGACAAGGCGTAGTACCTACAGATGCCTATTCAAACCCATATTTCCCGAGATAAAATAATATATCAGTTTTCTTTAGACAGCAATAGTCAATCAATGCTGTCAATGCAATAATTTAGGCCTGTGTTGTGTACTGGGAAGATACAGTAAATCTGCAATACAAAATTGTTTCACAAAAGTTTTGATTTATTATCATGGCATTATATCAGTAGAATAGTAGGCCTGTAGATTTTGAGAATGTTAACACAGGATAAAAATTCCTAAAAAAATATCCATTGGACTCAAAAGGATATCAGCCAGGATTGCAGGATAAGGAAATTGCTGACACGTGTACAGACATTAGGCCGAGGCTCTGTTATATAGGAGACTATCACTGACATTGATTCAGCTTTGATCTAACTTTATTAAATGAGCAACATTTGTCAGAGTAGCCTGTTCTCTTGGCAGCCAAACAGTAGGCTAGAGAACAGACATACTCATCTCTCTCCTCGCCTCCTTCTCAAAACCCATTGGATGAGAAAGACACTGGTCCCTCCACTCTGGCCTTCTCCTCCAATTGGTTTTGGGAAGGATGCGAGGAGAGAGGACGCGAGGAGTATGTAATTGAGATTTTCCCTGTGTGAACAGTAGAGAATCCCGCACATGTGCAGAAGCTTCGGACCTTTGTTGTCAGGAAGAGGGTTCCAGAGAAGTTGGATCCGCAGCCACTCCGTACAGGGCCAAAAAGGCCTTTATAACAGTCCACATGAGAATTGAGCGTTAGAAAATACATCCACCAGATGGCACCATAGTGTAACTTTAAGTCACTTGCATGGGCATTTGAACTGGCTGTGGACCATCCCTATATTGTCATCTCTGGTTCTAAAATAAAGCATTTTTGATGGACAGGTTGTTGAGGTCTGGAGACAGAAGTTAACAACATACTTCTCTGTGTGTGTGTGTGTGTGTGTGTGTGTGAGAGAGAGAGAGAGAGAGAGAGAGAGAGAGATGTTGTTGTTGTTTAGAGATGGATTTTCTCACTGCACTGAGCTTAGTATGGCTAAGGTGCCCTTGGGGCCTATCTCACACTCCTAGGTCAGGTTGATGAATCACAGTGTGATATAATATCTGACAGCTGTGTCACCCCATGGCACAGCATGCGTCCTATTGGCTAACATAACGTTAGACATGGAGCAATCAAAATAGACTACTCAGTGAAAATGGAAATATTACATCTGAATGCTGGAGAATTGTAACAATTGTGCACTGCTGAATATGATACTCAGAAATACTATCACACAAAGACGCATTTAAAGAGTATATATTTTACATATTGAGGGAAGGGGATACCTAGTCAGTTGCACAACTGAATTTACTCAACCAAAATGTGTCTTCTGCAGAGAGCTGCCACCCGGAGAGCAGTTGTTGTTGGGGTTTAACTGCCTTGCTCAAGTGCAGAACGGCAGAGTTTTCCACCTTGCCAGCTCAGGGATTCGAACCAGTGACCTTTCGGTTACTGGCCCAAAGCTCGTAACCTCTAGGCTACCTGCCACCCCATTGACAATTGTATGTGCCAAGGGACTAGGCCCAGTGCAGTCAAAAACATGATTTTTGTGTATTTTATATATATTTCCACACCATAAGGTTGGAATAATACTGTGAAATTGTGAGAATTATGATAATGCCCTTTTAGTGTAAGAGCTGTTTGAAAAGACCGCCTGAAATTTCAGCCTGTTTTGGTGAGATGGAGTTTTGGCCTGCCTGGTGAAATCACCATGCTGTAAATTAGTTAATAGACCCAATGAGAAAGAGAGTTCCAAACCTCTCTGCCAATAACAGCTAGTTTTCAGTGTTCCCCTCCCCACTCAGACCACACCCATACAGTCCTAGAAAACTGATTGCTTGCTCTGCTATCTTTGTTTATTTTTTTAACCATTTTAATTGAAAACAATCACAGTACTTAATTATTACCCAGAAATTATATGATATTGAGATAAAACGGCTGCATTGGACCTTTTAATTATATTCATTTAGGGAAATCTCCTTTTGACTGACAGACTGATGTAGATGTCTGATGGCTCATGGCTCCTCATCTCTGTCCTAAATAGGACAATTAATTGTGCTAGCCAAGCTGGAGAAGATGACAGTTCCACATTACGGAGACTCATTTCTATGAACATTTACAATACCGGTCAAAAGTTTTAGAACACCTACTCATTCAAGGATTTGTCTTTTTTTTACTATTTTCTACATTGTAGAATAATAGTGAAGACATCAGAACTATGAAATAACACATATGGATTCATGTAGTAACCAAAAAAGTGTTAAACAAATCAAAATATATTTTATATTTGAGATTCTTCAAATAGCCACCCTTTGCCATGTTGACAGCTTTGCACACTCTTGGCATTCTCTCAACCAGCTTCAGCTGGAATGCTTTTCCAACAGTCATGAAGGAGTTCCCACATATGCTGAGCACTTGTTGGCTGCTTTTCCTTCACTCTGCGGTCCAACTCATCCCAAACCATCTCAATTTGGTTGAGGTCGGGGGATTGTGGAGGCCATGTCATCTGAAGCAGCACTCTCCTTCTTGGTAAAATAGCCCTTACAAAGCCTGGAGGTGTGTTGGGTCATTGTCCTGTTGAAAAACAAATAATAGTCCCACTAAACCCAAACCAGATGGGATGGTGTATTGCTGCAGAATGCTGTGGTAGCCATGCTGGTTAAGTGTGCCCTGAATTCCAAATAAATCACAGACAGTGTCACCAGCAAAGCCCCCCCACACTATAACACCACCTCCTCCATGCTTTACGGTGGGAAATACACATGCGGAGATCATCCGTTCATCCACACCGCGTCTCAAAAAGACACGGCGGTTTGATCCAGAAATCTCAAATTTGGACTACAGACCAAAGGACAAATTTCCACCGGTCTAATGTCCATTGTTCGTGTTTCTTGGCCCAAGCAAGTCTCTTCTTCTTATTGGTGTCCTTTAGTAGTGGTTTCTTTGCAGCAATTCGACCATGAAGGCCTGATTCACACAGTCTCCTCTGAACAGTTGATGTTGAGATGTGTCTGTTACTTGAACTCTGTGAAGCATTTATTTGGGCTGCAATTTCTGAGGCTGGTAACTCTAATGAACGTATCCTCTGCAGCAGAGGTAACTCTGGGTCTTCCATTCCTGTGGCGGTCCTCATGAGAGCCAGTTTCATCATAGCGCTTGATGGTTTTTGCGACTGCACTTTAAGAAACTTTTAAAGTTCTTAAAACGTTCCGTATTGACTGACCTTCATGTCTTAAAGTAATGATGGACTGTCGTTTCGCTTTGCTTATTTCAGCTGTTCTTGCCATAATATGGACTTAGTCTTTTACCAAATAGGGCTATCTTCTGTATACCCCCCCACCATGTCACAACACAACTGATTGTCTCAAACACATTAAGAAGGAAAGAAATTCCACAAATTAACTTTTAAAAAGGCACACCTGTTAATTGAAATGCATTCCAGGTGACTACCTCATGAAGCTGGTTGAGAGAATGCCAAGAGTGTGCAAAGCTGTCATCAAGGCAAAGGGTGGCTATTTGAAGAATCTCAAATATAAAATATATTTTGATTTGTTTAACACTTTTTTCGTTACTACATGATTCCATATGTGTTATTTCATAGTTTTGATATCTTCACTATTATTCTACAATGTAGAAAATAGTAAAAAATTAAGAAAAACCCTTGAATGAGTAGGTGTTCTAAAACTTTTGATCGGTAGTGTATGTCACAAATGTCTGCCTACTAACAAGCAGCATACCTTTCACTGCATGCTATATCAATATGGCCGCAGTTAACAGCAGACTTATGTAATCAGTATTTTCCCTTGTCTGTTCTTCTCCTCTTTAATGGTGGGGATGATGGTGGTAATTATCCTTCCATGACACAGCAATTGAAGCGAGGTATTTAAAGCCCAGAGTGTCTTGACAGTGCTACCTCATATGGCAGGCTATTCAGGATCACTTTACAGGAAATTTGCTTTAAAACTGCAACATTTTCTCTCAGCCTAATAGAAAAATGTATAGAATAGCAGGAAATTAGCTCAGGGATTCTTGAAAGCTGGGACAATCCTTGTCCGACAGGAAAACGTTTAATTTATTATTTTGTTGCATTATTTGAGGTTAAAATTTACATTTATGGGAATTTTATTAGGGACAAGATTTGTTTTTGGAATTTCTAAATTCTTTCAATATTATTAACTTTCAAAATACAGCCGGTATGATGAATTTTGCATCCTGATTCATTTATGACGCGTTTATGGTGTCTGACAAAGTTGACATACAGTGCCGCAAAAAAGTATTTGCCCCCTTTCTAATTTTCTCTACTTTTGCATATTTTTGATACTGAATGTTATCAGATCTTCAACCAAAACCTAATATTAGATAAATGGAACCAGAGTGAACAAATAATACAACAATTACATAGTTCATTTATTTCATAAACAAAGTTATGCAACACCCAATGCCCCTGTGTGAAAAAGTAATTGCCCCCTTACACTCAATAACTGGTTGTGCCACCTTCAGCTGCAATGACTGCAGCCAAAAGCTTCCTGCAGTTGTTGATCAGTCTCTCACATCGCTGTGGAGGAATTTTGGCCCACTCTTCCATGTGAACTTCTGTAACTCAGCGACATTTGTGGGTTTTCAAGCATGAACTTCTCGTTTCAAGGCCTGCCACAACATCTCTATTGGGATTAGGTCTGGACTTTGACTAGGCCATTCCAAAACTTCAAATGTGTTGCTTTTTAGCCATTTTCATGTAGACTTGATTGTAGGAGACCAGATGCTGCAGGAAGTGGTGTTGGAGGGCCAGTAGGAGGCACTCTTTCCTCTGGTCTAAATATATATATATATATACAGCGCATTCGGAAAGTATTCAGACCCTTTGACTTTTTCCACATTTTGTTACATTACAGACTTATTCTAAAATTGATTCAATTGTTTTTTTTCTTCATCAATCTACACACAATACCCCATAATGACAACGCAAAAACAGGTTTTTAGAAATCTTTGCAAATTTATTAAAAACAAAAAATGGAAATATGACCCTTTACTCAGTACTTTGTTGAAGCACCTTTGGCAGCGATTACAGCCTCAAGTCTTCTTGGGTATGACGCTACAAGCTTTTGGCACACCTGTATTTGGGGAGTTTCTCCCATTCTTCTCTGCAGATCCTCTCAAGCTCTGTCAGGTTGGATGGGGAGCGTTGCTGCACAGCTATTTTCAGGTCTCTCCAGAGATGTTAGATTGGGTTCAAGTCCGGGCTATGGCTGGGCCCCTCGAGGACATACAGAGACTTGTCCCGAAGCCACTCCTGCGTTGTCTTCGCTGTGTGCTTAGGGTTGTGGGTTCGTTTCCCACGGGGGGCTAGTATGAAATGTATGCACTCACTAACTGTAAGTCGCTCTGGATAAGAGCGTCTGCTAATTGACTAAAATGTAAAAAAAATGTAAATGTTGTTCTGTTGGAAGGTGAACCTTCGCCCCAGTCTGAGGTCCTGAGCGCTCTGGAGCAGGTTTTCATCAAGGATCTCTCTGTACTTTACTCCGTTCATCTTTGCCTCGATCCTGACTATTCTCCCAGTGCCTGCCGCTGAAAAACATCCCCACAGCATGATGCTACCACCATTCTTCACCTTAGGGATGGTGCCAGGTTTCCTCCAGACGTGACGCTTGGCATTCATCTTGGTTTCATCACACCAGAGAATCTTGTATCTTCTGGTTTGAGAGTCTTTAGGTGCCTTTTGGCAAACTCCAAGTGGGCTGTCATGTGCCTTTTACTGAGGAGTGGCAGTACCCTTCTAAGAACCTTCTCCTTTAAGAACCTTCTCCACTGACAGTAGCCTGCTCCTTTACAGTTAGGCATCCAAATGGGATCGCCTTGGAGTTTATTTTTCACACAGGCAGTAATCAGTAGAGTGGAACACTCACTACAGGCCTAGTAATATAGAGTGTGTGTAGGAAGGATAGCCTTGTGTCCTTCATATACACCACTGAGGCATTTGGGGGCCAGATATCCAGTCTCTCGATTCTTCTCTCATGTTTCTCTGAAGTTAATCCTTATGGTGTTATCACTCCTTCGCCAGGGACAGTGTCAACCCAGAGAAGAGCTCCCGAAACCAAGAGGGAGCTCTGGCCAGCTCAGAAAACGAAAGAACAAAGAAATGCGTGGTTATGAAAGAAGCAGAGCAGCAAAGTAGCCTAATCCTCAAATGATATATCTTAGAAGGGAGGGGGGCCTCTGGCATTTTTAAATTATGTGTTGACAGAATATTAATTATAACTGACTTGAAGAAACTTCAATGGTAACATGCAAAAAAAGCGCTGCTGTTGTCAAACATGTCTCTCCTTCCACTCCACCATCAATCACCTCATCACCAGCGCCAAATATAGAGCTCTAAGCACCTGGGTCCCTGGCAGTACCATGATTCCTCCATTGTTCAGCTGTAAACATTCTATATCACATCAGTAAGGGACTGTGTTTAAGGGACTGTATCTAGTCTACCCACAGTTCACAAGCATCATTTGCCATGCCTGTTTGCCCAGTTCACTGAAGTCTAATTTGCATAAGTAATCACTAAACTGCACATAGTGTGATGCATTAATTTGTGTTTTTAATATTTTGGTTCTTCATTGTCATTCTGGGGTTACTAACAAAGGACCAATTATGCAAATAAGGGACATGTTAAAAACATTTAATGCTTCAATCCCAAATATTTGCTTATTTTTATGAAGCACATTTTGTGCCTAATTACAATAAGTCCATTTGCCTTTTGTAAAGCAACTGAATCAATTTAAAATCTTTGAAATACAGTTGAAGTCTGAAGTTTGCATACACCTTAGCCAAATACATTTAAACTCAATTTTTCACAATTCCTGACATTTAAACCTAGTAAAAATTCCCTGTCTTGGGATCACCACTTTATTTTAAGAATGTGAAATGTCAGAATAATAGTAGAGAGAATTATTTATTTCAGCTTTTATTTATTTCATCACATTCCCAGTGGGTCAGAAGTTTACATACACTCAATTAGTATTTGGTAGCATTGCCTTTAAATTGTTTAACTTGGGTCAAACGTTTCGGGTAGCCCATTCCTCCTGACAGAGCTGGTGTAACTGAGTCAGGTTTGTAGGCGTCCTTGCTCGCACACGCTTTTTCAGTTCTGCCCACAAATTTTCTATAGGATTGAGATCAAGGCTTTGTGATGGCCACTCCAATACCTTGACTTTGTTGTCCTTAAGGCATTTTGCCACAACTTTGGAAGTATGCTTGGGGTCATTGACAATTTGGAAGACCCATTTGCGACCAAGCTTTAACTTCCTGACTGATGTCTTGAGATGTTGCTTCAATATATCCACATAATTTTCCTTCCTTATGATGCCATCTATTTTGTGAAGTGCACCAGTCCCTCCTGCAGCAAAGCACCCCCACAGCATGATGCTGCCACCCCCGTGCTTCACGGTTGGGATGGTGTTCTTCGGCTTGCAAACCTACCCCCTTTTTCCTCCAAACATAACGATGGTCATTATGGCCAAACAGTTCTATTTTTGTTTCATCAGAACAGAGGACATTTCTCCAAAAAGTATGATCTTTGTCCCCATGTGCAGTTGCAAACCGTAGTCTGGCTTTTTTATGGTGGTTTTGGAGCAGTGGCTTCTTCCTTGCTCAGCGGCCTTTCAGGTTATGTCGAAATAGGACTAGTTTTACTGTGGATATAGATACTTTTGTACCTGTTCCCTCCAGCATCTTCACAAGGTCCTTTGCTGTTGTTCTGGGATTGATTTGCACTTTTCGCACCAAAGTACTTTCATCTCTAGGAGACAGAACGCGTCTCCTTCCTGAGCGGTATTACGGCTGCGTGGTCCCATGGTGTTTATACTTGCGTACTATTGTTTGTACAGATGAACGTGGTACCTTCAGGCATTTGGAAATTGCTCACAAGGATGAACCAGACTTGTGGAGGTCTACACATTTGTTTCTGAGGTCTTGGCTGATTTCTTTTGATTTTCCCATGATGTCAAGCAAAGAGGCACTGTGTTTGAAGGTAGGCCTTGAAATACATCCACAGGTATACCTCCAATTGACTCAAATAATGTAAATTAGCCTATCAGAAGCTTCTAAAGCCATGACATCATTTTCTGGAATTTTCCAAGCTGTTTAAAGGCACAGTCAACTTAGTGTATGTAAACTTCTGACCCACTGGAATTGTGATACAGTGAATTATAAGTTAAATAATCTTTCTGCAAACAATTGTTGGAAAAATTATTTGTGTCATGCACAAAGTAGATGTCCTAACCGACTTGCCAAAACTATAGTTTGTTAACAAGAAATTTGTGGAGTGGTTGAAAAACAAGTTTTAATGACTCCAACCTAAGTGTATGTAAACTTCCGACTTCAACTGTATAACTGCTTTGTCGTAATAAGTGCGCCAGCTTTCCTCCTAAAGGCTGAATGCCCTTGGAACATCTGTCCACTAAGAACAGACAAACAGACAGTTACTATACCTTGCTGGGGAACAGATTGCTTTGTGCAAAGGTATGCTTTCAGTTAAACCTTTGATAGTGAGGAAGCACTTCCAAAATTCAGGAGTAAGTGTAACGATACTGAAGAATGGGTCACATCTGGACTGCCTATGTCAAGTGTCAACTCCATCCCTCTGGGGCATGCTGTTGTCCAAATCAAATGGACTCTCAACAAAAGTATCTTATGTAGGTTGAACAGTCTCCACAGACTCAGTGAAACCTCACCTGTAAAATACATTCTCTCCATGACCTTTGTAACGCCGCCCCCTGTTTCTTGTAAGGAGCTATTAATAGCTAGGACGAAGGTGAAACGCTTGAAGAGTCCTCATAGATTAATGAAAAGGTACTGTAGTGGGGATGTGAATAATTTATATCTGTCCTCGTCATTCATTATTAGACTGCTGAACATTCGATAAAGAAGTGGCTGCAAATGTCAAGCCTTGCGGATGGCCATATTAACAATTAAGTTCATCATCTATTTTGGATTTACATTTTGAGTTCAATGTGAAATCAACAAAAACATGTATCATGTAATTGGATTTAGGTGAATGGTTGGGTGAAAAAAACACTACATTCCCTTACTACTTTTAGCAAATCCAATCAGTTTTCCACATTGATTCAAAGTCATCACGTTCAAAAAATTGAAATTACGTGGAAACAACGCTGACTCAACCAGTTTTTGCCCAATAGAATGGTACGAAGTTGGGAAGTGCTGTTGTGAAAGCAAGAAGCACAAGAATGTAAGGCTTTGTTTAACAGGCCATTGCCATTGATAAGGCCACAGTAGCCTACTAATTTGTTACAGCCGGGTATTTGCTGAGCAATCGAAAGGTCATGTCCACATAAGAGTGATCATCTCCTGGTTTGTGGTAATTACCCCCTAGACATGATGAAAATGAGATAGAAATTATTCTGCAACTTGTTATAGAGCCTTTTTTTTTGTTAGTACCCATGGAGACTAGGAGGCAGATTCAGTCACGTCTGCCTTAGCAATGTTTATGCATTATTTTTACTTTACACAACCCGCCTGTACTAGCGTCAGGGCGCAAGACACTATGTCTGTACGTACAAGTGTTTTATTATTTATTCTAAGAATAGAAGCATCCATGAGGAGACTGCTCTTGGTATTTTTGCACCTGTCTATGATTTTAGTTGACCACAGAAAACAGCATAAATGCTGCAATGCAGGTTTGAATGGAGCCCTGTGATTGCAGAAACTTCAGAAAAGGACTAGGTAAATATTTGTGGGCAATTCATATAGAATATGCAGATTGTTCTAACACCCATGAATGTTTAATTGTTAAAACACGGCAAGAGTTGTTTTATTTTGTAAAAGATAATATTCAGGACCGATTTTCATGTGAATATTCTCAAATCTGCATTTAAATTTTTTTGCATTATAGGCTATAGCGAATGTGCTCACTATGGTCTTGGCTTGCAGATACAGTGCGGGTATAGCATACATGATGAGATTAATATGGACAAAAGAGAGAGATTATTTTTATTTGTCAAATGGCAGCCAAGCATCGATCATCATGTCACCAGAATAAGACATTCGCTATTTATTGAAAAGGAGCATCAAGCTCATCACCGTGCACCTTTACCACTATGATGGATGGTCCACATCTGTAGCCTAATAAACGGCATACTTTCCTGAGTCATAGGAGGACCACACAACATATCATCCGTGACTCCAAGTTTCATCTCAGTGCTTGAGGCGTCACCACAGACCCCCTGGTTCGATTCCAGGCTGTATCTATCCTACGGTTCTGACTTGGTGTACTGAGAGAATACTGTAAGAACGGCCCATGTTCTGAATTCTGTCGCTGTACATTTCAGTGCTGAACAAATAGTTATATTGACTACGTCCATCCTAGCTCGCTTATTAATGTCTCAATCAAAATTACGGTTTGCCTCATCCCCTCGTCGTCCCCTTTTGCCATAGTTTGTACATCTCAATTGTCAATAGAAACCACATTTGTTTAAGCAAGTCAGCCATATCAGCTATGTTTTTTTTAAGGCAGTAAATGAGGCTGTAAATAAGGCTGAATGAACTGTTACGCTACAAGAGGCTCCGCTGATAGCCAGGTGTAGCAGTGGTTAGGTGTTGGGACTGCTGTTGGGACTCTGCTCTTGGGACAGCTTTATGTAGGCCCTAACAGTTTGTGGGCACCGTTTGTTACCGTTATAGTGCAATTAAATCAAATCAAATCAAGTTGTATTTGTCACATGCGCCAAATACAACAACCTTACACTGAAATGCTTACTTACAAGACCTAAACCAACAATGCAGTTTTAAGAAAATGCAAATAGTCTGGGTTGCCATTTGATTAGCTGTTCAGGAGTCTTATGGCTTGGGTGTAGAAGCTGTTAAGAAGCCTTTTGGACCTAGACTTGGTGCTAGCAGAGAGAACAGTCGATGACTAGGGTGGCTTGAGTCTTTGACAATTTTTAGGGCCTTCCTCTGACACCGCCTGGTATAGAGGTCCTGGATGGCAGGAAGCTTGGCCCCAGTGATGTACTGGGCCGTACGCACTACCCTCTGTAGTGCCTTGCGGTCGGAGGCTGAGCAGTTGCCATACCAGGCAGTGATGCAACCAGTCAGGATGCTCTCGATTAATGTATTGTTTAGTGTTATGTTGTGTAGTGGCGTTGCTGGCATTCATTTTTTCTTTGTGTTTGCCCCACACAAAATGTACGTTTTCACGCAGGTTTTCATGTACCAATTAAAAATAAAAAGTTAAATGTGTTTCCATCACATTTTCAACTCTACCGATAGTTTTGTCAGAAACACTTTTGAGTTGAATAGAAAATGTGCCTACTCTGGTCTTGGCACGTGCGCTCTAGCCAACAAGCTCACAGATACAGTGCGGGTAGGCTGTGCAGGTAGGCTAGCTAATATACTGAACAAAAATATAAATGCAACATGCAACAATTTCAAAGAGTTACAGTTCATATAAGGAAATCAGTCGATTGAAATACATTTATTAGGCCCTAATCTATGGATTTCACATGACTGGGAATAAAGATATGCATCTGCTGGTCACAGATACCTTCAAAAAAAGGTAGGGGTGTGGATCAGAAAACCAGTCAGTATCTGGTGTGACCACCATTTGCCTCATGCAGCGTGACACATCTCCATCGCATAGAGTTGATCAGGCTGTTGATTGTGGCCTGTGGAATGTTGTCCCACTCCTCTTCAATGGCTGTGCGAAGTTGCTGGATATTGGCGGGAACTGGAACACGCTGTCGTACACGTCGATCCAGAGCATCCCAAACATGCTCAATGGGTGACATGTCTGGTGAGTATGCATGCCATGGAAGAACTGGGACATTTTCATCTTCCAGGAATTTTGTACAGATCCTTGCGACATGGGGCTGTGCATTATCATGCTGAAACTTGAGGTGCTGGCTGCGGATAAATGGCACGACAATGGGCCTCAGGATCTCATCACGGTATCACTGTGCATTCAAATTGCCATCAATAAAATGCAATTGTGTTCGTTGTCCGTAGCTTATGCCTGCCCATACCATAACCCCTCCACCACCATGGGGCACTTTGGTCACAACGTTGACATCAGCAAACCGCTCTCCTACACGACGCCATACACACTGTCTGCCATCTGCCCAGTACAGTTGAAACTGGGATTCATCTGTGAAGACCACACTTCTCCAGTGTGCCAGTGGCCATCGAAGGTGAGCATTTGCCCAATGAAGTCAGTTACAACGCCGAACTGCAGTCAGGTCAAGACCCTGGTTAGAACGACGAGCACGCAGATGAGCTTGGTCTCAGACGATCCTGCAGGTGAAGAAGCCGGATGTGGAGGTCCTGGGGTGGCGTGGTACACGTGGTCTGCGGTTGTGAGGCCGGTTGGACGTGCTGCCAAATTCTCTAAAACGACGTTAGAGGCCACTTATGGTAGAGAAATGAACATTCAATTCTCTGGCAACAGCTTTGGTGGACATTCCTGCAGTCAGCATGCCATTTGCACACACCCTCAAAACGTGTGACATCTGTGGCATTGTGTTGTGTGACAAAACTGCAAATTTTAGAGTGGCCTTTTATTGTTCCCAGCACAAGGTGCACCTGTGTAATGATCATGCTGTTTAATCAGCTTCTTAATATGCCACACCTGTCAGGTGAATGGATTATCTGGGCAAAGGAGAAATGCTCACTAACAGGGATCTAAACAAATTTGTGCACATAATTTGAGAGAAATAAGTTATGTGATCTTTTATTTCAGCTCATGAAACATGAGACCAACACTTTACATGTTGGGTTTATATTTTTGTTCAGTATTATACATGATCAGATTATTATGAATAAGAGTGAGAATATTTGTATTTGTCAAATGGAAGTCAAGCATAGATCATCATGTCACCAGAATAAGACCCTCGATATTTAATGGATAGAAGCATCAAGATCAGCGTACAATTTCACCACCCTGTGAAGTTCATAAGTTATTTCATTTGTAGCCTAATAAACTGCATGGTTTCCCGAATCATAATGGGAGGACCACACACCATATCATATCAAGTTTACTTAGATATGGTTATTACAGTGGGGAGAACAAGTATTTGATACACTGCCGATTTTGCAGGTTTTCCTACTTACAAAGCATGTAGGGGTCTGTCATTTTTATCATAGGTACACAAAAATTCAATTGTATGATTTTTAAGTAATTAATTTGCATTTTATTGCATGACATAAGTATTTCATACATCAGAAAAGCAGAACTTAATATTTGGTACAGAAACCTTTGTTTGCAATTACAGAGATCATATGTTTCCTGTAGGTCTTGACCAGGTTTGCACACACTGCAGCAGGGATTTTGGCCCACTCCTCCATACAGACCTTCTCCAGATCCTTCAGGTTTCGGGGCTGTCGCTGGGCAATACGGACTTTCAGCTCCCTCCAAAGATGTTCTATTGGGTTCAGGTCTGGAGACTGGCTAGGCCACTCCAGGACCTTGAGATGCTTCTTACGGAGCCACTCCTTAGTTGCCCTGGCTGTGTATTTCGGTCGTTGTCATGCTGGAAGACCCAGCCACGACCCATCTTCAATGCTCTTACTGAGGGAAGGAGGTTGTTGGCCAAGATCTCGCGATACATGGCCCCATCCATCCTCCCCTCAATACGGTGCAGTCGTCCTGTCCCCTTTGCAGAAAAGCATCCCCAAAGAATGATGTTTCCACCTCCATGCTTCACGGTTGGGGTGGTGTTCTTGGGGTTGTACTCATCCTTCTTCTTCCTCCAAACACGGCGAGTGGAGTTTAGACCAAAAAGCTCTATTTTTGTCTCATCAGACCACATTACATTCTCCCATTCCTCCTCTGGATCATACAGATGGTCATTGGCAAACTTCAGACGGGCCTGGACATGCGCTGGCTTGAGCAGGGGGACCTTGCGTGCACTCCAGGATTTTAATCCATGACGGCGTAGTGTGTTACTAATGGTTTTCTTTGAGACTGTGGTCCCAGCTCTCTTCAGGTCATTGACCAGGTCTTGCCGTTGTGATGTCACGAGAGGCTGTGTCCTGGAGGGACGTTACATCCCCCTGAGGTGGCTGCAAACCCAGACAGCTATGGCTCCATCTGCTGGTATGGTCGGGAACTCCACCCCTCTATGGCCAATCTTCCCACGCAGCTGAAACAAATGAGGAGCTGATGAGCTGAAGGGTTGGGAAGGGAAGAGACACACTGAGGGAGTGTGTGGGGGGTGAAGAGACACAGTCTCCAACCTGGGCTCTCTGGAGGACAAGAGTGCTGCACGTCCACTTCCATGAGGAATATAAGGATTTGGAGATACTTACCTTTGGGAAATACTCACCTTTGGATATATGCACCTGTGGAAATACGTGAGAGACATTTGGAAGGACTTTTGCTGGGTTGGCCACTAGCTGCAACGTGGACTACAGTAAGGCTGGGGAAAAGTTATCTGAGCGAGTGAGAATTATGATTTTGGATGTGGAAGAGACATCCCTGAACTGTTAACCCTTAAAGAGCCACAAGAGAACAGAATTTTGTTATATTTTCGTTAATTTCCCAAGACCTATAATAAAATCCTTGTTTTGTTTGAACCTTGTCTCCTTGCACTACTTGAGCAATCCCGCTGAAAGCTGTGTAGCCTCTCGTGACGTCACAGATGGTGGAGAATACAGGCACGCTCAAGCGTTAATAGTGCATGTCAGAGGAGGATACCGAAGGTTTGATCACCCAGTTTTCCAAGTTGGCCGTAGGCTCCCCGCCGACTGAAATGGAGGACATATTGAAAGCCCTTGTTGCTGGCCAGCAAGCCCAGATGCAAGCAAACGTGGCTCTCTTGGAGGAGCAAAAGAAAGCCAACCTTCTGAAGGCAGAGGAATTGCAGTTGCAGAGACAGAGGGTTGTCCAAAATACCCGCCCAATAAAGGCAAGTGACTTTATATCTAAGATGGGAGCTACCGATGACATTGAGGCATACCTGCATGCATTTGAGGCCACGGCCACTAGGGAAGCCTGGCCCAAGCAACAGTGGGTTGGTCTGTTAGCCCCCTTTCTAACCGGGGAATCGCTGAATGCTGTCCGGGACCTGGGCCCTGACCAGGTTACTGACTATGATGCCCTGAAGTCTGAGATCCTCAGCAGATATGGACTCACAAAGTTTGGTATGGCCCAGCGCTTTCACGGCTGGACCTTCCAACCAGACCAACCTCCTCGGGCGCAGATGCATGAACTTGTCCGAATCGCAAGGAAATGGCTGGATCCGCAGAGGAATACAGCAGCGGCGGTGGTGGAGGCCGTTGTGGTGGATCGTTACCTACGCGCCCTGCCTTATGAGGCAAAAACGGTTCATCAGTCAACAGGCCTTGACCACGGCTGATCTGACCGTGGAAGCTGTGGAAAAGTACCAGGCCACAGCGGAGATGCTGAATGCTTCCCGAAAAGACCCCAGGAGTGCGGCCCCACCACAAATGGGAAGAACCCGTCCAAAGGACCCCCAAGGTCTCGAACCCAGCCACGTCAGGACTTATCCCGGCTCCAGGGGGAGCCAGAAACCAGGCGGGTCCAAGAAGAGTACACCAGGAGGGGGAAACTCGACAGTGTTACCGGTGTGGGGAGATGGGACATATCTCCTGGCAGTGTGGGAAACCAGCCGATGAACCTATGCCCACTGCGGAGTCCTCCAGCTCAGCACCCACACACCGTTTTGCCTCGCTCTTGGGAGTCGTAGATGGCGGCCCAGATCGACCCCCACCTGCCCGGTAACTGTGAATCACCATGATGTGGAGGCCTTACTGGATTCTGGTAGCCGGGCCACCCTGGTGCGTAAGGATTTGGTGGGCCCAACGTGTCTGACCCCGGGGAAAGTCCTCCCAGTTTCCCTGTGTCCATGGGGACACCAGAGAATACCCCATTACTGAACTTACAATGACCAGCACATGGGGAACCATACACACGACGGCGGGGGTGGTTGATTCCCTCCCCGTCCCTGTCCTAATTGGACGAGACTGCCCAGCCTTTTACCCACTCTGGAGAGAGTCTCAGGAGAGGATAACCCGAGTACCTCGGAAACGGAGAGGCAAGACTCATCCTGGGAAGGCTCCGGTGCAATCCTCCGAATTACTCACTCCCGCCCGGGCTCTGATAGGGAGGGCAGGTGCCCAGACCGACACAGAGACGGAGCTACAGAATCTGGACAAAGAACTGTCTGGTCTGAAGGGGACCGCTGAGAGGTATCGTTTGTTAAAGCAACAGTTAGACATGAAGACAGAAGAGTTAGATATCCTCCAGGCTAAACTCCAACAGAGCTCCTTCCATAAGCAACAGGAGGAGCTGGAGAGGCTGCGCAGGACCATCGAGGAGTGTGAGGAGACCCTGCGCAGTAGTAAGGAGGTCCAGAAGAAGGCAGAGGAGAAGTACAAGGTGTTGGAGAACAAGATGAAGAATGCGGAGGCAGAGAGAGAGAAGGAACTGAAAGCTGCTCAACAGAAGCTAAACTCTGCTAAAACCAAGGCTGATGCGTTCAGTAAGAAACTCAAGGAGAGACAACAGGAGGCTGAGTCCCTGGTCCTAGAGGTGGAGGAGTTGAAGAGAGAGCAGGCTGGCAAGCACCACGGCAATGCGGACGCCCTCTCCCGGCGTGATGCCTTCTTCGCTGCCTTTACCCGACGAGGACGTCGGTCCCGAGGAGGGGGATGTGTGATGTCACGAGAGGCTGTGTCCTGGAGGGACGTTACATCCCCCTGAGGTGGCTGCAAACCCAGACAGCTATGGCTCCATCTGCTGGTATGGTCGGGAACTCCACCCCTCTATGGCCAATCTTCCCACGCAGCTGAAACAAATGAGGAGCTGATGAGCTGAAGGGTTTGGGAAGGGAAGAGACACACTGAGGGAGTGTGTGGGGGGTGAAGAGACACAGTCTCCAACCTGGGCTCTCTGGAGGACAAGAGTGCTGCACGTCCACTTCCATGAGGAATATAAGGATTTGGAGATACTTACCTTTGGGAAATACTCACCTTTGGATATATGCACCTGTGGAAATACGTGAGAGACATTTGGAAGGACTTTTTTGCTGGGTTGGCCACTAGCTGCAACGTGGACTACAGTAAGGCTGGGGAAAAGTTATCTGAGCGAGTGAGAATTATGATTTTGGATGTGGAAGAGACATCCCTGAACTGTTAACCCTTAAAGAGCCACAAGAGAACAGAATTTTGTTATATTTTCGTTAATTTCCCAAGACCTATAATAAAATCCTTGTTTTGTTTGAACCTTGTCTCCTTGCACTACTTGAGCAATCCCGCTGAAAGCTGTGTAGCCTCTCGTGACGTCACACCGTGTAGTTCTGGGCTGATCCCTCACCTTCCTCATGATCATTGATGCCCCACGAGGTGAGATCTTGCATGGAGCCCCAGACCGAGGGTGATTGACCGTAATCTTGAACTTCTTCCATTTTCTAATAATTGCGCCAACAGTTGTTGCCTTCTCACCAAGCTGCTTGCCTATTGTCCTGTAGCCCATCCCAGCCTTGTGCAGGTCTACAATTTTATCCCTGATGTCCTTACACAGCTCTCTGGTCTTGGCCATTGTGGAGAGGTTGGAGTATGTTTGATTGAGTGTGTGGACAGGTGTCTTTTATACAGGTAACGAGTTCAAACAGGTGCAGTTAATACAAGTAATGAGTGGAGAACAGGAGGGCTTCTTAAAGAAAAACTAACAGGTCTGTGAGAGCCGGAATTCTTACTGGTTGGTAGGTGACCAAATACTTATGTCATGCAATAAAATGCAAATTAATTACTTAAAAATCATACAATGTGATTTTCTGGATTTTTGTTTTAGATTCCGTCTCTCACAGTTGAAGTGTACCTATGATAAAAATTACAGACCTCTACATGCTTTGTAAATAGGAAAACCTGCAAAATCGGCAGTGTATCAAATACTTGTTCTCCCCACTGTATATCAATATTTGCGCATAAAGGCTTTTTCACTGCCATTTCTTGCATAATTAATGTTACCAACACAAAAAGATCCCACCATGTTGGCATTTATCAAAATGTACGGAAACTTCCTGTTTCCATCACAGCTGTCTTGATTTTTTTTTATATGTTATGAATTTTCTCACATAGAAACTGTGGATGGAAACGTGGTGTTTCAGTCCGTATTCACACCATTTAGGCGCATCAAGTCAGCAACCTGTAACATCTCCAACTGGCAGGCGCCCTTTTCACAACACATGTATTATTGATTATAAAGCTCTTTCTCCTCCCCAAAATGTGAAACAAAATGAAACGTAAATCTCCCCATCAGAAAATACATTTTGCGAAGTGCTTCCAACCTGAAAAGCCCAGCAGGGCCATCTGAAATGCCAATAGACGAGGTGCTCAACTGTGAGGGAGTGGGCGCAATAGAGAAAGAGGGAAAGAAAATCCATGCATGCAACTGCAAGGTTGAGTGCTTGCTGAAAGTCCCCAGACCCAAGAAAGGATTCTCAAAAGGTCATTTTACAATAGGAGTCTGGCCTGATAGACTGCAACTATTGGCTATTTGCAGTGGTGTGTATTCATGGATGCCAAGGGAAGCCAGGCTTCCCACATTTTTTTACCAATAAAATAAAAAATAAATAAATATTTTTTGTATCTTTCGTCTCTCTGTGTTTCATAATTTTCCTTCAATTCGCAAGAGGCTGAATATTCAGAACCCTTTACTTTTTCCGCATTTTCTTACGTTACAGCCTTATTCTAAAATTAATGTTTTTCCTCATCAATCTACACACAATACCCTATAATGACAAAGTGAAAACAGGTTTTTATAAATTTTTGCAAATGTATAAAAAAATAAACATAAATAACTTTTTTACATAAGTATTCAGACCCTTTGCTATGAGACTCGAAATTGAGCTCAGGTGCATCCTGTTTCCATTGATCATCCTTGAGATATTTCTACAACTTGATGGGAGTCCACCTGTGGTAAATTCAATTGATTGGACATGATTTGGAAAGGCACACACCTGTCTATATAACGTCCCACAGTTGACAGTTCATGTCAGAGCAAAAACCAAGCCATGAGGTCGAAGGACTTGTCCATAGAGCTCCGAGACAGGATTGTGTCGAGGCACAGATCTGGGGAAAGGTACCAAAACATTTCTGCAGCATTGAAGGTCCCCAAGAACACAGTGGCGCCCATGATTCTTAAATGGAAGAAGACTCTTCCTAGAGCTGGCCGCCCGGCCAAACTGAGCAATCGGGGGAGAAGGGCCTTGGTCAGGGAGGTGACCAAGAACCTGATGGTCTCTATGACAGAGCTCCAGAGTTCCTCTGTGTAAATGGGAGAACCTTCCAGAAGGACAACCATCTCTGCAGCACTCCACCAATGAGGCCTTTATGGTAGAGTGGCCAGACGGAAGCCACTCCTCAGTAAAAGGCACATGACAGCCAACTTGGAGTTTGCCAAAAGGCACCTAAAGGACTCTCAGACCATGAGAAACAAGATTCTCTGGTCTGATGAAACCAAGATTGAACTCTTTGACCTGAATGCCAAGCGTCACATCTGGAGGAAACCTGGCACCATCCCTACGGTGAAGAATGGGGGTGGCAGCATCATGCTATGGGGATGATTTTCAGCGGCAGGGACTGGGATACTAGTCAGGATTGAGGGAAAGATGAACGGAGCAAAGTACAGAGAGATCCTTGATGAAAACCTGCTCCAGAGCGCTCAGGACCTCAGACTGGGACGAAGGTGCACCTTACAACAGGACAACAACCCTCAGCACACAGACAAGACAATGCAGGAGTAGCTTCGGGACAAGTCTCTAAATGTCCTTGAGTGGCCCAGCCAGAGCCCGGACTTGAACTCGATCGAACATCTCTGGAGAGACCTGAAAATAGCTGTGCAGCGACACTCCCCATCCATCCTGACAGAACTTGAGAGCATCTGCAGAGAAGAATGGGAGAAAATCCCTAAATACAGGTGTGACAAGCTTGTAGTGTCATACCCAAGAAGACTCAAGGCTGTAATTGCTGCCAACGGTGCTTCAAAAAAGTACTGAGTAAAGGGTCTGAATACTTAAGTAAATGTGATATTTTAGTTTTTGCTTTGTCATTATGGGGTATTGTGTTTAGATTGATGAGGGAAAAAAATAATTGAATCAATTTTAGAATAAGTCTGTAACGTAACAAAATGTGGAAAAAGTCAAGGGGTCTGAATACTTTCCGAATGCACTGTATCTCACAGGAGAAAGCATCCAAGCGAGCGAAACAGCGCCCCTCTGTCTCTCTACGTGTCGGCCATCTATCTGATGCTGTCTGGTCCAAACGAGTATGACATTGTTGCCGCCCATAGCATTGAAGGCAAGGGAAGCCAGTGAGCATTTGGCCTCCCTTGACAAAAAAAGTATAAAAATTTGCCAATCAGTGTTGACCTAAACTGAGTGAGCTCAACTATGAATGTTCCTGGCGCACCAAAAAAAAGTGTCATGGAAAGCCAGCTTGGATTTTGGCATCGCTCTTATCAAATCCCATTGAGAGCATACATCATTGACAGAAAAACTTGAATCGTTGCATCTCGTTGTGTTGTTGTCCTCCGCTGGCTAGCTAACTATCTAAAATTGGCCCTTTCCTAAATTAGCCATGGATGGAGATAGGGATTTGGACTTGTGGTTTTACTTAATTCTCCGTACTGGCCAATGATTATAACGCCGATTCACATCCAACCATTAATTCAATAATTGTTGTGCCCCTTGCCTGAGAGTATGGAAGTTCAATATGTAGCTAGATGTAGAAGGCTAATATTAACTAGCTTACTTTGCCTATGAATGGAAGTTAGACTAGCGAGCAAGCATTTTAGCCAGGTAGCCTAGGACAACAAAAAATAAAAGCATGTACTGTATGATAGCGTGATAGACTGTTTCCTCAACATGAAAGAGAGGAGGATGACATTGGCATTTCTCTACAAGTAGGGTGAGCCAACATGTTTTTCTACTTGCACGAACGCGCACGCACGCACGCACACACACACACACACACACACGCACACAGAAATCAGAACAATGGACAGCCACATCATATTTCGCTTACGTTGATTGGACTAAATCGTTTTTGTTATCTTTTAGTTGTCACTGTATTAGACTAAGCAGAGGTGATTTGGTAATGTTGAAGTTGAAATGGTGCTGGAATAGTGGAGGCAGCTCCTGTTTTCTTTGCGACTTGCGGTAACTCTCTGTGGTTCTGAGTCAATAGTTGTTCAGTGGTCCGAAAGTGTCGGAAACATTAACTTGCTTGACCATGCTGTAGGTCATATAACTGTCTGTAACTGTACATGCAATATGCTTTGTGGACTTCACTGGACAGAGGTTGCTAGCTTGGCTTCCACAGTGATTTTACCCACGCACCGCTACTGGCTCTTTGTTATTTGACCCCACACATTTCCACTTGCTGATATGTTCAGAAATACCTCAGAGGACAGAGCGATAGCTTTCTGGTCTGACTATATCCCTCAATGTTTTTGGCATTGTTAAAAAATATATAAAAAAAGATATATTGAACAACAGTTTCATTACCAAATTACTAAAACGTATTTTGTCCGAGGCTTTTTTTATTATACAGCATAAGCCATGTTTCCATCCACAGTTTTTATTCGAGTAAAGTCATACCATAGGCCTATATTTAAAAAATCACGACAGCTGTGATGGAAACAGGAAGTTTCGGAGCAATTTTATAAATGCCAACAGATCATTTGTTTGTTCAACATGGTGGGATCTTTTTGTGTCGTTAAAATGTATTATGCAGAAATGGTGGTGGAAACGCCTTTATGCGCAAAGGTTGACATACAGTATTAACCATCATATCGAAGTAAACTAGGAGTCACCCCGATGATATTGTGTGTGGTCCTCTCACTACGAAACCATGTAGTTTGTTAGGCTACAGATGAAATAAATGATGATGAACTTCACAGGGTGGTGAAAGTGCACGGTGATGAGCTTGATGCTCCTTTCCAATAAATATCGAGGGTGTTATTCTGGTGACATGATGATCGATGCTTGACTGCCTTTTGACAAATACAAAACATTCTCGCTCTTATCCATAATCTCATCATGTAGACTAGCCTACCTGCACAGCCTACCCATACTTTATCTGCGAGCTGTTGGCTAGAGTGCACTGTGCAGAAATCGCTCCGCCATTTCCTAGCTACTCAAATTTGAATAGTTCGCCTAATTTCAGTTTATGTGACAAAACAAGCAATAATAGTGTAGATAATCATTGTACCGTCTAAACCTCTGTGAAATATATTTTCCATAACCAAAAATATTGTATTTTCCGCTGTTTGAAGCTGGTGTAAAAAAACAAAAGTAAAAGATGCAAAAACTAAACTTAAAATTGGGAAGCATACAAATAGTGCCAGTAGAACAGATCTACCGCTTCTTAGACTTGCTTTCAATGAGAATTACAGATCTATAACTCACATTTCTATGTGAATTTTGTGGGATCGCTCAAAAAGTTACATATTGCAGCTTTAATGCAACAATCTTTGTGACAAAACTGTCGGTAGAGTTGAAAACACATTGAACTTTAGATTGAGATAGAAAGCACATTTTGAGTGCACTATGTCACCACACACTGATTTTTTGCTGAAAAAAGTCGGTTTGGTGGGAAAATGCAAATATTTTCTTTATGCAGATTTGAGAATATTCGCATGCAAATCTGTCACCAAATGGATGGAAACCTAGCTACAGCGGCAAAAAATGTATACCGGTATACAAAAAATACCAAAAACATTTGCTTTCAGTAGCCTACATGCGTAACTATCACTCCTTCCAAATTTGGACTCAATGCCAAAAATATCCTTAAGGATGGTTGAGTCTCCTCAGTGGTGATCCATCATTAGTGACTGATATCTCCTGTGAGGGCTTGGAAACGCTTCTGACTCAGCGCTCCCCAGTGACTTCTGCAAAGTGACAGGATGTGTTTTCTGTCACCAGTTTTAAGGGAATTAATTCCCACAAGTGAATTTTATATGCATTAACATGTTGCACATTTGCTAATCTCAGAAAATGTGCAACAGATTTACGCATATAAAATGAGTGGGTTAGAATTCGTTTTTGTATGTACAGTGTAGTATAGTCTCCCCTGGACTGTATAGAATAGTGTGTATATGTTCATACACTTGGCCTCCTCCTACTACCTGTCCCATTGGGGTAAGCCTGAGGTCAATAAACCAACAGAGAAGCAACTTTGATCTCATCCAGTATCTATTTCCTGGTTACCTCCACCCACAGACAAACACAATGTACAGCTGGCCTTACATAAACAGTTCCACGTTATTATCCTGGGATGTGAAGCAATTGCTTCTTATGTGACACATGCACATAGACAATCAACGTGTCAGAATACACCATCACCATGGCATCTTTATATCTTCCCCAGGCAGACTCACCATATCTTCTTTGCTCTCCTTGAGTCATTGCTTCACAGACGCTGCATTAATAAATTAGAGGATCGTATGAGGGGAGTCAGATGGTCATGAAATGATGCCCACAGCCCTACTCTCTGGCTCTCTTCCCTCCTCTCTCATATACTGGGCTTCTAAATCAATTCTCAAAAGCCAAGCACCAACTGAATTTCCTTGCAGCATCTGCTCTTGTCAATCCACTGCCAAGATGAGAGCATACTTGAACTTGAACTTGTTAACTTGAACTTGAACCTGATAATGGTCACCAAACTTGACAATTCTACAGTGGGGTATATACTTTTTCTTGGAGATGTACATGAAAACTGCATAAGAGGGAGAGTAGAAAAAGGTTAATTGTGGGCAACAGATGTCTGAAATGTAATTTGTGTATACATAAAGAGGCTTATTTTATCACTCTCCATTCCTTATCTCAAAAGGTTTTTCAATCTATGAAGAAAAAAAAGTACAATCCTGCAGCAACAGGAAATGTGAATTATTATGTGGATTATAATTAATGGACATTTCTGTAGGGGTCGTTAGGGCAAAATCAAGTCTGAAATTTCGAAGTGGAAATTACAAACTTTAGAAGCCTTTTAAAAACTCAAATAGACTAGAAGTTTGCAATTCTCAGCAACAAAAGAGTGATCAAATTAAGATCCTACATCTGTAGATCTCACAGAGTATGTTAGGGAAAAGGAACTGCTCTTTGTTCTCTGACCATGAACAGTACAGGAACTGCTCTCATCATCATAGGAACCAAAAGAACCAATCTCCAAAAGAAGGGCTCTAATGAGGCAGAATAATGAGGGGGTGAATCTTATTTAAAGACTGGAGCCATGACAACAGACCACTGCTTCTGGTCGCTGGAAGAGGGGAGGAGAGTCTAGAAGGAGAGAGAGAGAGAGAGAGAGAGGAAGAGGGAGAATTACAGAGATTATGTATGTGAGTGTGCAAAAGAAACTGTAGGCAAGGATACTTTTCTTTTTAGAACATGTTTAAAATCCCAGAATAAAGGAAAGCATGATGATTTGCTTCTGGCCTTCACCCACTGAGAGAAAACAGTACCGTTACATAAGTGTATGCTTAATTGTGGATCCAAATGTGTGCCTGTCAGTCTGTGTTTTAATAACCATGACAACAGAGAAAGAGAAGGAGGAGCATCAAAATTAGCCATTCCTCTGTATGAAACTCGTACTGTATACCAGATCCAACTTTCCCAAATCTTATGTTGGGCGAGGAGTAGACTGTTAATGTCAGTGCAGAGTATCCACTGATTAAATATGCAGCTTTTGCTAGATGATTTCTTGCATGTAAGGACTTTAGTGACTAGTCCCATGAGGTCGCAGAATTCATCAGTATGCAGCATGGTGCAGTTATGAACAGGCTAGGGTCACATTCTGTCTTAGAACTAGCACTCAGTGTTTCCTATGAACTATCTCGCTAATCTTTTAGCTGAGTTTAACAACGACAAATGCTGAACAGTGACAGGGAGCACGCTGATTATAATCAGTTGGTAAAAACAAACTTTCTGAAAACAGAGCTAGCTATATCTCAGGGGCTGTTCAATCACTGTGACCCATTTTGGGGGATGAATAAAAAAACATTATTCTCTTCACACTGCAATAATACAAGTTTGGATTTGAGGGCTAAACTGTTTACAATGTTAGTAATGTTAAACAAGCTACATTAGCTGCCAGTTTTTGGCCAGTTTTTTTGTGTGTGTTCAAGTTCAGTACAGAACAGTATCTGGACATGAGACTCAGATGGCCATCATATGTTGGTCAGTCTGCCTCCCTCTGCACTGAGTCCCTTTGATTTGGTCCTTTTGATTGGAGGACTTCAGCTCTCTATGACAGCCACATTATCCATCCGTGGAGCATGTTCTGTAAGTGTGATGTTAGCGTAATTTATAAGACCAATACATATTGTGCATCTGCTTCCACATCCTACCAGGAAAGAGAAGATCACAGCTGGAAAAGGTGAGAGACAACACTAGCATTTCCCCCTGTCACATTTTAGACCATTTCTGGATTCTTTCAAACTACTAACACTGACAGATTTAGACTGACATATCCAAACACAACACAATTGAATGAAGTAACGTTACCATGGGGTTCAAATAGTGTGCCTGAAGAGATCAAAGCCTTTTTTACTGTCTGAGCCGGTTGGGACTGGTCTATTTACTTCATGGAGTTTTTCTCCCATCTGCCTTCCAGAGGTTTTAGCTCCCATTATCATCTAAATTATTAAAAGGCTGACTGACCTGGCCATACTATTGTTAATTCTCTTAGGTATGTGGCATTCACAAAATAAAACATATTTAGGAAATGTTAGACAATGCCTACTGCACAGAGTGAAGGTCCACAGCTTCCTCAGCTTAAACCATGGATAAAAGAGCAAAAAATCTGACATGATTACACAATTTGGCATAAGGGTTCACAAACTGCAGAGGCCTTACGTGAGCTTATACAATTGCAACACATGTATTTTATCTGTGTGCATTGATATTGATGTGTTGGGTGCATCACTGTGCATGCATGCATGTGAGCGACAAAGTGAAGCAATCGTACTGTGTGTTCACTTTCAAGATTTTACATTAAATATTTACAATTCGAGGGAATCACACTAAAGTTGCCACTGTAACTTTATGACCCAATGGCAGTGCTGTGCCAGAGCTGCAATATTTTCTTAAGCATGACTGAAATCTCTGTGCAATGCAAGGGATTCCAGCAATATATGAATGTAGTCAATACACCATAAGTTACAAATAATGTTATGGCAATTCGGTCAAGAACTGACATTCTACAAACCGTACAGTAGCAAATGGGTAGAAGGAACTTTAAATGATATTGATCACACATCACCTCACATTAAATGACACATCACCTCTGTTACTCCTTTATTTAATCCTTCTCATCCCCTTTGAGACATAAAGCTACCCTCCACTTCTTCCTGTCCTTGGCGACATGTTGTGACATCACTAACCTCCGTACTATGAAGAGATTCCTCCTACAGTAAATCCTCCCCTTTAATATTTCAAAAGGGTATCTTATTTAAAAGATGGAGAAAGGTCATGACAAATTGACTGCCACTGTCTAATGTGTAGGAAGTTCGCTTAGATCCTATACTGCTCCCTGATAATTACACACATCATCCCTTTCGCTGCACAGCTCAGGCCTCAGGGCTATTAATACATGTTCTGGACTCACACAGGAAGCCAAATTCTGATCAATTTTTCACTAATTTATATTTTGACCAATCAGATCAGCTCTGAAAAAGATTTGATGTGAAAAGATATGACGTGATTGGTCAAAAATATCAGACTTGGGCTGCCTGTGTAAATGTAGCCACAGGCTTGTTTGCTCTAATTAAAACCATGTTTAATGTCACATCTAAGTACAGTTTCAGTATGCTAGCTGATGGTCACGCTCCCTCTCATCTCTAATACTTTCCCTTTCCTGCCTCTCTCTCTCTCTCTCTCTCTCTCTCTCTCTCTCTCCCTCTCTCCCTCTCACACTCTCTCTTGCTCCCTCCCTCTATATTACTTTTCTCTTTCTTGGTCCCTCCCTTAATGCTTCACGGGAGGAATGGCCCCATGTGGCAGCTGGCAGAGAGAGAGAGAGCGAGAGGTGTGTGTGTAGGTGTGTGAGTATGTATACCAGTGTGTTGCTCTGTATATCATTTTTGGCAATGATTTTATATTTCTTCAAAGTTCAAGTGTTGAAGAGTTGCTGTGCACCGCATAAACAGAACACATATTGTTAGACTATGCAGTGGTTGCACACCTTGCAGTATTTTTTCATAACTGGCAGTTGAGTGACCTACATGAGTAAAACTCAAATACTCTCACATATCAATTCCAGCAGCTTAATTATATACATAGATTATAACACTTGAACCCTTTGTCATAAATGGTGTTATTCCAATCTATATATGTACAGTAGATATCTTAACACCAATAAAATAACTAAAAGGATAACTGACTTCTTGTTTTTAAGAATTTCATTTTTTTCTGCCAAACGAAATGCCTCAGTAACATATACACTATATATACAAAAGTGTGTGGACACCCCTTCAAATTAGTGGATTCGGCTATTTCAGCCACACCCGTTGCTGACAGTTGTATAAAATCGAGCACACAGCCATGCAATCTCCATAGACAAATATTGGCAGTAGAATGGCCTTACTGAAGAGCTCAGTGACTTTCAACGTGGCACCGTCATAGAATGCCACCTTTCCAACAAGTCAGTTCGTCAAATTTCTGCCCTGCTAGAGCTGCCCCAGTCAACTGTAAGTGCTGTTATTGTGAAGTGGAAAGGTCTAGGAGCAACAACGGCCGCGAAGTGGTAGGCCACACAAGCTCACAGAACGGGACCGCCGAGTGCTGAAGCGTGTAGCGCTTAAAAATCGTCTGTCCTCAGTTGCAACACTCACTATCGAGTTCCAAGCTGTCTCTGGAAGCAACGTCAGCACAAGAACTGTTCGACGGGAGCTTCATGAAATGGGTTTCCATGGCCGAGCAGCCGCACACAAGCCTAAGATCACCATGCGCAATGCCAAGCGTTGGCTGTAGTGGTGTAAAGCTTGTCGCCATTGGCCTCTGGAGCAGTGGAAACGCGTTCTCTGGAGTGATGAATCACGCTTCACCATATGGCAGTCCGACGGACAAATCTGGGTTTGGCGGATACAAGGAGAACGCTACCTGCCCCTATGCATAATGCCAACTGTAAAGTTTGGTGGAGGAGGAGTAATGGTCTGTGGCTGTTTTTCATGGTTCGGGCTAGGCCCCCCAGTGAAGGGAAATCTTAACGCTACAGCATACAATGACATTCTAGACAATTATGTACTTCGAACTTTGTGGCAACAGTTTGGGGAAGGACCTTTTCCGTTTCAGCATGACAATGCCCCCGTGCACAAAGCGAGGTCCATACAGAAAAGGTTTGTCGAGATCAGTGTGGAAGAACTTGATTGGCCTGCACAGATACCTGACCTCAACCTCATCGAACACCTTTGGGATGAATTGGAACGCCGACTGCGAGCCAGGCCTAATCGCCCAACATCAGTGCCCAACCTCACTAATGCTCTTGTGGCTGAATGGAAGCCAGTCCCTGCAGCAGTGTTCCAACATCTAATGGAAAGCCTTCCAAGAAGAGTGAAGGCTGTTATAGCAGCAATGGGGGGACCAACTCCATATTAATGCCCATGATTTTGTAATGATATGTTCGACAATCAGGTGTCCACATAGAGTGCATTCGGAAAGTATTCAGACCCCTTGACTTTTTCCACATTTTGTAACGTTATTTGAAAATTGATTAAATTAATTTGTTACCTCATCAATCTACACACAATACCCCATAATGACAAAGCGAAAACAGGTTTTCAGACATTTTCGTACATTCATTAAAATAAAAAATAGAAATACCTTATTTACATAAGTATTCAGACCCTTTGCTATAAGACCTGAAATTGAGCTCAGGTGCATCCTGTTTCCTGGCTATAAGGTCCCACAGTTGACAGTGCATGTCAGAGCAAAAACCAGGCTATGAGGTCGAAGTAATTGTTCGTAGAGCTCAGAGACAGGATTGTGTCGAGGCACAGATCTGGGGAAGGGTACCAAAAAATGTCTGCAGCATTGAAAGTCCCCAAGAATACAGTGGCCTCCATCATTCTTAAATGGAAGAAGTTTGGAACCACCAAGACCCTACCTAGAACTGGCCGCCCGGCCAAACTGAGCAATCGGGGGAGAAGGGCCTTGGTCAGGGAGGTGACCAAGAATCCAGACGGAAGCCACTTCTCAGGAAAAGGCACATGACAGCCCGCTTGGAGTTTGCTAAAATGGACCTAAAGGACTCTTAGACCATGAGAAACAAGATTATCCGGTCTGATGAAACCAAGATTGAACAGAATGCAAAGCGTCACGTCTGGAGGAAACCTGGCACCATCCCTGCGGTGAAGCATGGTGGTGGCAGCATTATGCTGTGGGGGTGTTTTTCAGCGGCAGGGTCTGGGAGACTAGTCAGGATCGAGGGAAAGATGAACGGAGCAAAGTACAGAGAAATCCATGATGAAAACCTGCTCCAGAGCGCTCAGGACCTCAGACTGGGGAGAAGGTTCACCTTCCAACAGGAAAATGAAGCACACAGCCAAGACAAAGCAGGAGTAGCTTCGGGACAAGTCTCTGAATGTCCTTGAGTGGCCCAGCCAGAGCCCGGACTTGAATCTGATCTAACAGCTCTGGAGAGACCTGAAAATAGCTGTGCAGCGACGCTCCCCATCCAACCTGACAGAGATTGAGAGGATCTGCAGGGAAGAATGGGAGAAACTCCCCAAATACAGGTGTGCCAAGCTTGTAGCGTCATACCCAAGAAGACAGAAAACTCTGCTACTCCTACTGCTCATTCCTCGTCTAACCATGTGTTCTCGCATACCCCAAGAGCATCTGGTCAGCGCGGCGGTGGCACAGGAATCCTCATCTCTCCCAAGTGGACATTCTCTATTTTTCCCCTGACCCATCTGTCTATCTCCTCATTTGAATTCCATGCTGTCACAGTCACTAGCCCATTCAAGCTTAACATCCTTGTCATTTATCGCCCTCCAGGTTCCCTTGGAGAGTTCATCAATGAGCTTGACGCCTTGATAAGTTCCTTTCCTGAGGATGGCTCACCCCTTACAGTTCTGGGTGACTTTAACCTCCCTACGTCTGCCTTTGACTCATTTATCTCTGCCTCCGACTCATTTCTCTCTGCCTCCTTCTTTCCACTCCTTTCCTCTTTTGACCTCCCGCTATCACCGTCCCCCCCTACTCACAAGGCAGGCAATACGCTTGACCTCATCTTTACTAGATGCTGTTCTTCTACTAATCTCACTGCAACTCCCCTCCAAGTCTCCGACTACTACTTTGTATCCTTTTCTCTCTCGCTCTCCAACACTACTCACTCTGCCCCTACTCAGATGGTAATGTGCCGTCGCAACCTTCGCTCTCTCTCTCCCGCTACTCTCTCCTCTTCCATCCTATCATCTCTTCCCCTCTGCTAAATCCTTCTCCCTCCGATCTCCTGATTCTTCCTCCTCACCCTCCCTCCCCCCCTTTCTGCATCTTTTGACTCTCTCATGTCCCCTATCCTCCCGGCCGGCTCGGTCCTCCCCTCCTGCTCCGTGGCTTGACGACTCATTGCAAGCTCACAGAAGAGGGCTCCGGGCAGCCGAGCGGAAATGGAGGAAAACTAGACTCCCTGCGGACCTGTCATCTTTTCACTCCCTCCTCTCTACATTCTATTCCTCTGTTTCCGCTGCCAAAGCCACTTTCTACCACTCTAAATTTCAAGCCTCTGCCTCTAACCCTAGGAAGCTCTTTGCCACATTCTCCTCCCTGCTGAATCCTCCTCCTCCTCCCTCTCTGTGGATGACTTCATCAACCATTTTGAAAAGAAGGTTGACGACATCCAATCCTCATTTATTAAGTCAAATGACACCGCTGGTCCTGCTCACACTGCCCTACCCTATGCTTTGACTTATTTCTCCCCTCTCTCTCCAGATGAAATTTTGCGACTTGTGATGGCCGGCCGCCCAACAACCTGCCCGCTTGACCCTATCCCCTCCTCTCTTCTCCAGACCATTTCCGGAGACCTTCTCCCTTACCTCACCTCGCTCATCAACTCATCCTTGACCGCTGGCCATGTACCTTCCGTCTTCAAGAGAGCGAGAATTGCACCCCTCCTCAAAAAACCTACACTCTATCCCTCCGATGTCAACAACTACAGACCAGTATCCCTTCTTTATTTTCTCTCCAAAACTCTTGAGCGTGCCGTCTCTAGCCAACTCTCCTGCTATCTCTCTCAGAATTACCTTCTTGATCCAAACCAGTCAGGTTTCAAGACTGGTCATTCAACTGAGACTGCTCTTCTCTGTGTCACGGAGGGTCTCCACACTGCTAAAGCTAACTCTCTCTCCTCTGCTCTCGTCCTTCTAGACCTATCCGCTGCCTTTGATACTGTGAACCATCAGATCCTCCTCTCCACCCTCTCCGAGTTGGGCATCTCCAGCGCTGCTCACTCTTGGATTGCGTCCTACCTGACAGGTCGCTCCTACCAGGTGGCGTGGTGAGAATCTGTCTCCGCACCACGTGCTCTCACCACTGGTGTCCCCCAGGGCTCAGTTCTAGGCCCTCTCCTATTCTCTCTATACACCAAGTCACTTGGCTCTGTCATATCCTCACATGGTCTCTCCTATCATTGCTACGCAGATGACACACAATTAATTTTCTCTTTTCCCCCTTCTGATAACCAGGTGGCGAATCGCATCTCTGCATGTCTGGCAGAGATATCAGTGTGGATGTCGGATCACCACCTCAAGCTGAATCTCGGCAAGACAGAGCTGCTCTTCCTCCCGGGGAAGGACTGCCCGCTCCATGATCGCGCCATCACGGTTGACAACTCCATTGTGTCCTCCTCCCAGAGTGCAAAGAACCTTGGCGTGACCCTGGACAACACCCTGTCGTTCTCCGCTAACATCAAAGCGGTGACCCGATCCTGCAGGTTCATGCTCTACAACATTCGCAGAGTACGACCCTACCTTACACAGAAAGTGGCACAGGTCCTAATCCAGGCACTTGTCATCTCCCGTCTGGATTACTGCAACTCGCTGTTGGCTGGGCTCCCTACCTGTGCCATTAAACCCCTACAACTTATCCAGAACGCTGCAGCCCGTCTGGTGTTCGATCTTCCCAAGTTCTCTCATGTCACCCCGCTCTTCCGCACACTCCACTGGCTTCCAGTTGAGGCTCGCATCTACTACAAGACCATTGTGCTTGCCTACAGAGCTGTGAGGAAAACGGCACCTCCTTACCTTCAGGCTCTGATCCTACACCCAAACGAGGGCACAGCGTTCATCCACCTTTGGCCTGCTAGCTCCCTTACAGTGAGGGAAAAAAAGTATTTGATCCCCTGCTGATTTTGTACGTTTGCCCACTGACAAAGAAATGACCAGGACCTTAATGTGCTTCTTCTTGAGCCACTCCTTTGTTGCCTTGGCCGTGTGTTTTGGGTCATTGTCATGCCAGAATACCCATCCACGACCCATTTTCAATGCCCTGGCTGAGGGAAAGAGGTTCTCACCCAAGATTTAACGGTACATGGCCCCGTCCATCGTCCCTTTGATGCGGTGAAGTTGTCCTGTCCCCTTAGCAGAAAAACACCCCCAAAGCATAATGTTTCAACCTCCATGTTTGACTGTGGGGATGGTGTTCTTGGGGTCATAGGCAGCATTCCTCCTCCTCCAAACACGGCGAGTTGAGTTGATGCCAAAGAACTCCATTTTGGTCTCATCTGACCACAACACTTTCACCCAGTTCTCCTTTGAATCATTCAGATGTTCATTGGCAAACTTCAGACGGGCCTGTATATGTGCTTTCTTGAGCAGGGGGAGCTTGCGGGCACTGCAGGATTTCAGTCCTTCACGGCGTAGTGTGTTACCAATTGTTTTCTTGGTGACTATGGTCCCAGCTGCCTTGAGATCATTGACAAGATCCTCCCGTGTAGTTCTGGGCTGATTCCTCACCGTTCTCATGATCATTGCAACTCCACGAGGTGAGATCTTGCATGGAGCCCCAGGCTGAGGGAGATTGACAGTTATTTTGTGTTTCTTCCATTTGAGAATAATCGCACCAACTGTTGTCACCTTCTCACCAAGCTGCTTGGCGATGGTCTTGTTGCCCATTCCAGCCTTGTGTAGGTCTACAATCTTGTCCCTGACATCCTTGGAGAGCTCTTTGGTCTTGGCCATGGTGGAGAGTTTGGAATCTGATTGATTGATTGCTTCTGTGGACAGGTGTCTTTTATACAGGTAACAAACTGAGATTAGGAGCACTTCCTTTAAGAGTGTGCTCCTAATCTCAGCTCGTTAACTGTATAAAAGACACCTGGGAGCCAGAAATCTTTCTGATTGAGAGGGGGTCAAATACTTATTTCCCTCATTAAAATGCAAATCAATTTATAACATTTTTGACATGCGTTTTTCTGGATTTTTTTGTTGTTATTCTGTCTTTCACTGTTCAAATAAACCTACCATTAAAATTATAGACTGATCATTTCTTTGTCAGTGGGCAAACGTACAAAATCAGCAGGGGATCAAATACTTTTTTCCCTCACTGTACCTCTACGGAAGCACAGTTCCCGCTCAGCCCAGTCAAAGCTATTTGCTGCTCTGGCACCCCAATGGTGGAACAAGCTCCCCCATGACGCCAGGACAGCGGAGTCACTGACCACCTTCCGGAGACACTTGAAACCCTACCTCTTTAAGAAATACCTGGAATATATAACCTCACCCTCCCCCCACCCATAAAAAAAATAGCCAGTGGTTGTCCCACTGGCTATCATAAGTTGAATGCACCAATTTGTAAGTTGCTCTGGATAAGAGCGTCTGCTAAATGATGTCAATGTAAATGTCAATGTAAGACTCAAGGCTGTAATCGCTGCCAAAGGTGCTTCAACAAAGTACTAAGTAAAGTGCCTGAATACTTCTGTAAATGTGATATTTCCGTTTTTATTTTTAATACATATGCAAAGAAATCGAAATACCTGTTTTTCTCCAGTGAGACTAGCAGTGGGCCGGGACAAGCTAAGGGCCATGGGATATCCCCCCTGCTAGGATTCAGAGATCCTCTGTTAGGCCACCAGGGGAGATGGAGTATTGATGGAAGGTCTTTGGTCTGTGAACACTTATCTTTGTTTACCATTGACAGATTTCCATTGATCAAGCATGAGATAACAGTATATCACAACACAGCAAACAATGATTCCAAAAAGCTTTCAAATGCAAATGCTGTGGTTTCAAAGTGCTTACTATCTGATCTGTGTTTAATAATATTTAATAAACGAAGCCCCTGGGCTTACATAATTTTGTCCGTAGAGCTCAGAGACAGGATTGTGTCGAGGCACAGGGTACCGAAACATTTCTGCAGCATTGAAGGTCGCCAAGAACACAGTGGCCTCCATCATTCTTAAATGGAAGAAGTTTGGAACCACCAAGACTCTTCCTAGAGCTGGCCACCCGGCCAAACTGAGCAATCGGGGGAGAAGGGCCTTGGTCAAAGAGGTGACCAAGAACCCGATGGTCACTCTGACAGAGCTCCACAGTTCCTCTCTGGAGATGGGAGAACCTTCCAGAAGGACAACTATCTCTGCAGCACTCTACCAATCAGGCCTTTATGGTAGAGTGGCCAGACGGAAGCCACTCCTCAGTAAAAGTCACATGACAGCCGCTTGGAGTTTGCCGAAAGGCATCTAAAGACTCTCAGACCATGAGAAACAAGATTGTCTGGTCTGATGAAACCAAGATTGAACTCTTTGGCCTGAATGCCAAGTGTCACGTCTGGAGGAAACCAGGCACCGTTCATCACCTGGACAATACCATGCCTACGGTGAAGCATGGTGGTGGCAGCATCATGCTGTGGGGCTGTTTTTCAGCGGCAGGGGCTGGGAGACTAGTCAGGATCGAGGGAAAGATGAATGGTGCAAAGTACAGAGAGATCCTTGATGAAAACCTGCTCCAGAGTGCTCAGGACCTCAGACTGGGGCATAGGTTCAACTTCCAACAGGAAAACGACCCAAAGCACACAGCCAAGACAACGCAGGAGTGGCTTCAGGACAAGTCTCTGAATGTCCTTGAGTGGCCCAGCCAGAGCCCGGACTTGAACCCGATCGAACATCTCTAAAGAGACCTGAAAATAGCTGTGCAGTCACACTCCTCATCCAACCTGATAGAGTTTGAGAGAATCTGCAGAGAAGAATGGGAGAAACTTCTCAAATACAGGTGTACCAAGCTTGTAGCGTCATACCCAAGAAGACTCAAGGCTGTAATCGCTGCCAAAGGTGCTTCAACAAAGCACTGAGTAAAGGGTCTGAATACTTATGTAAATGTGATTTTAAATTTTTTATGAATTTGCAAACATTTCTAAAAACCTGTTTTTACTTTGTCATTATGGGGTATTGTGTGTACATTGATGAGGGGGAAAAACTATTCTAATGCATTTTAAAATAACACTGTAACGTAACAAAATGTGGGAAAAGTGTAGGTGTCTGAATACCTTCCTAATATTGAGTTGCACCCCTTTTGCCCTCAGTACAACCTCAATGCATTGTGGCATGGACTCTACAAGGTGTCGAAAGTGTTCCACGGGGATCCTGGCCCATGTTGACTCCAATGCTTCCCACAGTTGTGTCAAGTTGGCTGGATGTCCTTTGAGTAGTGGACCATTCTTGATACACACGGGAAACTATTGAGCGTGAAAAACCCAGCAGCGCTGCAGTTCTTGACACACTCAAAGAGGTGCGCCTGGCACCTACTACCATACCCCATTCAAAAGTACTTAAATATTTTGTCTTGCACATTCAGAGAGAGAGAGAGAGAGAGAGAGAGATCACTAGAAATAGACAGTGATTTTGGACATTTGAAAAGGTCCTGAGAACGTCGCTATATGCCTTCCTCAATGCTCACAGAAAAACTATTGCCCAACGCTGTGCGCAAACTCATGATGCTCGGAGTTGGAGCGCACTGCTTAGATCATTGCGCTACGGCAATTCACAATGCTCTAGCAAACCACGCGAATACTGATGATACCTGATGGTAATAGAGCGTTGTTTAAAAATATTTTGTGTGTGCGTGCGAATTAAATGCACTAATATTGTTTGACAACTTCACACGTGGAACCAAAAGCAGTGAATGTAACCTTTGCGGTAGTTTAGAATTGGCATATCAGTAGTTAACCTTTCAGTCAATCAAAACATCTAATCAATGTGGTAGACAGATGGAGTCATGCCATGTCAGTGTGATGTACAGTGCCTTCAGAAATTATTCACACCATTTTACTTTTTCCACATTTTGTTGTGTTACAAAGTGGGATTAAAATATATTTAATTGTAATTTTTTTGTCAACGATCTACACAAAATACTCAGTAATGTCAAAGTGGAAGAAAAATTCTAACATTTGTAAAAAATAAAAATACAACTTTTTAAAAAACATGACAAATAAACACTCATATATCTTCATTAGATAAGTATTCAACCCCCTGAGTCAATACATGTTAGGATGCCGTTACACAATGTAACTTGCACACAATTTTATTTGCTAGGAACTGAGTTGCTTCAATATTGCTTTGTGAAACCCCCCCATTGCAAATATTAAGCAACTCATCTGCAACCTTTTTTAAGGGTAGATCAGCTTTAATATTGCAGATAGATTGTAACTTCCATCAACGTAATTGTCTGCATCACTTCCAATCCCCCATATGTTTTTTTTCTTCTCGCAAATATATATATATATATATATATACACATATACAGTGGGGAGAACAAGTATTTGATACACTGCCGATTTTGTAGGTTTTCCTACTTACAAAGCATGTAGAGGTCTGTAATTTTTATAATAGGTACACTTCAACTGTGAGAGACGGAATCTAAAACAAAAATCCAGAAAATCACGTTGAATGATTTTTAAGTAATTAATTTGCATTTTATTGCATGACATAAGTATTTGATCACCTACCAACCAGTAAGAATTCCGGCTCTCACAGACCTGTTAGTTTTTCTTTAAGAAGCCCTCCTGTTCTCCACTCATTACCTGTATTAACTGCACCTGTTTGAACTCGTTACCTGTATAAAAGACACCTGTCCACACACTCAATCAAACAGACTCCAACCTCTCCACAATGGCCAAGACCAGAGAGCTGTGTAAGGACATCAGGGATAAAATTGTAGACCTGCACAAGGCTGGGATGGGCTACAGGACAATAGGGCAAGCAGCTTGGTGAGAAGGCAACAACTGTTGGCGCAATTATTAGAAAATGGAAGAAGTTCAAGATGACGGTCAATCACCCTCGGTCTGGGGCTCCATGCAAGATCTCACCTCGTGGGGCATCAATGATCATGAGGAAGGTGAGGGATCAGCCCAGAACTACACAGCAGGACCTGGTCAATGACCTGAAGAGAGCTGGGACCACAGTCTCAAAGAAAACCATTAATAACACACTACGCCGTCATGGATTAAAATCCTGCAGCGCACGCAAGGTCCCCCTGCTCAAGCCAGCACATGTCCGGGCCCGTCTGAAGTTTGCCAATGACCATCTGGATGATCCAGAGGAGGAATGGGAGAAGGTCATGTGGTCTGATGAGACAAAAATAGTGCTTTTTGGTCTAAACTCCACTCGCCGTGTTTGGAGGAAGAAGAAGGATGAGTACAACCCCAAGAACACCATCCCAACCGTGAAGCATGGAGGTGGAAACATCATTCTTTGGGGATGCTTTTCTGCAAAGGGGACAGGACGACTGCACCATATTGAGGGGAGGATGGATGGGGCCATGTATCGCGAGATCTTGGCCAACAACCTCCTTCCCTCAGTAAGAGCATTGAAGATGGGTCGTGGCTGGGTCTTCCAGCATGACAACGACCCGAAACACACAGCCAGGGCAACTAAGGAGTGGCTCCGTAAATAGCATCTCAAGGTCCTGGAGTGGCCTAGCCAGTCTCCAGACCCGAACCCAATAGAACATCTTTGGAGGGAGCTGAAAGTCCGTATTGCCCAGCGACAGCCCCGAAACCTGAAGGATCTGGAGAAGGTCTGTATGGAGGAGTGGGCCAAAATCCCTGCTGCAGTGTGTGCAAACCTGGTCAAGACCTACAGGAAACGTATGATCTCTGTAATTGCAAACAAAGGTTTCTGTACCAAATATTAAGTTCTGCTTTTCTGATGTATGAAATACTTATGTCATGCAATAAAATGCAAATTAATTACTTAAAAATCATACAATGTGATTTTCTGGATTTTTGTTTTAGATTCCGTCTCACACAGTTGAAGTGTACCTATGATAAAAAATTACATACAGTGGGGAAAAAGTGTTTAGTCAGCCACCAATTGTGCAAGTTCTCCCACTTAAAAAGATGACAGACAAAATGAGGGAAAAAAATCCAGAAAATCACATTGTAGGATTTTTAATGAATTTATTTGCAAATAATGATGGAAAATAAGTATTTGGTCAATAACAAAAGTTTCTCAATACTTTGTTATATACCCTTTGTTGGCAATGACACAGGTCAAACATTTTCTGTAAGTCTTCACAAGGTTTTCACACACTGTTGCTGGTATTTTGGCCCATTCCTCCATGCAGATCTCCTCTAGAGTAGTGATGTTTTGGGGTTGTCGCTGGGCAACACGGACTTTCAACTCCCTCCAAAGATTTTCTATGGGGTTGAGATCTGGAGACTGGCTAGGCCACTCCAGGACCTTGAAATGCTTCTTACGAAGCCACTCCTTCGTTGTCCGGGCGGTGTGTTTGGGATCATTGTCATGCTGAAAGACCCAGCCACGTTTCATCTTCAATGCCCTTGCTGATGGAAGGAGGTTTCACTCAAAATCTCACGATACATGGCCCCATTCATTCTTTCAGATTCAGTCTTCCCAGCCTGGTGCAGGTCTACAATTTTGTTTCTGGTGTCCTTTGACAGCTCTTTGGTCTTGGCCATAGTGGAGTTTGGAGTGTGACTGTTTGAGGTTGTGGACAGGTGTCTTTTATACTGATAACAAGTTCAAACAGGTGCCATTAATACAGGTAACGAGTGGAGGACAGAGGAGCCTCTTAAATAAGAAGTTACAGGTCTGTGTGAGCCAGAAATCTTGCTTGTTTGTAGGTGACCAAATACTTATTTTCCACCATAATTTGCAAATAAATTCATAAAAAATCCTACAATGTGATTTTCTGGAGAAAAAAAATCTAAATTTGTCTGTCATAGTTGACGTGTACCTATGATGCAAATTACAGGCCTCTCTCATCTTTTTAAGTGGGAGAACTTGCACAATTGGTGGCTGACTAAATACTTTTTTTCCCCACTGTATATACACATACACTACCATTCAAAAGAAATTGCTTTTCTTTCGAAAAAAATTACATTTCTAAGTGACCCCAAACTTTTGAACGGTAGTGTACATACATACATATAAATACATATATATACATATCCTTTAAAAATATATATTTCCCTTTATTACTTTCCAACCCCACCACCCCTTCCCTAATTGGGGTAAACTAGTGAAGAACAATGCTTAGGCCTCTACTTCCAGCTTATACATACTATATACATTTTATGGACACAGTCAATTTTACAATAATTCTATTTTGTTTGTTTTTACTCCTGAACTTCCTATACCCTCAACCTCTCCAATCATTTTCATGATGTCCATCCGGTTTGCTTCTATATGCCATATCTTTCTAACTATGCTCTTTCACAAAAGCACTCAACCTATATCCTATGTACTTATTATGGACACAGTATGCTTTACATTAGTTATCTTGTTGTTATCAGTTGTTGTTAGTTGTTATTAGTCCCATCCTTCAGCTCCATTCAACACCTCCCATCTATCTCTTAACACCATCCATATTGGATTTCTATTTGGCATATGTTTTTCAACTGTACTGTGATGTTTCACAAAAGTTCTGAACCCTTCTATTCTCATTGTTTCTACAGATTGTAAATTGAAAAAAAATTTTTTTTGCTAAAAGTATTATTATATTATTGATCGATTGACTATGACTTTTCAGTGCTATCTGCAGGGTTAGCTCCAGGTAAATATTGCAATCCTTCAGCCATTCCTGGACCTGTGACCAGAAACAAGCTACAAATGGACAGTACCAAAACAAATGATCTAATGATTCTGTCGCAGAAAAATCTGCAGAGCTGCGACGATTGTATCCCCCATATAAATAACATTCTATTGGTAGCAAGAATTTTGTATAATAATTAAAATTTTAAAATTCTAAGTTTTGAATCCGGCGTCGTTTTGCGTATCAGTTCATAAACACTGAGCCATTGAATCGGTACGTCAAAAAACTATTTTGCAATCTATATGGGAAGGCTGTCAATCCTATGGTCCTTAAATGAAACTGGTATACTTTTTTATTTATCATAATTTTCTTTAACCAATTATGTTCTTTAATGCAGGGCCGACAGACAAGTTCCTTACTTTTTCCCCCTTCCACTTTCCTCTTCCATTTTTGCGGTAATGCTGCAATTATTTGGTTGTAATTTTGGGTAGAGGAGACATTTCCTTATGTTTTTGTTAGCTGCATGTGCGACATAACTCCACCAGTCCTACCTATGATATCATTTACGAAGATTATACCTTTTTAAAACATTTTTTCAAAACATAATGTTTTTTATTTAATCAATTAGTATATTTGAGTTTAACCAAAATATTTCTTGCATTATTTATTCTGTTGTTTCTGGAGCATTAAATTGAAATTGCAACCAACATTCTATGGCTTGTTTTGAAATAGTGATATTTGGGAGATTATTTCCTTTTCAAATAACTGAAAGTGTGAGGTTGTAATCTGAATAAAGGGGAAAAGGCCATTCTTGAACATGGGGTGAGACAATCTGACTAATTTGCTAGAGAACCAGTTCGGATTTAAGTATAACTTTTGTATGACTGAAGCTTTTAGTGATAGGTCTAATGCTTTAATATTTAATAATTTCTGTCCTCCGAATTCATATTCATTATATAAATGGGCCCATTAAATTTTGTCTGGCTTGCCGTTCCAAATGAAATTGAATATTTATTTCTCATATAATTTAAAAACTGTTCGCAAGGCGTAGGCAAGACCATAAGCAAATAGGTAAACTGGGATAATACTAAAGAGTTAATCAGGGTGATTTTTCCCCAAATAGACAGGTATTTACCTTTCCATGGTAGCAAGATCTTATCTATTTTTGCTAACTTTCTATTAAAATGTATTGGAGTGAGATCATTTATTTCATTTGGGATATGTATTCCGAGTATATCCACATCACCATCAGACCATTGTATTGGTAAACTAAATGGTAATGTAAAAAAATTATTTTTTAGTGATCCAATACGTAATATAGCACATTTATCATAATTTGGTTGTAATCCAGAGAGGTTAGAAAATGTATCTAGATCCTCTATGAAGCTGTGGAGGGATTGAAGTTGTGGATTTAAAAGAAAACATGAATCATCAGCGTACAATGACACCTTTTGTTTTTAAGCCCTGGATTTCTAATCCCTTGATATTATTGTTGGATCTGATTTTAATAGCTAACATTTCGATGGCCATAATAAATAGATATGCCGATAGTGGACAACCTTGTTTTACTCCTCTTGACAGTTTAAAACTTTCTGAGAAATAGCTATTATTTACTATTTGACACTTAGGGTTACTATACATGACTTTAACCCATTTTATAAGAGATTCTCCAAAATTGAAATGCTCCAGGCATTTATATATGAACTCCAGTCGTACTTTATCAAATGCCTTTTCAAAGTCTGCTATGAATAGCAGGCCTGGTTTCCCAGATTTTTCATAGTGTTCTATTGTTTCCAATACTTGCATTATATTATCTCCAATGTATCGCCCATGTAAAAAACCTATCTGATTAGAATGAATAATGTCCGACAATACCTTTTTAATTCTATGCGCTATACATTGCTAGAATTTTTGCATCACAACACTGAAGTGTAAGGGGCCTCCAATTTTTAAATGGACTGGATCTTTATATTTCCCACTTGTATCCTGTTTCAGTAATAATGAAATCAGACCTTCTTGAGTGTCTGATAATCTACCATTTACATAGGAGTGGTTAAAACATGCTAATTATGGTCCTCTGAGTATATCAAAAAAGGTTTGGTATACCTCGACTGGTATGCCATCCAACCCTGGAGTTTTCCCAGACTTAAAGTCTGTAATTGCATCCAGAAGTTCCTCCTCTGTAATTTCCCCTTCACATGAGTCTTTCTGTATGGCTGTTAATTTTACATTATCAATAGAAAAAAAATCCCTACAATTAGCTTCAGTTAGAGGAGATGGAGGCGACTAAAATGAAAACATATGCTTAAAGTACTTTGCTTCCTCCTTCAAAATATAATTTGGTGAATCATGGGTATGAACCTCTATGTTACAGTTTTTATTGCTATCTATCTGTTCTGTTAGACCTTCTATTTCCTTTGTTAGTATGGACTCTTTTGACCTAAATCGCTTTTCTTTTGAGATGAGTACTGAATTGCATGGCCTCTAAAGGCACATTTAAAAGTGTCCCATACAATAAGGGGATTTGCTGTACCTATGTTATGTCGGAAAAAAATCAATTATATATTCCTCTGTCCTAGTTAAAAACAAGTTGTCATCCAATAGGCTTTGATTAAATTTCCAATATACTCACCCACGTAGAAATTCAGTAAGAGTAATGTATATGCCAATTATATGATGGTCCGACCGCATTCTGACCCCTATCAACACTTTTTAAACTTTTGGTGCCAACGAGAATGACATTAGAAAGAAGTCAAGACGACTAGCTTGATTGAGTCTCCGCCATGTATATCTCACTAGGTCAGGATATTTAAGCCTCCATATATCTACTAGTTCTAATGTATCCATGACATTGATGATTTCCTTAAGAGCATGAGGGTGATAGTTTGTAGTGTGATTTCCTTTACGGTCCATTGAGCTATTTAAAACAGTATTATAATCTCCCACCATAGTAATAGAGTCTTGTATTGCTTGCAGGGTTGATCATTTATTATATATATTGTCAAAGAAGTGTGGATCATCATTATGTGGTCCGTAAAGGTTAATGAGCCATGTCTGTTTATGGTCCAATAACATATTTAAAATCATCCATCTATATTGCGGATCTGTTTGGACAATTTGCACATTCGGATCGAAACTACTGTTAATTAAAATCATCACCCCTTTTAAGTTTCTTTGCCCATGGGGGAAGTTTATTTGCCCCCCAGTCCTTTTTCCACACAACTTCATCTAGAATTGTTGAATGAGTTTCCTGTAAACAATCGATATTATATTCCTTCTCTTTGAGCCATGTAAATATTGTTCTTCTTTTGTTATTATCTGCTAAGCCATTACAATTATAATTGGCTATACTTATTTCACCACTTACCATAATGAGATACAAGTTTCAAATCTATTTATTATAATATATGTTTGTAAATGTACCAATAAAAAAAGACCATAGTGATTGAGTGTCCATATAGCTGTACCATGATATTTGCATTGCTACTAAGTAACCCTCCAATTGTTCTCCACTATTTCCCCCGCTAAAGCCCCTCACCATCCCAAGTTGGGTTGTCATCCCAGTGATCGGCATACCACCCCCGTCCCCCCGGATCCCTAGGCCCCCCCGAGAGGCCAGAACCCATCTTTCGAAAACAGCACACATGCCACCCACAAAAGAGAATCAGGTCAACCGCCAAAAGCATTTCCAATGCTCTCACCTCAATATATATATATATAGCTATTAAAAATATATATCTATTCAAATATCTTGCATATCTTAATTTCCATCATTATCAATTAATATGTGTAATAATGTCGGCAGTTCATGCGAAGGATTGTTACCTATAACCCGGATTGCCATTGTATTACATTACATTTTTGTCAAGCAATTATTATTTTAGCAAACAATTATTGTGGTTCATCCTATATTCTCCCTAACATCCTTACCCCCTTGCAACAGATGTGGGATACACACACACACACACACACACACACGCACATACTCTAACACACTCAACCCCTTTCCTCCACAATCAACCATAAGCTCAGATGCTCAACGGTTGTTACATCCCAGAGCCCAACTCAAGAAAGGACCTAATTTACGAATGCATATACAGTTACAGCTGTTTGAGAAAGCATGCAAGATTGAGCAAAAATTGACAAAAAATGTAGATTTGATTAACCTATGTCAAGTCCCTCTTCCCCTGAGACACAAACACTCTGTGGAGTAACTACAATATTGTTGATCCATCCTCAGTTTTGTCCTATCACAGCCATTAAACTCTGTAACTGTTTTAAAGTCACCATTGGCCTCAAGCTGAAATCCCTGAGCGGCTTCCTTCCTCTCAGGCAACTGAGATAGGAATGACGCCTGTATCTTTGTAGTGTCTGGATGTATTGATACACCATGCAAAGTGTAATTAAATGATTATCACCCAGTAGCACTCACATCTGTAGCCATGAAATGCTTTGAAAGGCTGGTCATGGCTCACATCAACACCATCATCCCAGACACCCTGGACCCACTCCAATTCGCATACTGCCCCAACAGATCCACAGATGATGCGATCTCTATTGCACTCCACACTGCCCTTTCCCACCTGGACAAAAGAACACCTACGTGAGAATGTGGTTCATTGACTACAGCTCAGCGTTCAACACCATAGTGCCCTCCAAGCTCATCACTAAAAGAAGGACTGTGGGATTAAACACCTCCCTCTGCAATTTGATACTGGACTTTCTGACGGGCCGCCCCCAGGTGGTGACGATAGATAACAACACATCCTCCACGCTGACCCTCAATACGGGGGCCCCTCAGGGTTGCGTGCTTAACCCACCCCCTACCTACATGTACATAGTACTTCAATCAATCATCTAACCAAAGTTACATGTACAGTGCATCCGGAAAGTATTCAGACCCCTTTACTTTTTCCACATTTTGTTACATCACAGACTTAGTTCTAAAATTGATTAAATTGTTTTTTCCCCTAATCAATCTACACACAATACCCCATAATGACAAAGCAAAAACAGGTTTTAAGACATTTTTGCAAATGTATTACAAATAAAAAACTTTTACATAAGTATTCAGACACTTTACTCAGTACTTTGTTGAAGCACCTTTGGCAGCGATTACAGGTTCCAGTCTTCTTGGGTATGACGCTACAAGCTTGGCACACCTGTATTTGGGGAGTTTCTCCCATTTGTCTCTGCAGATCCTCTCAAGCTCTGTCAGGTTGGATGGGGAACGTCGCTGCACAGCTATTTTTAGGACTTTCCAGAGATGTTCGATTGGGTTCAAGTCTGGGCTCTGGCCGGGCCACTCAAGGACATTCAGAGACTAGTCCTGAAGCTACTCCTGCGTTGTCTTGGCTGTGTGCTTAGGGTTGTTGTCCAGTTGGAAGGTGAACGTTCACCTCAGTCTGAGGTCCTGAGCGCTCTGGAGCAGGTTTTCATCAAGGATCTCTCTGTACTTTGCTCCTTTAATCTTTCCCTCGATCATGACTAGTCTCCCAGTCCCTGCCACTGAAAAACATCCCCACAGCATGATGCTGCCACCACCATGTTTCACCATAGGGATGGTGCCAGGTTTCCTCCAAACGTGACGCTTAGCATTCAGGCCAAAGAGTTCAATCTTGGTTTCATCAGACCAGAGAATCTGGTTTCTGATGGTCAGTGTCCTTTAGGTACCTTTTGGCAAACTCCATGCGAGCTGTCGTGCCTTTTAATGAGTAGTAGATCCGTCTGGCCTGATTGGTGGAGTGCTGCAGAGATGGTTGTCCTTCTGGAAGGGTCTCCCATCTCCACAGAGGAACTGTGGAGCTCTTGGTCACCTCTTGGTGGTTCCAAACTTCTTCCATTTAAGAATGATGGAGGCCACTGTGTTCTTGGGGAACTTCATTGCTGCAGACATTTTTTGGTACCCTTCCCCAGATCTGTGCCTCAACACAATCCTGTCTCGGAGCTCTTCTGACAATTCCTTCGACCTCTTTGCTTGGTTTTTGCTCTGACATGCACTGTCAACTGTGGGGCCTTATATAGACAGGTGTGTGCCTTTCCAAATCATGTACAATCAATTGAATTTACCACAGGTGGACTCCAATTAAGTGGTAGAAACATCTCAAGGATGATCAATGGAAACAGGATGCACCTGAGCTCAATTTCGAGTCTCATAGCAAAGGGTATGAATACTTATGTAAATAAGTTATTTCTGTATTTTTTATTTTATAAATTAGCAAAATGTTCTACAAATCTGTTTTCACTTTGTCATTATGGGGTATTGTGTGTAGATTGATGAGAATTTTTATTTAATTAATCATTTTTAGAATAAGGCTGTAACGTAACAAAATGTGGAAAAAGTCAAGGGGTCTGAATACTTTCCGAATGCACTATCACCTCAATCAATCACCCCAATTACCTCGTACCCCTGTATACTTACTTGGTACCGGTCCTCCTTCTATATAGCCTGTATGTAGCCTCTTTATTGTTATTTTATTGTGTTATTTTATTGTGTTATTTTATTGTGTTACTATTTTCTTTTTATCTATTTGTTAATTTTCTTACTTTTTAACTGCATTGTTGGGAAAGGGCTCGTAACTAAGTAATTTCATGGTACAGTCTACACTTGTTGTATTCGGCACATGTGACAAAGAAAATGTGATTTGATTTGAATTAATAACTTCACCATGCTCAAAGGGATTTTTTTTTTTACTAATCTAGCAATAGGTGTCCTTCTTTGCGAGGCATTGGACAACCTCCCTGGTCTTTGTGGTTGAATCTGTGTTTGAAATTCACTGCTCGACTGAGGGACCTTACAGATAATTGTATGTGTGGGGTACAGAAATGAGGTAGTCACTCAAAACTCATGTTAGGCATTATTATTGCACACAGAGTGAGTCCATGCACCTTATTGTGTGGCTTGTTAAGCACATTTTTACTCCTGACTTATTTAGGCTTGCAATAACAAAGGGGTTCAATACTTATTGACCCAAGATATTTCAGCTTTAAATGTTTTATGAATTTGTAAAAATTTCGAAAAACATAATTCCACTTTGACATTATGAGGTATTGTGTTTAGGCCAGTGACACAACATCTCAATGTAGTCAATTTTTTATTCAGGCTGTACACAACAAAATGTGGAAAAAGTCAAGGGGCAAAATGTGGAAAAAGTCAAGGGGTGTGAATACTTTCTGAAGGCACAGTACAGCCATTTTTGTTTACGGAAATGGGAACAGGGGTTAGCAAAGTATGTTGTGACAGGGAATGTGTAGAGGCATTTATTAGTGAGCTTAAATCAGAGTCAGACAGACACCAACAGACGCACTGAGGAGGAGGCGGTAGTATATGGAGCTTGCATGACAGAAAATCAGAGAGAACAGTTATATAAACATCAATGTCATGATTTAGTGATTAGAAGTTGGGTATTTGAGACTATAGTGATTGTCATTTTTGGCCTATAAGACAAAATGTATCGTTTTATTCACATATCAATTCAGTGGCGCTTAGATGTCGTTGTGTCCTTGGTAAATACACTGAACAGAAATATAAATGCAACATGTAAAGTGGTGGTCCCATGTTTCATGAGCTGAAATAAAAGATCCCAGAAATGTTCCATATGCAAAAATAGCTTACTTCTCAGATTTTGTGCACAAATGTGTTAGTGAGCATTTCTCCATTGCCAAGATAATCCATCCACCTGACAAGTGTGGCATATCAAGAAGCTGATTAAACAGCATGATCATTACATAGGTGCACCTTGTGCTGGGGACAATAAAAGGCCACTCTAAAATGTGCAGTTTTGCCACACAACACAATGCCACAGATGTCTTAAGTTTTAAGGGAGTGTGCAATTGGCATGCTGACTGCAGGAATGTCTACCAGAGCTGTTGCCAGACAATTGAATGTTCATTTCTAATGGTAATAAGCCACCTCCAACTTAGTTTTAGAGAATTTGGCAGTACTTCCAACCGGCCTCACAACCGCATACCACGTGTATGGCGTCAGGTGGGCGATCGACGTATACAACAGCGTGTTCCAGTTCCCGCCAATATCCAGGAACTTCGCACAGCCATTGAAGAGGAATGGGACAACATTCCACAGGCCACAATCAACAGCCTGATCAACTCTGTGCAAAGGAGATATGTCACGCGTCATGAGGCAAATGGTGGTCCCACCAGATACTGACTGGTTTTCTTTTCCACGCCCCTACCTTTTTTGGGGGTATCTCTGACCAACAGATGCATATCTGTATTCCCAGTCATGTGAAATCCATAGATTAGGGCCTAATGAATGTATTTCAATTGACTGATTTCCTTATATGAACTGTAATTCAATAAAATATTTGAAATTGTTGCACGTTGCGTTTATATTTATGTTCACTATATATTTCATTAGCCTCGCAAACCGCCTGATCTTGCGAGCTTATATGAATGTTAATCAGTCTGGTAATTACGAGGCTAATATTTTATGTACCTCAGATAAAAAACGAAATTCCATTCTTTCCCCTGCAGGTCCAGAAGACAAGCCAATGCATAACATTTTTAAGTTGCATTGAGGATAAAAATGACCCATTAGGCTATCTGTGCGTAAAAGGTATGTGCACCGGTATAATAATTACAGGCATCCCCCTGTACAAAAATCAAAGAAATAGAAACAACACATTACGCTCAAGTGTGAGCACTGTATTTCATAATGACTTTCCTCAGCGGAATGGGAATGGGGTGGTTAAGCTCCACATTAGTATGCCTATGTCTCCAGATTTGGATACTCATAAGGCCCATTTCAATGTTTCACATTCAAACGCTTTATTCGTTGCTAATTGAATAAATACAATTACAATTCTCCTCGAAAAACTAAATTCAGAGGACAAACGTCCTCCATTCTTGTTGTTTTGCTGTAGACTGACTAGACCCACATATACATGGTAAAATCGCAAGAGTTAATTCAACTCCTATGGAGTGAAATGTAACACTATTTTGGGGTTTATATGGTCCCACCCCCATTTTGTGATAAAACTACTCTGGTCATGGTGTTGATATTTGGGGATTTAAAACAGCACTAAATGGAGTAAATGTCCAACTCTCAGAGAGTTGCTTAAATGTAACACCAATTGCCCTTTTACTATTTTCAGTGTCGTTTTGAATTAACAATCAACTCCAGCAGAGTACATTTCTCTTTCGGTTTACTTCCTTTGCATTATAAGGGTGTAAAAACGTATTTGAATATTTCTTAGTGTTTCACATTATGGTGGTTTGTAATGTGATATGCATTCTCAATTGGAATCCAACTTGCATGAAGATATCCAGCACTTTTACATCACCCACAATTTGCTTGTAGAATACCTGTCATAGTAGGGAAGAAAATACAATACATGGAGACTACCTACTACACCGTGTAAACTGGAATAACTATCTCACTAACGGTTACTATAAATCCAACCACTTACCAGTTGGATTAGTTCAGATAAATGTATGTTTCTTATCTTTGTGTAGCATAAGATCAAAAACAACCAATGTGCATGCAAAAACACAGATATTGAAACAAACTATTTTAAAAATCAACCTTTAACAGAGCAAGCTGGGAAATATGCCAATGAGGCCCCTCTCACATCCGTAGATAACTCCATATATTTAACTCCCTGTCTCTGGTTACTCTTAAGGGAGTTAAAAGTACTCTGTCCCAATCAACTCCAGTTATCAACACTAACTCCAGGGAGCATATCACTCTCTTGAGGATTAAGATAACTCCCAGTAGAGTCAATTTAATCCGAATTCTTTTTACACTGTGATTTCAACTATCCTTGATTTACTGTGTAGAGGCGAAGAAGCTACAGGAGGAAATTGAATTGAAACACATCACTATACAATAGGCCTATGTCTATGCCAAGTTAAAACGATTCTGTTTCCGAGCAATACTTTTTCGATTTCAAAGTCCTGGTCGATTCCTCAATAAGTGGTATACAATTATCACTACGCGAGGTGCGCATAGAGCTCTCCAACGCACCCAATGCGCCAGACTTGCGAGTGGCCTTCACCAGTGAGTCCTCGCTAGACTGCAACTCCATGAGCTCCATCTCGTGCTTGGCCGCGGTCTCGAGCAATCTCTGCTTGTTGTAAAAAATAACGAAGTTGTTGATAATAGGGTGAATGGGCAACGCGATGGCTATCACCCCACACAGGAAGCTGATGGCTGCGTTGCACTTGCCGAGCGTGGTTTTGGGGTAAATGTCTCCATAGCCTACGGTCGTCATGGTGATAATAGCCCACCAGAAGGACTGTGGGATGCTACTGAATAGGGTCTCCGGGTGGCTTTGCTCCAGGGTGTAGCCCAGTGCTGAGAACACGAATATCCCTATGCCCATGTACATAAGGAGCAGCCCCAGCTCTTTGAAACTCCTCTTCAGCGCATAGGTGAGAGTCTGTAGCCCGGAGGAGTGGCGCGCCAGTTTGAAGATGCGGGCGATACGCATGATGCGAAGCGCCTGGACCGCTTGCTGGACCTTGGCCAGATCCATCATGGCCGTACCTAGGTAAGTAAGGGTCAGCACCACGTAAAAGGGCATGATAGCCATGAAGTCTATTATGTTCATAAAGGATAGGGAAAAGTGCAGTTTATTTGGGGAGGACATAAAACGCAGCAGATATTCTACGGTGAACCAGCCTATGCAGGCTGTCTCGATGGCCTCCAGCGTTGGGTGTTCCACAAGGTCCCCCTCTTCGTCCTCCATTTGGACTTCTGGAATGGTCCCCACGCACATCACCAAGGATGACACAAGGACGAAGAGGAAAGATGCGATGGCGATAACGCGCGCAGGCAATGAGGACTCCGGTTTCTCCATGAGTTTCCAAAGGAACTTTTGGCACCGCGCTGAGCGGTTAACAGAAGGGACCCCATCTAGATCATCCAAGATAAGCTTCACTTTGTTGGCAATCTCAGCCAGCTCTTCCTCTTTTTCAGTCAGGTCACTTTTACAGCACTCGTCCAAATAGCTTTGGTCAATTTTCCAGAATTCCATCTCTTTAATGAAACAAATGGGACAGATACCTCGTTTGATGTGAATCTCACCGAAGTAATACACGTCAATTATACATCTGAAAGCGTCAGGATCCCGGTCAAAATAAAACTCCCTTTTACCCGGGTCGTAGTCATCACAAAGTGAGTAGATAATGTCGTAATTCAGAGTTGAGCAGTTGATAAGTTCTGCAAGTCGACTCTCCGGGTAGCGGTTAAGCACATCCCCGTATAAAACTAGCCTCACCCCGCCAATGTTCACGGCTATCTCGGCTTCATCCCTCGTGTCCAAGCTGTTGCAGTTCTTATATCGGGGTTTGGGTATAGTCCACATCTTTCCTGCTGTCGTATGCTATTTTCGGCGTCGAAAATGTCGAAATGCAATAAACAGACTTATGTTTCATGTGCATGAACAGTTTAAAGTGCAGGTAGCCAATAAAGTAGACTAATTTTAAAAAGGAGGAAAGCCATTGCGCAAAACCCCGGTCTGCGCTCTCCCAAATCCAAAGCGGCAATTAAGTAATCTCTCTCTCTCTCTCTCTCTCTCTCTCTCTCTCTCTCTCTCTCTCTCTCTCTCTCTCTCTCTCTCTCTCTCTCTCTCTCTCTCTCTCTCACACACACACACACACTCACACTCACACTCACACTCACACACACACTGCTGCTGCGGCTCTGAGCTCTGTGGGCGGATATTCTCTGTGGGCGGATATCACTCTGCTTGAAGTTTTGAATTTACCAAACCGGCTTGGGCAATTAACACAATTATTGCATATGGTTGAAGTGAGGTGATATGATGTGAGTGCAGTGGCGACCCGTCATTCAAACCTGTTAAGGTTTTTTTGTGTGCCTGTTTTGCATGCTATTTTGGCATTAATAGGTGTCACATTTCAGTTTACAAACAATGTAAAAAATAAATAATAATTGAGTTACTAAAGCCGCATAGAAACATGGTCTCTTTTTTGCTTTCTTGAGTAAGGCAGCTCCAAAATGCAGGTATTTCAGCCTAGCTCAGTGCTTTCTGTGGTGGTGGGGCAGCCAGCGTAAAATACGGAGCGTAGGGGTTAGTAATGTTCTCTAGTTGCGCTGTGATTGGCTCAGTGTTCTGTCACTCATGGGGACACTATGTCACCGCAAAATCTACAGGGAGAGCTCGAAAATTCAAGCCATAGAGTTACATTAGAAGTGTCCATCCAAGAAGGCTCAAGGTCATTGGCCACAGATAAAATCATTTCAAATCACGTTATATCTACCATAGCTTTGATTGGACTGATCATGTCAATATCATAATTTCAACATCTTAGCTAGCAAGCTAGAAGTCATCATCCTGATTCAAGTCGACAATCTACTGGCAAATCATTTTCAATCCTTGTCATATGAAGAGAAATTATGAAGAGAAATTATAGATAAAACGTATCGGTGCTCATCGGCCATTGGACATAAACATTACACAACAAGTTGGAAAACGCAAATTCAACAATGAGTGGTTTGGAAGGAATAGGTGGCTAACTGCAAGCATTGCAAAGCAATCACTGGCCTGCTATTCAGTGGGGTGAGGGTGTGGTCCAAGTCTGGGTTTAAGGGTCTATTTTCCAAGCTTAAAATGATAAACATTCAACTTTGGCCATGCTGTCAATCCAGCATGACTTCTGCCGCGTTCAAAATAACTGGAAATTCGGAACTGGGAAATCTCAGACTTCAGTGAGTTCAAGACAACTGGGAACTCAGAAAAAAATTAGCTCCGACTGGGAAAATAGGTTTTCAACAGCAATCCAACTCAGAATTCCAAGTCAGGAACTTGGGCCTCTTTTTAGAGCTCCGACATGAAGATCACTGACGTCATGATTCAACCTTGTTTTTTTCAGAGTTCCCAGTTGTCTTGAAAGCACCATAAATCCAGATAATGCCAGACTTTGATGACAAAGTTTGATGACAAAATGTCCCCACAAAGGACCGCCGCGCCACCTTCCTGTTCAAGTGAGCACAGCACAACAAGGTGAGTCAAAAAAATTATTGTATGTTGCTGCATAAATTATGTAATATGCCAGGGAGATATGTATACTGTAGCTAAGAAAGTAATACTAAGTGTATGTTGTGTAGTAAGCTGTTAGTAGCCAATGTGACTCACCCTAATAATTTGGTCCCTTTTCCCCTCATAACTTAGCCTATTGTTCTGACTTGGTGGTGCACATATAGCACATAGCCTGTTTTAGAGAAATGTCATTATTGTATATTTTAAGAGCATTCATTGTCTGCTTATATGCCCCCTTTATTTATCTTACAGTTCTGACTTGGTGTACAGAGAATACTGTAAGAACGGCCCATGTTCTGAATTCTGTCATTTCAAAAGTGCTGAACAAATAGTTATATTGACTACGTCCATCCTAGCTTGCTCATTTATGTCTTAATTGAAATTACGGATTGCCTCTTATCTGCTGGTCGTCCCCTTATGCCATCTCAATTGTCAATAGAAACCAAATTTGTTAAAGCAAGTCAGCCATATCAGCTATGTTTTTATAAAAGTCAGTAAATGAGGCTGAATGAACTGTTTTGCTGCCAGACAAGGCTCCGCTGATAGCCAGGTGTAGCAGTGGTAAGGTGTTGGGACTGCTGTTGGGACTCTGCTGTTGAGACAGCTTTATGTAGGCCCTAACAGTTTGTGGGCACTGTTTGTCACCGTTATAGTGCAATTAATGTATTGTTTAGTGTTGTGTTTTGTAGTGGCTTTGCTGGCATGCATAAAAATGTTTTGGGGGGTTTGCCCTACCAAGATTTACATGCTAAAATCGCTACTGTGTGAGTGGGAATTGATGCAGAACTTGTTGGTGAGCGTATGGCACACTACAATACATATCTGTCTTGACAACAGATAGAAGAAAAAAGACATCTGGGAAATTAATACGAAGTTATTGTCAGGGGTAATGTCAAAGCGTTACCATTAAATGACATCAGTATCTGCTGTTGCCCTTTTGATAACTTTGGACAGCCGCGCAATTACGCACGTCTCCAGAAAATGGAGATATGACACTCTCTGCTGACAACAAATACAATTGCACAATTCGAGATGCTCGGACATACTGTAAGATTCCAGTCCAGAGGGTCAGATTAAATGTATGGTGATAGGTTCAGGACCTGAGCACGAGATATCTCATCTTTCCACAACTGACAAAGGGCATTTTCCTATATAGCCCCCCCCCCACACACACACACACGCACACACACACACACACACACACACACACACACACACACACACACACACACACACACACACACACACACACACACACACACACACACACACACACGTGTGCTACACTTCAGGTAACTGCCCAAATAAAGGAAACACCAACATAAAGTGTCTAAATAGGGCATTGGGCCACCATGAGCCAGAACAGTTTCAATGCACCTTGGCATAGATTCTACAAGTGTCTGGCACTCTATTGGAGGGATGTGACAACATTCTTCCACGAATGGTGTGTTAGTGATGGCAATGCTCCAGAATCTCCCATAAGTTTTCAATTGGGTCGAGATCTGGTGACTGAGACGGCCATGGCATCATGCTCATCAAACCATTCAGTGACCATTTGTGCCCTGTGGATGGGGGCATTGTTATCCTATGGGGGCATAGCCATGGTAGCCAAAATAATGGCAAAGAATTATGGCCTGCCCAGCATTTTTATTTATGACCCTAAGCATGATGGGATTTTAGCTGCTTAATTAACTGGAACCACAGCTGTGTGCAAGCACCAGCTTTCAATATACTCTGTGTCCCTCATTTAAGCCTACTCATGTTTCCATTATTTTGTTAGTTACCTGTACATGTTCAGCATGAACAATTATAGATGACACAAGGACATCACAGCTACCATACAAAAACTTTTATTGCAGTCACAAAGGGTAGAAATGTGACATTACTGTGATAGTTTCTGTGAGGGAAAAAGATCAGTATCACAACATCACTGATCCACAGTCATGTATCAGCAATAAGTAATAATCACATCCTTAATTGATATACACACAAGATAATTGGTGTCATGAGGATTTAGCTTCATACCAATCCTCTCAGATCGAGTCCAGAAGTGGGTGGATTTCGGATTGGACGCAAGAAATAGAACTGTTGCTGTTGACTTGGTAGCTTAGTCCACACTTTTAGGGTGAACATGGATGTATTTTCTGTTGTATATCATTGGTCCCGACCTTCAATATATTGTGTATACATTCATATGGTCACATAATACCATGTAGGCCAAGTGGGGCCAAATCAAGGATCAGCAATACATAGATTTTCTTTGGTCTGTAGATCATGTCTAGAAATGCATTCTCAACATCTGAAAAAGGTTGCTTGCTTGTAGTCATTGAAGATCATCAAAGCTGAAGAAGTGTATCTGAAATTTTAATTCCTGGCTACCTTGATATTATTCATATCTATGTCTTTAAAAAATCTTTGCTAGAATCAACCACTTATTTAATGGGTTTTGGTATTTTTACAGGCTTTATTCTAGTCCACGGGGAGTTCAGGATGCGTTGACAACCCAAACCCAAACCAATCCCTCCTTCCTAACCCTAGAGCCTTTTGACTTCCCTTCATCCAACTGAAAGGACTAGATATGTATTAGCAATATGATAATCTCTCAATCCTAACCCTCTGGTGGCAGGGTAGAGGCTCACCATATTGTTAATACTTATTTAGGCTTTGAAGTCAACAGGGACCTAGGGAAATGGTTAATTTGGGATTGGGGCCCACTCCTCATTGGCTACTAGCTAGGATCCAGAAGCGTGACACTGATCTGGACACAGATGTAGAAGTAGTAGTCCTGCGGAGACACAGCGCTCAATCCTGGCACGTCAAGGGCCACCTGGCAGACAGAGGGAGACAGAGAGCAGAATATCTCAACAGTTACCCGCAGTGATTGGAGGGACAATCCACTTCATTGATCAAAATTATAAACGCAACATGTAAAGTGTTGGTCCCATGTTTCATGAGCTGAAATAAAAGACCCCCGAAATTTTCCACATGCACCTTGTGCTGGGGATAATAAAAGGTTGAGTTTTCTCACAGGAAGCGTGCAATTAGCATGCTGACTGCAGGAATGTCCACCAGAGCTTTTGCCAGAGAATTGAATGTTAATTTCTCTACCAAAAGCCGCCTCCAACGTTGTTTTAGAGAATTTGGCAGTACGTCCAACCGGCCTCACAACCGCAGACCACGTGTAACCACGCCAGCCCAGAGTGCCCCATGGTGGCAGTGGGGTTATGGTATGGGCAGGCATAAGTTACGGACAACAAACACAATTGCATTTTATCGATGGCAATTTGAATGCACAGAGATACCGTGACGAGATCCTGAGGCCCATTGTCGTGCCATTCATCTGCCGCCATCACCTCATGTTTCTGCATGATAATGCACGGCCCCATGTCGCAAGGATCTGTACACAATTCCTGGAAGCTGAAAATGTCCCAGTTCTTCCATGGCCTTCATACCTACTAGACATGTCACCCATTGAGCATGTTTGGGATGCTCTGGATAGACGTGTACGACACCGTGTTCCAGTTCCTGCCAATATCCAGCAACTTCACACAGCCATTGAAGAGGAGTGGGAGAACATTCCACAGGCCACAATCAACAGCCCGATCAACTCTATGCAAAGGAGGAGATGTCACACCAGATACTGACTGGTTTTCTCATCCACACCCCTACCTTTTTTGTTAAGGTATCTGTGACCAACAGATGCATATCTTTATTCCCAGTCGTGTGAAATCCATAAATTAGGGCCTAATTAATGTATTTCAATTGACTGATTTCCTTATATGAACTGTAACTCAGTAAAATCATTGAAATTGTTGCATGTTGCGTTTATATTTTTGTTCAGTGTATATATCTATGGGAGAGACAATCCCATAAAACACCTAAAGTTGAACAAAGGAAATTACTCTCACTTCAGGCTTGCTGGAGATCATGGCAGAAGCTGTAGGGTCCAAGTGTCCAAACAGAGAACTCAGCTGCTCCCTCAATTTCTTTGTACGCTTCTTATCTGGCTGCAGCAGCAATGCCTGAAAACTCACCGGCAGCCCATACCTGACCAAGTACAGACTAACTAGTAACTGTATGGTTATCATATGACATCAATTGAATTTGACAATAAATGTATTTGACTGACCTGAGAACAGATTCCACAAACACCTCCAGGACTTTCAGGTGGATCCAGGCCACAAACACTTCACTGAAGTTCACCTTGAGCCAACGCACAAAGGTTCCCTTCGGAGAAGACACACACATACGTATACACACAAACTCATACTCTACATATGCATCCACAAGTTACTTATAATCCACCTACATACACTCAAAATGCTTCACTTACATACTGCTCCTTCTTGTCCACAAGAAGACGGCTCATCTCCCGCTTCTGAAGCTCCACCTGATCGAAACAAAATTCTCGTATCGTGAACCTGTTGCCATGACCACATTAGATCAAATTAGTTATTTACTTCTTGTTGTTCAGAAAAGTATCAAGTGATGTCCTAAGTTGCTGCTGAATTACCTGTCCTTCTTGAAAAGGGTAACAGTGAAAATGGCTTCCTCGCCCTCCTCATAGACCTTCCTGTAGACACACATCGCTAAGTTATGTCAACATCACAACAACATTGCATCAGGTAAGAGATTTGGGCACATATTGAGTTTTACTTTGATAAAACCCACTTTATATAGTCATCACACTACATACCAAATGTATTGTAACAACATCTTATTTTGTTTATTATTAAACCAGATGGTATGATGTGATCATACAATTAGAAATTATAGGATCTCTATGGATTTGATTGCCTTTTTAATAAAAAGGCCATTGTACACCACTGCATGATCCTTACATTAAGACTTGAGGTCAGTGTCTGTCTGGCTCACAAATGAAAGGGATTAACAGACACAATTAGAGCCAATGAGAGCAGTACTGGCAATAGAGTTGAGCTGTGGTCAGACTCACTCTTCTTTTCTGCTGGTAACATTATACCTGCGGTTAGTCTGACCTTCAGACACAGAGAGAGAGAGAGAGACTCTGTGCTACTTGTTTGCCCAGCTCTGCCTGAACTCAAACACATGTACCAGATGGGGTATCTTGCCTTACATTGCTTCTAACCTGAATGTACTAGAAAAAATAGATCTATTATCAGGAATATATTTTGAGTAGTACTAGTACCACAGCCAGTTCACGCACGAATGCACGCTCACACACACACACACACACACACACACACACACACACACACACACACACACACACACACACACACACACACACACACACACACACACACACACAGTCATTTGAATGTAAGAATGAATTAATACATAATGTATACAGTATGTATAAAACAAGTAGAGGGATACCTTGGCTATGATGTCTGCCAGGCTCTTAAAAGGCAGTGCAGTGGAGTACTTGGCTCTGTCCCACTGGAACTTTGTCACATAACTGACCAGATCCACTGTTGAGATGCACAGACAACATGTCACAGGCAATCAATTTCACAGTGACACAAAACAAAAGGGCTCCATACAAAACAGAGCTCAGCAAACAGGGACATGCTGAGACACACACACACAGAATCACAGATGGACGTATACACACACACAAAGACAAACACAGATGTATACTGTGATGTCACGAGAGGCTGTGTCCTGGAGGGACGTTACATCCCCCTGAGGTGGCTGCAAACCCAGACAGCTATGGCTCCATCTGCTGGTATGGTCGGGAACTCCACCCCTCTATGGCCAATCTTCCCACGCAGCTGAAACAAATGAGGGGCTGATGGGCTGGAGTTGTTTTGGAAGGGAAGAGACACGGTCTGTAGGGTGGGCTCGGGGAAGAAGAGAATTGTGTTATAATTTCGTTAGTTGCCGAAGACCTTTAATAAAAATCCTTGTTTTGGTTGAACCTGGACTCCTTGCACTACTTGGGCAACCCCGCTGGAAGCGGTATCAGCCTCTCGTGGCATCACAGATGGTGGAGAATACAGGCACGCTCAAGCGGTAATAGTGCATGTCAGAGGAGGATACCGAAGGTTTGATCACCCAGTTTTCCAAGCTGGCCGTAGGCTCCCCGCCGACTGAAATGGAGGACATATTGAAAGCCCTTGTTGCTGGCCAGCAAGCCCAGATGCAAACAAACGTGGCTCTCTTGGAGGAGCAAAAGAAAGCCAACCTTCTGAAGGCAGAGGAATTGCAGTTGCAGAGACAGAGGGTGGTCCAAAATACCCGCCCAATAAAGGCAAGTGACTTTTATATCTAAGATGGGAGCTACCGATGACATTGAGGCATACCTGCATGCATTTGAGGCCACGGCCACTAGGGAAGCCTGGCCCAAGCAACAGTGGGTTGGTCTGTTAGCCCCCCTTTCTAACCGGGGAAGCGCTGAATGCTGTCCGGGGACCTGGGCCCTGACCAGGTTACTGACTATGATGCCCTGAAGTCTGAGATCCTCAGCAGATATGGACTCACAAAATTTGGTATGGCCCAGCGCTTTCACAGTTGGACCTTCCAACCAGACCAACCTCCTCGGGCGCAGATGCATGAACTTGTCCGAATCGCAAGGAAATGGCTGGATCCGCAGAGGAATACAGCAGCGGCGGTGGTGGAGGCCGTTGTGGTGGATCGTTACCTACGCGCCCTGCCTTGTGAGGCAAAACGGTTCATCAGTCAACAGGCCTTGACCACGGCTGATCTGACCGTGGAAGCTGTGGAAAAGTACCAGGCCACAGCGGAGATGCTGAATGCTTCCCGAAAAAGACCCCAGGAGTGCGGCCCCACCACAAATGGGAAGGACCCGTCCAAAGGACCCCAAGGTCTCGAACCCAGCCACGTCAGGACTTATCCCGGCTCCAGGGGGAGCCAGAAACCAGGCGGGTCCAAGAAGAGTACACCAGGAGGGGGAAACTCGACAGTGTTACCGGTGTGGGGAGATGGGACATATCTCCTGGCAGTGTGGGAAACCAGCCGATGAACCTATGCCCACTGCGGAGTCCTCCAGCTCAGCACCCACACACCGGGTTGCCTCGCTCTTGGGAGTCGTAGATGGCGGCCCAGATCGACCCCCCACCTGCCCGGTAACTGTGAATCACCATGATGTGGAGGCCTTACTGGATTCTGGTAGCCGGGCCACCCTGGTGCGTAGGGATTTGGTGGGCCCAACGTGTCTGACCCCGGGGAAAGTCCTCCCAGTTTCCCTGTGTCCATGGGGACACCAGAGAATACCCCATTACTGAACTTACAATGACCAGCACACGGGGAACCATACACACGACGGCGGGGGTGGTTGATTCCCTCCCCGTCCCTGTCCTAATTGGACGAGACTGCCCAGCCTTTTACCCACTCTGGAGAGAGTCTCAGGAGAGGATAACCCGAGTACCTCGGAAACGGAGAGGCAAGACTCATCCTGGGAAGGCTCCGGTGCAATCCTCCGAGTTACTCACTCCCCGCCCGGGCTCTGATAGGGATGGCAGGTGCCCAGACCGACACAGAGACGGAGCTACAGAATCTGGACAAAGAACTGTCTGGTCTGAAGGGGACCGCTGAGAGGTATCGTTTGTTAAAGCAACAGTTAGACATGAAGACAGAAGAGTTAGATATCCTCCAGGCTAAACTCCAACAGAGCTCCTTCCCTAAGCAACAGGAGGAGCTGGAGAGGCTGCGCAGGACCATCGAGAGTGTGAGGAGACCCTGCGCAGTAGTAAGGAGGTCCAGAAGAAGGCAGAGGAGAAGTACAAGGTGTTGGAGAACAAGATGAAGAATGCGGAGGCAGAGAGAGAGAAGGAACTGAAAGCTGCTCAACAGAAGCTAAACTCTGCTAAAACCAAGGCTGATGCGTTCAGTAAGAAACTCAAGGAGAGAGACAACAGGAGGCGGAGTCCCTGGTCCTAGAGTTGGAGGAGTTGAAGAGAGAGCAGTCTGGCAAGCACCACGGCAATGCGGACGCCCTCTCCCGGCGTGATGCCTTCTTCGCTGCCTTTACCCAGACGAGGACGTCGGTCCCGAGGAGGGGATGTGTGATGTCACGAGAGGCTGTGTCCTGGAGGGACGTTACATCCCCCTGAGGTGGCTGCAAACCCAGACAGCTATGGCTCCATCTGCTGGTATGGTCGGGAACTCCACCCCTCTATGGCCAATCTTCCCACGCAGCTGAAACAAATGAGGGGCTGATGGGCTGGAGTTGTTTTGGAAGGGAAGAGACACGGTCTGTAGGGTGGGCTCGGGGAAGAAGAGAATTGTGTTATAATTTCGTTAGTTGCCGAAGACCTTTAATAAAAATCCTTGTTTTGGTTGAACCTGGACTCCTTGCACTACTTGGGCAACCCCGCTGGAAGCGGTAGCCTCTCGTGGCATCACAATACACAACACAACTACACTGAACAAAAATATAAACACAACAAGTAAAATGTTGGCCCCATGTTTCATGAGCTGAAATAAAAGATCCCCATAAGTTTCCATATGCACAAAAAGCTTATTTCTCTAAAATGTTGGGCACAAATTTGTTTACATCCCTGTTAGTGAGCATTTCTCCTTTGCCAAGATAATCCATCCATCTGACAGGTGTGGCATATCAAGAAGCTGATTAAACAGCATGATCATTACACAGGTGCACCTTGTGCTGGGGACAATAAAAGGCCACTCTAAAATGTGTAGTTTTGTCACACAACACAATGCCACAGATGTCTCCAGTTTTGAGGGATCGTGCAATTGGCATGCTGACTCCAGGAATGTCCACCAGAGCTGTTGCCAGAGAATTTTATGTTCATTTCTCGACCAAAAGCCGCCTCCAACGTCATTTTAGAAGATCTGGCAGTACGTCCAACTGACCTCACAACCGCAGACCACGTGTATGGCGCTCTATGGGCGAACGGTTTGCTGATGTCAACGTTGTGAATTGAGAGCCCCATGGTGGTGGTGGGGTTATGGTATGGGCAGGCATAAGCTATGGACAACGAACACAATTGCATTTTATTGATGGCAATTTGAATGCACAGAAATACCGTTACGAGATCCTGAGGCCCATTGTGAGGCTCATTTCTTTTAAGGTATCTGTGACCAAAAGATGCATATCTGTATTCCCTGTCATGTGGAATCCATAGATTAGGGCCGAATGAATTTATTTCAATCGACTGATTTCTTCATAAGAACTGTAACTCTTTGAAATTGTTGCATGTTGCGTTTATATTTTTGTTCAGTATACATGTGCATGAGAGTAAAGACTAAATTAAGAAAACTATCCAAAACACACCACTCAAACCAACCAAACTCTGCATCAGCATTACAATCCTACAATCCTGCAAGCGAAGCAGATAAAATCCCAAACACAAGCCAAAATACCCAGCAAGGTCTTGAAGTAGGCTTTCGAGGGTGACTGGGAGACTTTATGATGAGTCTTGGGGTCTGATGAGGGGAGACGTGGTGGGGAGATGAGGGCAGAACGATGAGCATACTACTACTAGTCTCTTAGCTGTAGAACGTCAGCTGTCAGAACTTTCTTAGATCAGAAACCTTTAGGTAATGGTCATGGTAATAACTAATGGTAATAACTGCATAATAACTAGTAGCACCAACATAGAAGCAAACAAAGGGAACAAAAAAAAACATAACAACTAATTCTACAGAGTACAAAAAAGTACCAAGAGACAATGTTGTATTAACAATGACCTAGTGAGGTGGAAACATAGTTTGCTACTGTAACAAACATGGGTGTGTTCATTTGCAAATTGCTCCTTATTGCAAACACAACATAAATGTACCCAGATCTGAAGTGAACAAGCAGGTTGGAGCAGGGTGGTGTGTGTGTGTACATTTTTTAAATGTTAGTCATTTAGCAGACGCTCTTATCCAGAGCGACTTATTTATTAGGGTTAAGTGCCTTGCTCAAGGGCACATCGACAGATTTTTCACCTAGTCGGCTCGGTGGATTGACCCAGCAACCTTTTGGTTACTGGCCTAATGCTCTTAACCACTAGGCTACCTGCCGGCTACATGTGTGTGTGCATGTGTGTGTGTATGTGCGTGTGTGTGTGTAAAAGTGTATGTGTGTGTGCGTGCGTGCACGAGCACGTGTGTATGTGTAGTGTGTATGCGCATGTACGTGCACACGCACTTCTGTGCTGTTTGATCAGCGTCTTGCTACAGGTGCTTACTATACTATACTGTTTGACTCCGGTCCCCCAGGCCCTCATGCCCTATACCCAGGGTAGGGTAACTGTCACTGGGACTCACCGCCGTTAGCCAGGGCATTCTCCACCACTTTATCACTGGCCTGCTCCATCACCTCCGCCATGCACTGAGCTGTCCTCTGCATTACTCTGGAGAACATGGAGGTGACAAGCCACTTATCATGACAGGAAATAAACATCACCAGAGCCTTATGACTTAACAAATTGTTATATTTGTATATCACAAGGAAGATGAAGAGCTCTACAAACAAAACTTTATACAAGTACCAATTTCCCAAGAGCACTTTATAGGTAGGGGATGTGCTTAGCACTTGTAATAAGAGACTACAGTTTCCTAAAAGTAAACTCAGACTTCCGGGGCTCATAAGAGCAAAGCCCTTCCCAATATCCTTATAATCAGTACCAATGCATGACTTGGACTGAAATAGGTTCCGGTTCTCATTTTGGGTGCCGGTACTGTTTGTATTTAGGTGCAGGAGCTCTACAATACTTTTGAGCAAATATTCTATAAGAGGAACAGGAGCTCAAGCAGCAGAAAAGTTGAGGTGCCGGTACACAGCTTCGGTGAGCTCCTGCCGAAGTCAAGCACTGATCAGTACACTAAACTATTAAGGAACTTCTAACTAACAACTTCAGCCTGCCCAGCTCATATTCAAGCCAATGGAAAAGCAGGAAACAAAATGTCAGCATCATCCAAGCATAAATTAATAATGAAAGAAGAACTTAAAGAGGTATACAGTTAGTAGAGTAAATTACTACTAGCCTATAACATAGTGAGGAAGCACACAGGCACAAAACACACCAACATGACCCTGAAAGTGTCTTGTACCTCTCAGCTTGAGTGTCCAGTTTGGAGAGGTCATCTGACACACCCAGGAGGATGTCCAATGTTCCAACCTAGGAGATTAGAAGTGGAAATGTTACAATCATAATACTTGAAGTGTAAACGTATAACAGGTGACTGGCAGGCTGCAATTACATTGTAACATCTCACTTAGCCTCAAAACAAGGAGCAGGTTTCAGTTAGCTTTTTCCCCCAATTGAAACTTAGGACAGGCTAGTAGACCTTATCGATCAAGTTGAGTGAAAGAGGTCAAATGGAAAACATTCTGAAAGACTCCAAACCATCACTTGAAGAGTGAAATATGAGCCCACCACTTCACCAGGGAAGGCAACTGAACACCTTTGTCCTGTAAATATACAATACTCTGAATCTGACCATTGCTGACCTGAACAGTTATCACAGATGTATTGCGTAGTATAGTGACTGTGAGGTGGAAATACTTGTCCAACTTGTCCAACTGTGGTCTCATTCAACTTTAATTTCTAGTGGATCGCAGTGTTGTCATTCATTACCATAGAGCTGCTGTGTTGTCAGATGTGAATTGCTACTGTACAAAGAAATGCGGAAGTTATGTCATGCTTGGAAGGTCGATGAAGGCGGTACAATCCAAGTCAAGTGGCCTTGTTCATCTATTTGAGCCTCTTGGTAGCTATGCGGCACAAATCCTAACCTTCAATTCTGGGATGGAAAACTTGAAGCTGGAGGCAAGTTTGGTTTTGGCTACAGAATGCTTGAGTTTCTCCAGAGACTGTGAGCTGGTCCTGTCCAGAGGAACAGATATCAACCAGAAGTCTGTCATGACTTGTGCACCCTGGTGCCACCTCTCTCTGCCTTACATGTGGGGTCCCCTAATCTCCAAAAACCTAGAAAATAAAACAGTAATTTATTATGTGGACCCCACTCCATATAATATAGGCTATATAGGACAATGCAGCTTTATAACACACCATAGAATAGTGCAATTTATTAAATAAATTTGAACATGTAGCTACTGCACATGGTTTTGTCATCATGGCCATTAATAAAATAATGAGGAACCATACACTTTAGCCTAACAGGCCAGCTCAAGTGGATTTTCCGTGGAACATTCTTTAATTCTGCCACTTAGCCCCTACTTCAGTCTCTGTTTTCTTCCCTATATTGTTATCATTGAGTCCATCGCCATAATGATAGTTTGACAAAAGCTAATAATTGACATGTCAATAGGTGTTCTACATCAGAAAATAAACACATTTGACAGCTAAGGTTACTGTAAAAATACAAATCCGTTTACCGTTAGCTTTGAGCGCCCATCCCCTATTCCAAGCTACGCTCACAGCGTTCAGACGTTGGTGGCTTGGGGAGAGGGAATTTTACAGCTTCCCGCGCCGAACCTCTGGGCGAAGACAGGACAGCCATTCGCTAAGATGAGCATTGTTACATCACTGAGAACGAATAGGTAAATGCGCAAACATTTACATAAGGCCAGTGACTCATTGCTCATTCAGAGGCATCCTCTCAAGTTTCCCATATCCATGCAATGACTTCATTTAACAACCTGGTCTCAGAGCATTTCGTATTGTTCTGTATGCATGGGTGTGTATTCATGTCTGCCAAGGGAATCCAGGCTTCCCCCCAAAAATGACACAAAAAAAAGAAAAAAGCATACAAAATTATTTATCTTTCATCTCTCTGTGTTTCATAAATGTCCTTCAATTCGCAAGAGGCTGAATGTATCTCACAGCGCCCCTCTGTCTTAGTATGTGTAGCATATCTATCTGATGCTATCTGGTCAGAAAGAGTATGACATTGTTGCCTCCCTTAATAAAACATTTATAAAATAATAGACAATCAGCATTGAGCTAAACTGAGTGAGCTCAGCTGTGAATGGTCCTGGCGCACCAAAACAAAGTGTAAAGGGAAGCCAGTTTGGATTTGGCTTCAGACCAATCACATCACAAGCTAAACGTCATTATTGACAGAAAAAAACTTGAATTGTTGCATCTCGTGTTGTTGTCCTCCGGTGGCTAGCTAGCTAAAATCGTCCCTATCCTAAATTAGCCATCGATGGAGATAGGGATTTGGACTTGTGGTTTACTTAATTCTCTGTACATTATACCCCTGGCCTGAGAGGATGGAAGTTCAACATGTAGCTAGATGTAGCTAAAATGCTAATGTTATCTAGCTGGCATATGAAAGGAAGTTAGGCTAGCGAGCAAGTATTTTAACCAAGTAATCTAAGACAACAAAAGCTAAAAGCGTGTACTGTATGACAGAGTCATAGACTGTTTAGGCAACATGAAGAGGAGGATGGCGTTTCTAAGTAGGGTGAGTCAACATGTTTTTTCTACTTGCACACACACACCACACACACACAGTCTTGTACAACTAACAATTCAGTCCTATTCGAAATCCTATTTTCCCTAACCCTAAACCTAACCCGTACCCGTACCCGTACCCTTACCCTAACCCTAACCCTAACCCTAACCGTAACCCCAAAAACCTAACCCTAGCTCCTAACCCTAAAACTAACCCTAGCTCCTAACCCTAACCCTAAACCTAATTCTAACACTAACACTAATTCTAACCTTAACCCTAAACCCCCTAGAAATAGCATTTGACCTTGTAGGGACCAACAAAATGTCCCCATTTGGTCAAGTTTTTGTTTGTTTACTATTCTCGTGGGGACTTCTGGTCCCCACAAGTATAGTTAAACATGTCCACACACACACACACACACACACACACAGAGAGAAATCAGTGCCATGGACAGCCACATCATATTTAGCTTACGTTGATTGGACTAAATCGTTTTTGGTATCTTTTAGTTGTCACTGTATTAGACTAAGCATAGGTGATTAGATGATGTTGAAGTTGAAATGGTACTGAAATAGTGGGTCAGCTCCTGTTTTCTTTGCGACTTGCGGTAACTCTCCGTTGTTCTAAATCAGTAGTTGTCTGAAAATGTCGGAAACGTTACCTAGCTTGACCATGCTTTAGGTCATGTAACTGTTTGTTACATGCAATATGTGTCACGCCTGCTCCCGCTCCCCCTCCCTGGCACTCAAGGGCACCAGGCTACCCATCATTACGCACACGTCACCATCATTACGCGCATCAGCGTTTCATTGGACTCACCAGGAATTCATCACTGTTTAATTACCTCCCCTATATCTGTCTGTTCCTTAGTTTGATCCCCGTGTTGCATTGATGTTGTTTTGTTTCTCTCATCCAGACGCTGTTCTTGCTTTGTTTCATGTCTATTTATTATTAAATCATCACCCTGTACTTGCTTCCTGTCTCCCAGTGTCTGTCATTACAATATGTTTTGTGGACTTCACCGGACAGATGTTGCTCTCCGGTTTTATAATGAAACAAATGTGTGGTTGAATTTATTCTGCTACTGTGTCTTTTTATTGTCTCGGCCTTAGGCCTATATACAGTATGTTACGAATTACAATCAGTATTACAGTGGCTTGCGAAAGTATTCACCCCCCTTGGCATTCTTCCTATTTTGTTGCCTTACAACCTGGAATTAAAATTGATTTTTTTTTTTTGGGGGGTGAATACATGCCTAACACTTTGAAGATGCAAAATATGTTTTCTTGTGAAATAAACAAGAAATAAGACAAAAAAAACAGAAAACTTGAGCGTGCATTACTATGAGGTTTCCCTCAAGAATTTCCCTGTATTTAGCGCCATCCATCATTCCTTCAATTCTGAAAATCCACCTTTCCAGAAATAAGTCTCTCACTGTTGCTGCTTGCTACAGACCCCCCTCAGCCCCGAGCTGTGCCCTGGACACCATATGTGAACTGATTGCCCCCCATCTATCCTCAGAGTTCGTACTGCTTGGTGACCTAAACTGGGATATGCTTAACACCCCGGCCAACCTACAATCTAAACTAGATGCCCTCAATCTCACACAAATGATCAACGAACCTACCAGGTACAACCCTAAATCTGTAAACATGGGCACCCTCATAGATATCATCCTGACAAATTTACCCTCTAAATACACCTCCGCTGTCTTCAACCAGGATCTCAGCGATCACTGCCTTATTGCCTGCGTCCGTAATGGGTCCGCGATCAAACGACCACCCCTCATCACTGTCAAACGCTCCCTAAAACACTTTAGCGAGCAGGCCTTTCTAATTGACCTGGCCCGGGTATCCTGGATGGATATTGACCTCATTCCGTCAGTATAGGATGCCTGGTTGTTCTTTAAAAGTGCTTTCCTCTCAATCTTAAATAAGCATGCCCCATTCAAAAAATCAGAACTAAGAACAGATATAGCCCCTGGTTCTCCTCAGACTTGACTGCCCTTGACCAGCACAAAAACATCCTGTGGCGTACTGCATTAGCATCGAACAGCCCCGCGATATGCAACTTTTAGGGAAGTCAGGAACCAATATACACAATCAGTTAGGAAAGCAAAGGCTAGCTTTTTCAAACAGAAATGTGCATCCTGTAGCACTAACTCCAAAAAGTTTTGGGACACTGTAAAGTCCATGGAAAATAAGAGCACCTCCTCCCAACTGCCCACTGCACTGAGGCTAGGAAACACTGTCACCACCGATAAATGTACAATAATCGAGAATTTCAACAAGCATTTTGCTACGGCTGGCCATGCTTTCCACCTGGCTACCACTACCCCGGCCACCAGCTCTGCACCCTCCGCTGCAACTTGCTCATGCCCCCCCGCTTCTCCTTCACACAAATTCAGACAGCTGATGTTCTGAAAGAGCTAAAAAATCTGGACCCCTACAAATCAGCTGGGCTAGATAATCTGGACCCTTCTTTCTAAAATTAGCCGCCGAAATTGTCGTAACCCCTATTACTAGCCTGTTCAACCTCTCTTTTGTAACGTCTGAGATCCCCAGAGATTGGAAAGCTGCCGCGGTCATCCCCCTCTTCAAAGGGGGTGACACTCTAGATCCTAACTGTTATAGACCTATATTCATCCTGCCCTGCCTTTCTAAAGTTTTTGAAAGCCAAGTTAACAAACAGATCACCGACCATTTCGAATCCCACCGTACCTTCTCCGCTATGCAATCTGGTTTCCGAACTGGTCATGGGTGCACCTCAGCCACGCTCAAGGTCCTAAACGATATTATAAACGCGATCGATAAAAGACAGTACTGCGCAGCCGTCTTCATCGACCTGGCCAAGGCTTTCGACTCTGTCAACCACCGCATTCTTATTGGCAGACTAAATAGCCTTGGTTTCTCTAATGACTGCCTCGCCTGGTTCACCAACTACTTCTCAGATAGAGTTCAATGTGTCAAATCGGAGGGCCTGTTGTCTGGACCTCTGGCCGTCTCTATGGGCGTGCCACAGGGTTCAATTCTCGGGCAGACTCTATTCTCTGTGTATATCAATGATGTCGCTCTTGCTGCTGGTGATGCTCGGATCCACCTCTATGCGGACGACACCATTTTGTATACATCTGGCCCTTCATTGGACACTATGTTAACAAACCTCCAAACGAGCTTCAATGCCATACAACACTCCTTCCGTAGCCTCCAACTGCTCTTAAACAATAGTAAAACTAAATGCATGCTCTTCAACCGAATGCTGCTTGCACCTGCCCACCCGACTAGAATCACTACTCTCGGCGGGTCTGACCTAGAGTATGTGGGCAACTACAAATACCTAGGTGTCTGGTTAGACTGTAAACTCTCCTTCCAGACTCACATTAAGCATCTCCAATCAAAAGTTAGATCTAGAATCGTCTTACTATTTCGCAACAAAGCCTCCTTCACTCATGCTGCCAAACATGCCCTCGTAAAACTGACTATCCTACCGATCCTTGACTTCGGCGATGTCATTTACAAAATAGCCTCCAACACCCTACTCAGCAAATTGGATGTAGTCTATCACAGTGCCATCCGTTTTGTCACCAAAGCCCCATATACTACCCACCATTGTGACCTGTACGCTCTTGTTGGCTGGCCCTCACTACATATTCGTCGCTAAACCCACTGGCTCCAGGTCATCTATAAATCACTGCTAGGCAAATCCCCGTCTTATCTTAGCTCACTGGTCACCATAGCAACACCCACCCTTAGTCTGCGCTCCAGCAGGTATATCTCACTGGTCATCCCCAATGCCAACACCTCCTTTGGCCGCCATTCCTTCCAGTTCTCTGCTGCCAATGACTGGAACGAACTGCAAAAATCTCGGAAGCTGGAGACTCTTATCTCCCTCACTAACTTTAAGCGTCAGTTGTCAGAGCAGCTTACCGATCACTGCACCTGTACACAGCCTTTCTGAAATTAGCCCACCCAACTACCTCATCCCCATATTGTTATTTATTTTGCTAATTTGCACCCCAGTATCTCTATTTGCACATCATCTTTTGCACATCTATCTTTCCAGTATTATACGAAATTGTAACTATTTTGCAATATGGCCTATTTATTGCCTTACCTCCATAACTTACTACATTCGCACACACTGTATATATATTTTCTGTTGTATTTTTGACTTTATGTTTTGTTTACCCCATATGTAACTCTGTGTTGTTGTTTTTATCGCACTGCTTTGCTTTATCTTGGCCAGGTCGCAGTTGTAAATGAGAACTTACCTGGTTAAATAAAGGTTAAAAAAATAAAAATAAAATAAAAAATCTTTCTTCATGTTTCTTTGATATCAGTATCGGTGTTCAACTTTCGTTATATTTCCCTCCAGCTGTTGTCTTTTGTGTGCTTGTCCGAATACAACCGCATCAAAGGGTTGTTCTCGTATGTCTCACCAGTTTGCATAGAGGCTCCTCAAAACTGGACAGAGACATAGACATCATTGCGCGCAGCAAATAAAAAAATAAAAAAAAGCGCAATAAAGGAAGCTTGCAAGTAGTAGAAGCGAAGTAGCAGAAAGTCCATCTCTTCCGTGTTTATACCATTTACATTTTACATTTACATTTTAGTAATTTAGCAGGCGCTCTTATCCAGAGCGAACTACAGTAGTGAGTGCCTACATTACTACCACAATGGATACTGGAAAATATGTGATTTAGATACAGGGGTGGGACTTCCCTTGCAATACTCACTCAATACTGCCCCTCAGTCTTCGCAAGGAATGATACGTCGGGTCTCAATTTCCAGGTAGAAAAAAAACTGTGTTGAATGACGGACTGTCTTACAAGGAGCCGCCCCTTTTGTGATGAAAAACGACATTGCAGCACTGCGCTACGCTCCGTTGGCCCTATTTGCGTATTCTGTGTAGACCACTTTAGGGTTAAGGGTTAAGTTTAGGAGTTAGGTTAAAGGGTTAAGGTTAGGGTTAGGGTTAGCAAAAAGGGCTAAGGTTAGGGTTAGGGTTAGCTAACATGCTAAGTAGTTGCAAAGTAGCTAAAAAGTAGTTGAAAAGTTGCTAATTAGCTAAAATGATAAATTAGCAATCTTTGGGTTGCTAGACATTCATGTTATACACCCACCTATCCACCATACTTTCGTTTTTGCCTTAAGTAACCATCTGTCTTATGTAACCATACCAAACATAACATATCATACAAATTTAAGTGTCTCAGATTTACATTTACTATGTTATGTCTAGTCTATGAGACCAGGATGCTTTTAAGTGAATGCGTGAGTGACCATTACAGTACAGTATGGTACAGTGGAGTTTAATTATTTCGCCGGTTCGAATCCCCGAGCCGACTAGATGACAAATCTGTCGATGTGCCCTTGAGCAAGGAACTTTACCCTAATTGTTCCTGTAAGTCCGTCTGCTAAATGACTAGAATGTTAAAATGTAAAAATGATTATCAGGAGGATTGTAATTATTACCATGCTTTAGTGTGTCCGTTTGCGCTATTTTATAGTATAATAATTAGTACATCAATATTCTTAAATTGATATAACATCCAAAAACAAAACCTACAGACTTTCTACACAGAAATCAATGGGAACCCCATCTACTGTTTTGTGGCGTCCACGTTTCCACACGGACCTAAAAGTACAGACCAACGTTGTTTGTAGCAACGTGGGGCATGAATATTTACTAATACTCAGAACTTACAATTATTGTACATTAGTGTTATGAGTGGAAAGTATCTTTGACAGCCTCGACAATGCAGATATCCAGTGTGAATGATGTGAAGATTTATAACTTAAGCCACGGAAAGTCTCTTCCAGAGGTAAGTTTGCATTAGTAGCTAGCTAGCTAACGTTGGCTAGCTAGCTTTCTTAATAGTTTAGCAAGCTAATTTACAATAAAAAATAAGCCAGTTAACTTAGCTACTGCTAATAGTATTTGATCACAGATTGATAACCTATTAAATTGCGTAGTTAAGTCCTTAGCTATTGCTCTCTTGAAACAAAGGCATGCTAGGCAACTAGCCAGTCAGTAGGCTAACGCTGCAGCCATGGCATCAAGCATGGAGGTTTAGATATTGCTGTGATATTGTGTATGAGGTCACAAATTAAGCAGTAGCTTCACATAACAATCAGAGTATGTGATAACACACGTCTCAATATTTGTTTCCCAGTGGCTCTCAGATCGGAAGAAAAGGGCATTGCAAAAGAAAGATGTTGGTGAGTATTCCTTTACTAACTAATGGCTTACAGGTGTTTGTGTGCTGGCCAAGTGGTCAGACTATTATTTAATGCCTCACCTATCTAACTGCTTTTTCTCAGACATCCAACGCAGGATCGAGCTCATCCAAGACTTTGAGATGCCCACAGTGTGCACCTCCATCAAAGTGTCAAGGGATGGGCAGTTCATTCTAGCAGCAGGTGAGCATTTGGCTTGCTGTCACTTTCAGATTAAATTTGGCACATATCACTAGAGTAGACAGTATTCTAAGTAATTACTGTTATGTATGGATTTGTCAGCTTCTTTTAACATCCTTTCAGGCACATACAAACCCAGGATCCGATGCTATGACACGTATCAGTTGTCCTTGAAGTTTGAGCGGTGTCTGGATTCAGACGGTAAGTGATAGACCCACTAGTTGTATATGTAAAAATATTTTGCTTCTATGGTCCTCTAGAACTCCGGTGTGCTATGGGAATCCCTGCAAGTATCCGTCCCTCCTTTTGTTGTGAAGTGAGTGGCTGGTCCATAGGAAGAGGATCCAGCTGTCTCAGTGATGGTCTCAGTCAGTCCTGACTCTAATGAACACTCACACTTAATACTTAACTAGGGTGCAGTCAGGCACACGTTCTCAGTAAACACACACCCAACATACACAATTGCCATGCTGTGATGGTCACCAATAAATACAGCTTTTGCATTCTGCGAAAGTCTTTGCCGGTAGATATAATTTTTTCTTGTAGCTAGTTCTGAAAGTGTTTTTTTCCTTCACAGTTGTGGCCTTTGACATTCTGTCCGATGACTATTCGAAGGTAAGACAGACTTCCTTGGTTGTTTCCTGCAGTGGGGGTTACCTAAACTTTTATTTTTTCAAGAAATAAATGTAACCTGATATTGTTGTGTGTGTGTGTATAGCTGGTGTTTCTGCATTGTAACCGGTACGTGGAGTTCCACTCGCAGCATGGACACTACTACAAGACGCGTATTCCCAAGTTTGGTAGGGACTTTGCCTACCACTACCCCTCCTGCGACCTCTACTTTGTTGGGGCAAGGTAAGGGTTAAAAGCCAAAAGAAGGTGGAGCATTCACTGTCTTGATTTCCTATGTATCATTAGACTTGGCTTCAACTTGACAAGTTGGAGTTTTGTTACTGTTGACTCTACAGTAAGACAGACCTTTTTCCTCTCTCTCAGCTCAGAGATATTCAGACTCAATCTGGAGCAAGGCAGGTTCCTCAACTCCCTTCAGACAGATGCTGTGTAAGTATACATGTACAATACTTTACTTTATTTGTGAAGGCAGCTGTACATTAAAATACAATACACAATACAGTAAACACAGTCATTACAAGACTCGGCATTATGCATGGGATGCTAGACTGTGATCATGTCTCTTTTTGCCCTTTCTATGACTGACAGGGAGCACAATGTGTGTGACATCAACCCTGTCCATCAACTGTTGGCCTCAGGAACAGCGGAGGTGGGTGGAGCCTATGTGCCGCAAAGAGGATTGGACATTTTGTGTGTGTGCCTGTGTGTGTCTAACCGTGTTCCCTGTGTTGTTGGTGGCTAGGGAAAAGTGGAGTGCTGGGACCCTCGTGTACGAAGTCGGGTGGGGATGCTAGACTGTGCCCTGAGCAGCGTCACAGAAGGAGCAGAGTAAGTACACCACTAGAACATGAACAGTTAGATGTATCTAGAAAAACACCATTGTTCTAATCCATGATCTGAATGTGTTTGTCTTTAGAGTGGAGGGCTTACCGTCGGTCAGCGCACTCAAGTTTAACGGCTCTCTCACCATGGCTGTGGGAACCAGCACTGGGCAGGTATGAACTTTTACAATGAAGGTGTCTTTTGTGTCCTAATAGCTGGGATATTGCACAAAACTCTGGAATAGATGTTGAATTTGACTTATTGCCTAAATGTAGCCCTCCCCACAACTTTCCCTATTGACAATCGGTTTGCATGGTACTGTAGGTCCTCCTCTACGACCTGCGCTCCAGTCACCCCCTGCTGGTAAAAGACCATTACTACGGCCTTCCTATCAAGTCTGTCAACTTCCAGGACCACCTAGACCTGGTTCTGACTGCAGACTCCAAGATCATCAAGATCTGGAACAAAGACACAGTAAATGTTTATGAATGTTGAAAAAATGTGATTTAATGTTTTTTAAAACCAGACATTTGGTACCATTTTGACAGATTGGACATTTGAAAACCTTAATGTTTTTTGCTTGGATGTTGCAAAAACAGCGAAGATGATTTATGCTGGTTTAGAATATTGCCAACTGCACTATTCCAAACTCACTTTGAATATGCAAAAATTGCTCCGGCATTTCCTGGTTGCTAAAATTCTAATAGTTTGCCTAATTTCAGTTTCTGTGACAAAACAAGCAATGTAGGGAATCATTGTACCATCTAAACCGCTGTGAAATATGTTTTCCATAACCAAAAATATTGTATTTTCAGATGTTTGAAACTGGTGTACAAAACCGAAAATAAAAGACACAAAAAAACTAAACTTAAGAATGGGAAGTGTAGAAACAGTGCACATAGAACGGATCTACCGCTTCTTAGACTTGCTTTTCATGAATGACATATCTATAACTCATATTTCTATGTGAACTTGGTAAGGTTGCCCAAAAAGGAATATATTCCAGCTTTAAGTATTTACCATTTAAATGTTGTGGTAATTTTGGGGAAATGCCTTTGCATTTTTTATAGTAAAAATGTCTTTGTCATTGGACAGTTGGTTGATGAAGGACAGACCACTAATTGACTATCACAGTGCTAGAACTGATATTCTAACCATACCTCTGGTCTGTTTCACCCTAGGGGAAAGTGTTCTCCTCCATTGAGCCCCAGACTAACATCAACGACGTGTGCATCTACCCTGGTTCTGGTGAGATCACCTCAGACACACTGTTATATTCTATTAACAATGAGCCAGATATACTAAACATTTCTTCTGTACCAAGTTTATCTCTGAGGGTTGGCCAACAGGCACTCTGTTATTTTCTTTGTAGTCATTTACCAGAATGCTCAACTACCACTAGATGGTGCCCAGTGACCTCAACAAGTCCTTACCTCTTCTGCTCCAGAGATATGCTACAGCAGGGGTCGGCAACAGAACCGGCCCGCAAGTGATTTAGTTTTAGGTTACAAAAAACAGTAAAATCACCAGGAATTCATCAAAAAACTATAATAATTTAGGAAATCTGTTCCCAGGTATTCCTACAAAAAAAGAAAAAAAAGATGTGATTGTGTCTCAATGTGATTAAGGTTAGAAATTATTGTATTTGAAAATAACAACCTATTTCTGGGCTTAGTTGTGGTCAATTTGCAGTGTACTAATTATTATTATTATTATTTTCCGGACCCCCGACCATTCGCTCCAACAAAAATCGGCCCGCGGCTGAATCTAGTTGCCTACCCCCGTGCTACTGTATGAGGGCATGGACTGTGCTTTTGAAATAAGACTGCCACTCTATCCACTGACAGCTTCTCTACCAGCAATGATGTCTTATTACAGCAATCTTTAGTGAGCACTTGAGTTAAGGTGTTTAAGATTCTCGTTCAAGTTTTTATCACATGCACAAGTACACTGAAATGATTAACTTGCATGCTCTACCAAACAGTGCCGTAATCAATATCAAAATAGTTTAACTAATAAAAAATAAATATATAATAAAGAAAACACGAGAAATACAGTGCTTTGCAAAAGTATCCATCCCCCTTGGCGTTTTTCCTATTTTGTTGCATTACAACTTGTAACTTAAATGGATATATATTTGGATTTCATGTAATGGACATACACAAAATAGTCAAAATTGGTGAAGTGGAATGAAAAAAATAAATAACGGAAAAGTGGTGCGTGCATATGTATTCACCCCCTTTGCTATGAAGCCCCTAAATAAGATCTGGTGCAACCAATTACTTTTAGAAGTCACATAATTAGTTAAATAAAGTCCACCTGTGTGCAATCTAAGTGTCACATGATCTCAGTATATATACACCTGTTCTGAAAGGCCCCAGAGTCTGCAACACCACTAAGCAAGGGGCACCACCAAGCAAGCGGCACCATGAAGACCAAGTAGCTCTCCAAACAGGTCAGGGACAAAGTTGTGGAGAAGTACAGATAGGGTTGGTTTATAAAAAAATATCTGAAACTTTGAACATCCCACGGAGCACCATTAAATCCATTATTAAAAAATTGAAAGAATATGGCACCACAACAAACCTGCCAATAGAGGGCCACCCACCAAAACTCACAGACCAGGCAAGGAAGGCATTAATCAAAGAGGCAACAAAGAAACCAATGATAACCCTGAAGGAGCTGCAAAGCTCCACAGCGGAGATTGGAGTATCTGTCCATAGGACCACTTTAAGCCGTACACTCCACAGAGCTGGGCTTTACGGAAGAGGGGCCAGAAAAAAGCCATTGCTTAAAGAAAAAAATAAGCAAACATGTTTGGTGTTCGCCAAAAGGCATGTGGGAGACTCCCCAAACATATGGAAGAAGGTACTGATGAGACTAAAATTGAGCTTTTTGGCCATCAAGGAAAACTCTATGTCTGGCGCAAACCCAACACCTCTCATCACCCCGAGAACACCATCCCCACAGTGAAGCGTGGTGGCAGCATCATGCTGTGGGGATGTTTTTCATCGACTGGGAAACTGGTCAGAATTGAAGGAATGATGGATGGTGCTAAATACAGGGAAATTCTTGAGGGAAACCTGTTTCAGTCTTCCAGTGATTTGAGGCTGGGACGGAGGTTCACCTTCCAGCAGGACAATGACCCTAAGCATACTGCTAAAGCAACACTCAAGTGGTTTAAGGGGAAACATTTAAATGTCTTGGAATGGCCTAGTCAAAGCCCAGACCTCTTGAGAATCTGTGGTATGACTTAAAGATTGCTGTACACCAGCGGAACCCATCCAACTTGAAGAAGCTGGAGCAGTTTTGCCTTGAAGAATGGGCAGAAATTCCAGTGGCTAGATGTGGCAAGCTTATAGAGACATACCCCAACAGACTTGCAGCTGTAATTGCTGCAAAAGGTGGCTCTACAAAGTATTGACTTTGGTGGGGGTGAATAGTTATGCACGCTCAAAAATATTTTGCATCTTCAATGTGGTAGGCATGTTGTGTAAATCAAATGATACAAACCCCCATAAAATCCATTTTAATTCCAGGTTGTAAAGCAACAAAATAGGAAAAATGCCAAGGGGGGGTGTATACTTTCGCAAGCCACTGTAAGATGGGAAGCTATTTACAGGGTCAGTGCCAATAACAAATTTACAATGTGCAAGGATACTGGAGTATTTGAGGTAGATATGTACATATAGCTGGGTATTAGGAGAAATTGACTGGTAGCAGGATAAATAGTCAACAGTATGGCAGCAGCATAAGTGGTGGGTGTGTGTGTGTGTGTGCAAGAGTGTCAGTGTAGGCGTGATAGGCGGATATACATGTAAACAGGACTGGAAAGTGAATCGTAGCAGTAATATATCAATATTTATGGTAATATACTAGTGGCAGGGACGGCCTGTTCAATAGGGCGATATGGGCGACGCACTGCCAAACGGGAAAAGGAAGGGATTTTTTTTCTAATCAATTATATCACGGCAACAGTAGTTATCAGTGTTGTAATCTATACGTCTGATCTGCCACAGTGCCACACTGCCTCTAAATGTCGAATCAGGCTAAAGTCGTGCTTCAAATGGCTCCACCCCCTTTTGGGGCGATTTCAGTCAGATTGAAAATCGCCCAGAACTTCTGTCATAGACTCCCATGTAAAATCTATTTTTTCAAATTTCAGAGCCTTCAATACAATCTCAATGGGTGTCTGTGGGCTTGCACTTACGCTTTCGTCATACGTTACGTAACCATGAACGTAACTGAGAAAAGAGTGGATTGTTTGAAATAAGTTCCTTTTTGTCGGCGAACAAATGAAGATAAATTGGCAACGAAACAATTAGGACCTCCCAGACCAAATTTAATAATTCAACAGGTTTCTACTAAAGGCGGAAAGTCCTACACCCGAGGATTTTCCAAAAATTGGTACGAACGAAAAAATACATTGCCACTCACTCAACTGGATGACGAGGGATACAGGCTAGCTGTCCGCCGCCACAACGATGAGGTTAGTGTTGATAATCACAAGTTTACTGGATGTGGATATGGTGTAATAAAGGCAGTTTATTCAGAGGTAAATATATCTGGAATCGCGTTCACGGACCCGTTCGTCAAACTCTTAGGGAGCTATAAATTAAGCCCCATTACTTACCATATCAGATAAGAGAAATTGCTGCAGCTACATATATTTTACATCCTGGCCCTACATAGTTCACTATTTGCATCACTTACCAAAATATTACATGTGGTCATATATGCTTGGAAAGTGGAGATGCCATAGAACGTCAAAAAAGTAAACATTGCTGGAGACACATTGCCGTTTTGGAGAAGACATCGCGTTTGCTAGCGAAGAGATTTGTTGTGGCAAATGAACTTGGGCTGGGAATTGCCAGGAACCTCACGATAAGATATATGCATCAGCATTGCGAGTCTCATGATTCTATACGTATTGCGATTCGATACTGTGATTTTATTGCGCACCATATGTCTGTTGCAGAGGGATCAGAAAGCCATGAGAACGAGTTTTGATCAGTCATGGAAATAAAAGTGCTGAAAACAAATTGGCTCCCAATGTGAAAAGATTGAGAACAAGCTATGAAGGAACAATAATGGTGTTTTGGTGCAGGTACAGCCAACTAGCGCTAAAATATTGCGATATTGTCAATACAGTATATCGTAAAGTATCACTATGTAACTCGATTTATTTCACCCCAATCCCTCAAATTAACGGTAAATAACTGAATTGTTTGCCCCACATTTAGCTAAGATGATTAGCTAGCCAGCTAAAATGTTTTAGTTAGTTAGCAGTCGCATCTACAATAGTTTACTGTCAATAACATGTCTCCAAAAATGACGTGGTGTCTCCAATTGTGTTGACATTTTACAATTGCAATGCGCATCCATGAGTATCCACTTTCTGTAGCTCAGCTGGTAGAGCATGGTGCTTGTAACGCCAAGGTAGTGGGTTCGATCCCGGGACCACCCATACACAAAAATGTATGCACGCATGACTGTAAGTCGCTTTGGATAAAAGCGTCTGCTAAATGGCATATTATTATTATTATTATTATTATTATTATTATCTGAAGAGAGCCCAAACATTGTGTGCAGACATTTTATGCAATAAATGAAGTAGGTTCAATCTAGTAGTTCTGATCTTCTGATTGGTCCTGATGAGTTGGGCGAGGTCCCCTGCAGGCTACTGTCACTGTTGCATTGGCTCTGAGTCGGGTTCTCTGTCTTCAAATGTTCAGCCTAAGAGAGGGGATTTTTGTGTGTGTGTGTGTGTGTGTGTGTTTAACAGTGATGATGTGTGTGTGTGTGTGTGTGTGTTTAACAGTGATGATGTGTGTGTGTGTGTGTGTGTGTGTGTCCTCAGAGCAAGAACTCGTGAGTTGGAAGAACTGAGAGGCCTATGGCGTGGGTGTTGTCCTTGGCCACCTGCTGACAAGGCTGACAAGATAGGACCCTTTTGTCCATTGTTATTGGATAGGAACAGAACTTATAACCAGCTCCTGACCTAAATAGATCTTAGCACAACATTTTACTCAACATATCATATTCCATATTCACTATAACAAATATATTTACTACGACATTAGCAAGAACCGCCACATCCTCAGCCGGCTAATCCAGTGTGTGAAGTTTTTAGGAGTGTTTGAGTTAGCTTTGCGAGGCAAAGATGAAACTGAGGGCTCCACCAACCCTGGTAAGCCAACACTTTTGAGATCAGTCAATAAATGCTTCTGGTATTGACTTATATGCTGCCCCTGTCTTCATGTTGTTGCTGGACATATCTTTTTTTAAATGTGTGTAGGTCACCTAAATCATCAGAAAAATTGCCCCTCCTGAGAATTTTTTCAGGAGCCGCCACTGACTAGTGGTAATATACACTGAGTGTACGAAACATTAGGAACATCTGCTCTTTCCATGACATAGACTGACAAGGTGAATCCAGGCGAATTTATTACGATCCTGCTTCAGTTCTCTTTTTGGCATGTACATTCTCTCCTTGTGACTTCATCCCAGAGATCACACACACACACCTACTTTCTTTGGTATTTCCTTCGCAGACACACATGCCATTAAGTTTTGTCTACGCCTGGGCCCCTATTTCCCATCTCTCCCATGATGAGCATGCATTGTCTCCGATTCAGGTGCTGCTGGCCCTCTTGCTCTAAGAAATCTCTGTGAAGTTCCAGTGTGTAGGGGGGTGTGGAAGTGTATCAGTGGGAGCGGCAGGTAGCTTAGTGGTTAAGAGCGTTGTGCCAGTAACCGAAAGGTCGCTGGTTCTAATCCCCGAGCCGACTAGGTGAAAAATCTGTCTGTGCCCTTGAGCAAGGCACTTAACCCTAATTGCTCCTGTAAGTCGCTCTGGATAAGAGCGTCTGCTAAATGACTAAAAGAAAGTGACTGAAAGTGACTGACTTGGGAAAGGGAACGAATAGGAATGGAGGATGTTCCACTAATTAGCCCCCCAGTCACACAAAATGTGAGATGTTGTTGTGGGGTGGCGTGGCTGCCAAAAGTAAACTTGAGGCGTTCGTAGTGCTCCGTCAGCTACTACTCAACTGACCTACACTGAGTGTACAAAACATTAAGAACACCTGCTCTTTCCGTGACAGACTAGCCAGGTGAAAGCTATGATCCCTTATTGATGTCACTTGTTATATCTACTTCAATCAGTGTAGATGAAGGGGAGGAGACCGGTTAAAGTATGTGTGCCATTGAGGGTGAATGAACAAGACAAAAGATTGAAGTGCCTTTGAACAGGGTGTGGTAGTAGGTGTCAGGCACACCAGTTTGTCAAGAACTGCAACGCTGCTGGGTTTTTCAAGAATGGTCCACCACCCAAAGGACATCCAGCCAACTTGACACAACTGTGGGAAGCATTGGAGTCAACATGGGCCAGCATCCCTGTGGAACACTTTCGACACCTGGTAGAGTCCATGCCCCGAAAAACTGAGGCTGTTTTGATGGCAAAGGGTGTGCAACTCAATATTAGTACGGTGTTCCTAATGTTTTGTACACTCAGTGTACATGTTAACAGGAGTAATAGTGACCAGTAGCAGGATAAATAGATAGATACTAATGGTAATAAAATCAATGAACAGCAGGTAGTAATAAATATGATCAGTAATCATTTTAGCAGCAGCGTTGGTGTGAGGGGGAGCAATAGTTGTTAGCCATTTAACAGTCTAATGGCCAGGGGATAGAAGCTGTTTAGGAGTCTGTTGGTCTGAGCCTTGATGCACCGATACTGTCTGCCGGACTGGAGCATGGAGAACCGTCCATGTCTCAGGTGCCTGGAGTCTTTGGTAATTTTAAAGGCCTTTCTCAGACATCGCCTGGCATGTATGTCCTGGATGGCTGGCCTTCTGGTCGGGGGCGATGCAGTTGCCATACCAGACGGTGATTCAACCAATCAGGATGCTCTCGATGGAGCAGCTGTAAAAGTTCCTAAGGATCTGAGGGGCCATGCCAAATAGTTTCAGCCTCCTGAAGGAGAAGAGGCACTGCCGTGCCTTCTACACGACTGTGCTGGTGTGAGGGTCAGCGTGGCGGAGGTGTTGTCGCCTACCCTTACCACCTGTAATCGGCTCGTCAGGAAGTCCAGGATCCAGTTGCAGAGTGGGGTGTTTAGTCCCAGGGTCCCGAGCTTGGTGACGAGCTTTAAGGGCACTATGGTATTGAACACTGAGCTGTAGTCGATGAACAGAATCCTCACATAGGTATTCCTAATTTCTAGGTGGGAGAGGGCAGAGTGAAATGCAATTGAGATTGCGTCGTCTGTGGATCTGTTGGGGCGGTATGCAAATTGGAGTGGGTCCGGTGTGTCTGGGATTGATGGAGTTGATGTGTGCCATGACCAGCCTTTCAAAGCACTTCATGATTACAGATGTGAGTGCTACAGGGTGGTAGGCATTGTGGCAGAATGCCTTAGAGTTTTTAGGGACAAGAATGATGGTAGTCAGCTTGAAACATGTTGGGATTACAGACTGGGACAAGGAGAGGTTGAAAATGTCTGTGAAGACACCTGCCAGATGGTCTGCGCATGCCCTGAGTACACGCCCTGGAATACCGTCTGGCCCTGCGGCCTTACAAGTGTTGACCCGTTTAAAAACTTTACTCATGTCAGCCTCGGAGAGATCACCCAGTCCTCCGGATTGACGGAGGCCCTCATGCAGGGCTCTGTTTTTGTCAAACCGTACATACATTCTTTTTCACATACTTAAGTTAGCAAAGTAATAAACTAAGTGGAACTGTACAAAAAGGCCCATTGTCTGTTGGATTCAGCTGGATTCATTCAGGATGTAATCGCTGTAATTTCACATATTTCGCAAATCCACAGAACCATTTATATTAATGATTTGTTGTCAGATGAAGATGTGAGCAAGCCACACTTTTGTCAATAATGGTAGCACACATTTTAAAACCCAACAAGACATTTTGGTTATTTTGCTGCTTTCTACTTTTCTACTGCATGCACATGAAGTTAGGCTTTTTAACTAGAGTCAAACAAAACCAGCAGACAATGAGCCTTTTTGTACAGTTCCACTTTTTTAGTTTATTACTTTGCTAACTTTAGTATCTGAAAAAGATCTGTCTGTTTCGTTAGCTCATCTCACTCATTCCCGCTTTTTTTATTCTCTCCTAACTTCACAGGTATGCTCTTCACTGCCAATGAAGACCCCAAGATGAATACGTTCTACATCCCTGTGAGTTCTACAATCCTCACGCTCCCTCAGGCTAGTTTTGCATACCTCAGTGTACCGCAGGTTTGGTTTGAAAGGTAAATCTTCCCATGAGATAGATTTACTCCAGGGTGTGAATTGAAACCAAACAGACCAAGGCAGTATAGAGAAGGCACGATAGGACGATTTCTGTTTGAGGGCTTTAGTGTTTGAGACTTTCATTTGTCCAGTTTGGTTTGGCTGGTGTTCTATGGTCTGCAAAAAAACACCAAGGGCACTATTCATAGAAAACCGCCCACCTGCTTTCACCTAGAAAGTGCCCTTGTTGGGTTGTGAATGTTCTTCAGCAACAGGTTGTCTTGTGTCTACCCCTATACCAGCTTTTCAGTTATTCTAGGAAAAGCATGTGTACACTGTAAAGTAGTCTCTGTTTAGGAAGATGATGTGTGTGTACTGTAAAGTAGTCTCTGTTTAGAAAGATGATGTGGTGACCCTGACACACGATTTGTTTCTAAGTACTGTCCCATTCATCAACCACTGATTAGATCACTGTGGTGTTGAGCTACGGAACAACAAGCTCTTAACTAGCGTGTGTTTGGGCCTACAAAGAGCTAATACTGAACTTAGGAAATATTGTGTTTATCTGTTAACAGCAAACACATTATATTTTTGGTTATTCGAGTTTTGGAATACTTCAGCGGCCCATATCAAACATTCACATAGCAGTGCTCAAACTTCCCTGAATAAATAGCTACATTTTTCACTCCGGTATGCTATGGAATCAACAGTAACCTCAAATATAACACAAAGTTGTCAACTAGTTTGGTTTACTAATCTAATCTATCATTCATGGATAGATTAGATGAGCATGATTCCAGTTCCTGAGAGCTCGTTTCTCCCTAGGTTTTTAACTCGGGTGGTGTGCAAAGGCCTCCAATGCATGCCTCCTTCGCTGCCTATAGAACATTAGGGAAAGGTTTGGAAGTTAACATTAGCCATTGGCTCGTCAATGATTACACTGAGGAAGGGGGCATTCTGTAGACTTTGAACTCTGATTTGATAGACAAACAGAAGTCAGTTTGGATTGAACCCAGTGGCATTAAATTATCTTAAGTAAAGGGGTGATTCCAATCTGATAACGCAGGCAATCCTTGTCGATTCATCCTCAGAGCCCTTAAAGGATTGGATAGGTACAAGAAACTACACCTAGGAACTGGAATGTTGCCAACACCTACTTCCCTTACCAGCCCTCAAGAGCAGTAGAAAGGGAGAAATGTATTGAATTAGAATTCTTCAAATGTTCCTTCCTTGTCCCTCCTTCACTTCATCCCTTGTTCTTGTCTCTCCTTCCTCCCCTACATGTTGTCCCTGTGTAGGCACTGGGGCCTGCTCCTCGCTGGTGCTCCTTCCTGGACAACCTGACAGAGGAGCTGGAGGAGAGCCCTGAGAGTACAGTCTACGATGATTACAAGTTTGTCACCCGCAAGGACCTAGAGAATCTGGGTGAGAGGGGGGTGGAAGTACGCTATTGGCATATTACCTATCAGATATTACATATTTGTTCCTATCAAATGTACAGAAATACAAGTGCCTATTACGTAGAGGGTAGGGCCTTGAATTGGAATGGGCCATTCAAGTTATTTTTGGCCTAAAGTTCTTGAGGAACCTTCCAGGGCTGTGTACACTACACTTTTCATTCAGTGGAGGCCATTTTGTATTTAGGCAGGTTGGGGCAACACCGCTAGGCCAGGGGTGTACTCATTTTTGCAACTAAAACAAGAGTTTCTATTGGAAAAATTTAGGTAGGTCTCTCCCCCCGTTTCCTTCCATTTAAGAAATGTTTTGCAACAGAATCGGCGTAATGAATACACCCCAGACTTACCCATCCCGCCTAAAAGGGAAACACTGGCAGAATGGAGAGAGAAATTAAGAGATGGAAGGAGGGATAGGGAAAGATGAAGGGGTGGTGAACAGAGGGGGTTGAAAGAACAGAGGAATGCTTGGGTCAGCACTAAAGAGATCAAATGACATGGAGGAGAAATGCGGTTATTGGGGAGGGATAAAAGGAGGGAGGGAAGGAGAGAGAGGGTTGGAGTAGATGAGGGGGGGAAGAGGGACTAGGGCGGAGGGGAGTTCAGTTCACTGCAGCTGTGAAATGTGTCCTTGTTATGTAACAGACCGGCAGCGGGGCGAATAGAGTAAGATTTCTGACGAAGGCGGGTTTCTATCTGGTTACCACACACAAACACACACAGTCCTTGTGTGCCACAACTCCTACACATTCCTGAACTAAAGTGATCTTACAGTGAACTAAGCAGAGACCAAAAAGCCTCATGGTAGTCACTAACTCAAGTTCATTCAGTGCTGAAAGAATGGTGTCTGGCGGCTGATGTTACACTACTTTATCTAAACTCTCTCAAAAGTCTTCTTACCAAATAGCTGAAATGGCTATGTTAGCAGAAAGGCCTATTTTGGCAGAAAAATGTAACAAGCTATCGCTACAATCCTGTTGAAAGACATGAGCTTTGACAAAACAGTTGTTGCATAATTGATAAATGAAAATCTGTTATATGAAGTAAAAGCTTAAGATTTTAATCGCCACTTATAGGCCTACCCTCTATTTCCTACTGTCCTGATTGTGTCAGTTTAAATGGGAGCAAACAGCCTTGATTTGCCTCAGGGCAAATAACTGTAGAAACCAGTTGTCTACAGTCATGTCATTTTCTTCCAGCACATTCCAACAGGCTGCTTCTCAAAGTTAATTACTAAGCCTTACTGTCCTTGTCATGTCAGCCAATTTGAAAGAGTACAAATATTTTAATGAGTTTCACTTGAAATGTAGCCTGCCCAAGGGAGGTTGAATATAGAGATATACAGTGCATTCAGAAAGTATTCAGACCCCCATTTCCACATTTTGTTACGTTACAGCCTTATTCTAAAATTGATTAAATAATTGTTTTTCCTCATCAATCTACACACAATACCCCTTAATGACAAAGTGAAAAGAGGTTTTTAGAAATGTTTGCTAATTTATATATATATATATATATATTTAAAAAACGTATTTACATAAGTATATAGACCCTTTGCTATAAGACTCGAAATTGAACTCAGGTGCATCCTGTTTCCATTGATCATCCTTGAGATATTTCTACAACTTGATTGGAGTCCACCTGTGCTAAATTCAATTGATTGGACATGATTTGGAAAGGCACACACCTGTTTATATAAGGTCCCACAGTTGACAGTGCATGTCAGAGCAAAAACCAAGCCATGAGGTCAAAGGAATTATCCGTAGAGCTCCGAGACAGGATATTGTCTCGGCACAGATCTGGGGAAGGGTACCAAAAAATGTCTGCAGCGTTGAAGTTCCCCAAGAACACAGTGACCTCCATCATTCTTAAATGGAAGAAGTTTGGAACCACCAAGATTCTTCCTAGAGCTGGCCGCCCGGCCAAACTGAGCAATCGGTGGAGAAGGGCCTTGTTCAGGGAGGTGATCAAGAACCTGATGGTCACTCTGACAGAGCTCCAGAGTTCCTCTGTGGAGATGGGAGAACGTTCCAGAAGGACAACCATCTCTGCAGCACTCCACCAATCAGGCCTTTATGGTAGAGTGGCCAGACGGAAGCCACTCCTCAGTAAAAGGCACATGACAGCCAACTTGGAGTTTGCCAAAAGGTACCTAAAGGACTCTCAGACCATGAGAAACAAGATTCTCTGGCCTGATGAAACCAAGATTGAACTCTTTGGCCTGAATGCCAAGCGTCACATCTGGAGGAAACCTGGCACCATCCTTATGGTGAAGCATGGTGGTGGCAGCATCATGCTGTGGGGATGTTTTTCAGCAGCAGGGACTGGGAGACTAGTCAGGATCGAGGGAAAGATGAACAGAGAAAAGTACAGAGAGATCCTTGATGAAAACCTGCTCCAGAGCCCTCAGGACCTCAGACTGGGGCGAAGGTTCACCTTCCAAAAGTACAACGATCCTAAGCACACAGCCAAGACAACGCAGGAGTGGCTTCGGGACAAGTCTCTGAATGTCCTTGAGTGGCCCGGCCAGGGCCCGGACTTGAACCTGAGCGAACATCTCTGGAGAGACTTTAAAATAGCTGTGCAACGACGCTCCCCATCCAACCTGACAGATCTTGAGAGGATCTGCAGAGAGAAATGGGAGAAACTCCCCAAAGACGGGTGTTGCAAAGCTTGTAGCGTCATACCCAAGAAGACTCGAGGCTGTAATCACTGCCAAAGGTGCTTCAACAAATTACTGAGTAAAGGGTCTGAATACTTATGTAATTGTGATATTTCTTCTTTTTTTATATACATTTGCAAAAATAATAAAAAATGTGTTTTTGCTTTGTCATTATGGGGTATTGTGTGTAGATTGAGGCACATAAAAAAAAATGCACTGTATAAAATGAATAAATCATCAATCATTGTACAAATGTATAATGTAGCTGTTCACTCATGTTCAGGAAATATGTTTAATGTACATGCAATCTATAATGTTACCTGGCCTGTGTTCAACTATAGGTCTGTCTCACCTGGTGGGATCTTCTTTACTGCGGGCCTACATGCATGGCTTCTTCATGGACATCAGACTGTACCATAAGGTAGGTTGTGTGTGTGTGTATAACTGCATATTCTTAGTTGATTGTCGATGTTATTGAGTTGTGTGTCTAAATACATTTTGTGTGACTTGTCCAGGTGAAGACCATGGCCAATCCATTTGCCTACGATGAGTACCGCAAGGACAAGATTCGCCAAAAGATAGAAGAGTCCAGGGCCCAGAGAGTACAAATCAAGGTGGGATATTATACTCTGTGTGATTGTTAAAAACATAATACATTCAGACAGACAAGGATGTAAAAATAACTTTATAAAATAGCAACTGCTAATGTAAAAAGGGCTTTATAAAATACACTACATCACCAAAAGTATGCGGACACCCCTTCAAATTAGTTTGGCTATTTCAGCCACATCCGTTTCTGACAGTTTTATAAAATCGAGCACACAGCCATGTAATCTCCATAGACAAACATTGGCAATAGAATGGCCCGTACTGAAGAGCTCAGTGACTTTCAACGTGGCACCGTCATAGGATGCCACCGTTCCAACAAGTAAGTTCGTCACATGCCCTGCTAGAGCTGCCCCGGTTAACTGTAAGTGCTGTTATTGTGATTGGCCCAGCGTCGTCCGGGTTTGGCCAGTGTAGGCCGTCATTCTAAATAAGAATTTGTTCTTAACTGTCTTGCCTAGTTAAATAAAGGTTAAATAAAAAATATTGTGAAGTGGAAACGTCTAGGAACAACAACGGCTCAGCCGCGAAGTCGTAGGCCGCACAAGCTCACAGAACGGGACCGCCAAGTGCTGAAGCGCGTAAAAATCATCTGTCCTCTGTTGCAACACCCACTACCGAGTTCCAAACTGCCTCTTGAAGCAACGTCAGCACAAGAACTGTTCGTTGGGAGCTTCATGAAATTGGTTTCCATGGCCAAGCAGCCGCACACAAGCCTAAAATCACCATGCGCAATGCCAAGCGTCGGCTGGAGTGGTGTAAAGCTTGCCGCCATTGGACTCTGGAGCAGTGGAAACGCGTTCTCTGGAGTGATGAATCACGCTTCACCATCAGGCAGTCCGACAGAATCGGGGTTTGGAGGATGCCAGGAGAACGCTACTTGCCTCAATGCACAGTGCCAACTGTGAAGTTTGGTGGAGGAGGAATAATGGTCTGGGGCTGTTTTTCATGTGAAGAGAAATCTTAACGCTGCAGCATACAATGACATTCTAGACGATTCTGTGCTTCTAATTTTGTGGCAACAGTTTGGGGAAGGCCCTTTCCTGTTTCAGCATGACAATGCCCCCGTGCACAAAGCGAGGTCAATAAAGAAATGGTTTGTCGATTGGTGTGGAAGAACTTGACTGGCCTGCACAGAGCCCTGACCTCAACCCCATCAAACACATTTGAGATTAATTGGAACGCCGACTGCAAGCCAGGCCTAATCGCCCAACATCAGTGCCCGACCTCACTAATGCTCTTGTGGCTGAATGGAAGCAAGTCCCCGCAGCAATGTTCCAACATCTAGTGGAAAGCCTTTCCAGAAGAGTGGAGGCTGTTACAGTGCATTCGGAAAGTATTCAGACGCTAGAAGCTTGGCACACCTGTATTTGGGGCGTTTCTCCCATTCTTCTCTGCAGATCTTCTCAAGCTCTGTCAGGTTGGATGGGGAGCGTTGCTGCACAGCTATTTTCAGGTCTCTCCAGAGATGTTCGATCGGGTTCAAGTCCGGGCTCTGACTGGGACACTCAAGGACATTCAGAGACTTGTCCCGAAGCCACTGCTGCGTTTTCTTGGCTGTGTGTTTAGGGTCGTTGTCCTGTTGGAAGTTTAACCTTCGCCCCGTCTGAGGTCCTGAACACTCTGGTGCAGGTTTTCATCAAGGATCTCTCTGTACTTTACTCCGTTCATCTTTCTCTCGATCTCCCAGTCCCTGCCGCTGAAAACATCCCCACAGCATGATGCTGCCACCACCACGCATCACCGTAGGGATGGTGCCATGTTTCCTCCAGATGTGACGCTTGGCATTCAGGCCAAAGAGTTCGATCTTGGTTTCATCAGGCCAGAGAATCTTGTTTCTCATGGTCTGAGAGTCCTTTAGGTGCCTTTTGGCAAACTCCAAGCGGGCTGTCATGTGCCTTTTACTGAGGAGTGACTTCCGTCTGGCCACTCTACCATAAAGGCCTGATTGGTGGAGTGCTGCAGAGATGGTTGTCCTTCTGGAAGGTTCTCCCATCTCCACAGAGGAACTCTGGAGCTCTGTCAGAGTGACCAATGGGTTCTTGGTCACCTCCCTGACCAAGGCCCTTCTCCCCCGATTGCTCAGTTTGGCCGGGCGGCCAGCTCTAGGAAGAGTCTTGGTGGTTCCAAACTTCTTCCATTTAATAATGATGGAGGCCACTGTGTTCTTGGGTAACTTCAATGCTGCAGAAATGTTTTGGTACCCTTCCCCAGATCTGTGCCTAGACAATATCCTGTCTCGGAGCTCTACGGATAATTCTTTTGACCTCATGGCTTGGTTTTTGCTCTGACATGCACTGTCAACTGTGGGACCTTATATAAACAGGTGTGTGCCTTTCCAAATCATGTCCAATCAATTGAATTTAGCACAGGTGGACTCCAAGTCATAGAAACATCTCAAGGTTGATCAATGGAAACAGGATGCACCTGAGCTCAATTTCAAGTCTCATAGCAAAGTGTCTGAATACTTATGTAAATAAGGTATTTCTGTTTTTATTTTGAATACATTTGCAAAAAATTATAAAAACCTGTTTTCGCTTTGTTATTATGGGGTATTGTGTGTAGATTGAGGGGAAAAAACAATTTAATCCATTTTTGAATAAGGCTGTAATGTAACAAAATGTGGGAAAAGTCAAGGCGTCTGAATAATTTTCGAATGCACTGTATAGCAGCAAAGGGGGGACCAACTCCATATTAATGCCCATGATTTTGGAATGAGATGTTCGATGAGCAGGTGTCCACATACTTTTGGTCATGTAGTGTACATTTGATTGATTAATTGAAGGACATGGTGATACAGACGTTGTTATCTAAGAAATGTATATAGCTAATATATTGTGTGTTGTGTTGTATAAATGTTCTGTGTTGCTGAGACAGAAGCTGCCCAAGGTGAACAAGGGGCTGGCTCTCAAACTGATGGAGGAGGGAGACGACGAGGGGGAACTGTCTGCCAGGAAGAAGAAGGGCAAGGTAGGAGCAAATACACCTGCGCACATACTCAGATTTCACATACTAGTCTAGGGCTGACCCCATTTAGTCAACTGGTCGATTGTTTGGTCGATAGGCTGTTGGTCGAGAAAGATTTCTGGCTCCCAGGTGTCCTTTATACAGGTAACGAGCTGAGATTAGGAGCACACTCTTAAAGGGAGTGCTCCTAATCTCAGCTTGTTACCTGTATAAAAGACACCTGTCCACCGAAGCAATCAATCAATCAATCAGATTCCAAACTCTCCACCATGGCCAAGACCAAAGAGCTCTCCAAGGATGTCAGGGACAAGATTGTAGACCTACACAAGGCTGGAATGGGCTACAAGACCATCGCCATGCAGCTTGGTGAGAAGGTGACAACAGTTGGTGCGATTATTCTCAAATGGAAGAAACACAAAATAACTGTCAATCTCCCTCGGCCTGGGGCTCCATGCAAGATCTCACCTCGTGGAGTTGCAATGATCATGAGAACGGTGAGGAATCAGCCCAGAACTACACGGTAGGATCTTGTCAATGATCTCAAGGCAGCTGGGACCATAGTCACCAAGAAAACAATTGGTAACACACTACGCTGTGAAGGACTGAAATCCTGCAGCACCCGCAAGGTCCCCCTGCTCAAGAAAGCACATATACAGGGCCGTCTGAAGTTTGCCAATGAACATCTGAATGATTCAGAGGAGAACTGGGTGAAAGTGTTGTGGTCAGATGAGACCAAAATCGAGCTCTTTGGCATCAACTCAACTCGCCGTGTTTGGAAGAGGAGGAATGCTGCCTATGACCCCAAGAACACCATCCCCACCGTCAAACATGGAGGTGGAAACATTATGCTTTGGGGGTGTTTTTCTGCTAAGGGGACAGGACAACTTCACCACATCAAAGGGACGATGGACGGGGCCATGTACCGTCAAATCTTGGGTGAGAATCTCCTTCCCTCTGCCAGGGCATTGAAAATGGGTTGTGGATGTGTATTCCAGCATGACAATGACCCAAAACACACGGCCAAGGCAACAAAGGAGTGGCTCAAGAAGAAGCACATTAAGATCCTGGAGTGGCCTAGCCAGTCTCCAGAACTTAATCCCATAGAAAATATGTGGAGGGAGATGAAGGTTCGAGTTGCCAAACGTCAGCCTCGAAACCTTAATGACTTGGAGAAGATCTGCAAAGAGGAGTGGAACAAAATCCCTCCTGAGATCTGTGCAAACCTGGTGGCCAACTACAAGAAACGTCTGACCTCTGTGATTGCCAACAAGGGTTTTGCCACCAAGTACTAAATCATGTTTTGCAGAGGGGTCAAATACTTATTTCCCTCATTAAAATGCAAATCAATTTATAACATTTTTGACATGCGTTTTTCTGGATTTTTTTGTTGTTATTCTGTCTCTCGCTGTTCAAATAAACCTACCATTAAAATTATAGACTGATCATGTCTTTGTCAGTGGGCAAACGTACAAAATCAGCAGGGGATCAAATACTTTTTTCCCTCACTGTATTTCTATCTATTTTTTTTATGGCACACAAGACACCTGTCTGATTCACGCATGTCTCAGTGGACTAATTAATTGCGGAGGCTGCAGGGATGGATCACCAGTAGTGTCACCATTTACTGTTAATTCCCATCATTTCTCATCTAAAATGTTTGCTTGGTTATGGTCATTTCTGTTAATGCATTCAATATATTATTATTACAGTCTTTTACCGTTCTTATTGTCGGAGTGGACACGTTGTTTGCGGACTGCACAACCTAGGCTACACTTGTGAGGAACAAGTTTTGTTTTATTTAATTCCATTTAGTTGTCCATTTATTCATTATCTTTTTTTGTATAGATCTCCTGTCAATGTTGAGTAAGGACACGCACCTGATTATGCATAGAAGTAGGCCTATGCTACCTGGCCTGCGCGCAAATGTAGGCATTTAAATATGCCCATTTGGGGATTTCATAACTCACCACCACTGTTGCGCTTCTCAAAGTAATTTTTTCTTCATCTCAAACAGCAAGTAAACGAAGTCCATTGAGAATGACAATAGTTCTTCAACGTAGCCTATTTGAAAAATCTTTCCAGCTCTCTTTCATAAACCTCTTGGCGTGAAAGGGGAAAAAAATGTCATGCTCTGATCCGGTGGAAACATCATAAAATAGGCTTACCTGATTACTTCTTATCCCTTGCGGAATAGCCTAAAGCTGTGTCTGTCCGGAGCTCACTGGTGCAGAAAACGGAGGACCCAGAATATTTTATACAATGTTGCAAGTTTGCTAGCAAGAGCTTCAGGCCGAACCAAGTTGATAGTTGATACAATGTTTCAGGTTCCTTGCAGACAGGCCATGCGTAGCCAATGTGATTTACAGGATATTTACAGCCTGCAATGTTTTTATTTATTGGCTTTATGTAGGCTATTTTTACATAGTCGGCAATGGCAATAGCAAAGCAACCGACGTGTTCGTGAGAGTCTCACCTTTCCACGGAGGGGTCATATTAGTGTGTAGCCCAAACTGTTTGGACGCTACAGGCGATTTTCGGGATGTCTCATACTCCGCCAAACACAGCTCTAGCTCTGTCACATTTCACCGCAGATTTGGAAGTGTTACATAGGCGGATGCGGTGGATTGAGACACAGCCAATGCAAAAGAACAGATATCTCTAGCTTAAATTGACAGATTTGTATGGGGATTTTTTTATTATGGGTGGACATACACTCTAGGGGGTTTAAAACACATGGGGTGTGTCTATATAGGGAAAACACTAATCGAAACATTTGGACCAATCGATTGGTCGAAAGAACAGACGACTCTCGGTCGACCAAAACATTATTAATTTTTTGTCGGGGACAGCCCTATACTGGTATTTTCAGAGCTGTAGGCTGGGTTTATATATTTTTGGTTCTAAGGTAATCTAGAGGAAACTGGCATGTACAGGTAACTGCCAAAATAAAGGAAACACCAACATAAAGTATCTTAAAAGGGCGTTGGGCCACCACGAGCCGCCAGAACAGCTTCAATGCACCTTAGCATAGATTCTACAAGTGTCTGGAACTCTATTGGAGGGATGCGACACCATTCTTTCATAAGAAATTCCATCATTTGGTGTTTTGTTAATGGTGGTGGAAAATGCTGTCTCAAGCGCCACTTCAGAATCTCCCATAAGTGTTCAATTGTGTTGAGATATGGTGACTGACAGCCATGGCATATGGTTTACATCATTTTCATGCTCATCAAACCATTCAGTGACCACTCGTGCCCTGTGGATGGGAGCATTGCCATCTTATGGGGGCATAGCCATGGTAGCCAACATAATGGCCTGCCCAGCATTTATATACGTGACCCTAAACATGATGGAATGTTAATTGCTTAATAATCTCAGGAACCACACCTGTGGCAGGTAGTTTAGTGGTTAAGAGCGTTGTGCCAGTAACCGAAAGGTCGCTGGTTCTAATCCCCAAGCCGACTAGGTGAAAAATCTGTCGATGTGCCCTTGAGCAAGGCACTTAACCTTAATTGCTCCTGTAAGTCACTCTGGATAAGAGTGTCTGCTAAATGACTAAAATCTAATCTAAATATGTGTGGAAGCACCTGCTTTCAATATACTTTGTATCCCTCATTTACTTGTTTCCATTATTTTGTCAGTTACATATTATCTCAAATATGCTCATCCAGCGAATGTCAGCTGCCTAAACTGTTAATCAAATCCTCTCTCACTCTTTCTGCCCCCTCTGCCAGGCTCTACCCAGCATCCTTAGCGACGAGCGTTTCCAGGTGATGTTTGAGAACCCAGACTACCAGGTGGAGGAGCAGAGTGAGGAGTTCCGCCTGCTCAACCCCATCGTGTCCAAAGTGGGCCAGAAGAGGAGGAAGAAGCTGCGGCTGCTAGCCAAACAAGCCATTGACTCTGAAAAGGTAACAAGGCTAGCTAGCTAGCTTTCTACCCATACCGAAGTTTGATAGATAAGCTTCTGAATCGTAGCCTACACCGAAAATGGATTGTGGCTTTCAAGGTGAACAAACTTTCTACCCATTCTAATTCTACAATGTCACCACCTCCCTCTTCTTCCTCTCTGAAGACTGAACCAGACCAGGAAGAGGAGGAGCCAGAGGGGCGTGGCAGCTCAGACGAGAGTTCTGATGACGATAAGAGCTGGGTGGACGAGGTCAGGGAGCAGCGGCGCCTCATATATGAGGAGGGACGGGACCGCAGGCGGCAGGAGAGGAAGCAGCAGGACCGCAACACCACCCTGCTGGACCAGGACTCCACCCAGAACCAGGCTCAGGGCAGGAAACCGGGTCAGCAGCCCCGCTTCTTCCAGATCAAGGCTGGTGAGGAGTTCCGCAGCTTCGGGGACGTGGCACGCAAGCAGAAGTTGCAGAAGTTAGTAAGATTTTTTTTTTTTTGTGAGCTTCTTGTGACGCTCTCTAGTCTCTAGGAACAACCTCTGAACCATAACATTTTGAATAGATGCCACAGAACGTCACAGCACACAATCCAAAGCAAGCATGGAGTAGTACTACAGTGATTGCATCAAATGTTACTCATTTTCACATTGTTACTGTCAGTCAGCACAAATAATCAACCCTCACATGGACATGGTATATAGAGTAGTCAGTTATTTTTTGCCAGTACAATGATTAGCAGGGAAACATGACTGTGTTAAGGTGCCTGACTGTGCTGTGTTCTCTGCAGCAGACAGAAATGTGTGGCCTGCCTTGGTCACGGCCTGAGAGCGGCTGTCACATCCATCACTGTATTGACAGGTGGACACATGCAGCAAGCAGCAGGAAAAATTAGGACAAGGGTCGAATATAGGAAGGGAAGGGTATCCCAAGGGTTACCTCCCATTATGTAAAACACCCTCTACATGGATCTCGTGCTTCAAACTCATTAAAAAGCAAATATTTTAGTAAATATTTTAGTTTAGCGTGAAATAAGACTAAATGGTAAATAGTAGTAAATGTCGTCCTATAATAATAGTAATGTCGTCCTCTGTAGCTCAATTGGTCGAACATGGCGCTTGTAACGCCAGGGTAGTGGGTTCGATCCCCGGGACCACCCATACGTAAAAATTTATGCACACATGACTGTAAGTCGCTTTGGATAAAAGCGTCTGCTAAATGGCATTTAAAAAAATGTAAATGGAACAATTTCAACGATTTTACTGAGTTGTAGTTCATATAAGGAAATCAGTCAATTGAAAGAAATTCATTAGGCCCTAATCTATGGATTTCACATGACTGGGCATGGGCGCAGTCCATGGGAGGGCATAGGACCCACCCACTGGGGAGCCAGGCCCACCCACTGGGGAGCCAGGACCAGCCAATCAGAATTAGTTTTTCCACACAGGCGTGTGTGTGATTTATTTTAGAATGCATTGTTTTGAATTATTATGACCCAACCGAAGCCGGGCGGGCGTTTGTCCTCTTTGACGCTTTTTGGCTCTTTTGAATTGGAAGAGGTAGCTAAGGGTTGAGGCTTTACCATACATGCTAAATTAGACCAATTCATCCACTTATGGAAACACATCGCTATCAGCAAAGATGATTGGAGATATGGACTGTCATGCTAGCATACAGTCACTGCTCTGCCTGTCCCGTCCTTCCCACCCACCTTTCTCTGCTTGCTCTGTCCGTCTGCTTCTGGTGAGTTTTTCGCTTTACTGTTGTGAGTGTGAAGAAATTAAAGCAGTGGAGGGTCTGAATTTAAACGGACTAATTTAGAACGTGCAGCTGTCAGGTTACCATGACAACGGTCGCAACAACCGGGTCAAAATGGAACGTCTCTTGCTCCTTCCCGGCAAAAGCAATGGCTATATAAAAGGTGAATGCCGACAAGAAAGACTTAAAAATAGGGCTGTTTGAAAGAAATATTGCACAATTGTTTTTACAGGCAAAATACCAGGAATCCTATGAGAAAGCAGTATAGGAAACAGGCTTTCTAGGTACTGCATTTAATCACCATTATATTGTGTGTGCATGTATCTGTTCATGCTCGTGATAGACTGCCTATGTGTCCCATGTTGACATATGTGTCTACTGTCTTAACAGAGCGTCACTGGAGGAACGTCTGAAGCTGGAGGAACGTTCTGGAACAGTAAACGTGGCTGACACTGCTGTCGGCAGCAAACAGCTCACCTTCACCCTCAAGAAGGTAAGTCATGACAGTGACACCATTACATAATAAGCCACCGAAAGGGACAGTGTGATTTGCGTGTAACATATGCTACCTCCACAGTCCTGTCTTTTCAAATAGAGCAGTCTCTTTTATCCAGAGTCCTTTTCATATTTGTTCTCACTTGTAGTCCATTCAGTCAGAATGATTAATGAGGAATGTGATCTTGAAGTGTGTGGGTGACTGTGGGTTGGTGAGGTCAACTTTCCATTTGACTACTGACTACTAATCAGGATTTCTGCTGATCCTGGGTTCAGTAACAGTAACAAAGAGAGCTTGTCATTGACATTTTACCTCCATCAGTCTGTTTTCCCCAAACATACATATTTACACAAAATATGAAAGTACAGGTTAAGGTTGACACTGCAGAGTAGCCACTGTGTATAATCTGTAATGGTGCACGCAGAAGAGGACCAATGGCACAGAACATTCTTTGATCATTATCATTTTTGACTGCTGTTTTGACTTTGTGTTGTTATAACCCCAGATAAAGGTCGATCCCCCAAATCAGGTCAGCGACTGACTCTTGTGTCTTGTATTTGTATCTTGTGTCAGCACCCTTCGAAAAATGCTTCAATTATCAATGAGTTGCGTGGACATTGCAGTTTAAAAAAATAATAACATTGGTTTTGCACGGGACACAGATGGTGCAAGGCCAAGCTAGGTTTGGCTAAGGCTCCCTCACGTGCAGAGAGACTTGAGTCTGTCTGCTGGGTAAATGCCCTGTACTACAGTGTGAGCTGGAGGAAGCAGAGTGCCAAGGTCAATGTTGATTACAGGTCTGATAATAGAAAAGCGATTTATTTTTTTGCATAAGGTCACTTAAGCATACTCCAATTAAAAGTATCTCTCTCTGCCTCCCTCTCCTCCTTTCTCTTCCTCTCCATTCTCAATGATCTCCTTCAGTCGGAGCAGCAACAGCGGCAGCAGCAGGCGGAGCGTGATCACCACGAGGAGAGGAAGAAGCTGAGGAGGTCCGCGGGACACCTATCGAGTGAGAGAGGCAGGGGTAGAGGTAGAGGGGGATTTAGAGGCAGAGGTGGGAGTAGAGGCGGATTTAGAGGTAGGGGTGTGAGTAGAGGGAGTAGAGGCAGGGGGCACTACTGAGGTAGAGGCAGAGGTAGCAGACTCTGTGACACTACTGAGATTTAGAATCCCAAAGTCAAATGATTCAAAGTCTATTTGAATCATGGTAGAATGACACTTTGTTACCGTCTGGGAGTCGAGAGGTTGTGATGCAAAAGTGAGCTGACCAATTGTGACCTGCCCTGTAACACAGTTATGAAGATATGTTGGTGGAGCTGCTATGAAAGGATACAATGTGTATTATCTATTGATTGCAAAATTGCTAGACAACCGTTTTCAGGTCTTGCCAGATTTTCAAGTAGATTTAAGTCAAAACTGTAATTCGGCAACTCAGGAACATTCACTGTGTTCTTGGTAAGCAACTCCAGTGTAGATTTGGCCTTATGTTTTAGGTTATTGTCCTGCTGAAATGTGAATTAATCTCCCAGTGTCTGGTGGAAAGAAGATTGAACCAGGTTTTCCTCTATGATTTTGCCTGTGCATAGTTCCATTCCATTTATTTGTTATCCTGAAAAACTCCCCAGTCCTTAATGATTACAAGCATACACATAACATGATGCAGCCACCACTATGCTTGAAAATATGGAGAGTGGTACTCAGTAATGTCTTGTATTGGATTTGCCCCAAACATAAGTTTGTATTCAGAACAAAAAGTTAATTGCTTTGCCAAATTTTTTTGCAGTATTACTTTAGTGCCTTGTTGAAAGCAGGATGCATGTTTTGGAATATTTGTATTCTGTACAGGCTTCCTTCTTTTCACTCTGTCAATTAGGTTAGTATTGTGCAGTAACTACAATGTGGTTGATCCATCCTTAGTTTTCTCCTATCACAGCCATTAAACTCTGTGACTGTTTTAGTCACCATTGGCCTCATGGTGAAATCCCTAAACGGTTTCCTTCCTCTCCAACAACTGAGTTAGGAAGGACACCTGTATCTTTGTAGTGACAGGGTGTATTGATACACCATCCAAAGTATAATTAATAACTCCTGAACTTATTTAGGCTTGCCATAACAAAGGTGTTGAGTACTTATTGACTCAAGACATTTCAGCTTTTTGTTTTAAAAATGTCTAAAAACATAATTCCACTTTGACATTATGGGATATTGTGTGTAGGCCTGTAACAAACAAATCTCAATTTAATCCATTCTACATTCAGGCTGTAACACAACAACATTTGGGAAAAAGTCAAGGGGTATGAATACTTTCTGACGGCACTGTACGTATGTGTCCATGTGTGTCTGTGAGAAGCTCCTGACCTTCAGTGTTCTTTTTCACTTCACAATCCTACATTTCCTGTAGTGCAGACTGAACATGTCTGTATTATGCTCCGTGCCTGATCCATAAACGATTTTTACTAAACTTATACCTCCCTGGTCTGTGTTATGTTCTTATAGTGGCCTTATGGTCTCTGGGGATAATTGCACTGACATGCAGTTCTATGCTGGAAAAAGCTATCCAAAAATAAGTCCAACAGTTGGACCCAAGGCCTCAGTTGAATGGGGAGAGTTTTATTTTATTAACTGACATACTATTTATAATGATTAGCACCCAATAATACATGTCCATCCACTGGCATGTCCAACAACTCTAAAGGGCTTCACAAATATATTTGACTTCCTTGGTATGACATAACACTTTCTGTGGATATTAAACGGCCACTATTTCACTCCAGTCCAGACAGATGGAAAAAGAAAGGAGGGAAGCGAAAAAAGGAGGTGAAGAAAAGTCCTGGGAACATGGAGCCCCAATTCTTGGAAGCAGCTTTCTCCGTTTGACCTCTCATCCCCCCAGTTCACACATGGCTGGCCCTCCTGTCTCCTGCCCTGGCCCTTTTGAAATGGGAGGAGGTGCTGTGCAATTCACCCCGACCCCCTCCCTAAAACACTGCTGCCTGGGGCCTCAAACCATGAGGCTTTAGGCACTGTCTGCCTCCCTTGCTCTTCCTTCCCGACTGTTTGGTGCTTGACCCTCTACCCTGGCTAGTCCCACTTAGAATTGTTATACTCATTTTCAGTGGCGGCTCCTGAAAAAATTCTCAGGAGGGGCAATTTTTCTGATGATTTAGGTGACCTACACACATTTTAAAAAAGATATGTCCAGCAACAACATGAAGACAGGGGCAGCATATAAGTCAATACCAGAAGCATTTATTGACTGATCTGGGGAGATGGATTCCAGTTTCTGTGACAGATTATAAATAATCTCTGATGCCTTTGTTATATTAGCTTTTGGTTGAATGTACTGTCGTAGTAAATATATAATGTTATAGCTTGGTCTGACTAAAATCTTGTGCATATCCACCCTGTCCAAAGTCTCTACTTGGTCTCAGTTCTCCAGTAAACTTGTGATTATCAACAGTACACAACGGTAACAAACAATTGGGGGAACTCACGGGGCAGATAGTAAGGTCACAGTGACACAGAAAGCAGTTCAATGTCGGGGCTCGGGGTACAGAGTCGCTCTCTTACCAGGATCGATTTTCCCTGTGACTGTCAGATCGAGGTCCGCTCCGACCAGGGTGAAGCCGGCCGGCTCCACTTCTCTGTCCGGGACTCTGTCATCCAGCCAAGTCTCCCAGCTGTATTGGATTCCGCTGCCAGCAACGTTTTCATTATTTAGTCCGTTCGTAGCGGGTATGTACACGATCAACAAGATCAGTCCAAAACCCACCACTCGAAATCCATGGTTGGCAGAATGTTTGTAAACTAAGTGTACAAATTAAAAACATAAAATAACGCCACTAAGTGTACAAATTAAAAACATAAAATAACGCCACACTGCAGGTCGCAAAGAGACGCTGCTAGCCGCTATTTGCTTAGTTACGTTCATGGTTACGTCACGTATGACGAAAGCGCGTAAGTGCAAGCCCACAGACACCCATAGAGAATGTATTGAAAGCTTTGAAATTTGAAAAAAATAGATTTTACATGACAGGCTATGAGAGACTTCTGGGCGATTTTCAACCTGACTGAAATCGCCCAAAAACGGGCGGGGCCATTTGAAGCACGACTTTAGCCTGATTTGACATTTAGTGGCAGTCAGATCAGATTACAACACTGATAACTACTGTTGCCGTGATATAATTGATTAGAAAAAAAATCCCTTCCTTTTCCCGTTTGGCAGTGCGTCGCCCATATCGCCCTATTGAACAGGCCGTCCCTGCTCATTTTACTTTGCCCAGCTCATTGCGAGTGGAGTATGACATACAAATGTAATCCAAAGATTAGATGTCTAAAGAAAGTTTAAGCTGTGCATTCTAGTTTCCATTGTTGGTTGCTGCAGAGTGAGATGTATAACAGGCGAAACAAAGAAAGGAAAACTGTTCCACTCATGTAATGCAAAATACAATGAATTATCTACTATGACATATCAACTTCCTAACTCTTAAATGTCTGCAAATCTCCTATTAACGTCAATGCATTTACTCAAACGTCCAAGTTATGCAAGTATATCTCAAGATTCAATGGTATCATTCAAAAGGAAGGCCTTGACCATATAGTAATGTGTGTAGTAAAGCTGAGAGAAATAGAGGGCAGTCAGAGACTATACGGAACTAGTGAGGGATCTTGACTGTCTTTGAGGAGTTAAGGCTTGTGGTCTTCATACAATAATGACATGCATTTCAGTTGGTCAGGAACAGGGGACTCTTTCTTCATGGCACAGTTGTGTGTGGGGTGATGGGTAGTGGTGCATGGGCAGTGGGTAGATGATTTAGATCTGAACAATGGAGATGCAGTAGCTTCCCTAGCCTTTTGTATCTCAACCACTGCTGTGTGCTGTCAGCGGGTCACATAGCTGATCGCCCCGGCCTACTTTTTCTCATTGTTTGGGAAGAAAAGAGGGAAAGAAAGTGAGAGGGTGACTGCGTGTCACCACAATCATACTTACGTAAGAGGCTCATTCAAGCCGTCAACTGAGATGTTAAAAAGTGAACTTTGGAGAAATTGATTTCTTTCAGGCCTGAGGTTGTGTTTGTCATTTGATAGCTTATCCTCAGACAGCAAACCAACCGACTGATGTAGGAATGGTTAGTCTATCTTTCTCAGGTCTGGACAGCTGGTCACGCTTGTTGATTTTTTTGGCAGGGTCCTCTTTTTTTGCTCAACAAAACCATCAACATGGATACGCCAGATCTAGGCCACAGGAAGTGGGTCAGGCTAAGTTGGCATTTCCTGTAGCACATCACTCTTTTTCCAAGAAATTACAAAGAAAGGAGAACACTGAAATAACCAATAGGATGCATTTCTGTTTAGGCTGTCTAAAATCAGCTCAGATCAGTGTATTGATATGTTACCTCTGACCTTTTTTGGCGGTTGTAGGCCTACTGCTTATTTGAATTTGATTTGGTGTTATCTTGAATACCCCATGTGCCAATTAACTGACCTGCTTACTAACTCAAATGCTTTATTATTTAACCTAAGATGACAGTTTGAAAACTTGGGATGTAACTCCTTTGAATAAACATTCAAAAGAGCTTCCAAAAAACGTGTGAAAGATTGTTTCACTACAATCCCGTCATTCATTTATTGGAAAAGTATTTGATCGAGTCACCAAATCATTATATTTATTTATCTTGAACTACTGACTCATTCACAGCACAGCAAGACGAACAGTAACTTCCTTAGACCAGTCATTAAGAGCTCTCCCATTTTGCATTGAGGCAACCAAAATGGGCATTTTTACCAGCGTGCACTGCTTCAGCCAAAGCAGCCCAGAGAAGAAAACAAACGAGGAGGGGCTGCTTTCACAGAGTAATCCCCTCTACTGTGTGCTTGAATGGGCCTCCCTGAGAAGCGACCACACACACGTCACCGTCTGAGCTCTGACGTTGGGTTAGGGAGCTCTTACATAGTGTGTAAAGCGAAGAGCAGGGGCCAGGGGAGAGGGGGATTTTTAGGAAAGATATAAAAATTTTACTTCTGACTGCTTTTTGACCCTGGGAAGTTTTTGCATCATCACTTGGAACATTCTTTGTCAGCGCTTTCATAGGTCTTCTGGGGCATATGGAGACTTTTATTGGTTTAATGAGCAAACCAGGGTTCAAATGACAGGGGTGCTCTGTTGTTCCTTTCTTGTCACTACGTAAACTTCAGCCTTTGCCCTAGTAATTAGCAGTGACATTGTGTGGGAATGTTGTGATGCTGAAGATTTTAACTGTGTAGCCTACTAATGCTCATAAGTGTGTGGACAAATCCCCATGTGGCCGATTCTGACATAGGACATTTTACGCCTTTCCTAGAGCATGGTTCCCTTGCGCGCACTGAATACATTTGAAATAACCCCAGAAAACACACCAACTGGGTGGCCTACCAATTTGATCAGGAAGTTTTTATTAAATTCGTTTTTTTCTGTTCTTTTCTCTAAAGCAATCCCTTTAAATATGATGTACCTTTCATTTGAATTTGACACAAGACTTGAATGTAGACTAGAGAATGCGTTCAGAATATAGAAAGATAGCCGTGACAAACATATTCATATTTGTCTCCATTTCAGAACTCATGGGTAGATTTAAAAACAGTCAGATTTTACACATCATTTATGTTTAGGGAATAATCATGAGTCCTACTTAATGGAAAAATAGAGCCTTTACGCACAAACGAAAGAAAGGTGGTTTGATTCATTTTGAAAATTGCCACATTCATTTTGTTGGAAGTACTGTAGCCTACAATATCATTTTAATATGGAGAAGAGTATACAATAGTATGACATAAATATACCTTAATTACCCGCACTGATGTGCCAAGTCTTGCACTGTGGGCCAAGTTTAAAGTAATGGTTTGAGCCCCATAATGATTTAATAAGCCTGCATTTTTACTTCAATTTGCATTAAACAGTATCCACTATTACTTGACCCTGAGCCACAACCTCAGGACATGACAGTCTGGACATGACAGCGTTTACAGAGAAAATCAAAGTTAGGCTAAATAAAACATTGGAATGGAATTATACGAATGTAGGGAAGGGAACAAAAACTAAATTGGCAGTTAAATATTCGTGGTTATTACTTACGGTCGCTACCGATAGTGGCAAATTATATTTGACATTTAAGGAAACAGGAAAAGTCGGGGCATATGATTAAAACATTCTAGAGAGCACAAAGGTTACATTTGGCACGACTCTTTGCCTTGTCATCCAATTTGGCTAGTGATCTAAAATGTATCACTGCAAGTTATAAAGCCATACAATTAAAATGCTCCATAATGGCACAGCATTTCATTCTTCACTGTGGGAAAGGGGCATAAATAGACCTACTTGTCATGTTGATTTGCTTTTCAGTTTTCTGCCATATGACTGGTTTCTCATTCATCTCCAGCAATCATAAGGTGAAGTAGATCTAAAACAATTGTCATTTAGCCTATATTTACAATCCCCTTATCCAAACCGGTTTCTCATTTACCTAGCTCTTATCATATCAATTTATACATTACAGTGCATGGAGAATGCTGTTATTGCTATCGGAAAAAATAAAGTAGATGCTTTTTCCACTTGGAAACGGCAGGTTCGCTCAACCTTATTCATGGTTTCCTCACGCATCCCCCCCCCCCCCCCCCCCCCAAAAAAAAAAAAAAAAAAATAGTATAATTGTAAAGTGCTTATCCCACTGGCTATAGGGTGAATGCACCAATTAGTAGTCGCTCTGGATAAGAGCGTCTGCTAAATGACGTAAATGTGCCCTTGAGCAAGGCACTTAACCCTAATTGCTCCTGTAAGTCGCTCTGGATAAGAGCGTCTGCTAAATGACTAAAATGTAAATGTAATAAAGGTGGTGGAATTATTAGGGAATTTCCCCCATGCTTAAGTTTAAGGTCAGAATACACATAGAGAGAGAAGTGTATGAAAAGTAATGTAGTAATTCATAAAGAGAGGGAGAAGGCGTTTTTGGAGGGAAACACTTTCCTCTCTTCATCTCTCTCACCTCGTTCTCTCTCTCTCTCTCTGATCCCTCTTTTGTCTCAACTCCTCCTCTTCCAGAAGGATGGGTGGAGCGAAATGTGCTGATGTGGGGCATTTTTCCCTACTTTCCCACATGGCGTTTGGCTGGAGAGAATGATCTCACCGCCGTCTGGGCATCTCTCCTACCTCCGCTGCTGCCCTCCTCCATCGCAGCTAGAGAACCCAAGCAGCTCGACCCCTATGCACCGTTAAATAGTCATAAAATATATCCCATGAAAAAAGTAGCTTTTCCGCTCTGTCTCTGCCCTACCACAAATCTAACTCTGGATGACCCAGACTTGAAAGGCCCAGGGAGGGACGGCTCAGAGATGAAAGCATTGTGACCGTCAACCAGGGTAGGGAGACATGCTGAGTTGGCAGAAAAGGCCTGGACAAGGCTTCCTTATGCAACTAATGGCCCACTACAGTGGACTGAGTGGCATGGACTGGTAGTAAAGGTTGAATATGTCCAGTCAAGTGTCACAAAATCCAACCTGACTGTTTCGCTATGACTTGGTTTTATCTGTGTGCTACCATTGACTGAATAGCCTCCTTGCAGCGAAAACAAATTCATGAATTACCGTCAAAATATAACTTACTTTAAACAAGGAAGAACCACAAATGTGTCAAGATGTGAAATTAGATTTCACAAGTGTGTGAGCTCCCCTCCACTCTTTTAAATAGTAAAATGTTATATATGCAAGTGTGCATTGCAGATGCTATGAAGGTGTGTGTGTTCTACCAACGACTGAGTTACTGGTGCAGCGCTGTACATTTGAGTATGCATGCATGCTATTGAGCATTGAGCTAATGTGCATTACTGCACTTTCAAAATAAATGTATGGTGTGTGAGGCTGATTTCTAGGAATACATTTTTACAGAGAGTTGTTGGTTGGTGAGTAAAGTCTTTATCGATCCCCGAAGGTGAAATCTATCACTTGATATTTGTGACAGTCTGTCTAGATACATATACTTTAGCTGGCATCCTTGGTAGGGCGGATGGCATTCTGAACTATACTCAGTGCACTGTCGTGAGCTGCTTTGACAGTCACCCCATTGGTTCTCATGTCCTGGCATGACCCCAATGGGACTTGGCACAAGAGTTCAGGCAATGATCATAGAGATAAACATTCCGCTTTACACACACAGATGGACCTGAGAAACATTAAGGTTTCTCAGCCCAACACACCCTTAGTTAGTGTGTATAGACACTGAGTGTACAAAACATTAGGAACACCTTCCTAATATTGAGTTGCACCCCCCTTTGCCCTCAGAACATTCTCAATTCGTCGTGGCATGGACTCTATAAGGTGTCGAAAGCGCTGCAGTTCTTGATACACTCAAACCGGTGTACCTGGCACCTACTACCATACTCCGTTTAAAGTCACTTCAAACTTTTGTCTTGCCCATTCACCCTCTGAATGGCACATATATACACTGAGTATACCAAACATTAGGAACACCTTCCTAATATTGAGTTGCACCACGCCTTTTTGCCCTTAGAACTCCCTCAATTTGTCGGGGCATGGACTCCACAAGGTGTCGAAAGTGTTCCACAGGGATGCTGGCCCATGTTGACTCCAATGCTTCCCACAGTTATGTCAAGTTGGGTGGATGTCCTTTGGGTGGTGGACCGTTCTTGATACACACGGGAAACTGTTGAGCGTGAAAAGCCCAGCAGCGTTGCAGTTCTTGACACAAACCGGTGTGGCTGGTACCTTCTACCATACCCTGTTCAGTTAAATATTTTGTGTTGCCTATTAACTCTCTGAATTTCACACATACACAATCCGTGTCTCAATTGTCTCAAGGCTTAAAACTCCTTCTTCAACCTATCTCCTCCCCTTCATCGACACTGATTGAAGTGGATTTAACAAGTGACATCAATAAGGGATCATAGCTTTCACCTGGATTCACCTGGTCAGTCTATGTCATGAAAAGAGCAGGCGTTCCTAATGTTTTGTACACTCAGTGTAGGTCACACATGGAATAGTGAATCAAACAGATGTCTACATCTGAGCACTATGCGTCTGTACATGTGCATAGCCTTGGGGAGGGAAGGTTACAGGAAGAGAAGGAGGGAGGTAGTACGGTATAGTGGGAGGAGATGGCCTAGATGCCAATAGCCTAAAATTGCCTCCTTTCCTCTCCTTCATGGCCAGTTATGAGTGAGAGAACACATGGGACGCGCTAGGTGCTTCAAGTTGAGTAGTAGCTGGTGGAGCACTCAGGCCGCCTCAAGTTTACTTTTGGCAGCCACGCCACCCCCCAACAACACGTCTCACGTTTTGTGTGACTGGGGGGCTAATTAGTGGAACATCCTCCATTCCTATTAATTCCCTTTCCCAATTAATGAATAGTTGTAACATCCCACTGACACACTCCTCCCCAAATGAATAACACTGTAACTTCACAGAGATTGTTTAGCGCAAGAGGGTGGGGTTAACAAAATAAATGTTTTGTAATTTCACACTGACATCTCATGCCAGGAGCAACTGAATCGGAGACGAAGCATGCTCATCATGGGAGGGATGGGAAATAGGAGCCCGGGTGTAGACAAAACTTAATGGCATGTGTGTCTGCGAAGGAAATACCAAAGAGATGAGGTGATTGTGGGATCTCTGGGATGAAGTCACGCAAGGAGAGAATGTACATGCCAAAAAAGAACTGAAGCAGGATTGTAATAAATTGAATTGGGGATGAATTCCTACAGCAGATGTGTTTGTCCAGAGGCATACTCATTGTTGAGTGGAAATAAAGGGTTGTGTTGTCTTTATGGGGGATCACATTCTAAACCCTACAGTACTAATAAAATGTTTATTAGGTTTATTAAGTACACCACCCCGTTCACGAAAATGTTTCACTCCTTCAGACAGTGAGTCACGTGGCCATGGCTTGCTGTATAAAGCAAGCAGACAGGCATTAAGGAATTCAATTACTGTTTGATTGAACATTAGAATGGGCAAAACAATTGACCTAAGTGACTTTGAGCGTGGTATGATCGTCGGTGCCAGGCTCTAGTATCTCAAAAGAGTCTGGCCTTCTGGTCTTTTTTCCTGGTGTCAAGGGTTTACCGAGAATGTTGCGACAAACAAAAAACATCCAGTCAGTGGCAGTCCTGTGGGTGAAAACAGCTCGTTGATGAGAGGTCAAAGGAGAATGGCAAGAATCGTGCAAGCTAAGAGGCGGGCCACAAACAGGCAAATAACGGCACAGTACAACAGTGGTGTGCAGAACGGCATCTCAGAACGCACAACTCGTCGGTCCTTGTTACGGATGGGCTATTGCAGCAGACGACAGCACTGGGTTCCACTCTTATCAGCTAAAGTCAAGATATAAGCAGCATGAGTCCATGGCCCCACCCTGCCTGGTGTCAACGTTACAGGCTAGTGGCGGTGGTGTAATGGTGTGGGGAATGTTTTCCTGGCACACGTTAGGTCCCTTGATACCAATTGAGCCACGTGTCCATTCCCCAAAGAATTCAGGCTAAGGGGGCTCCGACCTGGTACTATACTGAACAAAAATATAAACGCAACATGCAACAATTTCAAAGATTTTACTGAGTTACAGTTCATAAAAGGAAATCAGTCAATTGAAATAAATAAATTAGGGCCTAATCTATGGATTTCACATGACTAGGCAGGGGCGCAGCCATGGATGGGGAGGGCATGGGCCCACCCACTTGGGAGCCAGGCCCACCCACCGGGGAGTCAGGACCAGCCAATCAGAATTAGTCTTTCCACACAAAAGGGCTTTATTACAGACAGAAATACTCCTCAGTTTCATCAGCTGTCCAGGTGGCTGGTCTCAGACAATCCCGCAGGTGAAGAAGCCGGATGTGGAGGTCCTGGGCTGGCGTGGTTACATGCTGCTGTTGTGAGGCTGGTTGGACGTACTGCCAAATTCTCTTAAACGACGTTGGAGGCAGCTTATGGTAGAGAAATGAACATTCAATTCTCTGGCAACAGCTCTGGTGGACATTCCTGCAGTCAGCATGCCTCAAAACTTGAGACATCTGTGGCATTGTGTTGTGTGACAAATTGTTCATTTTAGAGTGGCCTTTTATTGTCCCCGAACCCCAACACAAGGTACACTTGTGTAATGATCATGCTGTTTAATCAGTTTCTTGATATGCCGCACCTGTCAGGTGGATGGATTATCTTGGCAAAGGAGAAATGTTCACTAACAGGGATGTAAACAAATTTGTCCACAACATTTGAGAGAGATAAGCTTTTTGTGCGTATGCAAACTTTCTGGGATCTTTTATTTCAGCTCATGAAACATGAGACCAACACGTTTATATTTTTGTTCGGTATAGATGGGTGTACCTAATAAACTGGCCACTGAGTGTAGGTTTATACATTCTTTGTACAAATGCTGTAATGTGTGTGAGGTCTGGGTCAGTGTACCCTTGTGGATGTTTATGAGTGCGTCTGTGGGTGTGCCTGTGTTTATGCGTAGATGTGTTTGAGTGTGTGTTTTGTGCAATCATTTCATGTTTGGGTAAGTTGAATGAGAGTTCCAAAACAGTACAGTGCTGAAGAGGAACAGGAAAGAAGGAAGCTTGATTCAATTTTAATTCAACTTTATTCTTCACCAATAAACATTGCAGACAACAACAAACAACATGATAAATGCACTTTCACCGGGTGAAATCCTGGTGACAAGGCAGAAAAAGTGACTCACCACCACTATTGGATAAGTATCACCGCACTGCGTCACCCATTGACTCATGCGGTGTGTGTGATTGTGTGTAAACACAATGATTCCTGCTTGGGTTTCGTAAGCAATCGCAACTTGGAGCAGAGGAAAATTGCCGGGTGGAAAATGTGGGTAGACAAAGCCATACCTAACAGTTTTAGGTCAAAGCTTCTGTGTTGCGTGAAATCAGTGGAGACCCATAAACCAAACCCACAACTGTCTCTCTCTGTTTAAATGTGTTGTGTATCTTTTCATGCCTTATTTTATTTTATAGTCACCAGAGCCATGGAAACGACCTACATCAGCAACCCACCCACCCACACACACAGAGAGAGAGAGAGAGAGAGAGAGAGAGAGAGAGAGAGAGAGAGAGAGAGAGAGAGAGAGAGAGAAGCAAGTAGTATCTAACCGAACTGCAACTGAGGGTATTCCATTAGCAAAGGGGAAAGGTTAAGTGATTGTCCAACACATTGTACAACTAATGGAGGGCTGATAATAGATGGTCATTCAAACAACTAATTCTACTTTGGCACAAGATAATCACGTTGGATAGCGGTTTCTGCCAAATTATCATATTCTAAGATGTTTATTACAAGGGGCTTTTAACTAGTGATGCAGTGGCATAGCTAATATGTTACTAGAGCATGATGTGCACACATGAGGCTGAGAGTTATTGAGTGCAAAGATAGGAACACTGGTGTATCAGTGCACACTCAGTAATAGTCAAACACATCACTGCCAAATAGGTCAGACTGCATTAATTGGCTCACCTCATAAGATCTCATCTTACCTGCCTGAGTTAACACTTAATTATTTGATCAAACCAGGCAAATGCTTCGTAAATGTATAGTCATTTCATAATGTAGCCTAACAATTGCTATATCCATGTTGCCTTGATCTGGCTCTAATGTTAAGACCTCTTTTCCAGTGCAGTCAATGTGTGGATGCTATTATTGTTGTTGTGACAGCAGTCCCAGCTCAGACTAATCTTGTTTGGTTCAATAGAGCTCTACTACTTAGTGGGAAGAGAGAGGGATAGATAAAGAGAGAAGAAATAAGGAAATGTGGATTAACTTTAGAGCTTTGTGACCTCATGTCAGTACGTGTGACACGTAGGCAAACTGTTTACACCACAGACTCACAGGAGATATACACTTTATTAGTACCGGGTTGGACTCCCTTTGCCTCCAGAACAGCCTGAAGTCTTCAGGGCATGGAAATGTTGCTCAATTTCTTTGTGCACGGGGGCAATGTCATGCTGATACAGGAAAGGGCCTTCCCCAAACTGTTGCCACAAAGTTGGAAGCACAGAATCGTCTAGATTTAAAAAATTGTCAAAGACTCCAGCCACCCTAGTCATAGACTGTTCTCTCTGCTACCGCACGGCAAGCGGTACTGGAGCACCAAGTCTAGTTCCAAAAGGCTCCTTAACAGCTTCTACCCCCAAGCCATTAGACTTCTAAACAGTTAATGAAATGGTTACCGGGACTATTTGCATTGACCTCCTTTTTTACACTGCTGCTACTCGCTGTTTATTATCTATGCATAGTCACTTTACCCCTACCTGTACATATTACCTCAATTTACATCAACTAACCTGTACCCTCACACATTGACTCAGTACCGGTATCCCCTGTATATAGCCTCGTTATTGTTATTTTATAATGTTACTTTTTTTCTTACTTTTGTTTATTATTATTATTATTATTACTATTTTGTGCAAATATTTTCTTACTTAAAAAAAAATTCTGCATCGTTGGTTAAAGGCTTGTAAGTAAGCATTTCACGGTAAGGTCTACACCTGTTGTATTCAGCGCATGTGACAAATAACATTTGATTTGATTTGATGACAAGGGGCTGGAGTCATGATATGATGGGACAAGCCTTAATATGTCACCGTAAACCCATCATCATTGTGTAATAAGCATGACATATTAAGGCTCGTCCCATCTTACCATGGCAATTCATGAAAATGAAATTCCATCATGAGTCAATAATCGGAAAATACTTGGTGTAACAGTGTGTGTCTGTGTCCTGGGTACAGGTGTAAACAAAGTTACTATTTGGTGTCCTGGTCAAGGCGTACAGAATCGTACACACACCAATACATAACACACACACACAGCCCTTGTGCTTAAACAATCATCACCTTTGTGTGAGGCCTCGCTATAGGGTTGGGCCATGGCAAACCACTGAAGTGATAACAGAGACTCCATACACACCAGGAAGACAGATAGATGGAAAATAGGCTACATGAGGTAGGGGAGGAGAGAATGAGAGAGAACCAGAAAAGAGAGAAAAATAAATAGAGTGAGAGATGGGGTGAGGTAGAGGAGAAGAGGGGGGCATTATTTTTGCCTCAACTCAGGGTCACTGCAGCTACACACTCCATATCCCATGACCCTGCCATTCTAAACAAGCAGATAAATGTCTGTGGTAAATAAATTAGCCTCCAATCTGAGGCCTACTTCCTTCTCAGGAATGTGTGCTTCTCAGGGTAGGTGGGTGTCCATCTGCCAGAACAAGATAAGAAGCAAGGGTAGGGGCGGCGGCGGAGCTTCCCGCCAAGGAAGGATTTTTTAAAAAGCAACAACTGGAGCATAGCAGATTGTGTTGTCTGGCTTGCCCTCCATTACCCCACCCCTTCTTCGTCTTTTCAACTTTTGTATTTCATTAACAAAAACAGTGTGGTTCTTGGGGTTTTGAGGCATAGTTTAAAGAATGACTTCATATGCTAGCAGGCGGTAAATGTGGAAGTCTGAATGGAAACTAACTTATGGTCATGAAAGAGACGATGCCAATTGTGGTCCTCTGTAGCTCAATTGGTAGAGCATGGCGCTTGTAACGCCAGGGTAGTGGGTTCGATCCCCGGGACCACCCATACGTAAAAATGTATGCGCACATGACTGTAAGTCGCTTTGGATAAAAGTGTCTGCTAAATGGCATATTATTATATTATTACTTTGATTGTGACCCATTTTTATCTGGAGAATACATTTCACAAAACCGCAGATACTCTATGTAGTCTTCATGATGCATTACATTTCCTATGAGAGGCTTTGAACTGAAACCCATATGACCAGCCTCTTAAAAGTGTAATGCCAATGTATCCATATGTGCTATTGGATAACTAATGACCAAATTCTTAGTTTTCCCAAGAGTGTTAACATCTAGCCTACTCCCAACCCCAAAGTCTCAGAAAGCAAGCATTGGACCGATGGCGGCATGGAAAAGTGGTCCATTTGTTATTTCCAGGAATCTCTAGGAAGAAACTTTGAAGACGGATCGGGGTCAAACAATCAGTCTTTCACTAAAGTGAACAGTGTTACTCATGTCCCCCTGTCCTGATAGTAGACCTGGTCAGGAATATGAGGTGAGTGGGGTCTGCACGTTTTCCCGAGGCAGAGCGTAGGAGAAGGAGGAATCTGGGCCTCTGCTCCTATGGTGGAGAAAGGGGTCATTTCTCCCCGACCTGCCCTCTATCCACTAATAGGCCAGGCTCGTGGAACGTGAAGGTGGACGCCCTGTCTCGCCTTTATGATGCAGAGGAGAGGCAAGGAGAGTAGATCCCCATCATCCCTCCGTTCCGTATCATCGCGCCAGTGGTGTGGGACGTGGACGCCGACATACGGCAGGCCCTGCGTACAGAACTCGCACCTGCACAGTGCCCAGAGAACCGCGCCTACATGCCCACGGGTGTGCGGGACCGCCTCCTTTCCTGGACGCACACAGCGCCTGTGTCTGGTCATCCTGGGATAGGCTGTATCATCGCCTGCCTGACTGAGAAGTACTGGTGGCCCACCTTGGCTAGGGACGTACGGGTTTACATCTCTTCCTGCTCCATCTGTGCCCAGTCTAAGACACCCAGACACCTCCCTTATGAAAAGCTCCTTCCCCTGCCGGTTCCACAACGACCCTGGTCTCACCTCTCAGTGGACTTTGTCACTGACCTTCCCCCCTCCCAGGGGAACACCACCGTTCTCGTCATTGTGGACCGGTTTTCCAAAGCTTGTCACCTCCTTCCTCTGCCTGGGCTCCCGTCGGCCATGCAAACCGCGGAGGCTCTTTTTACGCATGTCTTCCGTCACTACGGGATCCCGGAGGACATTGTGTCAGACCGTGGTCCTCAGTTCACCTCACGCGTATGGAAAGCTTTCATGGAACGCCTGGGGGTCACGGTCAGTCTCACCTCAGGGTACCGTCCTCAAGCTAATGGGCAGGTGGAGAGGGTCAATCAGGAGGTGGGCAGGTCCCTGAGGTGTTACTGTCAGGACTGATTGGGGGAGTGGGTGGATTTTCTACCTTGTGCTGAGTTTGCGCATAATTCCCTCCACTCCTCCACTAACCTCACTCCTTTCCAGTGCGTGTTGTGGTATCAGCCGGCCCTCGCACCTTGGCATCCGAGCCAGACCAAGGCCCCTGCGGTGGACGAGTGGTTTTGGCGTGCTGAGGAGATCTGGAACGCTGCGCACACTCGTCTCCAGCGGGCCGTGCATTGGCACAAGGAACAGGCCGACCTCCACCGCAGTGAGGCGCCTGTTTTCTCTCCAGACGACCGGGTCTGGCTCTCCACCTGGAACCTGCCCCTCCGCTTGCCCTGCCGGAAGCTGAGCCTGCGGTTTGTGGGGCCGTTTAAAGTCCTGAGGAGGGTTAATGAGGTAACGTACCGTTTGCAACTCCTTGCTGATTACCTCATTAACCCGACTTTTCATGTGTCTCTTCTCAGGCCAGTGGTGCCTGGTCCCCTTGCTGAGGCTGGACCCAGTGACGCCCCGCCTCCTCCTCTGGACATCGAGGGAGGTCTGGCGTACTCAGTCTGTGAAGTCCTGGATTCGAGGCGTCGGGCGGGGCGTCTCCAGTACCTCATCGACTGGGAGGGGTACGGCCCAGAGGAGTGGTGCTGGGTTCCTGCGGTGGACATCCTGGACGCTTCACTGACCAGGGATTTTCACCGTCGGCGCCCTGATCGACCCGCACCGCGTTCCTGTGGTTGTCCCCGAGGCCGGTGTCGTCCCGCCGCTGGTGCAGGGGGTACTGTCACGGATCCCCCCGGTACTGCTGCTCATTCCGTTCACCAGCTCTGGAGGTCTACGTCACCGGCTTTCTAGGCATCACTGATCTGGTTCATTACCACCAATCCCGGACTGTCTTGTCTCATTATGCACACCTGGTTCCCATTCCCCCTGATTAGTATGTGTATATATATGTATATCCTCTGTTCCCCATTGTCCTTGTAAATTATTGTCTCGTGAGTACCGTGTATTGTGCTCTTGTTATGACGGATCTCGTCCCGTGTATTGTGTAGAGGTTACACCTCGCTCTTTTGTTTGGGTTACATCCCTTTGTTATATATATACGTGTTTGTTTTGGGCTTCATCCCCGTCGTTTTCCATGACGTACCTTGCGGTTGGGTGGAGTAAATAAAACCCCTAATACGTATTCCTGCGCCTGTCTTCTAATCATTATACAACGTGACATGGTTTAACCGCGGTTTGATTAGCTTAATATCCTGCTGCTCCTACCCTTATGGAAAAAACACATGAATTTCATATGTGAACACTCAAAGTGTTCCAAAAACACATGTTTTCATGTGATCACATGTGATCTTATGTGAAAGAAATGTGATAACGTGTGATTACATGTAAAGCAACGTGATAACATTAAACTACACGTGATAACATTCCAAAAACACGTTTCCACATGAAATCCTGTGTTCTTTTCTGTAAGGATAGTTTTCAGTGGGACCTTTTGTCACTGCAGGCATCAGACGGTCACAGATCACCAACGGGGCCAGACAACTAAGCATCAAGGGCACTGTCTACACGTGACCCCACCAACATGTGTAGCCTACTGTATCAGCATGTCTGTGGGATTTATTGGGAGAGGCTATCTGTACTCTACAATTACAGTACCTCCAAACAAAATAGATTTGTAGAGTAATGGACCTATTTTGGGTGTCCATTTCGCCTCTCATTATTGCTCAATAACAGTGCCTGGGTTAGCCTATGCTGGTCTCAGTGACCTCTAGAGATAAATCCAGAGAGGCCTATCAGACACAGATAAGGTTCTACAGCCGACAGCTGATGCATTTATCTGTAGCCTGGGCTGCTATTACATGTCATGTACATCTGTGATAACAGTACCAAGTCAGTCACTGAATTATTGGATTGTTCAAGACCGGGGCATTCAGGACTGAGCCGGTATAAGATGCTGGTACTCTGGGCACCCTCACCATCTTCTATATACAGTAGGCTATGCTTCAGTGAATTCACTTTGGAAATATTATTTTATTTGAAAAAATCCTGAATTGTTCTTATAGTAAGTCAACCAGTATCAGTAACCAGCCCATGTCTTGACAAACTTTGTCATGTCACTTTGACACGGAATGCTGTCCAGATATGCCAAATGTGACCCACTTTCAAATGAAAGAGCAAAATGACCATCAGAGGTGTGACGACAAATAAAGGTGGTCAGAAAAATAAAACTTCCTGAGAAAATACACTGAGTGTACAAAACATTAAGAACACTTGCTCTTTCCATGACACAGACTGACCAGGTGAATCCAGGTGAAAGCTATGATCCCTTATTGATGTCACTTGTTAAATCCACTTCAATCAGTGTAGCTGAAGGGGAGGAGACAGGTTAAAGACAATTGAGACATGGATTGTGTATGTGTGCCATTCAGAGGGTGAATGGGCAAGACAAAATATTTATGTGCCTTTGAACAGGGCATGATAGTAGATGACAAGCACACCGGTTTATGTCAAGAACTGCAACGCTGCTGGGGTTTTCACGCTGTGTATAAAGGCCAGCATCCCTTTTGACACCTCTTAGAGTCCATGGGGGGGGCAACTCAATATTAGGAAGGTGTTCTTAATGTTCTTTAAACTCAGTGGATGTCATTCTTGAAGAAAGGAGGTTGGCCAATTTGGCCAATGCACTGCCCTAAAGGCAAGTTTCTAAACAAAAAACATTATTTTTTACACAACATCTTCAGAACCAACACAGGTAAGTTAAGTTGTGGAACTGATCATGGCAAGCATTCTTGTCTGTTGTGGCTCTCTAGCTCAAGGCACAATAGCAAGACAATTATTATTTTATATTCAGAATTATTTTAAAGTTGTAAAACTTAAATGTTAAACATTTCACATTTTGTGTTTTAATTATGTTGGTCTGCACTGCAAAGTAGCCTATCATTTGGTTTGCATTATGAAAGACATTTACAAGGCATGAGCCGGGTAATGAAGAGATGAGGTGACGAAGATGGATGACGAGGAAGAGATCTGGCTGACGACTGTGGCACATTTTGGGACCATGGAGAGGCCAGAGATAGCTAGACTACTAAATTGGGCTAAGGAACAGAAGGTGGGTATTGGAGAAAGGTTATCAGTGCGTGTTCTGCAAGCAGTGTGGTGAATGGATAGATGTGGTTATGGACAGTAGGAAGAAGGAGAAGAGCCGAATGCAGTGGGAAGATGTGTGTTGAAGAAGAATAGCGCCAAGTACAAACCGTATTCTGCTGACTCTGATAGCTCAGAAATTGAATCTGACGAGAGTGAGGATGAATTACTTGTGGTGGCAGGTGTGGTGAAGACCTCTGAGTCCGAGCCTCACCCTGATGGTCATGCAAAGGATGATTTAGGCCCAGTGGGAGTGACATTTTTGGATAAAGTGGATCCCTGCCTTTTGGCTGATCCATATGTATTCTCAGCCTGGGTTGAAAATAAGTAGGGTATTGTGAAATCGGTGAAGGTAGCTCGAAGTGTACTTGTGATGATTTTCTGTGTTTCTTCTGTCCAGAGGGAGCGGGCGCTTCATGTCACGTGACTAGGGACAAGGCTGTGACTTGCTTTGCTCTCCGGAGCAGGGCGCCTTTGAAAATAGTGATTACTGTTGTGGCGTTAAGTGTTGAGGTGGAGCAACTGAAATTGAAGATTCCCTGTGTCTGTGATGCCCGCCGTTCGGTACAATGTACACTACCGGTCAAAAGTTTTAGAACACCTACTCAAAACAATGAAATAACACATACGGAATCATGTAGTAACCAAAAAAGTGTTTAACAAATCAAAAGATATGTTATATTTGAGATTCTTCCAAGTAGCCACCCTTTGCCTTGATGACAGCTTTGCACACTCTTGGCATTCTCTTAACCAGCTTCATGAGGTAGTCACCTGGAATGAATTTCAATTAACAGGTGTGCCTTCTTAAAAGTTAATTTCTGGAATTTCTTTCCTTCTTATTGCATTTGAGCCAATCAGTTGTGTTGTGACAAGGTAGGGGGGTATACAGAAGATAGCCCTATTTGGTAAAAGACCAAGTCCATATTATGGCAAGAACAGCTCAAATAAGCAAAGAGAAACGACAGTCCATCATTACTTTAAGACATGAAGGTCAGTCAATACGGAACATTTGAAGAACTTTTAAAGTTTTTTCAAGTGTAGTCGCAAAAACCATCAAGCGCTATGATGAATCTGGCTATCATGAGGACCACCACAGGAGTGGAAGACCCAGAGTTACCTCTGCTGCAGAGGATAAGTGTAACCAGCCTCAGAAATTGCAGCCCAAATAAATGCTTCACAGAGTTCAAGTCACAGACACATCTCAACATCAACTGTTCAGAGGGGACTGTGTGAATCAGGCCTTCATGGTCGAATTGCTGCTAAGAAACCACTACTAAAGGACACCAATAATAAGAAGAGACCTGCTTGGGCCAAGAAACACGAGCAATGGACATTAGACCGGTGGAAATGTGTCCTTTGGTCTGGAGTCCAAATTGGAGATTTTGGGTTCCAACTGCCGTGTCTTTGTGAGACGCGGTGTGGGTGAACGGATGATCTATGCATGTGTAGTTCCCACCGTAAAGCATGAAGGAGGAGGTGTGGAGGTGTGGAGGTGCTTTGCTGGTGACACTGTCTATGATTTATTTAGAATTCAAGCATGACTACCACAGCATTCTGCAGCGATATGCCATCCCATCTGGTTTGGGCTTAATGGGACTATAATTTGTTTTTCAACAGGACAACGACCCAACACACCTCCAGGCTGTGTAAGAGCTATTTTACCAAGAAGGAGAGTGATGGAGTGCTGCATCAGATGACCTGGCCTCCACAATCCCCCGACCTCAACCCAATTGAGATGGTTTGGGATGAGTCGGACGGCAGAGTGAAGGAAAAGCAGCCAACAAGTGCTTAGCACATGAGGGAACTCCTTCAAGACTGTTGGAAAAGCATTCCAGGTGAAGCTGATTGAGAGAATGCCAAGAGTGTGCAAAGCTGTCATCAAGGCAAAGGGTGGCTATTTGAAGAATCTCAAATATAAAATATATTTTGATTTGTTTAACACTTTTTTGGTTACTACATGATTGCATATGTGTTATTTCATAGTTTTGATGTCTTCACTATAATTCTACAATGTAGAAAATAGTAAAAATAAAGAAAAACCCTTGAATGAGTAGGTGTTCTAAAACTTTTGACCGGTAGTGTAGACCCGGTGGCGAGCGTGGTGAAACTGAGAAGACACTTTCTGTCCTTTTGAGTTTTAAAGCAGAGTCTTTACCTGACAAAGTCATGTTACGATATGTTAGTTTCCAGTGAGAGTTTTTGTGCCAAACCCACTAAGGTGTTTCAGATGCCAAGCTTATGGTCATGTTGCAGCAGTGTGTAGCAGGGAGGTTCCAAGATGTGAGAAGTGTGCAGGAGGGCATGAGACAAAGAAATGTGTAGTATCGGTGGAAAAAAATGTGTGTGTCAATTGTGGGGGTGGCCATGTTGCTGGTGATCAGAAGTGCCCGGTGCAAGAGAGACAGGTTGAGGTTGCCAGGGTCAGAGTAGAACAGAATATATCATATGCTGAGGCAGTGAAGAGAGAAGAGGATGATGGGACAAGAGTGATATGAATTTGTACTTCAGTAAGGTTGACTTCTTAGCATTCATTGCCATGGTTATCAACTGTACTGCAGAAATTGAACATAAATCACAGAAAATAGATGTTGTGGCGGCAGCTGCAGAGAAGTGGTCCTCTGTAGCTCAGCTGGTAGAGCACGGCGCTTGTAACGCCAGGGTAGTGGGTTCGATCCCCGGGACCACCCATACACAAAAATGTATGCAGTCATGTAAGTCGCTTTGGATAAAAGCGTCTGCTAAATGGCATATTATTATTATTATTAAGTACTTGTGTGTACAAGGTTTTCCCTTAAGAAAAAAGATTGCAGTCAAAGTGCAGTACACTTAGAGTGCAGTATAACTGCAGTTTGCTGCAAATACTGCCTCCAAAATAACACTGTTTTTTTTTTACTGCAGTAATGTTGCAGTGTAACTGCAGACTCTGCAGTACAGTGCATTTATTCTGCAATTACTGCATCCAAAATATCACAGTCGACTGCAGTTACTGCACTTTTACTGTAGTTTCAAAACTGCAATGTTTTTTTGTAAGGGTTACTGCAGAAGAGATACAACGTGTGTTGAACGAAAGAGTCCTGTCCTCCAAGGCCGTCGGCCTGGTGTAGGTTCAGTTAGGGTCAAAGTAGTGGAATGGGGTGGTGGTTTTTATTTTTGTGAAATAGTGGTATATAGGTGTAGGGTTAGTTGGTTGTGCAATTTTGTTCCTTTTCCCCCTTACAAAAATTTAAAATAAAGTATCACAAATGTAACGTGATTGACCACACACTACCACACAGTAGGTGGCGGCATGTACAAACAAAATGTGCGAATGCCATGATACCAAAGAAGAAGAAGGAGAACTAAGAGACGGATTTCTAGCTACCCCAACCTACTTCCTCCAAGAGCACATGGAGCCGGTGACAAGACTAAACCGGTTCCTACGTAGACTGAAGGCCGGTTTCAGCTGGCGTGTTGCCTTGGAGACAGCACCTCTATAAATACGGTAGTATCGAAACGCTTGGCTCAACTTTCCAGTTCTAGTTCAGCTAGAGAACGTTACACAGTTTCGTGACAGACTCGGCTGACAAGGGAAAAACGAGTCATATTTTCCAGGATTCTGGTCTAATGGACACACTCTTTGTAAATGCTTTTTAAGGTAAGCCTTCTTCAATAATGTATTCTACATTTTCACAGTAACTTAATGTATTTTAAACAGGCTAGCTAGGTAGGCTATCGCATTCATTTAATCTTTGCGATATCCACGTTGGCTTAGTCAAATTGTGTTTAGCTAAAGTAATATTATGGTAATGACATATTTAGCCTATTCGCTCATGGAGACCTGTAACATTACATTGATCTGTGTAACAGTACAGGTCTCCCGGGGTAAAGGGGCAATGTCACATCGTAAAACGAGTGGCTAGTTTTACTTAACTATCTTCTAATAATAGGTTTTTCGGTTTGATTGAAGTGATGGGTTTGGAGCAGCCCCAAGGGACGACGTGTATACTTTGGCGAACCTGGGGTTGGGTTTGGAGTATGGTTTGGACCGCGGAAATGAGATTGGCCAAAACTCGGTGAACGTTTTTGTTACATAAGTGAACAACTCCCAATCCCCACACAATGTCTTTAGCTAGCTTGCTAAAATGTTTTTCATGATGAAATGCATTCCGGTAACATTAGTAGGCTACTTTGACGAAGCTCGTGTGGCCATGCTGGCATGGTGTGAATGAATTAAGAATTTTGGGCCGTGTTCGAGAGCATCAAAACCATGAGGTATCATGGGTAAATTGTGACAGACTAACGAATCTATAAGTAATATTGAGTAGTTATTATTTATGAGGCAGGGTGATTTGGAGGTCAGTCTCGACTCTCCTTTAAAGTCGGCTGCAATTTCGAATGCGCCCAATACAATGGCGCGCCAAGCAGATAAAATACTAATTGGTTCAGTCAGAAGCGGAATTTCTGCGTCAGTCTTTACTGATAGTTTTTTTTTTTTCATGCCGCTTAACGATTTAGCCACGGTCTCCCTGCTCATTGGATAATTTAGCCGCGTCCTTGTCATAGAGGCGGTTCTTCACTTGCGGGTTAGTAGAGACCTGAAGAAAAGATCGCGCTGTAGTAGGCCTACTCTAGGGTGTGGTTGTTCAACAAACAAAACCTTCAGATTGTCCGATAATGTATAAAAGCAAGTATATTGGCCATTAATGCTCTCTGATAACACTGTTGCTGATGATGCTAACAGTACGTTAACTGCTCCTCAGTCATACTAGGCTATATGATTATCTAACCCGCTGTAGCTCAATTGGTAGAGCATGGCGCTTGTAACGCCAGGGTAGTGAGTTCGATCCCCGGGACCACCCATACGTAAAAATGTATGCGCACATGACTGTAAATCGCTTTGGATAAAAGCGTCTGCTAAATGGCATATTATTAACGGGCCTGGTTGAATGAATAATGGAAATGGCCATTAAACGCTAACACAGCATATGACACTGACTGTCCTGTTTTAATGCTACTGTATTTTCATATATTTGATCTTTCTGTTTGCAGAATAATCGCTTTAGGAAAGCGCACACTGGCTACTCTGCAGGCCCCGGCCTAGAGTCATATCTGAAAGGTTTCAACTTCACTGGTGAACCTCCTTGGCTGCTCTGCACCTGATTAAACTACTTTGCCAAATTCCATCTCTTTCTTGTCCAAGTAAGTGTTGCTTTCCAATCCACTGTCATTTCCATCATGCATGTCACAATATATTCTAGAATAGATATTACAGTACAGGCCTATGAGATTGGTTGTAATTGGTGTACTGTAGCTCGGAGTAATTATGCTAGTAATTTAGGCACATTCCAGATGACAATGTGCAGTCTTGTACAAGCATTTTACTATCAGGGAATTGCCCTTGGAAAGTGTGCAAGTCACTGAGCCAACATTGATATTCCTTGAACAACTAGCCCACTGATAAACTGGATAACAACGAGACAGTTTTTTTCGGGTCTGTGCTACGATTTAAACTCAGATTTCCTTTCTCCACAGTTTTCATTTTCTTCCACCATGAACACTTTTGCTCCTGATGATTTTGCCTTCCTGGAGGAGGGTTTCTGTGCCCGTGACATTGTTGAGCAAAAGATCAACGAGACGTCCATGTCGGTAAGAACAACTTCCTGTTGTCTGTGATTTTGCTGCATTTGGTGTGAGATGTGTGATTTGATGCCGAGGCATTTGTCAGTGTAAGATGTATGTATTTCTTAATCCCTTGCATCCATGTCTTTGCCCCTCAAGGATGATAAAGATGCCTTCTACGTGTGCGACTTGGGTGACGTGCTGAAGAAGCACATGCGATGGGCGCGTGCCATGCCTCGCGTCACGCCCTTCTATGCTGTCAAATGCAACGACAGCCGGGCTGTTGTCACGACCCTGGCCTCCTTGGGCGCCGGCTTTGACTGTGCAAGCAAGGTTTGTCTCTTTCTAAACGGCTCCTGACTTGAAATGGCCTTGACCCCCTCCAAACCCTACTGCCCTGTGAATGTGTGTTTCTTGTACTGACCCAGTCTTTGTCCCATCAGACTGAGATCCAGATTGTTCAGTCTCTGGGTGTGGATGCTAGCAGGATCATCTACGCCAACCCCTGCAAGCAGGTGTCCCAGATCAAGTATGCCTCTGCTCACGGAGTGCAGATGATGACCTTCGACAGTGATGTGGAGCTCATGAAGGTGGCTCGGTGCCACGACGATGCCAAGTAAGAGATACCTCCACCACCATTCTTTAGCCACACTGAAAACACTTGGATTTGTAAGTAACTTATTTGGCTACTCTAGGAAAGTACACCTCTTACTTCTCTCTCCTTGTCTAGACTGGTACTGCGCATTGCAACAGATGATTCCAAGGCAGTTTGCCGGCTGAGTGTGAAGTTTGGTGCCACCCTGAAGGCCTGCCGGGGTCTCCTGGAGCGGGCTAAGGAGCTGGGCCTGGACGTTATCGGGGTCAGTTTCCACGTGGGCAGCGGCTGCACCGACCCAGACACCTACAGCCAGGCCATCTCTGACGCCCGCTGTGTCTTCGACTTGGGGGTGAGTTTCCTTCTCTGCTTTAACTTATCACCAGAATTGATCAATTTTATAAATGGACCCATAACCTGGTAAGTTGGGTTCGCGTCCAGAGAAGGGACACAGTTGGCCCTCAGCGGTAGGCCTAACTCATCTTTTGTTTGTTCTGTTTTCTTCAGGCTGAGGTGGGTTTCAACATGACCCTCCTGGACATTGGTGGCGGTTTCCCTGGGTCTGAGGAGACCAAGCTCAAGTTTGAGGAGATCACAGCAGTTATCAACCCAGCGCTGGACAAGTATTTTCCTGCCGACTCTGGGATTCGAATTATTGCAGAGCCAGGCCGCTACTACGTGGCCTCTGCCTACACCCTAGCTGTTAACATCATCGCCAAGAAGGTTATCATGAACGAGCAGTCTGCCTCTGACGGTAACAGCAAACTCGACTCAATCTGCAAACTTGTGGCTACTGCCTGATGTGCCAAATAAAATTGCATCACGCAACCCAAAGTAATAGCTAGCAAAGTTTCATTCAACTCTCTGCCCCTACAGAGGATGACGATTGGACCAGTGACCGGACTCTGATGTACTATGTGAACGATGGGGTCTACGGCTCCTTCAACTGTATTCTGTATGACCATGCTCACCCCCTGCCTACCCTGCACAAGGTAAGATGATTTAACACTCATAAACACTTCATTTCAACCAAACTCACACAAAAAGCAAATGTATAAAACCAATTAAATAAGTTTGTTTGTTAATCCCTGCTCCCTTCATCCTCCTACAGAAGCCAAAGCCAGATGAGCGTATGTACCCCTGCAGTATCTGGGGACCAACCTGTGATGGCCTGGACCGCATCGCTGAGGTGTGCAGTCTGCCTGACATGCAGGTGGGAGAGTGGTTGCTGTTTGAGAACATGGGGGCCTACACAGTGGCTGCCTCCTCTACCTTCAACGGCTTCCAGAAGCCAGACATTTACTACATCATGTCCCGCACAGCTTGGTAAGTTATTGGAAATGTAGTATAATTATACGTAGAGACAAATGGAATGTGATTGTGGCAGCATGTCTCCATACAGTGATGTATCATCAATCCTCAACCTTCCTTCTGCTTCTAAATCGATTTTCTCTTGTCCTGTGTAGGCAGTGCATGCAGCAGATCTGTGCCCATGGGATGCCCATTCCTGTGGAGGAGGTGTCCTGTGTGACTTCCAGCTGTGGCCATGAGAGCAGCCTGGAGCTGCCCACCAAGCCTTGCCAGACCTGTGTGCTCTAAACACAACACAAACATAATTCCATACATACCCATCGCCACTCTACGGGCCCAGTATCCTGTGTTTTTATTCATTTCCTATTCTGTTTACTCGTACTGTTGAAAGGCCAGTTACTTGACTGGAGGATGAGAGGGGCATGTTGGTGCACATTTCTCACTTTTATGTATGAAAGACAGATCTAATCCTGAGCTGAGGCTGAATCTCTCTTACGTTTTAGTCATTTAGCAGACGCTCTTATCCAAAGCGACTTATAGTTAGTGAGTGCATACATTTTTTTCATACTGGCCCCCTGTGGGAATTGAACGCCGACTCCTAGAAGGCTCCCAGTTTCAGTTGACTCCACTACTACATCTCATGACTCTAAAAGGGCTGATTGAGGGTGGATTACTTCGCCAGGTACAACATTTTCTCTGAATCCTCTTTCACACCGAACCCTTTATTCAATGTAGGGACTCAACATGCAGACTGTCCCTCTCCTCTTCTACTTTTCTGTATTTAATGTTTTTTTTTTGGTTTGTTGCTAGGTAGTACATCAGTTAATGATAATTATTAGTATTGAAGATGCATTTGAAAATGGATACGAAAGAGATGGGATTGCACATTTGTATTGCTTTCCTATGGAAACTTTTGTAAATTTTTTATTTTTTTTATGAATAAAATGTAGGTGCAGCGCTGAATAACGTTGTGGTCCTTTCTGGAGAAAAGGCAGTGTCCTTTGGGTAGAGGTGATTGGACACTGGATAACACACACCTTGAGGATATTACCACAGTAGTGATTCACTAACTATACTGAACAACAATATAAATGCAACGATTTTCCTGAGTGTCAGTTCCTATAAGGAAATCAGCCAATTGAAATACATTCATTAAACCCTAATCTATAGATTTCACATGACTGGGAATACAGATATGCATCCATTGGTCACATACCTTAATAAATAAAAGTAGGGATGTGGATTAGAAAACCAGTCAGTATCTGGTGTTACCACCATTTGCCTCCTGCAGCACGACCAATCTCCTTCGCATGGAGTTGATCAGGCTGTTGATTGTGGAACGTAAACTTTAAATAATCCCTTCAGGGAAACTGTAATGAAAACTACAGAGTGGAAACAAACTTGTTTGCAAAGAAATCAAGTAAAAACAGGTGAAGTACCATTTAAAATTAAATAAGAAAAATAAGTATTGTACAATCTAAATGTCAACTGTTAGTGCACATGCTGACAGTACGAAGGCGTTTTGTGACACAAAAGGTAAACCATTACCTTTCACAACCTCGAGACAGAGTGGTGGAGCGGAAGTGACAGAGATGAAGGGAGAGCTGAAAGAAGGCAAAACACTAGATGTCCTCCATCGCGATTGATCCACAGTAAATGGAGAGCAAGAAGTTGCTGGATATTGGCGGGAACTGCAACACGCCGTCGATCCAGAGCATCACAAACCTGCTCAATGGGTGATATGTCTGAGTATGCAGGCCATGGAAGAACAGACCTTTTCAGCTTCCAAGAATTGTGTACAGATCCTTGCGACATGGGGCCGTGTATTATCATGAGGTAATGGCGGCGGATTAATGACAACGATGGGCCTCAGGGTCATGGTATCTGTGTGCATTCAAATTGTCATCGATAAAATGCAATTGTGCTCGTTGTCCGTAGCTTATGCCTGCCCATACCATAACCCCACTGCCACCATGGGGCACTAATCACAATGTTGACTTCAGCAAACTGCTTCCCCACACGACGTCATACATGGGGTCTGCCGTTGTGAGGCCGGTTGGATGTACTGCCAAATTCTCTAACGACAAAGGTGGCTTATGATAGAGACATTAACAATAAATTCTCTAGCGATAACTGGTGGACATTCCTGCAGTCAGCATGCCAATTGCACGCTCCCTCAAAACTTGAGACATCTGTAGCATTGTGTTGTGGGGCAAAACTGCACATTTTAGAGTGGCCTTTTATTGTCCCCAGCACCAGGTGCACCTGTGTAATGATCATGCTGTTGAATCAGCTTCTTGATATGCCACACCTGTCAAGTGGGTGGATTATCTTGGCAAAAGAGAAATGCTCACTAACGGGGATGTAAACAAATGTGTGCACAAACTGAGACAAATACGCTTTTTGTGCGTATGGAACATTTCTGGGATCTTTTATTTTAGCACATGGGACCAACACTTTACACGTTACATTTTTGTTCAGTGTATATTTAACATTCTGAACTCATGAGGGACCGCAGTGGCTCGCAGGTGTAGGTCCCACACATGCAGTCAGTCAACTGATTTGTGCAATCAATCCATTTGTGGAGTTAAACTACTTAACTCTTAATGCACTGTGCAGAAATCGCTCCACGGTTGCAAAAATTCTAATAGTTGCCTAATTTCAGTTTGTGACAAAACAAGCAGTCATTGTGTAGATAATCATTGTACCGCTGTGAAATATATTTTCCATATTGTATTTTCAGCTGGTGTACAAAACCGAAAGTAGAAGGTGCAAAAATGTTATTTAAGAATGGGAAGCATAGAAATAGCACGCACATAGAATAGATGTAATATGTCTTAGACTTGCTTTCGATGAGAATGAAATATCTATAACTCATTTATATGTGAATTTGGTTGGGTGACACAAAAAGTTACATTTTAAATGCATTATTACTAGTAGGCCGGCCCTTGCCTTTTAGGGGCCCTAAGGGAGATTTGGTTGGGGGGGGGGGGGCACCTCGCCGGCAAAACATTTGACTGGTCCCCATCTTGACAGCAGAGAGATGTTTTTAAGTACATTTCCTGCAATTCTACACATTTTGCCATGGGGCAGAGAAAGTTTTGGCTGTTTTAAAGCTACATTCCTGCAATTCTATCCATTTTGCTATGGGGTGGACTAATTTTAGCAGTTTTAAAGCAGATTTCCTGCAATTCTACACATTTTGCAGTGACTTATGCCATGTTAATATGATATCTGAGTGAGCGTGACTAACAAAATCAATGAGGGCCCCCTGGAGGTCAGGGCCCCTGGGCACATGCCCTGCGTGCCCGGTCGGTATTTAGATAGCTGGCTAGACTAACTACCAATCTAAAACTTGTTAGCTGACATGGCTAATTGAGTGACTGTCAGTGACTGACATAAGAGAAAAACTATTGATGCACAACCAAATTTCGAAATTGCATCTTGTGTATTTGACTATTCTTATTTTCAACACTAAGTTGAGAACCCGACTGAGTTCATAAAAAAATTAAGAAAGCTAAATTATTATTATTTTTGGACATTGGTCTGTGGGCCTACAAAAGGGGGGCCAGTTGCCCATCCCTGCAGTAGCTCCATGTGTAACAAAAGGACAAAGCCGAGGTGCACATCCGTATCGCTTAAAGTAATTAAAAACAATATGCTAACATGACAAACAACAAAACATTTGAATACTGGTAATACTCATTATTTCACAGACTAGTTTTTTGGTGTTAAAAATAATGTTAAAAGACACTTAAAGTCTCAGGTAACATCGCTTTAATACCAGTGGCACTTGAAACACTACTAGCGGACAGAAACTTTGGGTGTATTCCTATAAAAATCACTGTTCAATTACATATTATTCAAAGAGACAAAGTTGGTATCATTAGAAAGCAGAGATACTCTTTACAACAGTAGCCTATGTAAAATGTCTCAATATGTTTGACTATAGTCAAGACATTTTCATGATCGTCATCATTGATGACCTGTGTAGTAAAAACACAGTGGCTGTTGAAAGAGAAGTTCCCTCTTTCTACCTACAGATATCAGTCACTTTCCATCTATGCATTAGGGGCCCAGAGGGCCCTTCTCTTCTCCAGTGATGAACAGGTGTACAGGCTTCTGGGACTGCAGCATCTGAGCGGCCCTCTGGGCCCCGGTGATGGCAGCGAGGCGCTGGGCGTCGTAGCGGGAGTAGAGGGCTGTGCAAGTCCAGCTAGCCTCCTCTCCTTGGCCCCCTGCCTGCAGCATGTTGCACACCTCACTGTAGAAGTGAGGGTAGGAAGGCAGCCCATAGAAGATCAGGTTCTGGATGCCCTTGATGGTGTATCTGATAGGGGGGTTGACATAATTATTCAATGGGAAAGTTTAATGCAACATTATTATACACAGCTGGACAACTTCCTGTTTACAGACAACAAAAATGTGCCTGACATATTTCAAACGGAGCACCACTTTTACCTCTTGTAGAAGTGGAAGCGTTCGGTGAAGAGAATAAACTGTTTATCTCCCTTCTGGAAAAAGTGCCTGGCGCGGGACACCTCTGACTTGGTCGAGTACTCGCATATGCTGGCAAAGTTCATCTCCTCCTTCTTCATGTAGTTGCGCAGCCGGACGTAGTCGAAGTATGAGGGAACATAGATGAGCGTGTGGGACATGACCGAGTCCCTGTACTGGGGCAGGACCTTGTCCACAAAGAATTGGAACCTGCCAGGGAAAACGGGGTTAAATTAAGAAAAGGTTTTATTCATTGATTGATTTTAAGATGTCAGTATAACATTTAAGCACAATAGGAGGTAGTCAATGACTTCCAATTGTTTACAATGAAACCTCACTATAATAAATAAACCATGAATTTCCTCTGTAGTCCGATCTGATCTTGTGGTATTAAAAGTTGCCACTTGCAGAGTAGGGTTGATCTTGTCTTGACATGGAACGTATCAGTGCAGTGCGCCCTCTAGTATTCCCTATGTGTCTTACACCAGGGCTGTCCGTTGCAAATCTGAGACTTCATTTTTTCTTTATTTGGCGATATTTGGGTAGACCTCTAAGACACTGTGTGCTACTCCAAATATCGCCAAATCTGATATTATCGTTTTGCGCCGTTAATGACTAGATATTTCCAGACGGTGCATTTTTTTCCTTCTTGTTTATGATATTAGTCACATTCTCATTAAATAATCTTAGTATGGCAAAAAATAAAGCTTAGTTAATTAATTTAGACTTCATTTTCAACATATTGATAAAGCCTAACTGAAGTTCAAACAGAGTATAGTCTTGTATCACAATATATTGTCAATGTCAAAAATCACAATATTCAATTTAATCATATATCAGCCCAACCCTAATTTCCTGCCCAGATTTTATACCATCGTAGGATACTGCTGAAGAGTACAGAGTGGGTCTTTACCTTGCATCCTGGTCCATGAAGCTGTAAGACTTGATCATCTGGAAGACATGAGGGAGCTGAACCAGAACCTGGCAGATGGAGCCTGTTATAGGCATATTCTTTGTGGCAACCTAGAATAAGAATGTGAAAAACATAACTTTCATAATACCCAATTAACAATGTTTCTAATGGCATGGCGTATAACTCATTAGTTGAAATCGTACAGACGGTGGATTGAAGAGGCCACACAGGCTAAGTGCACACTGACCTGGCCACGGTAGTTAAAGCAGTGCTTAGAGATTATGTTGTTGATCTGTGGGTCCTGGATAGAGCTGAACACCAGTGTCTGGCGATAGTACTTGGCCCAGTTGTTCAGGTTCCACATGCGCACCCTGGAGAAGTCCACCCCATGGGGGTCCAAGGGCTGCAGGTTCAGATGCTTCATCACATGCTGGAAGAAAGCACAGCAAGGATTGTGGTTAAAGCAACACTGAGAAAAGTTCAGTGGTGTAGAAGGTCCCTTTACACAGGAAGGTAATCCACTAAAATACAAAAAAAGGCAGCCTGTATGATGCCATAGTGATACTTCCCTAATTTGTACACATTATTTACAATAGCAGAAGCAGATATTTTTGGCTTGGTTTAACATTGTCCTTATAACAGAACTTGATAAAATATGGAGGCAACTTAATCTAGGCTACTGTTTATCAATCCAGCCTAACCCTGCCGGTAGCGCTCCATAACCGCACTAGCAGGTAACCCTAACACTATAGGTAACCCTACCTAACCGCACTAGCAGGTAACCCTAACACTATAGGTAACCCTACCTAACCGCACTAGCAGGTAACCCTAACACTATAGGTAACCCTACCTAACCGCACTAGCAGGTAACCCTAACACTATAGGTAACCCTACCTAACCGCACTAGCAGGTAACCCTAACACTATAGGTAACCCTACCTAACCGCACTAGCAGGTAACCCTAACACTATAGGTAACCCTACCTAACCGCACTAGCAGGTAACCCTAACACTATAGGTAACCCTACCTAACCGCACTAGCAGGTAACCCTAACACTATAGGTAACCCTACCTAACCGCACTAGCAGGTAACCCTAACACTATAGGTAACCCTACCTAACCGCACTAGCAGGTAACCCTAACACTATAGGTAGGTAACCCTACCTAACCGCACTAGCAGGTAACCCTAACACTATAGGTAACCCTACCTAACCGCACTAGCAGGTAACCCTAACACTATAGGTAACCCTACCTAACCGCACTAGCAGGTAACCCTAACACTATAGGTAACCCTACCTAACCGCACTAGCAGGTAACCCTAACACTATAGCTAGGTAACCCTACCAGTAGGTGCTCCCAGTTCTGCATGAGGAAGACGTCAGCCTGGTCCACCACCAGTATCTCGATGGAGGACAGAAAGTCAAAGTCCCGCTTGGACTCGCCCTCCACCCCCAGCACCGTACGCAGGCCCAGCGGAGACGCTATGATGATGTCAGAAGAGTAGAAGGGTGCATAGAGCCGAATGCTTCTCCTCAAGATGGACACGCCTGGTTTGAAGAGGGTGGGGGTCAAAGGTCGATAATGGTCAGATATAGCGGCAATGAGACAAATGTGGAGGCAAAAATGGAATGCAATCTATTGTGAATGAATGTCTATGTTTTGTGTAAATGTACTGAAATATAAAGGTATTTTAGGGAAATATAAACACACGACAACATAACAAACATTCTCATTGAGTTTGCCTGCAGTGTAATACACATCCTATTTGCTTACTGACCTATCCTGAAGTGGTCGTCGATGTTGCCAGAAAAAATGGCGGTGTAGTCATCTGGTCTGAAGAGGTTGGGCGGCGTGTCCACTGGCTCCTCTCCAAACTCATCCTTGAACCTCTTCTTGTTGCTGACATCCATCTTCCTGCCCTTGGTCTCCAGGAGGCTGATGAGGGTCTGGACCACACGCAGCGCTCCATCTCGGAATGGCACCAGGATCAGAACCTGTACACAGACGCATGAGGGAACTGATTACAATATCTTGATGGTGAAAAGGGGTAGACTAACCAGATGTGTAAACGACATTCAGTCCCTCCAACAGAGCTGGATTACTAATCAGCACACCTTGGTGCTACTCTGGATTGGGACAAAGTACACAAGTAAACAGGTGCCTTACCTTGGGTCGGGTCAGGCCTTGGTCCCGGGGCTCATCCTGTGGCTCAACCCTGGCCTTGTTCCCCACGGCCTTGTCCGCGGCTTGGTTCTCCCTCATCTGGGCATTATGACCCAGAACGCCGGAGTTGGCCTTCAGCACGTGGTTGAGTGCGTGGAGGCAATAGGCACTGCGGACCTGCCGGCCCTTGGTGAGTGGTGAGCTCTCTGGGAAGTACACGTCCCTGTAGGAACCCATGAGAGACAGCAGCTCCAGCTGCAGTGGACTGACCTCCTCCACGGCCCCCTTTGGGTTGGAGGTCTGGTTCAGAGACGTCCAGTTAGTTTCCAGGACTTTGTGGAGTGCAAGAGGCCTTTTGTCTTTCTCCTGGCCGGCAGGACCAAATTTCTCCAGAGGGGAAGAGCAGAGGAGGGTGCCCAGTTTTGGCCACTGTGGTGTGATGTGTGTGCGGAAGGGGATGGTGAAGGTGGACATGACGAGAGGTTACACAATGTTGGCCGTAAAACTTTAAACAAGAACACATACAAATATAATTAAGCTCAGACGAATGTGGGCTTACCTTGACCTGAGTCTTGACCTTAGTGCCAGCAGTGATCCTTGTTACGTCCTCCTCGCTAATCTCTGTGTCAAGGTGCAGCTTAAAGGGGTCTAGAAAAGACAGGAAGATATTTTAAAAATGGGAAACACATTGAAGCATTGCCTTTTCACTCCAAAGACACCTTCAAGAGTCGTTTGCTGCACTGACCTATGAAGACTTCCAGAGCTGGATAGTCCCCTGTAGCTCAGTTGGTAGAGCATGGCGCTTGCAACGCCAGGGTTGTGGGTTCGTTTCCCATGGGGGGCCAGTATGAAAATGTATGCACTCACTAACTGTAAGTCGCTCTGGATAAAAGTGTCTGCTAAATGACTAAAATGTAAATGGATAGAAAACCAGAATGAAGGAGGACTAAATCGTTCTCAATGTTCGCTTACCTTCCTTGTCCTCTTGTTTAGCAGTACTCTCTGCGCCCTCCTGTTCTCCTTCTCCACAGAAGTTGTTCTCCAGACAGAACTGAGACTCATGTTCCTTGTCCTCAAACTCCACTCCTCCTGCTGTTTCGTCCTCCATAGCATCCTCACCCCCTTCATTTGGTCCTGCTTCCTCCTCATCTGCCTCTTTTGGTGTCACAGTCAAATAATATCCTGCTTCTTGATATTCCTCATCTTCCTCACCATCTCCATCACTGCCTTCTACAATCAAGCAGCATAGACAATTCTAAATTCTGATCTGCAATGTCACTCCATGACTGTTCTAAAGACAAACGACAATCATGACGTAAACAATATTCAATATATCTGCAAGCAAAACTATGCTTCAATCAGTGTGCACTTTGACTTGCCTTCACTGAGATGCTCTTCTTCACCATCTACACTCTCATCTTCGCTTTCGTGGTCTGCATGGCTGCTTAGAGTTGACAACAACTTCTGGTATGCTGACTTTTGCTCAGTTTCGTCATCCTCGTCACTTTCAGCACTGGACTGCACCGGGCTGTCTGGCTGTAGCAAAGAGAAAACACATTTCAAAAACGCTAACTAGCTAGCTAACTAATTTTAAGTCAAATAAGTAGCTAGTTAGCCGATGAGACAGTACTTACCAGATCCAATATTTGTGTTTTCTCTGCCTTTTCTGTGACTCTAGAATTAATCATTTCAAACATTTGATTTATAAACATGGACTTTATATATATGCAGTGTCAAGTGATGTGTAGCCAGTCAGCTAGCTATTTGCTAGCTAGTTACGTTAGCTATAGCTAATTGAGGAATACAAGTCACAGTGAATTTGAATTGCTGCGTACATATCATGGAATGGATGCTCCTCCCCAAATTCTTTCAGATGCTTCTTCTGCTTTTTTGATAAATTGTTGAAGATCTGATTCTTCTGTTTTCTCTTCCCCATCGTTGACGGTTCAGTCACTAGCTAGATAGATAGATAGCTAACGTTAGGTTGGTGGGGAGACACGTGTGTTTGGTTTTTTTCGCAGAACAAAATTGTCACTTCCGGTATTCCATTTAAAGGGACAATCCACTGTAGTCATTGTATGTTGATGGCAGCAAAGTTTTATATGGGAAATATTTGATCAAAGCTTTGAGAAAAGACTCCACTTTATCCTTTTCTCCTGGAACCTACTCTTGCTACCATAGAGGGATGCCGCTATAAAACAGATGCATCCTTGACAACATTATAATAGGTCATCAAAGTTTTCATCTGCTGAAGCTTTCATTTGCTGATAGGTTGCGGCGGTATGGCGTTGGAAAGTGGGGGCACAAGAACTGTTAGGTTGTTGATCTGCAGTGACCTCTCAACTAGCTGTTGCCTATTTGGCGATATTTGACCAATTCATTAATTATGGGGATATCAGTTTACTGTTTGCCTGTTTTAGCTGTTACCATGGCAGAACTAGTTTTTTTAAAACTCAGAACATTTTTTACTTTTACGTGTCAATTAGGAAAATGAACAATAGCGCATGTTGATTTTGTACATCCACACCAGACGCGATCAGGACACGCAGGTTGAAATATCAAAACGAACTCTCAACTAACTATATTAATTTGGGGACAGGTCGAAAAGCATTAAACTTTCATGGCTATTTAGCTAGCTTGTTGTTGCTAGCTAATTTGTCCAGGGATATAAACATTGGGTTGTTATTTTACCTGAAATGCACAAGGTCCTCTACTCAGACAATTAATCCACATATAAAATGGTAAACTGAGTTAGTTTCTAGTAATCTCACAACCTTCAGTCTTCTTCTTCTTTGGGTTTTATATAGCGGTTGGCAACCAATTTTAAACTGGATTACCACCACCGACTGGAGTGTGGACCTCAGTTCATTTTTCAATGATCCTGCGTATATGCACCTAAAAACCAATGAGGAGATGGGAGAGGCGGGACTTGCAGCGCGTCAGGCGTCACAAATAGAACAAGTTCTATTTTAGAGGTTGTCTAGACAGACGCGCGCGAGCAGTTTGGATGCAATGATTAAATAACATTTATGTGTACATTTATTTTGCAACGGGGTGGTCAGAAAGGTTGTCTAATCCCGAGCCGACAATCGGGGACCCTTGCACCAGGGACGCTTTTGCTAATTTGGCAGACCCTGGCTGTGACCCCACTCTCTGAAGGTGTCTCAGGGAGAGCAGGATATGCTACAACAACAAAAACATTTCCAATTCACACATGCATATTAATACACACTTGTACATGTGTGAAATAGGACAAATAAGCACCCACTAAATTATATTATTATTAGCCTTACAAGAATGCACCATGTAAAACACCTTCTTGCATTCCAATGGAGGGCACAATCTCAACACAAGACAAAGAAATAGAGGTCGCATCTTAACAGAGATGTGACCAAGCTAACATATGGAATTGTTTTTAAATGGTCATACCAAGGATCCTTTAGCTATTTGATTTGGACATTTAGGACCCCTTTAGGTATACAAAATATATATAAAAAATGTATTTGATTAAACATTGAATTTGGCCTTACTGCTATTAGCCCATAGAAACGCATTGAATAACAGATTCATTCAATAAATCAAAATGAAGTAAGTTTTGAAGTGTCTGTCATATATCAAATAAAATTGTATTTGTCACATGCGCCGAATACAACCTTACAGTGAAATGCTTACTTACAAGCCCTTAACCAACAATGCAGTTTAAAGAAAAATAAGTGTTTAATAAAAAATAGATAAGTTAAAATAAAAATAAAAGAGATATATCTGAGAGATATAAGAAAGATCAGGAAATTATTATTTATTATTTTACCTATATTTAACCCCTTTTTTTTGGCACTAAACTACTTCCATATATACTGCCATGTATTTTTTAAGACTGGTACCGGGCTACCTTCAGACAAGTCTTGAGGCTTGTGAGCGTCCTAGAGCAAAACATGTAGGTGTTCGTCTTACCTTTCCATGGAGAGGTCATATTAGTGTGATGCCCAAACTGTTCGGATACTACAGTCATGGTCAAATGTTTTGAGAATGATACAAATACACATTTTCACAAAGTCTGCTTCCTCAGTTTTGATGATGGCAAGTTGCATATACTCCAGAATGTCATGAAGAGTGATCAGATGAATTGCAAAGTCCCTCTTTGCCATGAAAATGAACTTAATCCCCCAAAAACATTTCCACTGCATTTCAGCCCTGCCACAAAAGGACCAGCTGCCATCATGTCAGTGATTATCTCCTTAACACAGGTGAGAGTGTTGACGAGGACAAGGCTGGAGATCACTCTGTCATGCTGATTGAGTTAGAATAACAGACTGGAAGCTTTAAAAGGAGGGTGGTGCTTGAAATCATTGTTCTTCCTCTGTTAACCATGGTTACCTGCAAGGAAACACGTGACGTCATCATTGCTTTGCACAAAAAGGGCTTCACAGGCAAGGATATTGCTGCTAGTAAGGTTGCACCTAAATCAACAATTTTTCGGATCATCAAGAACTTCAAGGAGAGAGGTTCAATTGTTGTGAAGAAGGCGTCAGGGCGCCCAAGAAAGTCCAGCAAGCGGCAGGACCGTCTCCTAAAGTTGATTCAGCTGCGGGATCGGGGCACCACCAGTGCAGAGCTTGCTCAGGAATGGCAGCAGGCAGGTGTGAGTGCATCTGCACGCACAGTGAGGCAAAGACTTTTGGAGGATGGCCTGGTGTCAAGAAGGGCAGCAAAGAAGCCACTTCTCTCCAGGAAAAACATCAGGGACAGACTGATATTCTGCAAAAGGGACAGGGATTGGACTGCTGAGGACTGGGGTAAAGTCATTTTTTCTGATGAATCCCCTTTCCGATTGTTTGGGGCATCCAGAAAACACCTTGTCCGGAGAAGACAAGGTGAGTGCTACCATCAGTCCTGTGTCATGCCAACAGTAAAGCATCCTGAGACCATTCATGTGTGGGGTTGCTTCTCAGCCAAGGGAGTGGGCTCACTCACAATTTTGCCTAAGAACACAGCCATGAATAAAGAATGGTACCAACACACATCCTCAGAGAGAAACTTCTCCCAACCATCTAAGAACAGTTTGGTGACGACCAATGCCTTTTCCAGTATGATGGCGCACCTTGCCATAAGGCAAAAGTGATAACTAAGTGGCTCGGGGAACAAAACATCGAAATTTTGGGTCCATGGCCAGGAAACTCACCAGACCTTAATCCCATTGAGAACTTGTGGTCAATCCTCAAGAGGCGGGTGGACAAACAAAAACCCACAAATTCGGACAAACTCCAAGCATTGATTATGCAAGAATGGGCTGCCATCAGTCAGGATGTGGCCCAGAAGTTAATTGACAGCATGCCAGGGTGGATTGCAGAGGTCTTGAAAAAGAAGGGTCAACACTGCAAATATTGACTCTTTGCATAAACTTAATGTAATTGTCAATAAAAGCATTTGACACTTATGGAATGCTTGTAATTATACTTCAGTATACCATAGTAACATCTGACAAAAATATCTCATTACACTGAAGCAGCGAACTTTGTGAAGACCAATACGCCTGTAGGGGTCGTAGAGCAAAACAGAGAGAGTCTCATCTTTCCATAGAGGGGTCATACCATTCGGATGCTTCAGACGTTTTTGTGAGAAGAACGATTTTCGGGATGTCTCCTGGTCTGACAAACACAGATTAACAATATTATTCCTCATAGGTATCCTAGCGGGCCTGTGTTTACTTCCTGGAGACTGAAAGCAGTATGAAACTTCAATGTTGACATGTGGACTGTATCAAAAGGGGACTAATGAAGAATATATTTAAAAAATAGTTTAAGTAATATTCCCCTTTAATAACAATTTAACTTTCTAGTCACACTTTTTAAATTAAGTGTTCCTATTTAATACCTATGTAATTACAGGGTAATTACAGTGAAGGTACACATTGTTACAGTACTTAAAACAGCCTTTATCTGTTTCTTTCTCGTCCTGCTGTCTTGAAGGGTAACCTGCGTGGCAGCTGACCTCTTCTGAAAAACCCATGGGGAAAAGATGTTGGGAACTGAGACTGGGTGTACTGACTATGCTGGAAATAGAACACAACCTTTGGTCTTCAATATTTGTTGTATATGTATTTACATCAGGGGTTGTCATATTAGGCCCAGTGTCTCAATTACTCCCACTTGTCCCTTATGCTTGATGGCCTAAATGGTTAAAATAATAGTAAATAACCAATGCAATAGTAAAACCAATACAGTAGAGATCTAAACCCTACAGTAAAACAGACTAATCCACTAAATACAGCATTATTCCTGAGGCTGTGTGAATCAGCTATGCCAACCCGTTTTGGAAATGTGTTATTGAATGGATACAAATCTTTAAAGTCCTACAAATCTGTTTTTGATCAGTAAAAAAGAAAAAGACACTTTAACTATTTTGCATATTAGACTTTACCAAGGAAAAGTGTTTATCAGAATCGATGCGTCATATTTCTTTGCTGATTTTTAAAATACTTTAAAAGTTTAAATGTTTTTGTAAGTGGGCTGCTTTGTGAGTATAAATTGGACGTAATAATTTAAGACTGTGTTCTTGAAAGAACAATTCATTCTTTATGTAGAAAAACCATACTTAAAGCTGGAATCCGTAGCAGTGAAACTGCCACGTTCGTTTGCGATTTTACAACAAAGATGTTAATTCAAACAACAAACACTTTTTCCCTCGGACATCATTGCACTTGTGATAGAACAGCAGAGTATGTATTATGATTTTTTTTACCAAGATGCTGGATGCTTCTCTCCTCGATTCATAAACAAAACAAAAACCATAACAAATGTGCCTGGTGCGACCAGTGGCGCTGTTTCACCTAATGCGGATTCCAGCTTTAAGGGTTTCTTGCGCTATTGTATTTAGAAGAATCATGTAGGTTTGTAAGGTTATCTATACATTAATAATTATAGCTATTTTTCAATACACTACATATAACCTCCCGAGTGGCGCAGTGGTTTAAGGCACTGCATCGCAGTGCTAGCTGTGCCACTAGAGATCCTGGTTCGATTCCAGGCTCTGTCATAGCCGGCCGCGACCGGGAGACCCATGGGGCGGCGCACAATTGGCCCAGCGTCGTCCAGGGTAGGGATGTAGCTCAGTTGGTAGAGCATGGCGTTTGCAACGCCAGGGTTGTGGGTTCGATTCCCACGGGGGGCCAGTATGAAAAAAATTAAAATAAATAATGTATGCACTAACTGTAAGTCTCTCTGGCTAAGAGCATCTGCTAAATGACTAAAATGTATATACAAAGGTATGTGGACACTCCTTCAAATTAGTGGATTTGGCTATTTCAGCCACACCCTTTGCTGACAGTTGTATAAAATCGAGCACACAGCCATGCAATCTCCATAGACAAACATTGGCAATAGAATGGCCCGTACTGAAGAGCTCAGTGACTTTCAACGTGGCACCGTCATAGGATGCCACCTTTCCAACAAGTCAGTTCGTCAAATTTCTGTCCTGCTAGAGCTGCCCCGGTCAACTGTAAGTGCTGTTATTGTGAAGTGGAAAAGTCTAGGAGCAACAATGGCTCAGCCACGAAGTCGTAGGCCACACAAGCTCACAGAACGGGACCGCCGAGTGCAGAAGCGGTAAAATCGCCTGTCCTCGGTTGCAACACTCACTACCGAGTTCCAAACTGCCTCTGGAAGCAATGTCAGCACAATAACTGTTTGTCGGGAGCTTCATAAAATGGGTTTCCATGGCCGAGCAGCCGCACACTAGCCTAAGATCACCATGCGTAATGCCAAGCGTCGGCTGGAGTGGTGTAAAGCTTGCGCGCCATTGGACTCTGGAGCAGTTCTCTGGAGTGGGTTTGGCGGATGCCAGGAGAACGCTACCTGCCCCAATGCATAGTGCCAACTGTAAAGTTTGTTGGAGGAGGAATAATGGTCTGGGGCTGATATTCATGGTTCGGGCTAGGCCCCTTAGTTCCAGTTAAGGGAAATCTTAATGCTACAGAATACAATTACATTCTAGACGAATCTGTGCTTCCAACTTTGTGGCAACAGTTTGGGTAAGGCCTTTTCCTGTTTCAGCATGACAATGTCCCTGTGCACAAAGCGAGGTCCGTACAGAAATGGTTTGTCGAGATCGGTGTGGAAGAACTTGACTAGCCTGCACAGAGCCCTGACCTCAACCCCATCAAACACCTCTGTGATGAATTGGAACGCCGACTGCGAGCCAGGCCTAATGGCCCAACATCAGTGCCCGACCTCACTAATGCTCTTGTGGCTGAATGGAAGCAAGTCCCTGCAGCAATGTTCCAACATCTAGTAGAAAGCCTTCCCAGAAGAGTGGAGGCTGTTATAGCAGCAAAGGGGGACCAACTCCATATTAATGCCCATGATTTTGGAATGAGATGTTTGACTAGCAGGTGTCCACATACTTTTGGTCATGTAGTGTATGTTTTACTCAATGTATGTTTTCATATCCTGAATATATGCTTTTTTTAAACACAAGATACAGTGGATTACTGTAAAAAAAAAAAAAAAAAAGTTTGATAGCTTTTAAACATGGTCTTCGTTAGTTCCATAATTCAAATTTAAGTCAGTGTTGCCTTTTGACACAATGTAACATTTCAAATTTATTGGCACATTCCAATGGACAAATGTCAACCAATCACACACCCAGATTACATTTTTCACAATGTAAAGTAACCCCAATGAAGAAAACAAGTCCCCATTTCATAAAAAGAAAGGAATACAACAAATAAAACGTTGTATAACTATAACCCATATACCACACTGACACCCATACGGGACACGTAGTGCCTAACGTAGTGCCTCAGAAATGGGATCTCTGTTGACAGTCAGTGACAGTAGTGGGCTTTAGAACACTGTTAGCAAGGCAAAGACTCCATAAAGCAGAGCACAGGGGTACGCTACCAACAGCTGCTGGCCCTCCATAGCCAGGGTGGAAATGAAGATCTTGGAAGCTGAGAAACTGCACCAGCCAATCACCAGCAAGGCCAGGATAGTTCCAACGATCCCTCTGTATAGAAATCAAAAGTCAGATTTGAAAAAATTTACAACAAAGGACATGACAGAAAATAAATCAAGATGAGACAATATCAGTTGTTTTACGCAATATTATTTAGGTAACCTTTTTATTGTTTCTGGACTGGATAGGCCTACTCACTGTAGGGAAAAGATGACTGCAAAAGCAGATAGTGCAACCATGGGGAGGAGGCAGTATCCCAGAACACTGGCTACACAGCCATAGGACACAGTCAGGGAACTCAGCAGGGTCAACAGGGTGTACATCGCCATGCAGCCGATGGCACTGATCCCATAGACATAGCCAAAGTGGGATTTGCCTGCCTACATAAAATGGTAAATGCATTTAGTTACAGTACATGCTTTCAGTACAGTACATGCACATTTACATAGCTACAAATGCTTTTTATTTGAATAGTGTCTTATGATGACTTGGCTGTGAAAATATGAAGCACACACACACACGGACATGAGCTGATCCGGAGGTTCCTCACCATAAGTAAAGTGGCACCCAGAGCAATACAGAACAGAATAGGGCCCGTCAGGTCGGTCTCATTCATGATGCTGCCATCAGCTGGCATCATAGGGTTCAGCACTGTCAACGTCTTCTGCCATATGTGCTCAAAATTAATGCCAAGCTCTGCACAAATAAACAACAGATGAATAAAAACAGATGTGAATATGAGAAGACCCATATACACTTTCACATTGAAATATGTTATTCTTTAATTTGAGTTCTGTTAAAGATTCATCCCCAGATAAAACAATGTGTTGAATAAACCCCCAGTTTAGAGCAGTACTAGTGACTCAGGTCTTACCCTCCAGCAATGGAGACTCTTCTTTATATGATCCGTCTGTTCCAGCTGTGTATTGATATGTCCCAGCAGGCATTGGTGGCTGGAAGGCCTGTCCTGTATAAGGCTGGCCCGTAGAGGGGGCAAACACACCAGGCATGGACACATCTATGCCACTAATAACAAAACACAAATCTTACTGGCTAAATGTATCTACTTTCTTTCCAAAAACGTAGGGGAAGATGAGAGGGATGTGCCCCCATTGTACCCCTCCCTTTCTATGATGACATAATGTAATTTACCTTCTTATTGACACATTCAAATCTTCCCAGTCCAAAAGTTGAATGAATAGTTTTACACCACCACTCAGGAATGCAGAGTTTACCCCATATACTTACTCATCCTCATACTCTGGGTTATGGTCATAGCCATCGCCGTAGTCGTAGGCCACCTGTCCCTGGTCATCGATGTAATACCCTGACTGGTAGAAGTCCTGTTCAAATTGCTGAAAGTCCCCCATTGCTATAGAGTAGGCAGAAATGATTAAGATAAAGATCATGACTGTAACAGTAGAGTGAAGTGAGGGGTATACCACATATCACAAAACTAGTTGTCAACCAAATCACCATTATATAAACTACAAATGATAATACAAATAGCTATTGTGCTTTATCCTTTGGTCAACAGCATATTCACACTACAGCAAGCCAGATATCCTTAAGATTTCACTCAAACTGCTAAGGCAAGATCATATTTAGTAACTGGGATTGCTTATCTCAATAGTATGAGGTCGCATCAGCACATACTTGATTGGATCTGGAGGCCTGTACCAGCCTATTGAAAGTATATTTACAGTCACAGCACCAGTGGCCTAGTAGCAACACTAAATAAACATGCATAAGAAACAGCCAATGTAAATATGTATGCCTTTGATATCAATCAGAGTCTATTCACTTCATTAAAGTACAATCACACCCCACACAGAGCCTTATTGCTAAATTCAGATTTCAAACCTTGAGGTAAATTCTCAGCAAGACCTCTTATTATGTTGTCAAGTAAGAGTTTGGGAAGAAAAGTTGACGCCTGTGTACTATAAATAGTTTTCTATATTTGAACTGGGGGAATGACAAACCCAGAGAAGCAGACTAAGTAGCCCACTATCTATCTAATCTATTTCTTAATTGCTCTCTTTTTATTCTTTTTCATTCTGCTAGGTTTGGTAATAGGTATAATGCACATTACATCCATTTGCAGAAATGCAATGTTTTTGGATACTCGGTGGTACAGAACTGTTTACAGGGCTCTTATTTTGAAGCATTTTCGAACAGCGTAACCCGGATGTTGCTGGCTCAACATGGGTCAAGTCAAACATCTATTATATTGACAAGATAGTTGAGTGACTGCTCTAACAATGGCAATACATGTCCTCAAAGATGGAAGAGTCGGTGCTATCCGGAATCCTTGGGACGTCCCTACCCCATTGAAGTTTATTTTTGAAATGGTTAAAGTTAGGGTTAGGTAAGGGTTATGGGTAGCGACGTTCCAAGGATTGCAGATAGCTCTGACTTGACCAAGATGGAAGGCAGGCGGCGAGATCAGGTGGGACCATTCTAGCCAATTAGAGTGCAGATACTAAGTCGTTTTTATCAAATTTGCCGGAATTTCATTTGCATCCACTTATATTAGTACATTTGTAAGAGCCTAAACATTACGAAACTTCTATTCGATCAAATAAGCCTTACGTAATTCGACACTCTCTCATAGACCTCCAAACAAATAAGGGCATATCGCACGCGGTAAGATTTTGGGCTGAGTAAATCCTCTTGCTTCGCCCCTTCCGCTCTGATCAAGTCAGTCATGTGATTTCTTTGTACTGAAGCTGAGTCAGAAAAGCATCGACGATTTTGTTCCAATTAAAGCAAGAAAATAAGGTAACCATGCATTAGCATTCACCAATACTGTGCATTTTAAAAGTATCCGATAAAGGTAGTCATACCTTGTAGCTAGTGTAAATGCCATTTGGTAAGTAGGTGCGTATTAAAAACAACCAAGTTCAGCTAACTAGCTAACATTACGTAACCTTCCTAAACCCAGTATCAGCTGGAGATGGCTAGCTGTCAACGGAAGCTTGGGAGAGCACAAAAATGCCTGCTGATATTATTTAGTTTTACAGACACCCTTGCCATAATTCAGTTCTCTCTTTTAGTAATTGACGGGGGAATAAAATACATTTCCACCATGGCGGATGTAAGTATTAATTATTTGAACACAATCACTAATTATAACGATCTAACGTTAGCCAGATGAAGTCATAGCCAGTTGCTTCACGAGTGTAGTTAGCTATCTGGTCTGTGTTATTCTAACACATTGACACATTTGTTGCAGGACTTGAAGAGATACTTGTACAAACAACTACCAAGGTATGTTTGTTGTATGATTATGGTGTGTTCATTGTGATTCTTCTGTTGCTGAAACCTAATATTAATTTGACTAACGAATTATGTAATGTGTAGCTGACTAAACTCCACTCCATGGTGAAGGAAGTTTCTGACGAACTCGACCAACTAAGTGGAGCAGAGACCAGGCTTTGTGGAATTCAGCTCCAACTACATCGATTTGCCCAAGGTCAATACTTAAAAATAAATAATGAAACGCTTACCTTGTATTTATGTTTGTCCTCTGTAGTTACGGGCGTGCCTTTGTTTGCTGAAATCCTTACTTTAACATTAAACGTTAATCACATACATCCACAGACTTTGCTCATTACTGTTACTCTAAAATGGCAAATGTGCATGTGCCAATTTGAATCTCAACAAGGAAACAGTCGGTGGTTGCATTTGATTAAAGTTTATTGAGAAAGTATGGAGGACAAACATAGGTACAAGGTAAGCGTTTCATAATTTAAATTTTTTGAAGTATTGACCTTGGGCGCGTCAATGTAGTAGGTACTGAATTCCACAAAGCCTGGTCTCTGCTCCACTCCGTTGGCGTTGATCAGAAACTTCCTTCACCATGGACTGGAGTTTAGTCAGCTATGTCTTGTGCTGCTCTCTTTCTCCTTATCCACCAGTGTTGAAGGTCTTCATGCAATCGTAGTGACAGACAGGGATGGTGTCCCAGTTATCAAAGGTAGGTCTCCTCACAACTGGGTTCTGTTCTAAAAGCTAGGTCATTTAGTTGACCTTCTCTTATCCATGTCCAATGTGTTGTGCTCAGTGTACCTGATATTTTCTCCTTCAGTGGCGAATGATAACGCACCAGAATATGCACTACGGCCAGGCTTCCTCTCCACCTTTGCATTGGCCACCGACCAGGGCAGTAAGCTAGGGCTCTCCAAAAACAAGAGCATCATCTGCTACTATAACACATACCAGGTAAGTTAAATCTAGACCTAACACTACATTGTTGCCTTGGCCTGGGGTGACTTGATAAGTTGAGTCAGGTGTGTTAGTGCTGGGCTAGAACAAGTGTGCATTCCCTGGGGCTCCCCAGGAATGGATTGAGAAACACTGACCTACAGGAAAGTATTCAGACCCCTTGACTTTTTCCACATTTTGTTACGTTACAGCCTTATTCTAAAATGGATTAAATCGTTTCCCCCCTCAATCTACACATAATACCCCATAATGACAAAGTAAAAACAGTTTTTTTGAAATGTTGGCAAATGTATAAAAAAAAAAAAAACTGAAATATTACATTTACATAAGTATTCAGACCCTTTACTCAGTACTTTGTTGAAGCACCTTTGGCAGCGATTAAATAGTATTCTTGGGTATGACTACAATCTTGGTACACCTGTATTTGGGGAGTTTCTCCCATTCTTCTCTGCAGATCTTCTCAAGCTCTGTCAGGTTGGATGGGGAGCGTCGCTGCACAGCTATTTTCAGGTCTCTCCAGAGATGTTAGATCGGGATCCAGTCCGGGCTCTGGCTGGGCCACTCAAGGATATTCAGAGACTTGTCCAAAAGCCACTCCTGCGTTGTCTTGGCTGTGTCCTTAGGGTCGTTGTCCTGATGGAAGGTGAACCATCGCTCAGTCTGAGGTCCTGAGCGCTCTGGAGCAGGTTTTCATCAAGGATCTCTCTGTACTTTGCTCCGTTCATCTTTCCCTCGATCCTGACTAGTCTCCCAGTCCCTGCCGCTGAAAAACATCCCCACAGCATGATGCTGCCGCCATGCTTCACGGTAGGGATGGTGCCAGGTTTCCTCCAGACGTGACGCTCTGCATTCAGGCCAAAGAGTTCAATCTTGGTTTCATCAGATCAGCTTTTTACTGAGGAGTGGCTTCTGTCTGGCCACTCTACCATAAATGCCTGATTGGTGGAGTGCTGCAGAGATGGTTGTCCTTCTGGAAGGTTCTCCCATCTCCACAGAGGAGCTCTGTCAGAGTGACCATTGGGTTCTTTGCCACCTCCCTGACCAAGGTCCTTCTCCCCCGATTGCTCAGTTTGGCCGGGCTGCCAGCTCTAGGAAGAGTTGGTGGTTCCAAACTTCTTCCATTTAAGAATGATGGAGGCCACTGTGTTCTTGGGGACCTTCAAAGCTGCAAATTATTTTGGTACCCTTCCCCAGATCTGTGCCTCGACACAATCCTGTCTCGGAGCTCTACAGACAATTCCTTCGACCTCATGGCTTGTTTCTTTGCTCTGACGTCAACTGTGGGACCTTATATAGACAGGTGTGTGCCTTTCCAAATCATATCCAATCAATTTAATTTACCACAGGTGGATTCCAATCAAGTTGTAGAAACATCAAGGATGAGCAATGGAAACAGGATGCACCTGAGCTCAATTTCGAGTCTTATAGCAAAGGGTCTGAATACTTATGTAAATAAGGTATTTCTGTTCTTTATATTTAATACATTTTAGAGTAAGGCTGTAACTTAACAAAATGTGGAAAAAGTAAAGGGGTCTGAATATTTTCCGAATGCACTGTATGTGCCTTGTTATACTGACAATCTTGTTTGATCGCCTCTCCTTTTGCCAGATTGTGCAGTTTAACCGATTACCATTGGTGATCAGTTTCATTGCAAGCAGTACTGCCAACACAGGTAAGATAAAGATCTCTACTTATCATATCTCCTCTGCATGAATGAGGATGAAAAGTACAGCATTCTGAAGGGTTATCCAAACTTAACTGATGTTGTTTGTAGGTTT